>NW_024412388.1:91960490-92054201 GCF_014898765.1 Herpailurus yagouaroundi
TAATTTTTTTAATTTTAATTTTTTTAATTTTAATTTTTTTAATTTTATTTTTTTTAATTTTAATTTTTTTGCCTCATTAATTCCTTTCTCCCTTCAAAATGAAAAATGAAGGAATTCATCTCAAAAGAAAGAGTAGGAAGAAATGACAGCCAGGAACTTAACCAACACAGATACAAGTAAGATGTCTGAACCAGAATTTAGAATCACGATATACTAGCTGGAGTTGAAAATAGATTAGAAACCCTTTCTGTGGAGATAAAAGAAGTAAAAGCTAGTCAGGATGAAATAAAAAATGCCATAACTGAGATGCAATCTTGAATGGAGGACAAGGCGGCAAGGATGGATGAGGCAGAACAGAGAATCAGTGATATATAGGACAAACTTACAGAGACTAATGAAGCCAAAAAAAAGAGGGAGATTAAGGCAAAAGAGCAGTATTTAAAAGTTAGAGAAATCAATGAATCATTAACATCATCATCAATGGAACAACATCAGAATAATAGGGGTACCAGAAGAGGAAGAGAGAGAAAAAGGGGTAGAAGGCTTATGTGAGAAAATCATAGCAGAAAACTTTCCTAACCTGGAGAAAGATACAGACATCAAAATCCAGGAAGCAGAGAGGACTCCATTAGATTTAACAAAAACCAACCATCAGCAAGGCATAGCATAGTCAAATTCACAAAACACTCAAGCAAGGAAAGAATCATGAAAGCAGCAAGGGAAAAAAGTCCTTAACCTACAAGGGAAGACAGATCAGGTTTGCAGCTGACCCATCCACAGAAACTTGGCAGGCCGGAAAGGAATGGCACGATATATTCCATATGCTGAATCAGAAAAATATATAGCCAAGAATTCTTTATCCAGCAAGGCTGTCATTCAAAATAAAAGGAGAGATTAAAATTTTCCCAGACAAACAAAAATTAAAGGAGTTGGTGACCACTAAACCAGCCCTGCAAGAAATTTTAAGGGGGACTCTCTGAGGGGAGAAAAAATGAAAACAACACCAACAACAACAACAAATAAATAAAAACCTAAAGCAACAAAGACTAGAAAGTACCAGAGAATACCACCAGAAACTCCAACTCTACAAGCAACATAATGGCAATAAATTCATATCTTTCAGTACTCACTCTAAATGTCAGTGGACTCAGTGCCCCAATCAAAAGACACAGAGTAACAGATGGATAGGAAAAGAAGATCCATCTAGATGCTGTTTACAAGAGACCCACTTTAAACCTAAAGACACCTTCAGATTGAAAAAAAGGGGATGGAGAAGCATCTATCATGCTAATGGTCAAAAGAAAGCCGGAGTAGCCATACTTATATCAATCTAGACTTTAAAATAAAGACTGTATCAAGAGATGCAGAAGGGCATTATATCATAATCAAGGGGTCTATACCAAGAAGGCATAACAATTGTAAACATTCATGTGCCAAATGTGAGAGCACCCAAATATATAAATCAATTAATCACAAACATAAAGAAACTCATCCATAGTAATACCATAATAGTAGGAGACTTCAACACCCCACTTACAACAATGGACAGATCATCTAATCAAAATATCAACAAGGAAACCATGGCTTTGAATGACACACTGGACCAGATGGACCTAACAGATATATTCAGAACATTTCATCCTAAAGCAGCAGAATATACATTCTTCTCCAGTTCACATGGACATCCTCCAGAATAGACCACATACTGGGACACAAATCAGCCCTCAGCAAGTACAAAAAGATTGAGATCATACTGTGCATATTTTCAGACCACAACGCTATGAAACTCGAAATCAACCACAAGAAAAAAATTTGGAAAGGTAACGAATACTTGGGGACTAAAGAACATCCTACTAAAGAATGAATGGGCTAACCAAAAAGTTAAAGAGGAAATTAAAAAGTATTGGAAACCAATGAAAATGATAACACCATAACCCAAAACCTCTGGGACACAAGAAAGGCGATCATAAAAGGAAAATATACAGCAATCCAGGCCTTCCTAAAGAAGGAAGAAAGATCTCAGATACACAACCTAACCTTACACCTTAAAGAACAGCAAATAAAACCCCAAACCAGCAGAAGACTGGAAATAATAGATTAGAGCAGAAATTAATGCTATCAAAACAAACAACAACAAAAAAACACAGAACAGATCAATGAAACCAGAAGGTGTTTCTTTGAAAGAATTAACAAAATTGATAAGCCACTAGCTAATTTGATCAAAAAGAAAAAGAAAAGGACACAAATAAATAAAATCAAGAATGAAAAAAGAGGGTGGGAGGGAGGGGAGAGTGGGTGATGGGTATTGAGGAGGGCACCTTTTGGGATAAGCACTGGGTGTTGTATGGAAACCAATTTGACAATAAATTTCATACATTGAAAAAAAAAAAGAATGAAAGAAGAGAGATCACAACCAAAACAGCATAAATAAAAAGAAATAATAGGAGAATATTATGAGCAATTATATGCCAACAAAATGGGAAATCTGGAAGAAATGGATAAATTCCTAGAAACATACACTACCAAAACTGAAACAGGAAGAAATAGAAAATTTGAACAGACCCATAACCAGTAAAGAAATCGAATTCATAATAAAAAATATCCCCAAAAACAAGAGTCCAGGGCCAGATAGCTTTCCAGGGGAATTCTACCAAACATTTAAGGAAAAGTTAACACCTATTCTCTTGAAGCTGTTCCAAAAAATAGAAATGGAAGGAAAACTTCCAAACTCTTTCTATGAAGCCAGCATTTCCTTGACTCCAAAACCAGACACAGACCCCACTAAAAAAGGAGAACTATAGACCAATTTCCCTGATGAACACGGATGCAAAAATCCTCAACAAGATATTAGCCAAATAGATCCAACATACATTAAAAAAATTATCTCAATGACCAACTGGGATTTATACCTGGCAAGCAAGGCTGGTTCAATATCCGAAAAACAATCAATGTGACGCATCACATCAATAAAAGAAAGGACAAGAACCATATGATCCTCTCAATAGATGCGGAGAAAGCATTTGACAAAATACAGCATACTTTCTTGATAAAAACCCTCAACAAAGTAGGGATAGAAGGATCATACCTCAAGATCATAAAAGCCATATAAGAAAGACCCAATGCTAATATCATACTCAATGGGGAAAAACTGAGAGATTTCCCCCCAATATCAGGAACAAGACAGGGATATCAACTCTCGCCACTGTTATTCAACATAATATTGGAAGTCTTAGCCTCTGCAATCAGACAACACAAAGAAATAAAAGGCATCCAAATCGGCCAAGAGGAGGTCAAACTTTCACTCTTCATAGATGACATGATACTCTATATGGAAAACCCAAAAGATTCCACCAAAAAACTGCTAGAACTGATTCATGAATTCAGCAAAGTTGCAGGATACAAAATCAATGCACAGAAATCAGTTGCATTCCTATACACCAACAATGAAGCAACAGAAAGAGAAATCAAGGAATCGATCCCATTTACCATTGCATCAAAAACCATAAAATACCTAGGAATAAATCTAACCAAAGAGGTGAAAAATCTATACACTGACAACTATAGAAAGCCTATGAAAGAAATTGAAGAAGACACCAAAAAATGGAAAAAGATTCCATGTTCCTGGATAGGAAGAACAAATATTATGAAAATTTCAATACTACCCAAAGCAATCTACATATTCAATGCAATCCCTATCAAAATAACACCAGCATTCTTCACAAAGCTAGAACAAATAATCCTAAAATATGTATGGAACCAGAAAAGACCCCGAATAGCCAAAGCAATCTTGAAAAAGGAAACCAAAGCAGGAGGCATCACAATCCCAGACTTCAAGCTATACTACAAAGCTGTAATCATCAAGACAGTATGGTACTGGCACAAGAACAGACACTCAGATCAATGGAACAGAATAGAGAACCAAGAAATGGACCCACAAACGTATGGCCACCTAATCTTTGACAAAGCAGGAAAGAATATCCAATGGAATAAAGACAGTCTCTTCAGCAAGTGGTGCTGGGAAAACTGGACAGCGACATGCAGAAGAATGAACCTGGACCACTTTCTTACACCATACACAAAAATAAACTCAAAATGGATGAAAGACCTCAATATAAGAAAGGAAGCCATCAAAATCCTCAAGGAGAAAGCAGGCAAAAACCTCTTTGATCTTGGCCACAGCAACTTCTTACTCAACACATTTCCAGAGGCAAGGGAAACAAAAGCAAAAATGAACTACTGGGACCTCATCAAAATAAAAAGCTTCTGCACAGCAAAGGGAACAATCAGCAAAACTAAAAGGCAACCGACAGAATGGGAGAAGACATACCAGATAAAGGGTTAGTATCCAAAATCTATAAAGAACTGATCAAACTCAACACCCAAAAAACAAAGAATCCAGTGAAGAAATGGGCAAAAGACATGAATAGACACTTCTCCAAAGAAGACATCCAGATAGCCAACTGACACATGAAAAAATGCTCAACATCACTCATCATCAGGGAAATACAAATCGAAACCACAATGAGATACCACCTTACACCTGTCAGAATGACTAACATTAACAACTCAGGCAACAACAAATGTTGGCCAGGATGCAGAGAAAGAGGATCTCTTTTGCATTGCTGGTGGGAATGCAAGCTGGTGCAGCCACTCTGGAAAACAGTATGGAGGTTCCTCAAAAAATTAAAAATAGAACTATCCTACCACCCAGCAATTGCACTACTAGGTCTTTATCCAAATGATGGAGGTGTGCTGTTTCAAAGGGGCACATGTACCCCAAAGTTTATAGCAGCACTATCAACAATAGCCAAAGTATGGCAAGAGCCCCAATGTCCATGGATGGATGAATGGATAAAGAAGATGTGGTATACATATACAATAGAGTATTATTCAGAAATCAAAAAGAATGAAATCTTGCCATTTGCAATTACATGGATGGAACTAGAGCATATTATGGTAAGTGAAATTAGTCAGAGAAAGACAAATACCATATGATTTCATTCGTATGAGGGCTTTAAGACACAGAACAGATTAACATAAGGGAAGGGAAGCAAAAATAATATAAAAATAGGGAGGGGGACAAAACATAAGAGACTCAAATATGGAGAACAAACAGAGGGGGTTACTAGAAGGGTTGTGGGAGGGTAGATGGGCTAAATGGGTAAGGGGCATTAAGGAATCTACTTCTGAAATCATTGTTGCACTATATGCTAACTAATTTGCATGCAAATTAAAAAAATAAAATTTAAAAAATATTTGTTGAATTAATTAATTAATTAATAATGCATATAAAACATTTAGGCAATGCTAAACACAATACGTTTTAACTATTATTAGGGACTTAATATATAATAGGATGATAAAAATAAGTTATTTATATAAAGTAGAAAACTCTAAGGGTCAAAAGAACTGTACAAGAAAAAATAACACTACAAAATTCCTTGTAGGAATGATTATTTCCACCTCAGAGGATCTGTACAATAGCAGAAACAGTTAAACAAATTATGGTATATTCATACAATGGAATACTATAAAATAAAGCAATGAAAGTGAAGAGAATACTTCTACACATAGTCACAGGGATGAATCTCACAACCATAATGGTGAGCAAAAGAAATTAGGCACAAGGGAACACATACTGTGTGATCAGATGTACAGGAAGTTCACTGAATCTTTTTATGGTATTATCAGGATATATGCCTGTGGAGAAGAGGAAAAGTACAGAATTGGAGGGACACAGGGACACTTCTGTCACTGGTGGTGTTTTAAATGTCCTGACCTGGGTGGTGGTTCTCTAACAATCTCATTCTGTACATATATTGTATAAGTCAGCTTTGTTTTTGCTGCAGCAACAACCCCAATATCTCAGTGGCTCACTGTAACAGAAGAATTTGTTCCTTGCTTCCACCACATGGGAGTTGCAGTCTAGTCGGCTCTCCTGGGTTTACTTAGGCCCAGCTCCACCTGGCTTTATTCTGAAAGTATTCACTTCTTGGACCCAGACTAGAAAAGTGGTCACTATTTGGAGTGTGCTTCCTCATCTAGCAGGATTCAGAAACTCAACAGTAGTAGGCAATGTGTGCAGCTAGTGGCATTAAAATTTTCTGCTCAGATATGGTCACAGCTTGTTCAAAACTTTGTTTCTGATCTATTTGATACAGTCATCTCCACATGCCGTGAGCTACACCCATAGTTCTCTGAGACACACTTATTTACAGATATTTCACAATCTTTATGAAGCTTCAGTAGGAACACACCCTTTGTCTCTTTACCCAGAACCATTTTCTGCAGCTGAAAAATATTATTTTCAGATGGAATTGAAGTTCCCAGTTGATTTTTAGTTAAAAGGGAGATGGGGGTGGGTGGGAACAAGAGAATGATTTTTGCTAGAGCCCTCCCCAAGGTCAGAAAGCTTCTTCTGCTGCCCTTGAAGAAGTAAGCTGTCATGTTGTGAGAAAGACTGGGCATGGCATGGAATTGCCAGAAGCCTCTAAAAGCTGAAAGTAGCCCCTATCAGATAATCAGGAAGAGGAAGGAACCTTCATTCCTACAACTGCAAGAAACTGCATTCTGCCAACCATGTGAACTTGATAGAGAATCCCAAGCTCCAAAAAGGAATGTGGCTGGGCTGACATCTTGAGTACAGCCTTGCAGTGCCTGAACTCATGACTCATGGACACTAGGAAATAAAAGAAAAAAAAAAAAAAAGTTTGTTTTAAGTTGCTAAATTTGTAATAATTTGTTTCATAGCAATAGGGGGAAAAAATAGACCTTCCATTCCATAAACTCCACCTGGCCTCACACTGGTCCTGGCACTCTTCAAATTGGTGTGGTTGTTCTCAAATTTCGATGTACCAGAACTACCTAAAGGGATATTAGAAGAAAGATTGCAGAACCCTAACCCCAGAGATTCTAATTCATTAGATATAGAGCGGGGTCCACCCCTGTGTGATTTTCCAGGTGATACTATTACTGTTGATCTCGAGGAGAGCCTGGATGGCTTAGTCGGTTAAGCATCTGACTCCTGATTTTGGCTTAGGTCATGATCTTATGGTTCGTGAGATCAAACCCTGCATCCAGCTCCACGCTGACAGTGTGGTGCCTGCTTGGGATTCTCTCTCTCTCCCTCTCTCTCTGCCCCTCCCTTGCTCATGCTCACTGTCTCTCTCGAAATAAATAAATAAGCTTAAAAAAAAACCTGTTGATCTAGAAACCATACTTTGAGAATCACAGGTCTACTGTGACTACATTTACTTCTATGCATTTTAAATGTCCTCAATAGCAAAATACTATGAGATCATAAGCATCTGGTTGAAGAAAATGGTTGACTTTCTTTATACTGGTTTCCATAAAAGAAAAAAGATAGAGAGGAAGAGCTTATTAAATAATATTCGTTAAGTTTAATATCTAATTTTCTTCAAGCTACCTGATTCTTATTACTCCTGTGGCAGATGAGCAAATTTCCATAGATGCACTGATATATTACTTTTCCCCATATTATAACGAACATTCCTGGGGGTTTTTGTACTATTTCCATTATAGTGGCATGATTTGTAGTAGAAATAGTTAAAATGTCATAGCCAATATTTGTACTTGAAATTGTTAAAATGATGCATTCAATATTTTAAGAGGGCTCAATAAACCAAATTTTAAACCAAATTGATAATTATGGATTACATTCATAATATCTTTGTTGTGACTACCTAAATAATTTAACACAAACATTTTTTAAAAGAATTACAACTATTAATAATATCATCAGGGAGGGGTGCCTGGGTGGCTCAGTTTGTTGGGCATCTGACTTCGCCCCAGGTCATGATCTCACGGTTTATGGGTTTGGGCCCCACATCGGGATCTGTGCTGACAGCTCAGAGCCTGGACCCTGCTTCAGATTCTGTGTCTCCCTCTCTCTCTGTTCCTCCCCCACTCATGCGCTGTTTCTCTCTGTCTCAAAAATAAATAAACATTAAAAAAATTTTTTTTAAATAATAATATCATCAGGGAGCTATGAATTTACTATTCATCTGTTTTAGTATTTGGTTTAATAGCTGGGCCAATACACCATGGAAAGACACTATGTACATCAAGAGAATTACATATACCTATGCTTTTTATGTTTGATGTTCCAATTTGTTTAAACAGAAAAATCATCATCTTTTACCTTCATTTTCTTTTTTTGTTTTAATGTTTATTTACTTACTTTTAATCTTTATTTATTTTTGAGAGACAGAGAGAAACAGAGTGTGAGTGCGGGAGGGGCAGAGAGAAAGAAAGACACAGAATCTGAAGAGGCTCCAGGCTCTGAGCTGTCAGCACAGAGCCCCATGCGGGGCTCAAACTCACAAGCCATGAGATCATGACCTGAGCTGAAATCGGATGCTTAACCAACTGAGCCACCCAGGTGCCCCATCTTTTACCTTCATTTTCTACAAAGGTTTGTTTTGGGGTTTTTGGGGTTTTTTGTTTGTTTAGCTAGAAGTGCCTTTTTCAATGCTGACAGCTTCCAAGCAACTATGGAATGGTAAGAACTACATCATTTAATGAATATTCATATCAAAGAGATATTTATAACATTTTTCATGTCATTGCTCCTTTACCCTTTCCCAACACACACTTTGAGAACTACAATGAAATCTTGAAATCCTGAAGGAACTGCCTTCAATTCTAATTCCAGGCTTTAAAATACATTTTTAAACAGACCTTGAAATTAAAGAGGAAAAATTTTTAAATATTTGTGAGAGGCAATCACACCAGCAAATTCCACAAATAAATTAATATAGGAAAAAATGTGAGAATTAAAAGTGGTATAATAATTTGCTTAAGTAAGGCAATGTAAGAATGGTAAATAAAATAATATTAATACAGAAATATAAGCTCTGTGGAGGTAGAGATTTTTGTCTTTTGTTTCTTGATATGTTTTGTTTCTAGAATCTTTTTTTAATGTTTATTTATTTTGAGAGAGAGGGAGAGAGCGAGAGAGGGACATGGGGAGGGCAGAGAGAGAGGGGGAGAGAAAATCCCAAGCAGGCTCCATGCTATTAGCACCAAGCCTGATGTGGGGCTCAATCTTGATCTCACAACCTCAAGATCATGACCCAAGCCAGTATCAAGAGTCAGATGCTTAATCAACTGAGCCACCCAGGAGAATATTTAATAAAATATTTAATAAAATATTTAATAAAATATTAAATAATATTCTAATATTTCTAGAATATTTAATGCAGAGGAGAAGTCCAAATGTTTATTGAATAAATGGATAAATACATCAATGCGTGTGATACAGAAAATCAATCATTTTTCTCCTAGTCATACAAAACACATCTATGATGCCATGTGCACTCAGGAACAACAATTGAGAATGTCAAAATGGTTCAGATTCCAGCACAATACACTCGATTCTCAATATCAAAGTGAAAAATATAAACTCTTGGTGTTCAAATATACACCATCTAACATGGAAAAGCCAGATATGTAAGTAGCTGTGGTCCAATGGGATAAGTGAAAAAATAATTATATGTAAGTATTATCAGTCACAGACTGGTTGAAAAAAGCTACAAATAAATGATAACATTTGAACATTATCTAAATAGATGAGTGAGTGGACAAACCCAAAGGAAAGGTACAGAAATGTAAAATTAACAGCACCTTTGGAGAACAAGCTGTGGATTTCAAACTTTCTAACCATAATCTGGAGCATGAAATACATATATAGTATACTTCAGTGAAACCAGTGAGTATTGAAATAAAACTCACCTTTACTCATTTCATGTACTTGAGATTTTCTATTTCTTCTTCTTTTTTTTTTTTTTTAATGCTGGTAAAGATGTATTAAATCAATTTGAAGATCCATTCATTTGAAAGACATTGGGATTGAGCATCAAATGGATGTGGTGAGTAGACCACTGAAATAAAAACACAAAGAATGCTCTGTCAGCTGAGCTCCAACTCTCCTCCCATCCAGGTGGTTTGCTAGAGCTACACGACTTAGAGAAGAACGATGATCTATGCCCCTTTCCTACTTAAAACAACTCAGTGTGGTAGAAAAGATGAGTAAAGAAATCCCTCTCTATATCAAGCCAATGTGCAGGAGGGGAGAGAGCCACAGGCCATTTCTTCTCTAGTCTGGGCATAAAATGTAGAGCTTAACATTATTCTGTCTAGAAGGGTTAAGAGTGTTTGAAAATAAAGCAACTCTCACACTTGGGAGCATCCTAGATTCAATCTATATCTGGATTTATCTCAGCATTTATCAGAGTCAAATTGTCATACTACGAACTACAAAAAAAGCAAAACTCTTCTGCTTCCCTTATGAATAATTAACTATTTAACTATTTCCTATCTATTTCCACAGTACTCTTCATTGAAGACTATTTCCTGAGCACTCTATATGCCAGGACCTGTGCTAGTGCTAGGAACTACAATAGGGGGGAAACAAAAGTCCAAGCCTCTTGGAGTTTATGTTTTACAAAAAAACAAATACAGAAATAAACTAATACATACAAATAATAAAAGCAGTAAACAATAGAAAATAAAGCAATAATCAGTATTAGAAAATAACATTTAAGGTAGCCAAAGAGGGCCTTTATCAGAAGGCAATATGTAAGCTGAGACCTAATGGAGGAGAAGAAGCCACTGAGGTTAAGTACTAACATGAAAAACAATGTTCCAAGCCTAGAAGAGCAGAAGTGAAGACCTGAGCCAGGAAAGAGAACATCTGGAGCCCAGTGAGTTGGGAAGGGTATCATGAGATGAGATTGGAAGTTATCTGAACTTACTGGATTGTTTCAGGACCTAGAATGGGAAGTTACTGGAGAGTGACATGGTCTAATTTGGGTTTTGTAAAGCTCATTCTTATAGCTACGTGGACAATGGATTGGATACTGGTATGTTTAGAAGCTGAGCCATCTTTTAGGAGACTGATTTCCAGCAAAGCAAAGATGGAAGATTAGACTAGGGTGCTGGCAAGGGAGAAGGAAAAAAAGATGGGCTCAAGATATATTTTGGAGGGAGAACCAATGAAAGTTATATTCAGAATTTTCTTAAAAGAGACTATAAGTAAGTGCATTGAAAATTGGTTGGAGGAGTCAGTGCATTTAAAAGGAGAAGGGAAGGATTTGGAGGAAGGAAAGGAGAGGTATGCACTAAGTAACAACCTAGAAGTCATACATTAAAGTGGTCACATTTAAAACTCTAATCCCCTGGCTTGCTCTGTGCCTCTATTTAAAACAACAACAAACAAGCTATCAAACTGGGCAGAAACATAGAAGAGCTGCTTTGAGGACTTGTGGTCTTAAGTGGTTGAGCCCAGGCCATTGAAAAAAAGATAATTTTACCCAATGAAAATAATGAAGCAAGATTTAACTAAGATCATCTTAGAAACAGTGGCTGCACATTCAAATTCCCTGGGAAACTTTTAAAACTATATGCCCAGGCTCCACCGAAATGGTTCTGTTTTGGTAACTTTGAGGTGGGACACAGGGATAGGTAATTCTTAAATGCTACACAGATGATTCTACTGAGCAGCAAGAAGTGAGAGCCCTGAGTTAGAAGTAGAGCCGAGGTTTGTCTGGTCAACAAACCTATTTCGTTAAATAAGAGATTAGTAGAAGGAAGTAAAGGTAAAGGAACTTTTTCACCAGATGAGGCATATAGGCCCATTGTTTAGGTAGACATGGCTTGAGACTACAAGAAAATAAAAGTCAATTTTCCTCAATGTGATTTTTTTGAAGTTGGGAGAAAATTTTATTCTACCAGTGTTAAAAATACAGACACTCATACAGAAATCACATTTTAAAGCTATTTTATTGCTACTATGAACAACACAGAGGGAAGAAATTAATAGCTGATAGGTGACTGAAAGAAAAACAGAAGAGGGAGAGTATCAATCTTGTCCAGACAAAATATCACACAGAAAAAAACTGAGTTGCAGTGGAAAAGTGAGCATAAGGGAGGAAGGACTCAGTTATTTCTGAGGGAAAAAGTTTTAATTGGTTACCAGAATACAATTGGCAATGGGTTTCACTGTATCAAATCACCCTTGCTTTTCAACTGTTCTTCAGTCTGAACCCTTCCAAGATTTAAATTTTCAATGAGCCACTGAATTACCAGAGCAAGACTGAGTTAAATAAGTATTCTCCTCAAATAGAGACCAGCAACATAATTCTCAGACTGCAATGAAGATTCCTTGTTGCTGGTGTGGGTGGGTAATTGAAGGCAAGAGTGGTCATACAATCCGTCTTAATCTTTTTAGTTAAGTTGTGCTCTCACCGGAATCAGAACCAAAGTTTTACACCGTGAGAGGTTTTCTTTGTTGTATTTACACCTTCTTTGCACCCTAACGCCATTGAAAACAGAAAAGAAAACGTGAGTGCAATTTTTAAATATCCACCTGGAGAACTTTAAGAGGAGTAATGGTCCAGGTGAGGTGGCAGTGTCTGAAGGGCGTCGCCCGGATGATTCGGTGGAATAAAATCAGACACTTGAGCAGACAAGACAAAGTTGAGCAGACAAGACAAACATGGATGTTTAGTCTTGTGCGCGTGTGGGCTTCAGGAAGGGAGTGAAAGCAAAAGGGAATTGAGCTAAGGAAAAGAGGCGTAGGTACAGGTTCGTAAAATCTGGGTATGGTGGGTGGGAAAGGGATTCCTGTACCTCCAAGGAGCAATTAAAAGAGTTGAGTAGAGCTCTGAGGCTTCTAGCTGGCACCTGTGCTGCGAACCCCCAGGAAGTGGGAGGCGCGGGCGCGCACTACAAGTCCCAGAAGCCCCCGCTTCCTGGAGGCCGCGAGGAGCGGCGCAACGCCCGCTGGGAGTCGGTCGGAGCCGCCAAGATGTCGCAGCCCAAGAAAAGAAAGCTTGAGTCGGGGGGCGGCGGCGAAGGAGGGGAGGGAGCTGAGGAGGAAGATGGCGGAGAGCAGGAGGCGGCCCTGCCGCGACCCCGGAGGGCTAGGCGGGAGCGGGACCAGCTGTACTACGAGTGCTACTCGGACATATCCGTCCACGAGGAGATGATTGCGGACCGCGTCCGCACGGATGCCTATCGCCTGGGCATCCTGCGGAACTGGTCAGCACTGCGGGGCAAGACTGTGCTGGACGTGGGCGCGGGCACCGGCATTCTTAGCATCTTCTGTGTGCAGGCCGGGGCCCGGCGCGTGTACGCGGTGGAGGCCAGCGCCATCTGGCAACAGGCCCGGGAGGTGGTGCGGCTCAACGGCCTGGAGGACCGGGTGCACGTCTTGCCGGGGCCAGTGGAGACGGTGGAGTTGCCGGAGCAGGTGGATGCCATCGTGAGCGAGTGGATGGGCTACGGACTCTTGCACGAGTCCATGCTGAGCTCTGTGCTCTACGCGCGGACCAAGTGGCTGAAGGAGGGCGGTCTTCTCCTGCCGGCTTCCGCCGAGCTCTTCGTGGCGCCCATCAGCGACCAGATGCTGGAGTTGCGCCTAGGCTTCTGGAGCCAGGTGAAGCAGCTCTATGGTGTGGACATGAGCTGCCTGGAGAGCTTCGCCACGCGCTGCCTTATGGGCCACTCGGAGATCGTGGTGCAGGGTTTGTCTGGGGAGGATGTACTGGCCCGGCCGCAGCGCTTTGCTCAGCTGGAGCTGGCCCGCACCGGCCTGGAGCAGGAGCTGGAGGCTGGGGTGGGCGGACGCTTCCGCTTCAGTTGCTACGGCTCGGCGCCCATGCACGGCTTTGCCATCTGGTTCCAGGTGACCTTCCCCGGAGGGGACTCGGAGAAACCGCTGGTGCTGTCCACTTCGCCTTTTCATCCGGTCACGCACTGGAAGCAGGCACTCCTCTACCTGAACGAACCTGTGCAAGTGGAACAAGATACGGACATTTCCGGAGAGATCACGCTGCTGCCCTCCCGGGATAACCACCGTCTCCTGCGCGTGCTGCTGCGCTACAAAGTAGGCGACCAGGAGGAGAAGACCAAAGACTTTGCCATGGAGGACTGATCGTTGCCTTTTCTCCCAACTACCTCCCGAATCTGCAGGACCCGCGTGGTAGAGGCGGAGGGGGGTTCGGAGGAGAAAGGGAGATTCCACGTGCAAGTAGGGGGCAATACCTTCTGTCTCCTTTTTCCCCCTTGGCTTCTGGGGAGGGAGAGTGACTTGCCTCTCTTCGAGGAGATTCTTCTGTCGATATTTATTTAAAAAGCAAATCCCGAGGCCCCCAACTTTGGAAACAGCTTGTTTATCAATGGGCTTTGTTGAGCCTTAAAAGCATGTGGTACCAAGCACTTGCATTTCTATTTCTTTTGTTACACGGGAAGAAAGCAAAAACACAGAAGAAAATATAAGTTTATGAAGGCTCCATGCACATCCCTGACACCTCACATTTAAATCTGTAGCCAGGGAGAACAGTAAAGGGTTTTGTTAGAGTACATAAATTTCCAATATGACTTAAATAGCTCTCCAGAGCCATATTCTATCATTCTCTGAATTCTCTCCTTTCCTAGGTGCCTCTAGGCTTCAGTACTTCTCCCTCATTGTTTTTTAAATAAACTTTGCTGCTGGTAATGAGAGGGAGGAGAAAGAGGAAGCAGTTTGAATAACCCTGTTCTTACACTTACTACTTCCATAGGGTGCTAAAAAGTTGAACACTTTTCTCCATTGAGTAAAATTGGCTGTATACAGTTGTGTGGCATACCCAAGAAACCTAGAAGGTAGATGTAGGAGAAAAGATCTGAAAGATGGTGAAGTTAGTATGGATTTTTTAATTCTTATCTTTTAAGACTTAAACAAGGAAGTGTTTTATTTCATATTTGTTACATAATAAAGTTTTGTGTGATTCTTACTAAACAGGCTGATAGAAGGTTTTTCTGAACCTGACCAAGGGTTTATTCATCATTTGGGGTAAATTATTTAGCCTCTCTAAATGAAGGAAAATATTTTCCCAGCTGGAGAAGTGCACTCATTTAAACTCTCATCTAAAGAGATCATGTGATCTGGCCTACTTACATCAAGTGAAATTTCCTTTTTTAGAGGTTTTTTTTTTTTTTTTCTTTCTTCTTTTTAGCTCAGCCAAATGTGAAAGTTGTGAATTTAGGAAAATCATTTGTAATGAAGTGTGAGTCATGTTATCAAATTTATTTCACGGATGTTTCCCTCCTTATCCCTGTGGCAAATAAAACATTGGCATTCATTCTATTTTTATAGATGAAGTAAGAAGTCTTGTGTACTGTGACTTATAATGCTTTTTGCCTTTTTAATATTGTCAATTCTTAAGAGTGTTACAACCCCTTCAGAATATAGTTTAAGGGTAATTTATGCTTGATGTATGTTTTTTTCTTCATACTGGTAGCTTGTATGCTAATAGAAAACAGGTGTGAAAAAGTGGTCTTCTGAAATAATCTAACATAGTTTTTTGTTCATTGTAACCAAGTTTTCTCTTTTATTCATCGCATATTAAGGTACTAAAGTATTTAATTTGCTCAAATTTAGTGTTAACACATGAGATCTTCAGTTATGAAGGGAAACATACAAAATCATGACTTTATTAGATCCTTGAATAGCAAGCAACAGTAGTGATAGTTGTCACCATTTTGATAGTTAACAGTCTATATAAATGGAACAGTCATAGCAAGCTGGGCCT
The DNA here is from genome assembly GCF_014898765.1 of Herpailurus yagouaroundi. Classification (NCBI taxonomy): domain Eukaryota; kingdom Metazoa; phylum Chordata; class Mammalia; order Carnivora; family Felidae; genus Herpailurus; species Herpailurus yagouaroundi. Next base: position 91,976,087 of record NW_024412388.1, read on the forward strand.
GATTTAAGCTGGAGATCTAATCTAGGTCCTTTTTTTTTAGGGTGAACAGCTTTTTTTAACTTGAACATGTATTTAGAATTTATTGTATGGTTTTGAATAAATTTCTAATATTTTTTAACTTCCTATAACAATCCCGTTACTGTTTGGGCAAACAAAAGCATTCTCCCCGAATTCCATTTTTTTTAAATACAGTATATCTTTTATAAATCTATGTATACTATAGAGTTCTCATCACCAGTGTAAGCATGCAAAGAACACCAATGAAAACTTAGGGTAACCCTAGAAGTAGAAATGATTTCATACTTAGGCAAAGTAAGCTGTAATATTCTTGTAACTGTTTCCCAAAAGAAAAATGAATTGTAATAAAAAAAAAAATATAGCTACTAAAGCAATTAGTGGAAAGGCAGCATAGCATAGGATTAAAAGCTAGGACTTGAACCAGACATATCCTGCTGGTATCTAGGCTCCACCACTCTTTAACCCTGTGAACTTGGGCAAAATACTTAACTTCTGTTCCTCTCCAGTGTTCTGCAAAATGTAAAACAATCATGCATGCTCCATAGAAATGTGACACATGTGATACATGTGGTCAATACATGTAAGGATATAATGCCTGGTACACAGTAAGATCTTAGTGAATCCTAGCTGTTGTAATTACAGAAAAGTGCTATGCAAACCTGAAGCATTTGGACACCTATAAAATGTACCACAGAATAAATATTCAACATTTTGATTTTTTTTACAGGTGTTTGGCAGTATCAGCATGGCTTTGTATGATGAGCGATGTATGACTGGACACCAGATGATCCAAAGGAAGTCCAAGCCCTTTGGAGTGACAACATTTCCAGAAGGATGAGAATGTGACCTGCTCCAATACCCAGGCACTGTTCAGTCTCTGTGTGAACTGGCACTGATTGCCTAGGGTCATTTGGGCCACAGGAAGAACTGTCAGCCCTAAGAAGAGAAAGAAACGGTGAAGTTCTACCTGCTTTTTTCAGACAGCTTACATTTATTTAGCACTGTGAAACTTTCCAAATATTTACATTCACTGGACCAATGGACATTTTATTGAGAATACCAAGTAACAGTCATTGTGAGAAGCACTTAGGATACAAACCAATAAAACATAGCTTTTGCTTCCAAATAGATGTGTTCATAGGATAAACCAGAAAGAAAAATACATAAATGATAACAGGCTAAAGACTTGGGATGGTGTAAGTGTTAGGAAAGGCAGGTCACTTTACATAGTAGGAAAAAGACTTTGTTACTGAAGGATGCCTATGGTTACATAGCTAATTCTTGACAGTTGAACACAAGTATTTCAGTTCCTACCCCCAAACAACCTCTTAATTTAAGAAGGTTCCATTGGGATATAAGTCATAGGTCCCAAAGAGCCACCATAGGATCTCAAGGTTGACAATTACTAATTACTAGGGACTTGTGAAACATACCATGTACTCGTTTCCCTAAGAGGGCTAATCAAGTGTGGCATTCTTTCTGAAGCCTCCAGGAGAAAATTCTCAATGCAGTAGCAAAGAAAAGTAGATACATTCTGCCATTCTGGTTATAGGTACTTTGTGCTTGAGATCAGGGAGGCATCCAATGAGGTGTTCACTAATTTAATGATTTCATAAACACCAACTATCTAACAAGTTCTATGATAAATAAGCAAATGGTACCCTCAACTGGAATACAAGAGGGGAATAAAATCACCTAGACCAGTGATTTGCATACATTATTTAACCTGGAAGAATTCAATCCAGCTAAATCTTAACCTCTGCTGAAGCAAGAATGAGAAGCCAGCCCTTTTGTCAACTGTAACCTTAAAATTCCTCTCAAGTGCAGAATTCCTCTCTATGTTACTTATCACATAGATTATGAGGACCTCACAGAAAGATGTGATGTAAAGAGGAAGATGATATAACGAGACTATTCCTCAAAACATTGCATATGCATGTAGGATGAGACATTTGAAACAAAATATCTGGATCTACCTAAGCACAAAATTGTAATAAAAACTAAGACATGACCAGTAACATTGGAATTGTGCTCCTCTGGGAGCTTTGATGATTAAGTTCATTATTTATAATAACTTGGAATAAAGACTGATGAATTTTTTAGTTGATTGGGTAGCTTTTTAACTTACAACAAATACAGAAAGCTGTAAGGAAGGAAAAAAATTCCTCCTTTGTTCATGCTGCCCCCTGCACAAAAAGGAAGGTGGGGTGGAGGTAAATCTTCCCCACACTTTTTTTTTTTTCAACGTTTATTTATTTTTGGGACAGAGAGAGACAGAGCATGAACGGGGGAGGGGCAGAGAGAGAGGGAGACACAGAATCTGAAACAGGCTCCAGGCTCTGAGCCATAAGCCCAGAGCCTGACGCGGGGCTCGAACTCACGGCCGCGAGATCGTGACCTGGCTGAAGTCGGACGCTTAACCGACTGCGCCACCCAGGCTCCCCCCCCACACTTTTTTAAAGTGCTTTACCAGTGTTTTTGCAATCAGATGAAAGAGGTACTTGTGAAAACCTTCCCAGTCTGTAATATTTTGCACTAAAAAATGGCGAACTTCAGGGAAAATTAGTTTGGGTGGACAATTAAAACTTATGTAACTTTGTAACCAAGAGTACTAAGAATTCCAATAAATATAGCAGCAGTTAAAAAAAAAAAAGATTCTAGTCCTAATAATACTGCAGTAAATAAGATAGTGTGATGGAAGAAAAAGAAGAGTTACTGAGAAAGCAGAATGCACAAAAATGGATTGAAGGTGTAATAAACATTTCAGGACACAGCATGTGGCCAAACAGTGCCAAGAGGAAGAATATAGGGTGTGACAGGTTTTTGACTCGCATCAACTGTGTCCATATACCTTATGTCAGGTGGTGGTTGCCTGGTGAGAGGAGTCAACCGACTAACCAATGTCCGTCCACATTATGTTCTGACGTTGTTCCTCTACTTACCAATACCGTTTGAGTTTATTCATTTATAGAAACATGCATGACAGTAGAACATTCTGTCCTTTGTTCTATTTCCAGAAATTAAACCAATTTGAAATTCCATTGGGTTTGTAGATCTTTTTTTTAACTTTTTTTTTTTTTTTAGTGTTTATTTTTGAGAGAGAGATAGAGTGTGAGCAGGCTCCAGCCTCCAGCTGTCCGCACAGAGCCCCATTGGATGTGGGGCTCATCTCAGGAACCCCACCCACCCAAGCTCTTGACCTGAGTTGCTTAACAGACTGAGCCACCCAGATGCCCCATAGAGCTTTTCTTTTTAATGCAAATTGTCTTAAAAGGAAAATGGAAAGGAGGTGGGGAGGCTTACAGGTCACAAAACTATCCTTTAGTATGAATCTATGTATTTTATTATTTTGGTCACTGGAAAAGTTCAACAGGAAAGGGGACTAGAAATGCTGACCTGTGTAGAGTGGAAGGAAGAGTTGAGTATTCAGAAAATGGTTAGATAATGTGATTGAGGACAGTAAGTGTTTCTCCAGAGTCAGAGGACAACATAAAAGATATCTTGGGGTCAAGGAGGCATGAGGTTAGTGAGAGAAGCTCATAAATGAAGATCAGGATCCCAATGCATACATTTTGCCCACATCACCATATCCTTAGGGTAAGGTTTTGCTGAAGTCATGGGCTCAGAACATAAGCAAGAGTGTTTTGATAGATTACAAACTATTGCTTATTTTGATAGTTGTCTTTAACCTCTCATTTCAGCTTAATTTCTAAACAGATTCAAGGATTGTTCTATTTAAGAACTCAACCCTTTCAAATTTGTGAACAAAACCACCAACCTCCATTATCTCAAGCTATGTGCAGTTTAGTAATGGGTTGTATGAAATGAGATGACATTAGGCCTTAAAAAAAATAAAACAAAATAAAATAAAACAACCCACTTACAGCTTTGCTCTTGGTAAAATTATCATATTTAAACGGGTTCTTTAAAAAAAAAAAGGTACAAACTTCCAATTATAAAATAAGTCACTAAGATGAAAAGTACAGCATAGGTAATATGGTGATTTTGTAATAATGTTATTTGGTGACAGATGGTGACTATATTTAGCAGGGCAAGCATGTATAGAGTTGTCAAATCACTATGTTGTACACTTGAAACTAATGTAACATTGTATGTCAACTATACTTCATAAAAAAAGTGTACGTGAATAATTTGATACACACAAAAAAACAAAGTGTAGGGTTCTAACTTTATAAACAGTATTGGAGAACAGATTAAGATCCACAAATGATTAAAACTTTCATTTTATGCATTCATTGGAATCAGACCTTTTACCAGGAATTTCAATAGAAATAACAAACTGCTTATTTTATTATTACTATTTTAGGTAGGATCCATGCCCAAAGTGGTGTTAAGCTCACAACCCTGAGAGTCAGATGCTCTACCAACTGAGCCAGCCAGGTGCCCCACAAACTGCTTATTTTAGTATGAGCTTCTCACTCTACCATCATTTATCACCTGGTGAATTATAAAAATAGGAGACATTTAAATGGTTAAGAATGTACACAGTAAAAGAATTAAAAAGAGAGGATTTGGAAAATCTACAGATTATACAGTCCCTGAATAATTGAGAATTTACTCTAGTCAGAATAATTAGGGGAAAACATAAAGAGAATGACAGCAATTACAAGGGGATTTTTATACAAAATGAAATGAAAAACTACCAGGAAATGTGCTGTTTGTAATAAATAGAATTCAGTATCGGCTAGCTTTGCTTGATCTCCCAATCAGAGGGATATTACAGAGCCCAGACATTGTTGTAAAACTGGTTCACATATCAATTAATTCCATGGTATTGGGTCCCAAGAAAAATTGGCTTCAGGATGGTAAGTTCTTAAATAGATAAGAGAACAGTTAGTTGAGTTACTCTAGGCAATCAGTTAAGGTTTGTAAAAGTAAAACTAGATGTGGTCATTGTGCCATCGTCACAGTGATGTCATTGAAGACATTAAAATGATATTCAGTGCTAAAATACGTGATATAGTTGTTAGGGAGGTACCATTTTTCTTTTTTTGATTCATTATCTGATTTATTGTATACCGGATGATAATGCCTGCATGGAGGCATGTAGTGAAAATAGCATATGCTGAAACTTTAGACCAAACACTATTCCAGTGCACCAGCTACTACTTCTCAGCACGTAGAATGCTTTTATGCAATAATGGTATATTAATCAAACTGTGCAAAGTCCCATTAAAATCAATGATGTATTAACTTTGTTTACCTCACATGAGTAACACATAATAAAATAACGTTCTTCAAAGAGTGGCTTTCATCCTAAGGAAAGCTCCATATCATAAGTTTTCATTTAAGAGAAACTCCTCCTTTTGTTAGGCCACAGCACACAGAGATAGTCCCTATACTTATATAAAACATCCATATTAATTTTTAAATCATTATTGAGTGCCTAATGTTCTATATGCATTTTAAGTACATTACCTTATTTAACTCTGAAATAGCTCTATGAAGTAGTTCTATTATCAGTCCCATCTTACAGATGAGAAAACAAAGGCATGGTGTTTGGTGAATTGCCCAAGGCCACAGGGAGGGAGAGTAAGTGACAGAGCTCCAGACTCCTCTCCTAAAGTCTGAGCATCTGACTTACTACACTATCCTATCTATGATGCCTGGGCTCTCTGGAGTTAAGGTTACATCTATAGTCTTTTAAAATAGGTTGGTCATTGTCTTAAGCCACAATCCCCAGAAGCAGGCCTTGAGACAAGGATACATATAATGGTGTTTATCAGGTGTTCCCCAAACAGGCCTGAAGGGCAGTTGAGAAGCAGAAAAGAAGGGAAGGAGAAGAGACTGGAGTGTAACATTAAACCAAATCCTAAGAAAGGGAACTTTGGCTCAGTCCTGCAGAGATGCTCTGGGGACAGCATAGATCACATCTCAGAATGTCCCGTTAGGGAGCAAGAGAGCTGGAGCATTCATACCCTCTCACCCACCGGACATTGGTTAATTCCTGCCCCTGGAGAGACGTAAATTCCTAGGCACTTGCTTGCTCTCCTGTGGATGGGTGCAGCAGTTTTCACAGCCTAAGGACAGTCCCCAGCTAAGGATTACCGGTGAGGAAGTTTGATGGTAAAAAATACTGGAGGAGCAGATATACAAGAAAGAAAAGGGATGCCAAGTGGCACACATGGGGAATAAATGGAGCACCGATAGAATATTGTTCCTGCCATAAATATCTTTTCTAAGATTCCTTTACATTCTAAATAAATAGTTACAGACACTTTGTTTGTTGATGTCCCTCTTTCATTAGTCTTTTAAAAGCTGCATGAATAAGGTATAAATATAATAAATATGTAGAAGGAAAAAGTTAACCTATTCGCTACAGTTTAGAGTGTATCTTTCTACTATATTCTCTTATATACAGCCTACGCGGTTGTTTTTAAAAATGTGTAGGCATATTACCCATGTTACTCTGATAATTGTTTTTTGAGGGTTAAAATACATATACTAAATATCCCATGAGGTCAATGTATGTATCTATAATTTATTCTTATTAATAGCAATATGAAAATGTTAATAGTATAATCCATAATTTATCCAACCAATTTTCCATTGGTAGACAGTTGTGTGCAATTCTTTGCTACTACAAATTATACTCACCTTTCACTTTATTCTTTCTCTAGGTGAGCTCAGCTCATCCAGTCACATTATTTTAAGTAGTGTACCATCCATATGCCAATGACTCCCAAATTTATATCGTCATCCTTGACATCTCTCCTGCATCTCAGACTCGTATGTACCACTGCTTAATTGTCATCTCCACTTGGACATGATAGGCATCTCAAACCTAACATAACCAAACTAGTCTACGTAAATAACATGTATATAATTATATACATAATTTTTAACATATATGTGTATATCTCTAAGCATATTTTAAGTTTTGCGTGTTTTTTAAAACCAATATATATTTATTAAATATAGTTTTTAAATATTCAGAACTTTAATCCTCTACTCAACTCAATCTTTAGTCAAGGGTTAATATGCTTCCTGAGAACTCCACAATAGCACAAATCATTACATCAGATTAATGATCATGGGTGTTTATTGAATGCTTGTTGCATAAGACTACTGTTTTTATATTGGCATGTCAAGAAGTATAGGGCAAGGTCCTGAGCCTGGAGGAGAGGAGTCTTAAGTGGAGAGTTAGCCTCTCAATGTTTCAAAGATAATTAGAATTATAACACAACACATACATTCAATGCCAAATGAGTCACATGGACAAGTACGATTATAAGGGTATTGTCACTGAAAGATGGGGAAATCAGAGCTTCTCATTGAAAATGGAGGAATGGAACTGGATCTTTCTGATTCTCAATCATGTCAAGATTCTATCTTATTTACTCTCCACTTGGAATGTCTTTTCCTTAGACTGTATGCTTCAGTCTCTCTCTTCTTTCAGTTCTCTGCTTAAATGTCACCTGAGAGTGACATTTCCTTGACTACCATAATGAAAATAGTCCTCTTCCCCACCGCAGATACCATTTTCCCCCTGTTGGCTGAAAGTCAGTTGTTTACTTGTTTATTGTCTTTCTCACAATATAAGATTTGTGATAATAGGAATTTTGTCTCTGTTGTTCGCCACGGTCTATCCATTGCCTAAAACATTATCTGGCACAAATTTGATATTCAATAAATATTTGTTAAGTAAATGGGCCTTGTAAACCAAATGCAACTTACGTAAGAAGGCAGAGTAAACATTCTAGGCAAGGACAATGGATGGAAAAAAACAAGTGCTTAGTTTTTTTCAGTCACAGTCTATAGATGAAAATTTCAGTGATACCTGACATACTGAAAATATCACAGATGGACAGTGCAAATGATTGGGCTTGCCAGCATTATAATAATCTCTAGTGAGTTTATAGCCAGTGAGACGTCTCCTGGGTCTACCAGTATTGCTTGAGTACACAAAATAAACCTTGCCAAAGAGTACTCGGTTGGATCTCTAGAAGTAAAATTTTGCAAGGCATAAGAAAAATAAGAGTTGATAAGACTTTCAGAATGATTGGTTTATTTCTCAAGATTTCCATGAACAAAAGAGAAAGACCAAAAACTATGACAAAGGATGAAAACGAAACTAAGGTATAATTTACTAAGTTTGATGAAATCCTTTTTTCAAAGCTATTATTTTGACAACACTTTACTCAGATTTCTCCCCAGTTATTGTTTGACAGGTAGGTATCTGCCAGTCCTCTCTCGCCGACCAGGCCTGAGTAGATAAGATCCCACAAAATTGCCCAAAAGCCACTGAAGGAATCACAAACCTGGGTGCTCTTCATTCATTGTCAGTCTCACTGCTTAATTTATCTTTAAATGATATGAGCAAACACATCCTATGGACCTTATTTCTGCACACATAAAGGTTTTCTTCAATGAGATTACAATTAAGAACGAAACCCTTCCAAACAGAATGGGACAAATATTTTATATATACTGAGTCATTTGGGTTATGTTTACAATGCAATGCCATTTAAAATATATATTGACACAATTTGTGTATATTAAACAATAAACTTTAAAAATATTTTAAAATCCTGTTTTTATTTTTTTTTAATGCTTATTTATTTTTGAAAGAGAGAGACAGAGTCCAAGCAGGGGAGGGGCTGAGACACAGGGAGATACAGAATCCAAAGCAGGGTCCAGGTTCTGAGATGTCAGAATAGAGCCCGATATGGGGCTTGCACTCATGAACCGTAAGATTATGACCCGAGCCAAAGTCCAATGCTTAACCAACTGAGCCACCCAGGAGCCCTGAAAAATCCTGTTTTTATGATATCAGTGTTCTCTATATTAGACTGGAATATTTCTGTTACCACAAGGAAGAATCCATGAGCAAACTTCCCCCAAAGTGAAAGTTTCTTTCTAGGATTTAATTTGGCCATCAAGGAACTTACCTAGTGGAGTCTATTTTGCATTTATCTAATTTATCATGTTCATCAAATACGCACAATAACACACACACACACATGCACACACACACACATTTTTTTTTTAACGTTTATTTATTTTTGAGACAGAGAGAGACAGAGCATGAACGGGGAAGGGTCAGAGAGAGAGGGAGACACAGAATCCGAAACAGGCTCCAGGCTCTGAGCAGTCAGCACAGAGCCCAACGCGGGGCTCGAACTCACATACCGCAAGGTCGTGACCTGAGCCGAAGTCGGCCGCTTAACCGACTGAGCCACCCAGGCGCCCCTTAAGAAACTTTTGAAACAGAGCAAGAGCAAACATCTATTGGGGAAATGTGATACAATTTCTGAGCAATATGGTGGTATCATCCCAATAAACCATGCAATTCTCTAGCTCCTTTCCTTTACTCCTGCCACCCTTGCCTAGCTAGAATGCCCATCTTCTCCCTTTTCCTTCCGTGTCCAACCTTTAGGGTCCTGCTTAAATTCTACCCCCATACTAAGTCTTTCTTCATTCTCCCTGATGGATGGAATCTCTTCACAACTTCACATTATATTCTACTTGCTTTATTCTTTGGAGACTTCCCAGGTTTACTTTAAATTCGTTTTAAAGTCTTATAAGGGCAGGGCACATTTTTTACTCATCTTTACATGCTCTACCTTACCCAACATATGGCATTTGATTGTTTTTATTCTGTAACAATGTGTTTCTTCCTGTTCCTTATAAGGAAAGAAAGTCTTTTTGTACTTTAAGGCAGAATTCCTGGCTTAACTGATTCTACAAAAGACCTTAGATGAACTTGGCATCCATAATATTAGAAAATTCTATTACTAAAAGAGCATCAAAATACTCTATCCCAAACAAAAGATGGTGTATTTTTAATTGAACAATAACTTTGAGACTGAGTTCTGACAAAATAGCAAAATAACTATTTAAAAAATAAATTAAACATGTTATTATCCCTCAAAATAAATGAAAACCTTAACAAATCTACAAGTTTTACCGGGAAGAAATTCATTCAAAACAATGCATGTGCCAGTTTCTGATAAAATTAAAGTAAATTATAATTAAATAATTATAATTAAAACTGCTTCAGTATAATGTTTATGGTCCATCCCTATCTAATCTATACATATGAAATGTGACATTATTATAAAGTGTAATTATTTCCAGAAACTTTGAAATGAAAGTGTCTTTAATTAAACATTTGCCTCACAATATATTAACTGTAAGTCACTTTATCTCAGAAAAAATAGGCAATATTTCAACTAGATTTTGACAAAAATGCATTAAATCTATTTTTTAAAATGTTTTATTACTTGCAAGTTTCAGCCTGATGTGATTTTAAAATAGCCAAGTTATAAACCGCTGAAAATTGGAGTTTATAATGGAAATACTGACAGACCCTTAACTTCGGAAGGACGAATGTGCTGCTGTAATAACATTTGCTGATGTCAGTGTGGCAACACGATTTGGGTGCTGGATGTGGTATTTCATGTATAAAACTGGTTGAATACTTGCTGAACGGTTTTCCTATGTTTCTAAAATTTTAGAAAAGCCATTTCTTGTTTTGGAAACTCCTTTTCTCTAAAATGTCATTATAAGAAACGAGTACAAAGGCTCCCTTTCTCTTCTGTTCCAATAACATCTACTTAGTGATCTCGTCTTCTCCCATTGCTGGTTTCCGCAAAGCTTTCCCACTTGGGCCCACTGCGTCTCCATCCACCAGTTCGTTATGTAAGCCAAAAAATGAGAGGTCAGTTGTAACTCGTGTTACTTCTTCACCACCTCTGATTGGTTGCGAATCCTGAGGGTTTTACTACCCAAATATATTTTGAAAAAATTTATTTTTTATCATCAGTGTGCCATCACCTCAGTCCGTGCCACTGAAAAGTCTGGCCAAGCCCGTCACAATAGCCTCCTCATTTGCATGTCAGGATAAACAATAGTTGATGACGGAAAGTTCTCATTTATAGAATTCCAGCAAATAAAGTGGTGGGAATAATAGAATTTAAAAATCACCATTTCGCAACCCATAATGAAATAATGGGTCTTTGTGATGATCATCTGTAGTTGCAAACACTAGGAGGGGAGTGGTTAATGGATAATTGTATAATGAAGAAACAGGCTTCCACGTTCAGAACCCATCAACCGTACTAATCCCTAAAGTAGGAAAAACAGTTATTATGTGTCCTAAAACATGATGAATGCAATAGGCAGTATACTTGCCTAAAATATTGAACCTGAATCTAGTCAGGGCTTGAGATTTATTGAAAATATAGGGAATTGAGAAATAAGTTAAACAACACTATGAGGAAGCAACCAGTCAAATCTAGAATGTGTGTATTCTACAAGAAAACAACTGCCTAGTTCCTCCAAAAACCCAATGGTGTATAAAAGGTAGAGATGATGGGTGTGGTTTGTTATAGAACAAGAGTCTTAAGAAACATCACAACTAAATACAATATGAGTACCTAATCGGGTCCGATACAAACAATTTGTAAAAATTACATCTGAAGCAATGAGGGAAATTCAGATATGGACTGTATCAAAAATAAAGAAATTAGGGGCGCCTGGGTGGCGCAGTCGGTTAAGCGTCCGACTTCAGCCAGGTCACGATCTCGCGGTCCGTGAGTTCGAGCCCCACGTCGAGCTCTGGGCTGATGGCTCAGAGCCCGGAGCCTGTTTCCGATTCTGTGTCTCCCTCTCTCTCTGCCCCTCCCCCGTTCATGCTCTGTCTCTCTCTGTCCCAAAATTAAATAAACGTTGAAAAAAAAATTTAAAAAAAAAAAAAATAAAATAAAAAAAAAAAATAAAGAAATTATCCTTACATTACATATGAAAATGACAATGAGATTTTTTTTTTTTTTAATTGTTGTGTCAAAGGGCTTCTGGGTGGCTCAGTTAGTTAAGCATCCAACTTTGGCTCAGGTCATGATCTCACAGTTTGTGAGTTCGAGCCCCGCATCAGACTCTGTGCTGACAGATCCGAGCCTGGAGCCTGCTTCAGATTCGGTGTCTCCCTCTCTCTCTGCCCCTCCTCTGCTCATGCTCATGCTCATGCTCATGCTCTGTCTCTGTCTCTGTCTCTCTCCCTCAAAAATAAATAAACATTAACAAAAATTTGATAAAAAAATCTTATATCAGAGATATATAATAAAGTACTTGTGGGTGAAATGACATGATATATGGAATTTGCTTTTAAATAGTCCAGGGGAAAAAAAGGAAGTGTGAAGAAGGGAGGTCAACATATGCTGATCAGTGTTACAGCAAGCTATTACAGCACTTCATTAAACTATTTTCTTTATTTTGTGTCTATGACAAATTTTCCCAGATAAATCATTTTTAGAAGATCATTTAAGTCCTATGGGAAAGAAATGACAATGACTTAGCAAAGGTGGTCACAGTGGAGAGGGAGAGAAATATACACATTTGAGATCTATTTTATTAGGAATTGTTAATGAATTGATGGAGAGGCTGAAGGAAAAGAGAAGAATCGATGGTGATTCCTTGGTTGCTGGTTTGAGCAACTGGTTAGATAATGGTGCCCTTTGCTGAATTCACTTAGACTGCAGAAGAACAGGTTTGGGGATGGATTAAAAACCCAATTTCAGATATTGAGACCTGTTTTCCATTGATGCTGCAGGAAATTACTACATACTCAGTGGCTTAAAGCAACACACATTTATTGTCTTACAGTTCTGAAGGTCAGAAGTCCAAAATCAGTCTCACTGAGCTAAGGTAAAGTGTCAGCAGGACTGGCTCCTTCTGGAACCTCCAAGGGACAATCTGTTTCCTTTCTTTCTCCAGTTTCAAGATGTTGTTCTCATTCCTTGGCTTGTGACCTCACATCACATCCTCTTTTCTCCCTCTGCTTCCATAATCACATCACCTTCTCTGGCTTTGGCTTTCTTGACTCCCTCTTACCCTTTTGATTACACTGCGCCTATTGAGATAATAATCCAGGATAAGCTTCTTAATTTAGTCACACTTGCAAAGTCTCTTTTGCCATGTAAGGTAACATAGTCACAGTTCTAAGGATTAGGACATAGACATCTTTGGTGGGCCATTATTCACCCTGCCTCAAGGTCTAATATGTTTGAAGTGCCTATTAGGTGTTCTAGGGAGGCTGTCAGATGGATAGTTAGAATGTTGAGGCCAGAAAAGAGAGAACTGAGACACTGAATTTGAGAGTCATCAGCGTACAGACATGACCTAAAACCAAGGAATGGTTGAGTCTGAGAACTTCCAAATTTAGAGGGTGAAGCATCCTGGTTGACTTGAGAGTGAAGAGTCCAGAAAGCTAGGCAAATGCCGCACCCAGAAAGTCATGAAGACATGAAGGATGAACCATGTTGAGTGTGTCTGAGGGGTCAAGCAAGAGAAAAAGTATGCATTGTACTTGGCTTCAAAGATAAAGTCAGTGATGTATACAAGAGCAGTTCCAACATAACTAAAGTGGTTTGGGGGAATGAAATGGATCCAGTGAATGAGGGCAGTGCCTTGGCAGAGCTTTTCTGTGAACAATGTGAAAAGCAGTGAAGATAAGGAAAGGCTAGAGGACAACGTGGGTCAAGGATGAGGTGTTTTCCTTTCAAGACAAGAGATAAGAGAATATGTTTATTTGTTGACAGATATCATCTGGTGGAGAGGGAAGGGTTGGTAATGAAGAAGGGTTAAAGGAAGGTAGGAAATTTGGGGCAAAGTACCAATAAGTTTCTATAGCAAAAGAGGAGACTTTCATGGTGGCAGAGTACTTCTCCAGGCATACAGAAGGGAAAGCAGGAAAGATGGGTACCAGTGGAGGCTGGCGGGTCAGTTTGCAGAGCGATCATGAAGCATATGTGCTTTGAAAGCTCTATTTCCTTAGTTCTGGGAGCAGCGAGTGGAGGACTCAGCTGGTGAGGGAAGGTTTGAGAATTGTTCCACCAAGGGAGGTAACTGTGAAATTCCATTTAAAGGGCCAATCTGTCTGCTACCAAAAAAAATGGGGGCAGGATGAAAAGAAGCCTTCCCCTTGTGATGAGATGGAGTGAGAGGTCAGTTTCCTACATCTGATATTTATAAACACATGATTTTGGAGTGATAATTCAATTACAGTCAAATATAATAAACAAATTGATTAGAAGAAAATGTTTCTTTTGAGGTGATGCAGTGGGTGTTATGCTGGCTGCTTGAAATTCATTGTGCAGTAAGGATTTAAATGTTCAACATCTTTTAATGAGTTGTGAAGAAGTACACTTAAAAGTATGTAAAAGCAATAGACTCTTTGTGTTGCCTTAGATGAGCATTTGTCCCTAAGTAGTGACATCAGTTAACACCCCAGAGCCCCATCAAAGTAGCTACTTTATTCCAATTAAGATAGAACAGTCTCACTTTCCAGACAGAACAATATTTCACTCATCACCTCCCAAGCCATTAGCAGATGTTATAATGGCTGAAAGCTCAAGGCTGTGTAGATTCAAATTCTCACACAAACATCAGAGGGGCAAAAGCGTATTGTCCCTGGACTAAAATCCTCCAGCCCTATCTTGAGGCTTAGGACTTAGGGCTGTAAGTGGCAGCAATAAAGAGTTAGTGTACTTGAATTCTGTGTTGAGGGGTACAAACCCTTGGGAGTATCTTTCAATGCAGAACCACAGTTTTATCATAGATGTGGATATGTGTCTCAGTCTATTCTCTTTGGGAGGACAGAGAGGTATGAGATAGTTATCTGGAGAAAATGACTTTACTGGGAAAGCGTAATAGGATTGTTTATTAAAATACTATCAAATAGGTTGCATTTTTCAACAAACATTTTGGTTACTTTGATTATATTCACAGAAGAAATCTGGATTTTTTTTTTTTATTTGATCCAGGAAATAACTTGAGTCAAGAGTATTGGCAGACTGTCTCCTAAGGGATAGAGAGGTTTCTTTCTAGAGGTAGTTAATATCAGCTACATGATGATTTTTCCTTTTTTTCTTTTAACTAATTTTGTTTTAATAAGATAACACCTGATTATATCTCTGAATTCTGGATGTGGTCTACTGTGGTTACCTGAATACTACAAATAACAACATTAATATTTTGCCTCTGAATAATGCAAAGCTCACAGATTTTGAGAAGTTTTTTCCTATAATCTTTCCTTTAGAAGAGACAAAGTTTACTATTCTCATTTTTCTGAAAAAGAAAGTAAGGCACAGACATTAAAAAGCACTATCCCCAGGGGTGCCTGGGTGGCTCAGTGGGTTAAGTGACCAACTTCAGTGCAGGTCATGATCTTGCAGTTTGGGAGTTTGAACCTTGTGTCAGGCTCTGTGCTGACCGCTCAGAGCATGGAGCCTGCTTCGGATTCTGCGTCTCCCTCTCTCTGCCCCTCCCCGCTCATGTTCTGTCCCTCTCTGTCTCTCTCAAAAATAAATAAACATTGAAAAAAAAAAAGCACTATCCCCAGATCTATCAGTTTTATTTGACTTAAGTTTAATTCTTATATCACAAAAGTTGTATGGGTAAGCATATGTAAACTAAATGGAGCATTTAGGACACCATTGAAAGGAGGTTCGCACACCTCCTGCTCTGTCTTCTGAATTCATTTCTCACAAGACTCCATTTAATTCAGCAAGCATGGATTGAAGACTTAGCATGTTTAAGGTGTCTAGAACTTAGAACTTAGGTATCTTAGAACTTAGAAGGCAAAAACATCAATTATTGATCATTTGAAACAGAAACCTGGGGCCCAAACATATTAGGTTCATTCAGTAGGTCTTATTTTTTTTAATTAAAATTGACAGATGGCTACCTATGTTGATGCCATTAGACTTAACAGTTTTGTTCCTGTTATTTTGCTAGCAATAATCATGAAATTCTAATTTGCCGATTTTTCAGTGCATCAGACAGAAGTGTTCAAAATTCTTCTCCCATTCAAGAAAAACGAAATAAAACTGTAACTACATGTTTCATATTTGGCTCCAAATTGGGTAATCAGCACTCATTTCCTTCCCAGTGGGGGAGGGGCTCCCTCCTATACTTGATATGGCTAGTTCTATACTGATACATGTAACGACATAGTTGCTAATTAAAGACTGATGCTTATTCTCATGTTATTTTGTTGTGTCCCTAATCAGTACAATTTCTTAGATGTACTAGGTACTCAATAAATTCTGATTAATTTTAAATTATCTAACATTTCTGAATTATAGGAATGTTCTATAAAAAGGAAAGAGTTTGGGTAGGCAATTAAACTAGTTAAGGACCCAAAGAAAATTGGAAGTGATTTTTTGAATATGTCAGTTGAAAAGATAAAAAAGAAAAGAAAAGAAACTGGTCACTTTAAGAGAAATAATTGGATTACAAATCTTCTTGCTTTATCAGAGAGGGTTGTGCCTTTGGTGGAAAATAGACTTACACTGCTTTTCAGAAGTCCAAAATGTCAAGGTCATTGGCTGAGTAAACAGAAAGGTAAAGAAAGCTAGTGACATTGAAGAGGAAACATATTTTTATCTCTATCTCTGTATCTATCTATCTATCTATCTGTCTGTCTGTTTATCTGTCCTTGGAGAGAGGGAGAAAGAGAGGAATTTACTTTAAAAGCTCGGCTCATGCAATTATGGCAGCTTGAAGAGTCCAAAATCTGATGGGGTAAGCTGGCAGGTTGGAGACTAGGGAAGAGTTGCAGTTCAGGTCCAAAGTCAGCCTACTGGAAGAATTTTTCCTTGCTGGGGGTAGGTCAGTCTCTGTTCTGTTGAGGCCTTCAACTGATTGGATGAGGCCCACCAACATTATGGAAGGTAATCTACTTCACTCAAAGTTTATCGATTTAAATGTTCATCTCATCCAAACAACACCTTCACAGAAAACATCCAAACTAATATTTAACCAAATACCAGGCCACTGTGGCCCAGCCAGGTTGACAAAAAAAATAA
The DNA here is from genome assembly GCF_014898765.1 of Herpailurus yagouaroundi. NCBI lineage: Eukaryota > Metazoa > Chordata > Mammalia > Carnivora > Felidae > Herpailurus > Herpailurus yagouaroundi. Next base: position 91,992,937 of record NW_024412388.1, read on the forward strand.
CCATCACAGAAGATAATTTTCATAGGTGTTCATATTTAGAAAAGTAAGCAATGTGGCATATTTGGGTTATTGAAAAAGAAGATCCATCTTTTGGTGAGCCGTCTGTTTGTTTACTATTAATGTGAACTGACTGGAATCATAGCTATTTTAAACCGGCATTATCACAACAAATTACAGGAACTGCATATGCTGAAAAAAAAATTGGCCAGTAAAACATATTGATGAATAGTTATTGACAGCTTTTATTCAGACATGCATTTGCAGAAGCAAATCTGTATTTTTGCAACAGGCATTCTTATCAACAAACTGCACAGGCCACAGTGTGCATATAGTCTAAGCTGAGAGAACATATGAACTGAATATGCAAGACTTTCTCCAGTGTTCACAGATAGCACCTGGAAAATTAGATCCATATTTCGATACAAATATATAGTATAGAAAGGGGATGCACGCTTTTGTGGAAAGCTTTTGCTTGGGGATACTATAACGTTATTTGTTGAAATGCTTATTTCATATAACTGTTTTTTCCCCAAAGGGAACAAAAAAGTGATTGTTTTTTCCTTTGAGAAATATTTAACTACTTCATATCCCAGCCTTTATTACTAATTTTTTCAGTTTTGTTTTTAGTTTGGGAAGAGTAACCACAGATATAGAATGTCTGCCAGCCACATAACATTCTGCACTTAGCAGCAATGTTGTGAGGTACCCTAAATTTATTTCATCCGTTTGCACTCAGGGGAGTCCAATGCCAAAACTTGGCATTGCATAAGTTAAGTCACTAATTTCTCTTTATGTAAGATAAGTATCCCCTAATTGACTGAAATAATTTTCTAGTTACTGCCAATAAAATCACTACTGGGTCAGATTTATTCACCTTTTTGTTTGTTTGTTTGTTTGTTTGTTTTTGCAAAATAACCACCATTAAAAAAAAAGTCTATATTTGTGCTCATGCCATTTTTTGTCCCAGAAAAGTGTTTGTTTCTCTTTCAAGCCCTGCTTAAATTTTTTTTTAATGTTGGGGCGCCTGGGTGGCGCAGTCGGTTAAGCGTCCGACTTCAGCCAGGTCACGATCTCGCGGTCTGGGAGTTCGAGCCCCGCGTCGGGCTCTGGGCTGATGGCTCAGAGCCTGGAGCCTGTTTCCGATTCTGTGTCTCCCTCTCTCTGCCCCTCCCCCGTTCATGCTCTGTCTCTCTCTGTCCCAAAAATAAATAAACGTTGGGAAAAAAAATTTTTAATGTTTATTTATTTTTGAGAGAGAAAGACAGAGTGGAAGGAGGGGAGGGACAGAGAGAGAGGGAGACACAGAATGCAAAGCAGGTTTCAGCTCTGAGCTGTCAGCACAGAGCCCGACTCCGGGCTCAAACTCACAAAAGCGAGATTATGGGCTAGCAGGTGTTCTGAGGCATTGTATGTGTATGCACAGAACATGGCAGGACCAAATAAATATTTGTATCAAGAATAGCCATTATCTTGATGGGCATTCAAAGTGGAAGTGGACGGTTGTGCCGTAAAAGTTTCTCTTTAGGGCTTCACGAGATTCAGCCAATGTAGTTCCTTGGGGCTTGGCCCTGAGATGCTCTTCTTGATTGAAAGATGAGCAGATGATGAACTGAGACCAAGCCCCTGGAAGATTCCAGTTCATCAGCCATTCTCCGTTATGCCCACCCATCAAGTTCTTCCTTTTCTTCTTGCTTTTTGAAAGTTTTACTGGAAGTACTTCCTAAATTTTAGGCACCTCATCTGTTGACTACTCCACTTCCAAAAGCACAAACTTGTTTCTCATCTCTAAAGTTCTTCCTATGGTCCATGCCCCATGTATTCTCCCACCACCAGATTTGCTATTCAAATAAATTAATCTTCTCCTTTAATAATAGACAGCACTGGTCCACTAAAACAAGATCTGAAATCATTAAAAATATAAATACAGGCTATCTGAAACAGTCCCAGGATAGCAGAGAAAAGGAGGAAAAATAAAAGTGTTAACTTCCCACGTTAAAACAGATTGAATGGTCTTATTCTACTATATCTATGCAGGGAAATCAAGAGATTCAATAAATGACATTTTCTCTGGAACTCTCATAAATAAATATTTCTTTTCAAATGGTTTCTCAGAATGCGCCCTGCAATACTTTTCTATTATCTGCTTCCTCTGTGTCCTCTCTAGAAGCAGTTTATCTTCCCATCTCCATCTATTACTATATGGCCAGGTTATCACATTTTAGCAGTGCTGCCTGAGCTCTGGATGGGACAGTTGGGTTCTGAGAAGACTGGGCCAAGGCGAAACGATGCATCTCTTCCTGCACGTTGAAGGAGAGAAATGCACTCAGTTCCCAATTCCTGCTGGACTTATCTGGCATTATGAAAGAAAGAGAGGTAGATGAGGTAGGGGGAAAGAAAGAAAGAAAGAAAGAAAGAAAGAAAGAACAAAAAAGGAAAGAAAGGTGGAAGAAAGGAAGGAAGAAAGGGAGGAAGGGAGAGAGAAGAAAAGAGAAAAGAAAAGAAAAATGAAAAGTAGGGAGAGATGGAAGGAAGGAAGGAAGGAAGGAAGGAAGGAAGGAAGGAAGGTAGGTTTCTCAGTCTTGTCACTATTCACATATCCTTGACTGGATAATTCTTTGTTGTGGGGATTTTGTTATGTATTGTAGGATGTTTAGCACATTTCTGATTTCTACCCTTCAGGACCTTGAAGTACATCACCAATCCAATTTTAAAGCTCATTTTATTTATTTTTAGAGACAGAAAGCACAAGTTGGGGAGAGGAAGAGAGAGGGAGAGAGAGAATATCAAGCAGGCTCCACACTATCAATGCAGAGCCTGATATGGGGCTTGAACCCAGGAACCTTGAGATCATGACCTGAGCCAAAGTCACACAGTTAACTGACTGAGCCACTCAGGAGCCCCACCCCCAATCCAATTTTGACCCACAAAACTGTCTCCACCCATTGCCAAATGTCCCTGAAGGCAAAAATCCCCACCCCCCCCACCGCCCCCCCGCCCCCCCGGGCCCAGGTTGAGACTCACACATTTAGAGCCACTGCTTGGCAAGTTTTAGTTCTCTAAAAGGAATTCAAACAGAGTGAAGATTGTATACATTCTTTAAAACTGATATTTAATAATTACTAGAAAAATACATTCCAGCCCAAAAATCATGCACTGTATTAAAAATAGGATGAGATGGTTCATAGAATACACGTATTACTGAATGAGATATTTACTATGTAGAACATTCTCCAGTGAGGAGAATGATACTCCAAGAACTGCTTGGTGGTAAACCCCATGAACTGTATTAACCAGATGACTGTCTTTCTCAAGCCCATAGAAGAGATTTATACCTCCTCACCTTTTATAGAATAATCTAGCTATATATCTAGAGTGTTGAGGCTTTTTTGTTTAGAAGATTTTTTCTTAGCTATTAAAATTCTTATGGCATTTTTATTACCATAGTCAACGTTTGTTTATTGTAATGCTAATGAATGCTTTTGGGTTTGGTTGATCTTTTCCAGTAGGATGGTTCAAGAGTGATTTTAACAATTGAGGTTTGCAAAGGGACTGTCATCATGTTGTCTAATTTTTCTTGGTATTTTGAATAAACGTCTTTAAAATTGCTGAGATGTTATGCTCTAGAAAATGACTTGAGTGTTCTGCAATAACAGCTTTTCATTTGGGTTATGAGTCTTAATATTCACTTACAGCACCAACTCTAGTAGTTTCAAATATGCTATTATGAGCCATTTGGAATTTTAAAAGCATTCATAAATAAATGCATACTAGAATAGTTCCAATTGGTTGGATAAGTAATGTACATTTAAAAAATTAAAATAAAATAATATCAAAATGCATACACACTTTGGTTAAATAGAGTGAGTGTCCTTCGAGTCATTCAAATACATTCTTCATCACACTGAGTGAGACTTTCAGAAATGTTGCTTTTGCATTTTATAGCAAATAGCAAATGGTACACTGGCACTGGCAAATGCCAGGAACAGGAATGAAGATTTCAAATAAAAAGAGAGTATTACCTGACTAGCTTCACAAAGAGTAAAAATCCAGCACCTGTTGCCATTTGGTTTTCAAGAAGCCCTATTTACAAAGGACATTGATGGAAAAATATTCAAAGGAATCAGAAACTTTTTTATTATTTTGCCCTCAGCCTGATAGTATTTGGAAAGAATCAAATTAGATCACATAGACTGAAAATTAATTAAGTAAATGCTACTTTTTAAAAAGTTTCTTATATAATCAGAAGCTTTACAAAAGAAGAAAGAGCAAATACCCTTATTTTATGAAATTAAAATTTTATTTTTTACATGTTTATTTTGAGAGAGCGAGTATGAGCAGGGGAGGGGCAGGAACAGAGGGAGAGAAAGAATCTCAAGCAGGTCCCTCACTGTCAGCACAGAGCCTGACAGAAGGCTCAACCCCACAAAGTGAGATCATGGGTTGAGCTGAAATCAAGAGTTGGACGCTTAACTGACTGAGCCACCCAGGTGCCCCTGAAATCAAAAATTTTCAATCTATTCCTCATCCTCCTACAATTCAAGAATAGTGAAGTCTATATGAACCACTCTGCCCCTTCTCCTTGCCCAGATCTTTGGGGTGCTTTTCATGGCATTCACATACTTTACTACTGTGTCAGGTGTGGCTGGAGTAGAGTCCCCTCCCTAAAGGAATAGACCTCAAGATAAGGGAAGGCAACCTGGCTAGTGTGAGTACATGATTTCCCTCATGAATCCTAATTTCCGTTGGGATACATGCAGCCATCACCATTTGAGGTCCTACCTGGTCCTAGTGTGTTAGTACAAAGGGAAAACAAAACTCTTTTACTGGCCTAACAATACCTGTGTCCTCTTAGGCTCAGAATTTGGCCACCTCTGTCATCCTCTCAGATGCTCACTTCCATTTCTCCCCTTCCTGAGCAGCCCTGTCTTCTTGGAAAAAAAATTTCAAGATGGCTTCAGATAGATCTTTAAAGTGGCTATCAATTACCACTGAGGCAAGGGAAGCAAGAACCAAGAGGTTTAGCTTCTCTTTCATTCTTTCTATTCTCTCCTAGCAGTGAGAATAAATCAATATTTTAATAAGCCTATAAATTATATATATATATTGCCTCTACCCATATTTCTTTATTCCTCACAAAACTTTTGCAACACACATTGCCATTTCACAGACTCAGAATGACACTGAGAAAGTCTAGCTGTTTCGCCCAAGGTCACAAAACTAGAAGAAGCAGAACTGGGACTGAAGCCCAACTCTGTGACCCAAACCTCTCAGATTCTGTAAAAGTTTCAGATTGGATGGATGAGCCAATGAAGGACAAGATGCTATTATTGAATTTACCCCTTGCTGACTGCAGAACAAGAATTTCAATCCCAGTGTTTAGTTATAGTAGGTAGAATAATGGCACCACAATCCTAATCCCCTTCAGATGGGGAGTTATCCTAGGTTATCCAGGCAGGCCCACATAATCACAAGAGGCCTTAAATGTGGACAAAGAAGGCAGGAGAGTGAGTGTCAGCCTTACATGATATGAGGACTTATTTGGCCATTGCTGGCTGTGAAGACTGAAGAGGGCAACATACTAACCAAAGGGTGTAGGTAGCCTTTACAGGCTAGAAAATGAAAGAAAATGGAGGATCCCCTCGAGTTTCTAGAAAGCTCAGCTGACACCTTTATTTTGTCCCAGTGAAACATATTCTACACTTTAGAACCCATATGTAAGATGATACCTTTATGTTGTTTTTTAACTGCTAAGTTTGTGATAATTTGTTATAGCAGCCATAATGCAGCAGGATTCTCACAGAGTCATGACACAGGCTTTTCTTTACAGGACGCAACTTTATTCCTGCCGGCATCACTCAGTTGGTTCCTATCCGAAGAACTGGGCCCTGAACACCACGTGGCATAGTTTTTACACATGTTTTCCACTTCTTTGTCTTCCATATATGGTACCACACAAACATGTAATCTGATTAAGTGGTCTCATATTACAAGGTCCTGAGGGATGTTGTCACATATGCGTATAACCGGGTTGCCTTGAGGGTTTTTCTCTTTCCTTAGGGAGGGGACCCTACCACAATAGAAAACTGTTACAGAGTCTATACCAATTTTATGTTTTTAAAATATTGTAATCACAGGGGTGTCTGGTGGCTTAGTCAGTTAAGTGTCAAACTTAGACTCAGGACATGATCTCATGGTTCATAAGTTTGAGCCCTGCACTGGTCTGTCTGCTTCAGCACAGAGCCCACATCAGATCCTCTGACCCAGTCTCTCTCTCTCTCTGCCTCTCCCCCACTTGCAGTCTCCCTCTCTCTCTCTCAAAAATAAATAAACATTAACAAAGAAAGAAAAATAAAATATTGTACCCACTGTTAGGGTCAGGCGTAAGGCAGGGTAAAGATAGGAGTCAGAGGCTAAAAAATTTTAGCAGTCAAAGGCTTTATTTGGGAACTAAGGTCTCAGGTGAGGGTCCGTGACTCAGGGAGAGAGAGAGAGAGAGAGAGAGAGAGAGAGAGGAGTCAGGGAAGTCGCCCCAGGTGTGGTGGGGTGGGGTTTTTAAACTGCAGCGGTTCTGGGTTTAGGTCCAGGTGGGCCTTTTTTCCGCGGCAGGTTGTGCTGTTGCTCGGTGATTGGTTGACCTCCAATTCGTTCTGGCACGCTTCTAGGGGCTTTTCATTGGGTTGCGCAGGCAAGATGGCCGTCCCGTCTACTGTGGTTCCAAGGACATCCTAACATTCCAACCTCTTATTGGTGATAATGGGCGACGGATCTGATCTGGCTGCTTCCTGCGGGTGTAAGGGCAACGTCATGGTATGTGGGGTCTGAGGTTGGAATGCGGGAATATGGCCAGACCACCATCTGATGAAATACAACCTGGGAAACTTCATGAATTCGTTTTTGTACGAAATGGAGAAAACAAGGTAAGAGCATAAGTATTATACAGATAGCAATGAGTGGGTTGACTATGGTGAGGAGCCAAGTTAGGAGGGGTGATTGCCACCAGGAGGTTAGGGGGTCTGAGGATCCTGGGCGGGTGGATAGAGTTTTTTGGATTTCCTTTAGGTGTTCTGTATTGGTTTCAACTAAGTCTGATTTGTTGAGGTAGTAGCAACATTCCTCCCTCAGGAACAGGCATGTTCCCCCTTTTTCTGCTGTCAGGAGATCTAGGGCTCATCGGTTTTGTAGAGTGACCTGTGCTAGGGAGTTGATCTGCCTTTGTAAGGAGGATAGGGAGGTTGCTGAGGCTTCTAATTTATTGAGGATGCCTCGGCCCAACAGGGGGATGGGGCAGGAGGGGATGACTAGGAAGGAGTGGGAGAAGTGGAAGCCATCCAGGCATCAGGTGAGTACCGGTGTGCATGGGGGAATGGGGAGGGTGCCGTTTATACCCATGGCCAAAATGGAGGACGGCGTGGTGGGGCCAGAATAGCTCAGCAGGATGGAATAGGTAGCCCCCGTGTCCAACAGAAAGGAGATGGACTTACCCTAAGCTACCTAGAGTTTTACCCTGGGCTCAGCGTGTGTCACCAGAGTTACTGAGTCTGGGCCTCGTCAGTGGTCATCCTCCATCTCCAGCAGCTGGAAGGCAGAGTCCAATCGGGGGGGAAGCCTCGCCACGTGGGGGCATTGTGAGTCTGTCGTCCCCTGGGTTAGGACAATCGGATTCCCAATGGCCCATTTGCTGGCACAATGGGCATGGACTGGTAGGCTTTTGGGGATGGGGACACTGACAAGACCAATGGCCTTCTTGGCCATATTTAAAGCATGGCCCCGGAGGGGGCCGTGGTCTGGAGGGCTTTATTGTGGCTGGCCTCAGGGCAGCTACCTAGGCTTGGGTCTGTAATTGTACCTTTTGTTGGAGACAGGCCGGGCCTATCACCGTTGTTCTTGAGCTTCCTCTCGGCCATTAAAAACTTTAAAAGCCATCTTTACCAGTCGGCCATAGGGGTTTGAGGACCATCTTCGGCCTTTTTTAGTTTTTTTTTTTTTTAATATCAGGGGCTGATTGGGAAATAAAATAGGTGGCCAATACTGTGGCCCCGGCGGGGGTGGTAGGGTCTAGTCTGGTATACTGGGTAAGTGCCTCTGTGAGCCAGCTGAGGAAGGCTGCGGGTTTTTCATTGGGGTCCTGTATTATATCTTGAAGTTTGTTAAAATTTACTGATTTGTTTGAGGTTGCCCTCATGCCTGCTAGTAGGCACTGGATCATCTGGTCCCGGTGCTGGTGACCATTGCCTGCATGTTGGTAGTTCCAATTGGGGTCGGCCGCCGGGACAGCATCGGCCCCTACAGGCATAGTGGGGTCAATCATGTGGATTTGGTCTGCATGTTCCCTGGCTGCGGCCTGGATGCGCTCCCTCTCCTCAGGGGTGAGGGTAGAGGTGAGGATTACATGGATGTCATGCTATGGGCCAGTGGGCAGCGTGGCTAGATCCTCTAAAGGGTCGGAGATCGGGGAAGTTGGTCAGGTGGGGTCGTCGGGGGGGTTGTGGGCGGGCAAGGAGCATGCATGCAGAGGGGCAGGAGGAACATAGGTTGGGGCGAGACCTGAGGTCCCAAAAGGCCATGACGTAGGGTATTTCTCCCCATTTTCCCAGCCGATGGCAGAAATTGTCCAGATCGGTTAAGATTTGGTATTGTAAAGACCCCTCAGGTGGCCATTGAGGATCATTATCTAATTTGTACTGAGGCCAGACTACAGTGCAAAGGCGGATGAGTCGGTTACCACGAAGTTCGCCTTGTAAACCCAGGAGCCGAAGTTTTTTAGCAGACACTGGGGTGGGGGGCGGTAAGAGATGGAAGCGGTTTAGACTCCTTACTCGCCATTGGTGTGGCAGGGCGAGGTGTCCCTCGCACTGCAATAAGGGGCCTATTGGGCGTGCGGGCCTTGCGGCGTGCGGAGGAAAGGAGACTGACTTGCCAGACGTCTCTCGTGGGTGTCAGCTGTAGTTGAAGGAGGGAAGGAGGAGTCTGTCCTACTTACCGGCTCCTGTAGGCGCTTGAGAGTAGGGTGGTTGGCCTCTGGCTTGGCAAGGAGGGAGCTCAGCCTAGGGAGGCGACCTACTACCTCCCCCCGGGTTTTGGCACCAAATGTTAGGGTCAGGCGTAAGGCAGGGTAAAGAGAGGAGTCAGAGGCTAAAAAATTTTAACAGTCGAAGGCTTTATTTGGGAACTAAGGTCTCAGGTGAGGGTCCGTGACTCAGGGAGAGAGAGGAGTCAGGGAAGTCGCCCCCAGGTGTGGTGGGGTGGGGTTTTTAAGCTGCAGCAGTTCCGGGTTTAGGTCCAGGTGGGCCTTTTTTTGCGCCAGGTCGTGCTGTTGCTCGGTGATTGGTTGACCTCCAATTCGTTCTGGCACGCTACTAGGGGCTTTTCATTGGGTTGCGCGGGCAAGATGGCCATCCCCTCTACTGTGGTTCCAAAGACATCCTAACACCCACAATTAGCAAATAATAAACCAGAAAAAAAATCAAAGAAGTTAGTATTCCATTATCATTAGGAAATTCACAACCTAAGAGCTATACTAAAAATATACAAAGTTTCCAAAGTTTTTCTTTTTTATATTTATTCAAGCATATAATTATTCAATCAACAATTATTTCTGGAACGGCTATTATTAACTTGGTGTTGAGGAGATGGTGGGGGGCAAAATAGGCAAAGTTTCTGTTCTTCAGAGATTTATGACCAGAAAAGTCACAAAATTCACTTGATTGTTATTTTATATGAAAATTGGTCAGGTAGAATGAGAGTTCCAAAAGAAATTCACAGTAAAGTTAAGTCTGGGTCAAAACTTGAGTCAGGTTCAGCCCCAGACCCTCTCCTCTGGGTCACCCTTTTAGCCGCAGAGCTCAGCAATGCTTTGTTTTCTCTGTTCCAGAACCACTGTCCAATCTCCCCCTCATTCCTCAAGACCAGTCATACGATGGATTTGGCCTTGGTAGGCTTTCCTCTTTCTTGCTGTTTCAATTTCTTTTAATATTTTCACTGCTAACACTGAATTACAATATCGTCAACAGCAAAGCCAGGAGGTAAAATTTAAAAGCCTGCAAATGTTCTTACAACAGAGGCTTTGACTCATTTTCTGTAACCAAAGCGTTTCCCTGCTACTCTGAGAGGGGTTCAGATAGTAACATTGATATAATTAAGGCCTAAATGTGGATTCAAGGTAGAAGAAAAGCTGCCCTTTTGACCTCACGTGGGCAATTGTGTTTCTAAGGCTCTCCCAAGAAAGGACACTCAATTCACTAGGGTGCTCAATAATTATGCCCTTTGGGCATTTCCTTTGTACCACAGCAATTAAAGGGCAATTCTAGGAGGCTTAAGTCAGGAAAGCTGTTTTCAAACTTACTTGGACTGTAACCCAGAGGAAAAAGCAGATTTTAATTTCTGATTCAATATTCACTCATAATTGAAAATAAAGTTTTACAAACAATACTTATCCCTTATACCAATGTATTTTAATTTTTTAATTAAAAAAAAATTTTAATAATGCTGACTGATCACACCCCCGAGTTTTCAAAACACTGCAATGATCTATCATGAGGAATTGGTTACACAATGTGACACACAGTGATCACAATTGGAAACTCTGGAGAGGAGTCCTGGATTCAACACTTTTTTAGCTGTGTGAGTTAGTTCAAGTTACTTAACATCTTTGGTTGTGCTTCCTGTTTGTGAAGGTTAATATTTCAGAGGGGTGTGGCAGGATCCCAAGATTAAATAGTTCAATGTACAATGTTAGTTTCATTATGATAGCAAAAGATAGGATTCAGTAGGCAGAGAGGGAAAGGACAGGACCTGAGATGGCTGGCTGTGGAAAAACACATATTTTGGAACAATGCTGGGAGCATTTGACCACAGCAAACCCCCTCAGGCATAAGTTTCCTCTTAAGAATGTAACAGACACCACCTACTCCCCCTCAGGTTCCTCTCAGGAATTTGTCAGAAGACCTGACTAAAAATAAGTAGTAGGCCATAAAACCCTCCACAAACAATGAACGATTTGGCCATAGTTCACTGCTTATACAATGGAATTGAGCCTCTCAGGAATGGACAACCCAGCACCTAGAGTTATCCAGGCAATAAGGGTAGGACCTTAGAAGAACCGTGGGGAAGTGAAGGAAGGACTGGCCAGAACCTTATAAAACAAAGACCCTTGCCTATAGTCATGAGCATTCACTTTTGAATGTCCCCTCTCAGTAAAGAGAGCTTTCCTACTACTCTTCCTTTCTAATCTTATACTCTAATAAGCTTTTGCCTGCTGCTCATTTGTGTCCACCTCTTCATTCTTGGAAGCCGCGAGACAGCCAACCCCGGGCATTGAGATAAAAAAAAAAAGTCCTGCAACACCATGAGGATGCGATTTTCATGTACTTTGTTCACTGGTGTATCCAGTGATGTGCTGAAGTCAGCTCGCACAAACTCACAACAATTGATCCTATACATCTTCTCCCAACTCTTCATTCAGTGGCATCCTGTTGGCAACTTGAAATCAACCATCATGAGAGTATTTACACCAGGGAAAGCAGCAAGTGCTACAAATCAAGACCCCCTCCCTCTCACTATTATTAAATATTTACTGTATCCCAAGCACCTGATACTGTGCCTGACCTGGTGGCTCTTAATAAATAGTCATCAAATGAATAAATGGAAAAATGGTTATAAAACATTTAAGAGTGACAACTGATATCACTATCTGGAAATATATATTAATAGAAAGGGCCTTGGGGACTGCTTTCTTGAAAGAAGAGCCACCTAGGAATTGCCTTTAAGGAAGACCTTTCCAATAAAATAAATGGTGCCAAATGACTTCATTTCCTGTTCTGTCACTGTAGAACCAGTGAGTTAAATGGTGATTTAAAAAAAAAAAAGCCATTATGATTTCTTTAATAGCTTTCTCCTCCATTCCCATCTTTGTCTCAGCTGCAAGTAATTAACTTCTAAAATGTCAAAAATCAATTATGTTGCACCGCACACAAACTCCATATATAATTTGTACACATTTTCTTCCAATGGTGATGAGGAAGTAGAAAGTTTGCAGACTAATACTAACTCTTTAGGTGAGAATAATGGAGAAATAAGGACCATTTCCATTCAGCAATACATACTATCTGATTAAAAATAAAATTGTTTGAAAATAATTGATTAAAAATAAAATGATATTGATTAAAAATAAAATAGTAAAAGACATTAAAGCATATTCTGATCCTTCCTTGTATCTCCTAAGACTTCTTTCCACATATTATTATCTTCTCTAAAAATACTTTTTTTCCAGGGCAAGAATAAGTGTCCTCCTATGGGCTTCTATGGTTAATATAGGCACTTGGGTGTGTATGTCACATATTTATCATATACAGCACAATATGATTGCCTGTAATTACCAATCACCAATGTAAGTGCCTGTCTGCCCCCCACATGAGCAACTGAAGTTTAATGGCTTTCTTTTGTTTATAATTTGACACTCAGAATAATGATTCTACCTTCTAGAGTACCTGGTACATAATAGTTCAATAATGTTTGCTGAATTCATGATCAAGTTATATACTCATCTATTAATGAAGAGTACTTTATACCTTAAAGATAAACTTGAGACTTTGGAAAACTAAAGAACTAAGGAAAGAGAGAGAGAGAGAGAGAGAGAGAGAGAGAGAGAGAGAGAGAGAGAAAGAAAGAAAGAAAGAAAGAAAGAAAGAAAGAAAGAGGAGAAAGAGGGAGGGAGAGAGGAGAGGAGAGGAAAGGAAAGGAGTGAAGGGAGAGAGGAAGGAAGAGGGAGGGAGGGAGGGAGGGAGAAAGGAAAAGGAAAGAAGATCAAACCAATGCCCATTTCTCTTCAGACTTAATGATGAGATGTATCATGGCCACAAGCTATTTGGTTTTTGTTCCAAGACATGAGGGAGGACAGGGATTCCATGCATAAAGTTAACCTGGGGATGGTTCAATGACAAATGAGTAGAATGTCTCCAACATTCATTGCATGGTCAGATAGTTCTGCTGAACAGATACCTGGTTGAGTTTCTTTAGCATCTCTTGAGAAGGTATGTGTACTTGCTTAAATCTCAAGGACCCAGTAATGTTTGACTGAATCTCACTCAGAAACTAGTTACATCCATATTCATTGTTTGAATACATTCATTCAGGGATTGTTTATACTCGTTTATGTTTAAACACAATTAGATACAATCAATAGAAAGGTCAAACATGTATATTTTCACCAAGTTTCAGTTTAAATGATAAATGCAGAGATTAAATAGCAAAACAAGTAACTAAGCAAAACATATCATTAAATTTCAAACAACTGAACTGGTTTGCTTTCCTCTGCATTTGCTTGAGTTTATGTTAAAGAAGTAGTATAATTTCTGTGCTCCTTAGATTCTGCCAAATCATAGCAGCCAATAGTCACATTAAATCAATGCATATTCTTCATCTAAGTCCCTTAGGTGCTGTTGAATTGTAATAAATGCAACTCTCTACTTCAGTGAGCTGGGCTGTGGTCCAGGAGAAAGGAAAATCTTGAATTTAGAGTCTTGGCTTATCTACTGCTCAGCAAGACATTCCAGATTTTAAAAAAGATGCAACTAACCAGTGCGTGTAAATAATGAAATGAGCTTGTTTTCATTGGGCATGGGACACCATACTCAATTTGGGAAATAATTCTTTTTTGTCTTGTTACATTTCAGGTTGTTGTGCCATTACTTAGACATGCGTTTTATCATGTACTATATATCTTTGGATCAGTATTTTCTATTGATACTGCTGGAATTTAAAAAAAACAAAACAAAAAACTTACTTCCAGGGCTGGCTGGGTGGCTCAGTCAGTTGAGTGTCCGACTTTGGCTCAGGTCATGATCTCATGAGTTCGAGCCCCGCGTTGAGCTCTGTGCTGACAGCTGGGAGCGTGAAGCCTGCTTCGGATTCTGTGTCTCCTTCTCTCTCTGCCCCACCCCCACCCCGCCCTGGCTCATGCTCTGTCTCTGTCTCTCTCAAAAATAAACATTCAAAAAAAATTAAATTAAAAAAAAAAAAACTTACTTCCAAATCCAATATAGTATCTTGTATACTAACTATGAACTTAGAAAATATAATATGTTCTCTGGTAGTGTAATTGTCAGCAGTACCCCCATCAGAGAGTGGAACACAAACACACTCACTTGGGCACATGGGCCAGGGAATTCCATGAATGGACACGGGATATTTTATTCTAAGGGTTTTTGTTTTGCATGAAGAATTTGATCAGAGACTTTCAAATAAATGATTTTTAGTTTTTATTCATTTAAAAATATAATTTTGGACTTCTGAAACCGTTTATGATACTTATAAGTTTCAGTAGTTATCTTAAAATTATAGTTTTCATTCATACAGATAATTAAGTAGTAAATGCTTTATCATAAAACCTCCTGTAATATTCCCTGTAAAAGAGAAAGACTATTTCTTTGTGTTAAACTAGTAAGACAACTGTTACAAAACTTAATTACATTTGAAAACATGGTAGGTATGGGAGAGGGGGTTGAACATTGGATGTCAGACCAGGAAAAAAAGCTCTGTTTCATTTCCAGTTTCAAAACACTATGCACTGAGATTTATTTTAGAAGTGAAAGACAAAAAAAGAAGAATGGAGCCCATTTCTTCAGTTTCACGCAGACGCAGACTGTGATTATCTCTGATTCCCAGCAGCTAGCAAGAACAGAGGTAAAATATCCTAAAAAGCAAGGATTGTGTTCTACTTTTTTTTCTTCTCCTAGAATCTCTTATTTATCCATTCTTCAAATATTGATTGAGTGTCTGGGTCTCCTGCTAACCACTGATAATACTGTGGTGAACTCTATCTTCCAAAAACGGCAGCAGACATATTTGCCTCCCACATGCTTTTCCATAATGTGACGGGGCTACTGTTGTCAGAAAGTGGGGTCTGATTGCTCTTCAGTTGGGCTAGCCTTAACACTTGCTCATAACCAATAGAAGGTAGTAGAAATGGGGGCGCCTGGGTGGCTCAGTCGGTTAAGTGTCTGACTTCAGCTCAGGTCATGATGTCACAGTTCATGAGTTCAAGTCCTGCATCAGGCTCTGTGCTGACAGCTCAGAGTCTGGATCCTGCTTCAGATTCTGTCTCTGTTTCTCTCTGCTCTTCCCCGCTCATGCTCTGTCTCTCTCTCCCTCAAAAATAAATAAACAACAAGAACAAAATAAAAATAAAAAAATAAAAGAAGGTAGTAGAAATGAAAGTGCATGACTGTTGAGCCCAGTCATACGTGACAATGCATCTTCTCCCTGGTCCTCTTGAAACTTTTGCTCTGGGGGAAGCCAGCCAACATGTGAGAAGTCCGACAACCCTGAAGCTGCCTGGTATAGAGACCATGTGTAGGCACTCCAGTCAACTGTTGTGCTAAGCACAGTCTTCCTGCCATCCTCACCAAAACATCAGATGTTGAATGAAGCTATCTGGGACCCTGCAAAATAGCTGGTCTTAGTCAGTGCCACAAGGAGTAGGAAATTGTCCAGGCCCTTCTTAGGTTTCTAACCACATCATTATAACAATTGTTATTGGGGTAAACTACTGGGTTTGGGATTGCTATGTGCCAATAGGTAACCCTAACAACAACTAATAATAATAATAATTGCCTACTAATTGCCAACATCTATTCAGCTCTTCTTAGGTCTTAAGTATTTATTTAATTTTCAGGTAAGTATTAACATGATCCCTATTTTCTAGTGAGGTCAAAGTAAACTTGCTGAAGATCACAGAGCCTAGAAGAGATGAAGCTAGAATTAAAATGCAAGGCCTGAATTCTGATCTGCTATATTCTGCGAAATCTCTGCCCTCAAGGAGTTCCTAATCCAGTAGAGAATTAAGCCCATTAATAATTATAATAAAATGTGACAAGTATCATAATATGGGCTTCATAAGACGTCATGAGAATTTGGAAGCCCATAATATGGGCTTCATAAGACGTCAGAGAAAATATAATTCTCTGTTGAGTGAGAAGGAGACAGGGTAGAAGAGAAAAGACTCAGAAAGACTTTGAAAAGGAAGGAGAATTTATTCATGTAGAGATCATGTGCTTGAGTGAGAGAACATTGGATTTATTTTTACCTTCTTTCCTTCCTTCCTTCCCTCCCTCCTCTTTTTGTCTCTTTGCGCGGGGCCCCCCCCCCCTTAATGGCAAATAAATATGGCTGAAGCAAGAGAGACTAAAGGATGGAAAAATTTTTTGAGGAGGCAAATGATAAAAGGTTTGCACGGACCATTTTATTCCATGCTAAAACTTTTGTGTTTTTTTAAATAAGTGATAAGGAATTACAGAAGAAATTTTGATGAAGGAAGTAGCAAAAGAAAGCTTGAATTTTTACAATATAATTTTGCAGTGTGGAAGATGAATTGAAGTGAATTTAGAAATAGGTACTCAAATACATATTTTATATAAAAGAATAAATGGATTAATTTAAATTGTAATTTGGTTTCTCTCTCTTTTTACTGCCTTAAGCAGTTTGCCTTATCATTCAGAGCAAAACAACACAGAATACACAAAGTTAATAATAATAGTAACTAACATTTATTGAACATTTATTATGTGTATTGTCATTTAATTCTAACAACAAACTACAATGTAAGAATTGTTAGTATCTCTTTTTTATGTAGATGGAAATTGAGGAAGACTATATCCAAAGTTACATGGCTATTTGGTAGCAAAGCTGGCATTCAATCCAAGGCAGTCAGTTCTAATTAAAACTACAGGTTGTAGGACAGAGTTTAGTGATTGCAGACCCCAAAGCAGATATTTTCACTCTCATTTAGAAATGGGTAATACAGAGTCATGGAAAGTGTGATGGTACTATAATGGGAAGAGCACCACCAAAACAGAAAGTTAAGGAAAGGCTTTCTTGAGGAGATTATACATGAGTGAATTTCAAAGGATGCAGTTTGTCCTTCAAGCGAATGCTTGAAGACTCCACTTTTCCAATTCATTCACTCATCAAATATTTTTGAGCACCTTTGGTGTCAGGCACCTATACCAGGAGAATAAAAGAAATAGTTAACTTGTAGCAGGTAGAGTCAATGAACAAACAATAACAAATAACAAGTTAACGTTATGAAGGAGAAATACAGCGGTCTATATAAGCCCCTCAAAAAAGAATTCTCATCTAATCTGAAGAAGTAAGGTTTAAACCAAGTAATGGGACTCCTAGGTGATTCAGCTGGTTGAGCATCTGACTCTTGGTCTCAGCTCAGGTCATGATCCCAGAGTCATGGGATGGAGCCCTGTGTTGGGCTCTGTGCTGAGCAGGGAGCCTGCTGAAGAGCCCTCTCCTTGCTTGTGCTCTCTCTCTAAAGTGAGCAAGATTTTTTAAATTAAAAAAAACCCAAGTGCTAAAGGGTAAGAGCTATTCGTGTAAAGTGGGAGAATGTGATACAGGAAGAGTATTCCAGGCAGAGAGAAAGTCACCTCGGCAGGCAGAGAGGTGGGAGAACACAAGGAACTGCCATATGGCAAGTCTGATGACAAGAAAGATAGTGTTGAGCAGAATTATGAATGAAAGGTAAGGCCTAATCCATAGAGAGTTGATGGTATCATGTGGACTATGGAACCGTTTGAAAGTATTTTAAAATCTGATACAGTGTTTATTAAATTCACTCTGGCCACTGTGTGGAAGGACACAAGAATGGAAGTGAAGAAACACTGGGAAAGGTGGATATATTTTAAATACGTTTTGGAAATATGATTGATGAGATTTGGTGACTGATTACCTATCAAGATTGAAAAAAGAAAGGGTTGGGGCGCCTGGGTGGCGCAGTCGGTTAAGCGTCCGACTTCAGCCAGGTCACGATCTCGCGGTCCGTGAGTTCGAGCCCCGCGTCAGGCTCTGGGCTGATGGCTCGGAGCCTGGAGCCTGTTTCCGATTCTGTGTCTCCCTCTCTCTCTGCCCCTCCCCCGTTCATGCTCTGTCTCTCTCTGTCCCCAAAATAAATAAAAAAACGTTGAAAAAAATTTAAAAAAAGAAAAAAGAAAGGGCATTTTATTTTTAATTTTTTTTAACGTTTATTTATTTTTGAGACAGAGAGAGTGCATGAACGGGGGAGGGTCAGAGAGAGGGAGACACAGAATCTGAAACAGGCTCCAGGCTCTGAGCTGTCAGCACAGAGCCTGACGCGGGGCTCGAACTCACGGACCGCGAGATCCATGACCTGAGCCAAAGTCGGACACTCAATCGACTGAGCCACCCAGGCGCCCCGAAAGGGCATTTTAAAGGACAACTCATCCATTTATATATGTTTGACTGGAGAGGTGGTCGTAACCAACAGGGCACATGTCAGAAAAGTGTACAAGGAATAGTGAGGATGTGGGGGAGGACTGGAGAGTGTGAGTGGGGTGCTGGAGAGATCCTAAGTTCAGTTTGGACAAGCTTAGCTTGACATGCCTATGAATTATCCAAGGTGAGAGTTATTATATAGTTGTACATACAGATGTCTGGATTGAGTATACAGATTTGAAAATTCCTGACAAAATAGACACGTGGTAGATGAGGTTATGAAATTGCCCAGGGAGGGAGAGTAGAGTGACAAGAGGAGCTCCTTGGACAGAGGGCTGAAGAACATTCTGAGCTGGAGATGTTAGAGACAAAGGAAACAGGAATTTCCTCAAGAGATAGCAATTGAAACTGGACAAGACAGGGTTTTAGAGAGAGTTTGAGGTGGAAGAAGCAGTTCATAATGTCAGTTAGCTGACATGGGAAAATGTAGAGCAAAGAATGAAGTGTTGAATTTGACCCCCTAGGGTGACATTCATTTTAGTGAAGTGTTAAGGACAGGTCACAGTGGGAAGGGAAGACATCTCTGAAGAAATTAGGCTGTGAAGAATATAAGACAGTAACCAAGGGGAGATATGAGATTAAGGAAAATATCTTACTGTTTATTGTTTGTTTTTCTTTTCCTTTTCCTTTCTGCTTTTCTTTTCTTTCTTCCCCCACCTCCCCCCTCCCACCATTGAAAGACTCTAGGCAGTGTTAGAACGTTCTAGTCAGAGTTCACTGAGCAGAGAAAGATGAGTGCTTGTATGTCAAGTCCTGTTCCTTCTACCAAGAAAAAGGAATTGTTTCAAAGTATGAGATCAAAGGCATAAAAGAGATCACAAAGATCAAAATTTGCTTAGAAGGTGAGAACATGACCAGAAAATATATTGTTGCAATAATTTTGAGAAATCTTTCCCACATTTTTTTCCTTTATTACTTCAAATAAATTTGTGGTCATTTGTACAGCCATTCATTCTTTCCTATGAGGATTGTGGTTCTTAATGTGGTTAATAGCACTCATGTTTATCTAGAGTACATATGCATGTTAAAAGTGCCCAATGAAAGTACATTTTCAAGTCTGTATCTCCCAAAGGTTTAAACCCATCCCTATTTTATAAACAAGAATTTGTCTTCTAAAAATAGTTATGGATTTATGATTCCTAGAAACACTAGGAGTAGGCTGGTAGCTCCCTTTATTGATATCCAATGTCTGATATGCCACAAAAGTGAGATAAAATTTTTCACTGAAAAATTAACAATAAAAAAGAACCCCAGGTACATCACTGTTGGCTCCTTCCTCACTGTGAAACAGGGAAAAGTATCTCTGGCCAGCACCAGGGGTGGTAGAGGCAAAACAGAGTGTCGTTCAAAGCTATTTATGATATGGAGGACATGACAGAGGGTATACAGGCAGAAAGTCTAGGTCCTGGGCATTTCCTCCACTCATGGTTCTTTCCTACTTCCACCCCTCAAACTCCAAGGGATCATGGTGGGTTGGTACAACCTGGTTGTCCATTGCTGGGAGAATGGATAATTAAATATGGTGAACACACACTATGAAATACCATACCACAGTTAGAAGCAATGAAGTAAGTGTACATTCACAGACATGGATGGACATGAATAGATGCCTGAGTTTTAGAAAGTGTAAGAAACAAAAAGAGAACTATAATCTATAGTACAATACCAGTTACATACTTTTTTTAAAAAGATTCAAAACAACATGGATAGGATATACAAATGAACAATATCTTTTTTTTTTTAATTTTTTTTTAACGTTTATTTATTTTTTTGGGGACAGAGAGAGACAGAGCATGAACGGGGGAGGGGCAGAGAGAGAGGGAGACACAGAATCGGAAACAGGCTCCAGGCTCTGAGCCATCCGCCCAGAGCCTGACGCAGGGCTCGAACTCACAGACCGCGAGATCGTGACCTGGCTGAAGTCGGCCGCTTAACCGACTGCGCCACCCAGGCGCCCCACAAATGAACAATATCTTAAAAAAAATAGTGTCTTTGGTGGGAGGAGGGGACAGGAGAGGAATGAGACAAGCGGCTATTGGAGGGATAATTAATTACAATTTAAAAAAGAAAAGAGCACTGATGGTGATGGCATGCCTTGAACTCAGACCTGTGATTAAAAGAAGTCTCTGTACAGCCATCCAAAAAAGATAAAAGCCAATGTAACCAACAAGAAATTCAAAAAATTATATAATGAACATGCAAGTAGGTTTATAGTTATGACAGTTTGCAGAAGATTGAAATCTGCCCACATGCAAATGGAGAAGAGGGTAGGCTTTCTGTTACTGAGCCATTTAAGATGAAGAAAAAATTCAGCATCCATTCCTCCAGGCCACTATTGATTCATCAAACTCTCCCCAGTAGTTCCAAAAGGCACATACTGAAAAGGGTCACAGAGGGTACATATAAGATTTTGAATGAAGTGACCCTCTGGTGAAAGAACAGGAAATGTGGAAGGGTTAAAAAAAAATCTCAGTAGGCTAGTAAAAGACCTCAAGAGATTGATCAATTTTGTCAAGCTAGTTTTGAGATTGCCTTCATATATTTTAAAATATTTTTGAGAGACAAAGACCTAAAGGCATTGCCAATTAATAAGTGCAGAAAATCTATATACTGGAAAATTTTATTAAATTAATATTTTAAACTTGTGTTGAATGTCAGTCTTGACCCAAACGATGCCATGACTTTGAGTAGAACAAAAGAAGGTTAAAAACGCCCTTCACATGAAAGTTTTATATTCTGACAGCACAAAGGAATGAAATACTTTCTCATCTGAAATAGCAGTTGTCTGGGAGGTTCTTTTATTCTTTCATTGGCACATAGTAAATTGAGTCTTTTCAACAGTAATGCAATTGGGAACTTTAAAGATAATTAAGAAACATAAAATATGTCTGTCTTCTCAAATATAGTTGGAATATGAGTTTTAATCTCTCTCCTTCAAGAGCATTAGTATAAATTGAAGTCTATGCTCTCATAATTTTTTTAAAAATGTATCATTTTAAATATATACCAAGAAAAAAATGCCTAATAACCGTGTACAGAAAAGTAAAGTGTTTGTGTTTTTATAAATATTTAATAAGAGCTGTACTCAAAATATATTGCTCATACATGAACAAAAATATTTCTTAAATTTGTTGATATAATGTGGCAAAAAATATAAAAGAAGAGAAAGGAAAGCTTCTAATAAAAATTAGGTTTGATAACTGGCTCTGATATAAATGTAGGAATTCAGTTCTCTCCTTAATGTCTTAGAGGTCACAGACAACACAAAAGGATAAGTGTATCTATCTGTCTCCTTCTTACAATCTCAGCAACTATACTGATTGCCATATAGTGTGACTGGTACCAGAATTTATACCTAATGCTTGCAGTATTTGTAGTCCCCATAAGGTTTCCAAGAGTCCTACCCACTTTATAGAATTTAAGAACTGTATGATTCACAAACAACTTGGGAATAGATGATGCATGTCTCAACTCTAGTTCAAAAGAGTAAACTTTTTTTGAAAGTTCATAGAAGTAATCTGTATGTGTTGTATCTCATTTATAATCCACTCTCAGATTAGCCTTTTCTCATTTCCTCTGTGATCTGCATCTACAAACCACAATATCTGAGTCTGTAATCAGGGGAAATATTATTCCCAATTCAGAGGTGTTTATCCTCATAAGTACATTCATTTCTTTAAATTTATAGACCTTCAAGCATTCAACAGTTGACAATCTCCACTTGGGCCAATGTGCAATCAACCTCTTATTATCAGAGTTCCTGCTCAGTGCCATAGTGTTCTCCATATCCATCATCATTACAAAAGATGAAGACTCAGGGGTGTCTGGGTGGCTCAGACTCTTGATTTAGGCTCAGGTCATTATCTCACGGTTCATGGGATTGAGCCCCACATCAGGCTCTGCACTGACAGCTTGGAGCCTGCTTGGGATTTTCTCTCCTCTCTCTGCCCATTCTCCCCCCAAATAAATAATTAAACATGAAAAAAAAAAATGAACACCAAGATTACATGGGTCCTACATAGCACACATGGAAATAAAACAGATTCCCAGATATAACTCTACCCTAATTACAAAGAAAATTATGCAATGCTCCAAAATAAAAGAAAATGCAAGAATCTTACCAAGAAGTCTGATCAAATCTGCGAAACACATTTGGAACATCCAAAACATACCCATAACTACTACTTACATATTTTTTAATCTTTTTTTTAATTGAGGTATAGCTGAAATACAATATTATATTGGTTTCAGGTATACAACATAGTGATTTGACAATTACATACATTTTGAATGTTCACCATGATGTGTAGTTACCATCTGTCACCATACAAAGTTATTACGACATTACTGACAATATTCCTTTTCCTGTACTTTTCAGTCTGTGACTTATTTTATAAATGGAACTTTGTAACTCTTAACCCTCTTCACCTATTTTGGCTATCCTCCCCACCCCCCATTCCCTCTGACAATCATCAGTTCATTCTCTGTATTTATGAATTGATTTCTGTTTTTTTGTTCATTTTGTTTTTTTATATTCCATTTATAAGTGAAATCCCATGGTATTTGTCATTTTCTGTCAGACTTATTTCCCTTAGTGTAATATCTTCTAGGTTCATTCATGTTGTTATGAATAGCAAGATTTCATTTTTTATGGCTGACTAATACTCCATTGTATTTATATACCTTATCTTCTTTTTAAACTTGAAGTATAATTAACATGTAGTGTTATATTAGTTTCAGGTGTACAATATAATGATACAATAATTCTAGACATTATTCAGTACTCATCATGATTAAGCATATTCTTAACAACCCCTGTGCACTGTTGGTGGGAATGAAAATTGGTACAGCCACTGTAGAAGACAGTATGGAGGTTTCTTGAAAAATTAAAAATTGAATTACCATATGATCCAGTAATTCCACTACTGTTTACCCGAAGAAAACAAAAACAGTATTATATGCACCCCTAAGATTATTGCAGCACTGTTTACAATATCTAAGATGTGGAAGCAACCCAAATGTTTATCAATATATGAGTGGATAAAGAAGATATGGTATAGATATACAAGGGAATATTACTCAGGATGAAATCTTGCCATTTGAAACAACATGGATGGACCTAGAAGTATAATGCTAAGTGAGGTAAGTCAGTCAGAGAAAGACAAATATAATATGATTTTACTCATATATAGAATTTAAGAAACAAATGAACAAAGAAAAAGAGACAAACAAGCAAACAAAAAAACTGGACAAATAGAGAAAAAACTGTGGTTTCCAGAGGGGAGGTGGATGGGGGATGGGCAAAATAGATAAAGGAGATTAAGAATACACTTATTGTGATAAATATCTTATTTTTAAATATCTCCAACATAGAGCAATTTTTTTGTATGGCAATTAAATATTTCAAACACAAAATAGAGAGTATGCCACCAGATGACACATGCTCAGAATACTATTCACCCTTCAGGGTTATGAAGCCAAAGCATTTTTCACCAAATGACAAATCAAGAGGGAGAATGAATTTCCATTCTGTCGAACTCTATGGAGGATGAAGATGGCCATGCTTCTTGGGTAGATGAGCTCTCTTTTCTCCCAAACCAGAAGTGTGTCACACAGGGTTTAATTTGAGAAAACACCTTCTTGGAGATACAGCCTGGCATAGCTGAACAGAGAGCTGTGTTTTAATTTTAACTTTGCCGATAATTAGTTATGTGAGGATGGAAGAAAAACCTCAACTCTGTAGGCCTCAATTTGCAAATGTATAAACTAAGAAGTTTGCAGCAGATGATTTCTAAGGTTCTCCATACATCTCCTTTTTTTTTTTTAAATTTTTTTTTCAACGTTTTTTATTTATTTTTGGGACAGAGAGAGACAGAGCATGAACGGGGGAGGGGCAGAGAGAGAGGGAGACACAGAATCGGAAACAGGCTCCAGGCTCCGAGCCATCAGCCCAGAGCCTGACGCGGGGCTCGAACTCACGGACCGCAAGATCGTGACCTGGCTGAAGTCGGACGCTTAACCGACTGCGCCACCCGGGCGCCCCTCCAAACATCTCCTTTTTATCTGTTTCCTTATCTTGAATTAAATTTAATAATTTTTTAATTCATGTAATATATGTGTCTTAAGTATCTAGAGAATGTTAGGTATATGCTAAATCTAAAAACACAAAGACAAAAATCTACAACATACATTTTATAAACCTATCCAAATACCCATATAAGAGATACTATATTGGTATCATAGAAAAAAATATCTTAAAGATAATAGGAAGAATGAACACAATCTTTGTGGAACATAGAAAAAATAATCTCAGTGAGGGTGTTGAGTTAGACCTTATAAGATGAGTAATCTTTTGCAGATTTGGATGAACAAAGATGCCCTCTCCAAGTCCCTTCACATATTATAATTCAAAAATATATACTGAGATCTTGACCATCAAGTATTGTGAACAAAGCAGTATTACCTTTACTAGAAATAATGAAAATCTTAATGTGTAGCATGATGTTAAAATTGAACCTCTGAAGTTACTAGATCACCACAAATACAGTCAAAGGTGAGGCATTTAACATTTAAGCTCCTTTTTTTTTTCTCCATTTGCTTTTGTTCAGGACTTTTGGTGGCAAAAGAAACCCAACTTGAACCGTATTATGTAATAGCAGGAATGCTGCTAGACCTCAGGGACAGTGGAAGCCTAAGGCTAGAACAATAGAATCTTCCCACATTCTCTAAATCACTGATCTTGTTTTCATTTTCTTAGTCCTGCTTCTTCCATTTGATAGAAAACATGGCGGCCAATAGCACCTAAAACTCAACTATCTTCCTCCACTTCCTCTCCCTAGTACCACTAATTCCTCCTCATCCCCAGTTTGGAAAAGACAAGTGACTGGCTTGGGTCATGTGCTTCCCTTTAGAACAGTCAGCTGAGGTTTGAGGGAAGGTAAGATCTTTGGGCCAGTTTGGTGCTGGCTGCTACCACAGAACAAGTACCTGCCCCCAAAGAGAGATGGTGATACGAGAACATGTCTGGGCCCCACACTTTACTGGCTCTGTGATGTTGGAAAAGTTACTTAACTTCTCCAAGTCTCCATTTCCCCATCTGTAACAGAGAAGAAATGCTAGCTCCCAACTCACAGAGTTTTTGTGAGTATTAAATGAATTAATGTACCTAATGCAATTAGCACAGTATCTGGTACATATTAAATGCTTAATAAAGGGGCTCCTGGGTGGCTCAGTCAGTTGAGCATCTGACTTTGGCTCAGGTCATGATCTCATGGCTCATGAGTTTGAGCCCTGCATCAGCCTCTATGCTGACAGCTCTGAGCCTGAAGCCTCCTTCCAATTCTGTGACTCCCTTTCTCTCTGCCCTCCCCCTCTGGCGTTCTCTCTCTCTCTCTCTCTCTCTCAAAAATAAACATTAAAAAAACTTGTTTTTAAAAATGCTTAACAAAATAGTAAATATTTTTTTTCTAATGTTTATTTATTTTTGAGACAGAGAGAGACAGAGCATGAACGGGGGAGGGTCAGAGAGAGGGAGAGACAGAATCTGAAACAGGCTCCTGGCTCTGAGCTGTCAGCACAGATCCCGATGTGGGGCTCGAACCCACGGACCGCGAGATCATGACCTGAGCCGAAGTTGGACGCCTGAGCGACTGAGCCACCCAGGCGCCCCAGTAATTTTTTTAAATTATCATCACCATCCTCATCCTCATCATCATCACCATCATCACCAAAGTTCCCATTAGAATCACACCAATCAGAAAGGGAAAAGGTATCCTCCTCAGAAGAATAGAAAGTATTGAATGAGCCAAATAATATTTGTTATTTGCACTGCTGCTAGAACATCTTATTCCAAAACTCATCTTGGAACAAGAACATAAAAATAGTTAAATGGAAAAATAAAAAGATGAAACATATGTCTAAGGGAGGAAAGAAAAGGGCAATTAGAACAAACTTATAGATAATTAAGAAGAAAACACTTAAGTCTTTTTTTATACTGTAGCAGTTGAAGAAACATCTATCCCTATATTTCTCCTCTGATAATCTAAATGCATTGGAGTCATACATTTACTCATAGTACAACTCTAACGTCTTCCTCTGGGGCCACACCCGCTGATGTGGGGTAGGCGAAGGAAGGAGGAAAATAAGCCAAAAAAATAAAATGTGCTCTTCAGTTTATAGCTTTTTCCACTTAAAGAATTCATATATAATTTATATATTATAAGTTACATAACCTAGTATACTATAATCTTTAGGTAGGGTCCAGCTTCTCTTGGATAAAAATACTCAGTGATTCAGAACCCTGCCCTTAAATATTGTCCGGGTATGTGGTTGGAGTTGGAAGAGGGAGAAGGGTTTCATGGCCTTTATGTCCTTGTGGACTTGGCAGAGGAGATGAGGCTTACTGCCTGCATGCAGGTCTAGCTTCGGATCTGCCAACAAGGGATATACTGGCACTGCTGAGATGTTTGTGATTCAGTTTCTGATGAGAGTGCCCATGATTTAGTCTGCTTTGGCCATAGCCTGGTAGCCCTGCCTGATTTCTCAACGTCAGTGTGGTTTCCACTAACTGAAGACACCTTGGGTGTCATCAGACCTTTCATCTAGCCTAGACTGCTGGTTCTCCTGCAGCCCCTGACACAGTGGGTTTCATAGCAAGCCAGCAGGCTCTCAAACCAGCATTCACATCCCTCAGGAATGCTGCCTTTAAGATATTCACCTGGTGTGCTCCCTCATCTCTTGCCATTCGCTACTCAAGGGTCACTTTTCAGCAAGGCCTATATAAAATCGCATCCCCCACAGCACTTCTTATTTCCCTTCCTGCCTAGCACTCACTGTCATCTCGCATGTAATATATTTTACTTTTTGTTAAACGTCTGTCTTTCTCTCACTAGAGTGTAATTTTGCCTTTGTTTAATACTGCATGGTCAGTGTCTAGAACATAGCCTAGCACAAAATAAGTGGTCAGTAAACATATTTGAGAAATGCTTTAGAGTTCCAACACTCTCTCTCTCTGAATATACTGTTTTATTCTCCTAACTCGTTTTGTTTGGCACATAGTAGGTGAGTGAATAGATGGGCTTACCATCAGTGTGTCTTACTCTTTGCTGTGGCTCAGCCGATGTGGTTGTCAGCTAGCCCTTTGGTCCATTTCCAGGGTTTGCTTTCATTTCTCAACTATTGCTTGGTGATTGATTCTTCTTCCAGGCTTTGACTCCAATATAATTGTCTTGTGATCTGATGTAGCAATCCCTCCTTGTAATGTGTCCTTGAAGATTTTGTATATTTTACCAATGCTCCATCCCTATCTGTCTAACCCTGTGCCTGTTCCTAAGAGGAATTTCTGCCTCAACAGCTCTTCTCTACTGTTACCTACCTTCAGGCTTAGATTATCAGCTGATTAGCCTCACGCATAATTCTGGATGTCCCTATTCATCTCATTTGGACCTTCAGAGAACAATGAACTCATTTGACCCAATCTAAAGTTTCGTTACGTCATCATTCTATATCTAAAATTGTGGGTCCTTGCTCCATTAAAAGACCAACCTATTATGGATCTACATTTTATAAGCATACTCTGAATATTGCAAGGTTATATAAGCTTGCAACTTTAAAAATAGCAAACATTTATTGGGCTTTTATTATGTGCCAGACACTGTGCTAAGCATTTTCTCTATATTACTGCTTCTTATTTTCACATAACTTTATGAATAGAGACTATCATTTTAGCCCCATTTTATAGATAAAGAAACTAAGATTCAGAGAGCCCAAGAAATTTGCCCAAGGTCACACATTTGGTAAGTAGCAGAGTTGAAGCTCATAGCCAGTTGTGTTTGTCATCGCGGCTTATGTTCTGAAGGACCACGCCAAATAGTCTTTATTATTTGTGGCCACTAAAGAGGAATTTTACCACAATTCATTTATCAAATAAGTGAACTGTGTACATTCAGAACCAAGCATTCTTTTAATTTACAACGTAGAACAGAAGAGAGCATTTTTCGTCACTCAGAAATATCTTATGATTTGGTAAATTCCCAAATGAATACAGAGATCATAAACAAACAAATGGATTCCATGAGGCAGAAATATCTTTTTTTCTCTTCTATATCAATATCATCTTTCCTTTACTCATTTTTCATGCTGTATTGCATTCATATTCCACTGATTAGAAAAGACAACACAAAATGACTTCTCTAACACTCCTTCTCATAGCCCTTTACATAATGACTTTGGCTTGTAAGCCACCAGGCTATATGTGTTTTATTCGGCAATGGTTACAGTTCTTATTAGTAGCTTAAATAAATGCAATGGCAACTGATAATAATGTGCTAGAGCACATTAACATTTGCAACTCACAAGTTGTTTACTAGTCTTATCATGTTCTAATTATCAGTATGGTCAGGGGCAAAACGCCATTTAGTTGTATTTTCTCCCCCTTTTTACATGGCTCAGCATGGATAAGCTGAGAAATGTATTAGAAAACAGTATTTCTAATGATTTTATTTCAAAATATATTTTATATTTTTCATCCTGAGAAAGTTACCTTCTGAATTCTTAAATTGCTGAGATGAACTGAATGCTTGGAACTCTGTAATCATTTCTGAAATCTCTGAACTGAGGGAAGTCTTCAAAACAAGAATTGCTTTATGACCCTAGTCCCTCCCACACTTTGTTTGTACATGGGGCTTAATTTCTGTGGCCTCATAAGTTTTTTAAGTTTATTTTTGAGAGAGACAGTGTATGAGCGGGGGAGGGTCAGAGAAAGAGGGAGACACAGAATCTGAAGCAGACTCCAGGCTCTGAGCTGTCAGCACAGAGCCCGACATGGGGCTCAGGCTCATGAACCGTGAAATCATGACGCTTAACCGACTGAGCAGCCCAGGCGCCCCTGAATGTTTCATTTTTAAAATAGGAATAGGCAGAGAAGATGGTCAGTAGAAGATACAAGTTAGAGGAATAGATTATGGTTGCCCCAGGGACTACAGCCACGGCAGTTTACAGCTAAATTTCCTGCGTCTCAAATCACTCAAGCATTGTTACAAAGTCTGTTACACACTCTTGCTTTCTCTTCCGGCAAATAGGGTCTTTCCTGCCTCTTTCAGAGCAGCGACTACTTTTGTCAACAACCAAAGCAGCTCACCGCTGTGAAAATAACTTGGAGTAAAAACCAACCAACCAAATAAAAAAATATATTTGTTCCTTAAAACTGAAGTGGGATGGAAAATACCAGGGGATATTATACTCAAAGAAATATGGTAAGGAGGCTTGTAAGCCTTTTGGAAATAAAGTTCTGGAGTTAGAAATTCCTACAGGATGGAGGCCATTCTGGCATCCTCTGAAAATGAATCCTTGGATGAATCTTCCAGATGTTATTGTGCTTTGACAGTTTCGTTGACTCAAGAAGAGAGTGAGGACAAGGGGGCTGAATATTTTATTTTGCGCTCCTCAGTATAAATGTTTCTCAAGCTACTTGTTTCCTGGAGTCCAGCATACAACTGGTAATTCATGACACGATTTTAATCATAGTTAGACTGTGATGGATGGAAGCGATTAAAAGAGGCTGTTACTGAAAGGGGAGGTGAAACATGGAACACACACACCTGATTCTAGTTTGAGGACAGAAAGCCCTAGAAACCGATAAAAGCAGATGGCTGAAGTTTGAACATGAAAGTGTTAAATGACAAAAATAAATTGTTTACATAAATTCTGAGATACAATAGGTTATTTGTGAAGTGACTGTGAAGCTAACGTTAGGCAGCCTCATTTATTTACCATAATCACAGATTAAGTCT
Source organism: Herpailurus yagouaroundi (assembly GCF_014898765.1). NCBI lineage: Eukaryota > Metazoa > Chordata > Mammalia > Carnivora > Felidae > Herpailurus > Herpailurus yagouaroundi. Next base: position 92,023,023 of record NW_024412388.1, read on the forward strand.
TGACACTAGGGCCACAAGCCACATTCAAAGTCTATTTCATCCTGAGTTCGTGATGCAGTCCCATGGCCTTTACTGGACGATCTTTGTATGTTTCAGATTTACTGACACTGAAAAATGTAGCTGAATATTCATTGTATTAGTGAAATTTTGATCCCACTATCTCATCACAGTAATTACATGATATCACAGAGTAAGTCGCATCTTCATTATTGTTTACAGATCTGAAAATTTGGTCTTAAACAGGTTTGAAGAAAATTGTCAATTTCTCCCAGGCCAAGGGATAGTACAGAATGTCTTCTTATCAGAAAGAAACATTCTCAAAGAAATTCCATTTTGATTTTCTTCCCTTCTATTGAACGATCACCTTTTCTGGTTCTTTCCATAGAATGCCTCACATAGAGAATCCCCAATATAAAATAGGTTGTCCTAGAGGTCATATTGCAGCCATTTGTTTGAAACACAGAAAACGTTTTCCTAAGATTTGGTGCTATTAGACTAATTAGATTCACCCAAGCTACCTGCCAATTTAGCAAATAAAGTAGCAGGTCTATTTAGGTTAACACACATTGTTTCAGTGAAAAACACCTACTAGATCCTACTGGGAAAATATCTTTTCTGACCTTAGTAGTAATCTGACCTTAGTGGCAATTAGTCCAAAAGCCCTTTTCCTAAAGTAGTTCTTATCTTCTCTAATGGCTTAAGGATTTGATTCTTATTAGAAAGTACCACTGTAATTACTTTGTAATTATTTACATTTACACTTTGTATAAGGGTCAAAATAAAAAGCAGAACTATCAGGAAACTATACATGATAAAGATAGATATATGCATAGATAAACAGATAGATATAGAGTTCTGTTCTAAGTATTTGACCTTACATAATATGGAAGCTCAAGTTATTTAAGTAGTCTCTGGAAGGCTGTTGACTTTGCATCTGATTCTAGAACATCATATAGTAGTGGTCTATGTCCTCTTAATAGTCAAGGTCAAATACACCAGCCAATGGAATAACCCTCTCCTTTGCCCATTGATTCAGAGACCTAAGGAAACCAATATCCAGGCAGCAGTTGGAATGGAATCATTTTTGTGTCCCCAATAGAACGTGGACATGGGAAACAAAAAAGTGTCGCTAGGAGATCATTTAGAGTCATACTGAAAGAAATCACTTCTACCTCTGCTGTTGGATTCCTGGATGGATGCATGAATCCTGGTTCTAGGAAAATAATGTCATTGGATGCCGATTTAGGCATATACCAATCCAAGAAGACAATCACACTAGTCCCTCAAGGTGTTGCCATCCCCCTAGCACAAGTTTTCAAATTCTTCCCAATTAAGCCAGCTCCTTTGAGATAATGATAATTCCATGAGCATGAACGCATTGCCACACTTCATTTTCTACAGAATGATTTCCTTGGTCAGAAGTGATGCTGCGTGGAATACCATGAAGGTGGGTAAGGAATCCTGAAGTCTATGACTGATAGTTTTGGCAGATGTATTAGGGAAGACGAATCTACATCCAGAGTTTAAGTATCTATTTTAGTAAGAAATAAATGCTTTTTTCATAATGCAAGTGTCCTAATGTAAATAACATGCCAAAGCTTGCTGACCCCACAGGGGAATAGTGTCACATCAGGGGCTTATTTTGGTCTCTGTAGCAGTTCTCTGCTAAAACTGGGCACTCATCAGTGGGGATAGCCAGTTCAGCATTGATGAGAGAACGTCCATGATGCTGAGCCTATGCATAACCTCCATTTCTGCTGCCATAGCCATGTATCAATGAGCCCACTAGGCAAGGACAGGAGTGGCTGGAGAAGTAAGCTAACTTTATCCACACACTTAGTCATCCTATCCACCTGATTATAAAAATAATTTTCTTCCACAGTCACTCTTTGATGAGCATTTATAAGGGACACAAATCTTTAACTTTTCTGCATATTTGGAATGGTCCACCACACAGTTCTTTCTTAGAACTCCTACTAATCCATTTTTCAATCAATTCCTTAGAAGTCCCTGACCTTCCAGTCAAACCATTGGCTCTACTTCATAAATCTGTATAGATTTATATGTCATGACATCCCTTATTCCAGGAAAAATGGACATCCAGGGGCACTTCTTGAAGCAGGAGGATTTTCTTCCATTACAACCCTTCAGGGTCATCCCAGGGTGAGGCTATAGTGCTGTAGCTGTCTTCTTTGGGGTCATACCTACATAGAACCATCTATAAAACAAGCCCAAGATTTCTCTTCCTCAATCAACTGGTCTTGTGGACCTCCCTATGAGACCACAGGTACATGTTGAAAAACAGAAGGTAATGTAACAGGTAGAGGGACAAAGCGCATCTGGGTTTGTGTAACATACTTGTGCCTTCAGGGCCAGCTTGTAGGAGACCTTGTATGTACTTTTTCTGTTTGATGACGGAGTGTAGTTGTACACACCCAGCTTTATGGTTTGAACAAGGCACCACATGCAGTTCATGATGGGCAGTTCAGGTCACAAGTTGATAGTCAATGGTTAAATGATCAGTCTCTACTAAAGACCTATATAGTAACATAAAAGCTGTTTCTTAAAAGCGAAGTTATCACCAGAGGACAGCATGGCTTTGTTCCAAAATTCTAAGGGTATTCACTGTGATAAAGTTCTGCCAAAAGATTCACGTAGCATCTCTATTCATCACTGACACTTCAAGTACCGTAGGATCTGCTGGGCCATATGGACTAAGTGGCAGAGCAGCTACCAAGGGTGTGTAGACTCATTACAGAACCTTCGTTTATTCTGTGCTTCACTCAATACTGGCAGCTTTTTGGATCACTCAGTACGGGGTCAGAGTAGCATGCCCAAATGGGGCTATACGTTGCTCTCAAACCCAAGTGGCTCACTAGGTGATATGCCACTTTCTCAGTGGTCAGTTACAGCAACTTTTCCTTCACCTTGCAAGGGATAACTTAGTAAGTCTCAAGCCATTGCACCTTCAGAAATTCCACCCAGGTGACAGTCTCCTGAATTTTTATAGGTTTTCTTCCCCACCCTTTTACATGCAAGTGTTTTACCAGCTTGTCTAGATAGTTGCTACTTTCTGCATACCAGGTCCAACAAACAAAATTTTATCAATGTAATGGACTAGCTCAATGTCCTGTGAAGAGAATGATGATCAGTATTCTGCAGATTAAATTCTGACATAGGGCTGGAGTAATGGCATACCACTCAGATCAGACAGTGAAGGTATATTGCTGGCCTTGTCAGTTGCAAGAAAACTGTTTCTTTACTGGTCTTTACTGTCAAGTATAGAGAAAAAAGAATATTCACCAGATCAATAGCTGTATACCAGGTGCTGGGGATGTGTTGGTTTGGCCCAGATAAAAGAAAAAAAAAAAAACCCTGCAGAACAACTGGTGCAATTGGAGTCACCACCTGGTTAAGTTTATAATAATCCACTGTCATTCTCCAAAATTCATCTGTCTTCCACATTGGCCAAACAGGCAAGTTAAATGGGAATAACCATCCCTAAGTCTTTCAAGTCCTTGCTTATGACACCATATCTCCAGCAATGCAGTATTATTTTTGGTTTTCCATTTTCATAACTAGAGGCAGTTATAATGGCTTCTATTTGAGCTTTCCTATCATAATAGCTTTAATTCCATGGGTCAGGGAACCATCGTGGGGATCCTTCCCATCACTAAATATGCACATTCCAATTATGCATTCTAGAACAAGGAGAATAATCACAGAGTTGGTTTAGAGACCCCAAGTTTCATTGTGAGAGTAACCTGCACCAAAGGGTCCACTTCATTGATTATTTAACTTCCACAAGACCCCACTCTAACTGGTGGACCACAGTGATGTTTTATGTCTACAGGAGTAGGTATTAGGTCTAAGCCAGTTTCCATTAATATTTATAAAGTTTGATTATTTTTCCCTCACAATTTATAGTCATACTGAGAAAATGGCCACAGATCCCCTTGGGGGAATTCTGGGAAAAAGAGTAACAGTATAACTCATTGTCAGTGTAGCAGGGTCTTTTCTCAAAGGATCCTTGTTGTGTGAGCTGGCTCAAGACTGGGACTCAATGGAGGAGTTATGACTCTGTTTTGGAAATTCAATTCAGATTTCTATTCACTAGGACTTTTCCAGTTATAAAGATTAAGTAAGACTTTATTAGGCTACACATCATTTTCAGTTCTGGGACATCACGACAATCTGGCCAAATGGTGAGTTAGTCCATTCTAATGACTGCATTGGCTCCAGTGTCCATTAGAGTAACCATGCCACCAGCTTGCTTTGGGAGATTAAGTACTGCTACTTGGTCCCAGTGATAACATCAACCCCATTGCATGTCAGCATCCCAGTTTTATGGGAGCAGTTCTAACTATAATTTCCGACCTATGAAGAAGAGCTACCACAAAACTTTTCAGGGATCCTAGGGTCTCGTCACAAATTTATTTCTCATAACTTCATGAAAAATACCTCCTCGGAACCCTCTAGAGGTGAGTGAGTAGGTCTTATATGAGAAAACCACTTTAATATTCTAATCACCCTATACCTTTGGATGCCTTCCTCTACAGTATTCCAAGAAAGTTATGGCATTTTCACTTAGTTGGCATAGGATATTTCAGATCCATATTTCAACCAGCCTACAAAAAAAAGTTAGGGCCATTTCTAGCTTCTCTGCTTAAGACATTAAATCTAGACTCTCTCCTTAGCAGACCTATAGCAATATTTTAGGCCTGATACAACTTTATATTCCTTCTACCTTGATTCCACACCTGTAATATCTATTCTTACACATATCCTTCAGGTCTGTGTCAAAATAAATTAGCAAATTATGCAATTGTCTTGGTGAATATTTCACCTTATCACAGGTAATGATTTGTGCCCTACCCTTTGGGACCTTCTGGAACTTGAGTGTGGCTATATATCTGGAAGGGTGGCAAGGGTAGGTCAAGAGGATGATCAGCAGTGCATTACAAGGCAACTATATCTGGGGAGGCCATGACAGCTTCCTCAGGAAAAGAAAGACTCACCTACTTGGGAAGGGGTGGAAGGGATACTTCCACCCCCATAGAAGACTCAAAATATTTTAGGAGATTGGGTCATCAGAATCTGCCCATATGCCCCATTCTCATTTTCAGGATCTCCTTCCTGCCAAATCAATGCCATAACTTTCAGAGAAGAGACACTTCAAGATTGAGAATTCAATTTGCATTATAGTTTAGCCACACACAGGATTGGACTATGCATCTAGTTTTTAGCAATCTTAGTCCCACTGTTACAGAAAATAGGGGTTTTCCTTGGAGTAGTCATACAAGGTCCTTTATGCAGACCTTGAGATGGGAATGTAAAGCACTATGAGTTCGTTATCCTTGTGCTTCAAGTTCTCCAGCAGTTAAAAGGAACCAAGCAATCCCATTATGCTCTGTATTTTTACTATAATATTTTAAAGCTGTAAATATTTGATCACCCAGAGCATAGCCTTCTTTTTTCTTTTTAAATTTTTATTTGAATTTTAGTTATAATATAGTGTAATATTGGTTTCAGGAGTAGAATTTAGTGATTCATCACTTGCATTTAACACCCAGTGCTGATCATAACATGTGCCCTCCTTAATACCCATCACCCATTTAGCCCATCCCCCACCCACCTCCCTCCATCAGCCCTCAGTTTGTTTTCTATCATAAAGAGTCTCTTACGGTTTGTTTCCCTCCCTCTCTCTTCCCATATGTTCATCTGTTTTGTTTCTTAAATTTCACAAAGTGCATCAGCAGATCTGTCATTGTGTGTGAATTACAAAATGGCTGCCATTTCATTTATGTCTCCAAATCTCTAAAAGGAATATCTCTTGGGTTCATTGTAACTGGAAACATGTAGGAAAGAGAATCCTGGGAAATGTAGTTCAGTTTAACCAATCTGACACCCATAAGAACTTTATAACTTGATACTTATAAAGTCCCCATACACCCTGGGGAGAAGTGTTCCATCAGAAATTTTCTGAAGAGATTTTTGACAGTTGATAGGAAGAGAAGGATGTAAAGCAGTGCTGAGGTGACTAGGCTGATATAATAGTAAATAGCAAATATCCTTAATGGAGAAAGTAAACAGAAGACTCTCCTGTGTACCATAAGAGAAATTTATCCACCTTATTACACTATATAGGCTTCTGATTTCTTCTATTGATGATGCAATTTTTTTATTTCCCATGGATTGTGATAAAGATTTCTCTTTCTCATGGGAAGTAGATGTAGCTGGGATATGTGATTCCTGTGGCTAAAAATTCAGACTTTGACTTCTGTTTCTTTCTTGCCTTTGAGCTATTCCTATGTAACTCTTTCTTCATTTGCAAAAACAATAATAGGCATATATATATATATATATATATCTCATAAAATTGCTGAATTTATGAAGCACATACTGGTCACAAAGTGTTATATCAATACTTAAAAATTGACTTAATCATTAATATAACTAAATAATAATTGAAAAGTAAATTAACAATAATTATGGCCAGATTATTATGTTCCTGCAGTATTATTTATGGTTTTCATTTCCATGGTAGATTATAAAATTGCAATATTTTTATGCTACTAATATCTTTACCAGTGACATTAGGATTAAAAAAAATTGTTTAAAAGATGAAACTTTCTAAATCATTTGCAGTTTTGGTAGAGAAAATAACTATGATAGGTACTGTCCTAACTATGAACTTCCCACTTAGAAAAGTAAGTGATAGAATTGATAGTATACACTTCATTCCTGAGTCTATGCTGGTAGTAGATGCTGTGGTATACTTCCCACATCCCCTCTCAGGATTGTAGGACCTGTTCCCCCAGATTTTTGGAGTGCTTCCAGTTGACAAGCCCTCTCAAGAAATGAATCGTATCCGTGATTCTTAAAGTATGATCCCTAGACCAGCAGTATCAGCATCACTTGGATCACTGGCGTCACCTGTCAGAGATGCAAGTTCTCAGGCAACATCCCAGACATAATCAGAAACTCTAGAAGTAGGACCCAAGTATTGATTTTATTAAGCTCTCCTGGGTTCTGATTCTGATATATGCTAAAGTTTGAGAGCCATTGACCCACACTAATAAGAATTGCCTTGACCAAAGTCCCACTCCTTTCTACCTCTTTGTCCCAACTCAGAGCAACTCTAAAGGGCTACCCCAATTTTATCATGCCCCATGTCAGTTGAAACCTTTACTGAGGGGCGCCTGGGTGGCGCAGTCGGTTAAGCGTCCGACTTCAGCCAGGTCACGATCTCGCGGTCCGTGATTTCGAGCCCCGCGTCAGGCTCTGGGCTGATGGCTCAGAGCCTGGAGCTTGTTTCCGATTCTGTGTTTCCCTCTCTCTCTGCCCCTCCCCCGTTCATGCTCTGTCTCTCGTTCCCAAAAATAAATAAACGTTGAAAAAAAAAGATTAAAAAAAAAAAAAAGAAAAGAAACCTTTACTGAGACTGCATTGCCTTGTGGCCCAAATTCCTCTTTTCCCAGTTATGTTTGCTTTCCTTCTGGCGTGGATGTTTATCCTGCATTGCTAATAATCACTTCACATTCTGCTTCCTTAGGAAGTCAACTGGTAATAGTTTATACCAGGAGTGGCCAGAAAGTTCAAACACTAAGATGGGATATTGGAGCTTGACCACCTGCCAGTCCTCTGACAATGAGGACCTTGTTACTGATGGCAGATGGAGGTCCTGGCAAAAAGTAGCAGTGAAACTGTTAAATTGCTCCCTGGCGGCAAATAGAGTTGGTATAACAAAAATAAATGCATAAGTGGGTGCAATGTACCAGTGTTTGAAAAGTATTAATTATTATAATTATAAGGATAATGGTATTATTTGGTTATTGATGGGAATAACTGATGCTCTTAAAAAAAGTAATAAAATTCTGAACAATAAAGGGGGAGCTATGCAAGCCTGATGTCCTCTTTGATGGCATATAGAGACTCTCATTTCATAGAGCTGGCTGGAAAAAGAAATGCTGAGAACTAGGCCCCAAATTGAATTTAAAAAACAACAGAACTCCAAAGAAGATTGAGTTCTCAACCTAAGCAAGTCAGCGATGTCAAGCTTAGGACCTTAACTGGGGAAGAATGAGATCATGAGAAATAAGATGCACTTGAAATTCTTAAATCCCTAGTTTCCAGTGAACCATCTAGATCTGCAGAAGTTGCCCGCTTTCCCTCTCTGAGGATAGCACATTGCTTGGCGGAGATGCGAAAGCCGGTGCAATATGAGACACCACATTCATACTCTCTCCAGATTTATCCTGGCCTCCAGAACAATAATTAAGGTTGAAACCACATAGAACCAAACATAACTTGGCTAGGAAAGGGCTAGATCTCAGCACTAAGTGAGGAAAAAGGCTATCAAAGAAGATGTAGGACTTGGTAAGCATATACCAGAAGGAACTAAAAGAGTATGTCTGGAAACAGATGTTAAGGATGCTGGATCAAGAGAGGCAGGATATAAAGTTAAGTAAGAAAGAATGTGTTGTTGTGAGCTCATTCTCCTAGAATACAGGGTTTAGTATCCTGACATGGACCTTCAGGAAAAATGCTTACATGCTTGGAGGTGCAATGACCCACGTTAAGTAGAAGGGTGCATTGCCATGGCAGTTGGTAAAAGAAGGAAAAAAGGGCTCAGAGAAGTGAGTGTATAGAAGTGGCTATGTTATGTGAAGTCTAAAAACCCACCCACCACTTATGTTCTGAGATACTCTTTCACCAACGCAATAAGGAATACGCTGGTCATCGGCAGCATGAGGTGTTCGGTGTGGACTCTCCTTTGTAAGCCAGAGCTGGAGGTGTTGCTCTAGAACTAGGCTCTCACATAGTAATGCAAAGACAGGATTGTAAAATGGTAAATGCAAAGTGGTGGGTTTCCTATGCTGTATATCACAAACTGATCTCACCTTCATTAGCCAGGGCCTTGGTTGGCAACCTCCTCGGGAGCTTCCCAGGTGGAATCTGAAACTGGCCTCCATACACAGAGGGAGGAGAGACTGAAGAAAGACCCAGGCCATGCTAGCTTGGTAGGTGGCAAGTGCAGTAAACAAGGGAACTTATACATGAGGCTTGTCTTTGGTGGCTGCAAGATGAGTGGATCTATGTACCCACTCACCAGATCTTAAAAGTTTCTATAGAGGCCTTAAAAGGGTTCAGGCATGTGTACTGTTGAGTCATGTGTACCATCCAGATGGTCTCAACACCATATCACTATCCCAAGGCTATGTCCCTGGGGCAGCTTCTGTGAGCTGGGAAGGTGAGAAGAGTGCAAATTCGAAGGACAAAGGAAGGGATGGAAAGCCTCTGATTTCCACATTCAGCTCACAGGTTAACTGGAGGTCACATCCTCTTGATGACCCCCTCCCCCCCAGTAAATAATGCGCCACTGTAGACATTCAGTTAGTTAAAATGTTGAAATACTTTTTCACTAGTTGGTAAACAGCCATTACAGTGAGCACTCTGCAATACCCTGTCTTTCCACAACTGAAGTTTTAATTGTTGACACAGCATTAAACAGGAGCCCATGTTGGTTCTATTTGGTAAGGACCTGAGCTATACTGGTTGTTTAGCATTTTGATATTTTGAAGGGTCTTAGTCTATTAAGCCCATTATTAAGATTAGAAATCAGCGCTCAAATATTCCTTTTATCATGTATATTATGCATTTCTATACATATTTATATTTATATATGTGTGTGTGTGTGTGTATAGAGAGAGAGACTCTTTTAAATATCACATTACATCTTTTTTTTTTTTGTATTATGGTGTATTTACAATATTTATTGGAAGAAATGTGCACCAGGATGGTATGGGGGCCATGGTGTTGTGGAAATAGTGGGGCAGAGGATGGAATGAAATAATAGATCACGTGTTCCTTGGTTATAGCCTATGTTGAGAATATCAAATACATAAGCACTGTTTAATTACCTACCTTCCTTACATTAATTCACAATTAAGAAACAGTTCTGTTTTTGCAAAACATTACAGTTTTATATTAGAGCATCGCTTTAAATCCAAAATATTTTTCAACCTTCAATAAAACATGTATTTAAATCCCTTCATTTGCTGACCTATTATTGAAAATCATTGTAGGCAATGAAAACACTTTTTAATAATCTCCTCAAATCAAACAGACCCCAGCCAAATATTCCCCAAAGTGTGAAACAACAAAGTCAATAGATAAAAATGAATCAGTGATACTGTCTGGAATTTTAGCTTAATTTTTTGTAGTTGCTCAAATATTAATAACTTGAGATTTGATCTCTTAAACCTGCAGAATCTGCTTAAGCTTTTAAAAAATAAAAAATCTAAACAGAGACTTAGCCCCATGCAGTAGGAAGTCATCCCAATTTGGTAGAAGAAAGAACTAGACAATTGTAAGACACTGAGGATTGTTATATCTGTGCATTCCTAGAGAATATGTCCTAAGTGGGGTGGCTGTAAGGAAATTGACTCTGCTATAGATACAGGGCTGTGTGCGTGCCATCCCACTACCTAGTCAGACACTAGCATACATTGTTGAGTGAGTGGATCACAATGGTGGGTATCTTACCATAGGTTTGAATAGACAGAAGCAAAATGTAAATCAACAATAAGCAGAAACTGTTTTATTGTCATAGTTATGGGAGAATTTTCAAAGCCTGAGAAACAAGCACTGAATTCTTAATCAGGAAATGATTGTAATTGTACTTTTTTTTTCTTTTCAAAGTATGAAATTGGGAGCAAAACTATGTTCGGTTACCAAAACTTAAACTGCTATCCTACTAATGTTAGAGGTATAAAGAGGAAGAATATGAATATGAATTTTCTTATTGAAACTATGGTGTAGTTTACCATCTCTTACATTTATTTTCCTGGTTGGAATTTTTGAGGTGTCTAATTTTTTAAATCTGTGAATGAGAATTATAATAGTAACTACCACATAAATTTGGGGGGGGACTTAATAAATTTTGGGAGTAAATATATGCCAAATGTGGAAAATATCACCTGGTAGGTTCTAAAGTATTAAATAAGCATTGGCTGTCATTATTTTGTCAAATATTGTAATTTGACAATAGCTTTGCTACCTTATAGGCAAAACAGGAACTTAAACTAATTTTTATAATTCTGACTCTATGGGGACATGCATCCTCCCTCCAAAATTGAGGCATATATGCACATATTAGTTACAGACAGTCTGAATCAAGCAGTTTGTGAAAAATGCCCAAGGAGAGCTGATCGTGTCTAGTATTTTCTGTACTGGGTCTTGTCCCTGCAAAGCAGTTCAGCTGACAAGATGTCCACTTACTTGTCTTATCTTTCTTAACCTCAGTAAGGAGAGCAAGAGGCAAAGTGTCATGAGATCAGTTTGGCTAGGCACCTGTAGGTAAATCTTTCCTTACAGGTCACGCTAAGGGTTTAGTTTTCGTCTCAAGAACAATGGAAAGCCACCAAGGGTGTAAAGCAGCACATGACATGATTAGATAGGTTCATCACCGATTCGATATTGGATGAGATATGTTTATAACATATACAATTAGGTGTGCTTCTAAACATGCTGGCTGCCATGTCAAGAATGAATTGGTGGGAGTTTAGGAATCTGGGCATCTGTGAACGCCAGGAGACTCATAGTTACTGCAGTGGTCTGGTGAAAATAGCTGTTTGAACCAGTTTCTGGTAGTAGAGAGGGAGAGCAGGCAAACATATGTGAGATTTTCTTTCGGGGACTTGAATTCAAATGCAGAGCATTACACTAGTATTTTTGACTCTATTTCCACATTTGTAAGGCAGGAAAATTGTACTTACGGCACACACAGTAGTCTTGAAGATGAAAGGAAACTTTGACACAGAGAGGCAGCAAGGCCACACAGCGAGGAGCTAAGATTAAACTCAAGCTATGTGACCCTGACAGCTTCTCCCTGCATGGGCTGCCATAAGAATTAAATGAGAAGATGCTCATAAAATGCTGAGAATCACACTTGGCCTGGTGTAAAGTCCCATTAAGTGTTACTTACTGTCATGATTATTAAATAGAAATCCTTTATACATTTTAAAGCACCATGCTGACCAAGTTATAATGTGATCCGTCGAACAAATCATATGCCTGGGTGTCAGTCACACTTATTACAGGGTAGTTTTGAAGTTCGGTTGCAATTATTCGACCATGGTTTTAAAGAGAAAGGGCACAGAGGCAGCAACCTATATGGTAGGGCTTTTCCACTGGGATTTTCCTGAACTTTGTGTGTGTTATGGTGGTTTTGACAGGGAATGTCAAGAAGGATGAAATTGGGTCTCAAAGCCCTTCTCTGAATAAACAAGATGTGGATGGCAGCGGTTCCCTTCCTGTCTGGGATCCACCCCTTTATGAGTCCTCCAACCTCCCTCATTCACTGAGAAGGAAACAGTCCCCAAAATGTTAACCCGCTACTTTGCAATATTCTTGTTAAGGTGTTAGCCTAAATAAAATGGCTCCTATGCAGCTGAGGACTGAGCTCTAGTTAAGACTGGGGCTGCTGGAGCGCCACATTTATCTGGTTCAGACCATGCTTGGAGACCCAAGTGCACCCCTCTTGACTTTATCAGAGAAAAATAAACAAAGCAAATGAATTTGGGAGCCCAGCACCAGTGTTAAATCCCAGGGAGATCACTGACATCACAGGCTGCGGTGTCCACATCCCTCTGGAGACATCCAACTGCCTGGATTCTGAGAGCCTTCCATATTGGAAGCAGGGATGGCGTGTTAGGGGAAGAGAAGTGGTGTCTTTTCTATCCTTTCCTTTTTGTTCGCACACTTTTAAAGCGAGCCTTCCTTTTTAAGCACCAGGTGTTAAAGAGTGTTTAATTAGGTCAAAACTTGGGGGTAGGCTAGGGAGAATTGAAGCAGGCTGCTGGTACATCAAATAACCCCAGAAGCCATTCCACGGTATTTATACCCTTGCACATAGTCCACACCCAAAACATATTTGTGGGGCTGATTAATTGCAACATTTGGAAGGGGTGTAAGGGGCCCAGCAATTCCATTTCCAGGGGAGAGCTGAGTCATTTGTCCTTGCCCGAAGTTCACATTGCACATGACACCAGTGGAAACCTCATGTGCATGAAAATCGTGCATCGTGCCACGGAGGTTCAGGCAGCAATAAAACCTGGAATGCGGAATCAAAATGCTGAGTTTTACATCCGAAAAAAAAAAAAAAAAAAAAAAAAACGGTCCATAAAGTGAGTCAGCTAGAATATATCGTAAATAGTACAGTTAAAGAAACTGCAGTTAAATGGGCCAGGTTACATTTTCACAGAGCATCTGCCTCAGAAGCTGTAGCCTCTGCACCTCTGTCACTTTACCTAAATGCCCATTCCATCATGACTCTGCCTCTCCAGCTTATGGAATAATTGAGAAAATGTACTCTGTTGCTTTCTTAAATACCTTTAATTCCTAGCAGCTTGCAATATTACTATATTATGAACTAAAGCAAAAATGCAAATTCAAATGTGTGTTTCACAAAAGCACAGACTTGATGATAATAAAAGGAAAGAAAAGAGTATCCTCCCCCTATTGTTCAAAGAGGTACACAAAGAGCAATGAATAGGAATAATAAATCCCAACCAAATGCAACATTTCTTGGTGACCCAGAAGGAGGCTTACCGATTATGACTAAGGCAGATCTATCCATTAAATATAAAACTGAATTTGCCACTCGAAGGGTATTATAGTCGAGCTTCAGCACAGCCCTGCAAAATCTCTCTAGAACTGGTCTTGCTATTTGAGAGAAAAGAAATAAAGCATTATGATACCAAAGAAGGTAAGATTTTTTTTTTTTAATAAATCAGTGTGAGACTGACATCTTCAAATTTAAAATGTATGTGACAAATGAAGGAAGTTAAGTGTTGGATTTGGCCTGTGTTAACTGCCCAGCCAACCCAGGAAGACTAAAGTGGAGTTAAGCTAATAATGAAGGGGCTTTTCAACACAATCTTTTGTATCCTGGCTCCTTCAGCTGTAACATGTCTATAACTGCATCTCCTGTTGGGCTCAATTGTACCTGTGGAAGCCCCTTCTTCTTTGAACACAGCATGGATTCTGAATTGTTTCATTTGTGTTCTGTTGTATAATCAGAATTATATATAAAAAAAAAAAAAGGATAAAAGTATTTAGATTTTAAACAGCAATTTACTGAAAATTTATGTCTACAAAAAGTGATAAGTACCTAATTCCTTACTCTTTACCCCCAATTATATGTATTTACTCTTTCTGTCTTCTGCATTAAAAAGTGACTACTGTACTGAGGCAAGTGTAGTATGAACATTTATCAGAGGAAGACTTAAGTCTTTACAAAGCTTAGTATGTTTTGTATTCCTGCATTCAAAGTAAAGAACATGGAATTATAGGATTTGAGCATATAAGGAACTTTAGAGAGCATCTATCCTACAGCATTTTGCAGAGGAAAAAAGGAGACTCAGGTCGAAGAGGCAGCATTCTATAGCAAAAGAGGCAGGACTTCGAGGCCAGACAGTGCTGGGTTCAGTTCATGGCTTCATAATTACGTGCAAGTACTCAGGGCAGGGAAGCCTTGGTTTCTTCACCTGGAATGGATGTAAGAATGCCTACATCGCAGGCCCCTTTTAAGGATGAAATTAAGGCACCAATGCCTAGCACATGACAAGGTGCATGATAAGCACTCAGTGTATATTCTTTGCCTCTCTTCCCTTGGATTGGGACACACCCCTAGCCAGTGGCTGAATGGAAATGGTAGTACGCATCCATGGACTCCCACTTACACAACATCCCATCTTCAGTTAGACGGGCTGAGCTGTAGCTGATCTACTTAAACACACCCTTTGTCACAGAAGGTCAAGCACCTGGGGAAATTTGTGTCAAATCCACCAAGAGATAACAAGACAGGGTAGGGGAAGAGGAGAGCAACAGAGCACATCTGTAGGACATCTGAAGATGCAAAGTTGGTCTTTTTCCATTCCCAGTGGATTTCATTCTAATTCAGCTGCAATCAACTTTAAAAGGAAGTGAGTGTTTCAACTACTGAAAAGGCTGCTGAGCAAAGCCAGCAATATCTCTGTGCACCCAGCAATAGGCAAATACAGCAAGTCCTAAGAAACAAGGGTCAAAATGCTCATGCTCATGTATGGTCATTCTGTCAGAGCACTCTAGTAGGGGAAAGGGGTTAACGTTTGTTGAACACCTACCAGGAATGAAGCACTATTTTCAACTGGACTGTGAAATAGGTGTTATTACCCCCATTTAAAGACATAGGCTCAGAGAAGTCAAAGAAATAACCCAGAGGAAATAGGGTAGTAAGTGTCAATGTAAAGATTTACAGCTAGGCATATCTGACTTCAAAGCTGGAGTTGGCTTCACTACACTCACAGCCTCCCAGAATTACTCACTTCAACACGTCATGACTAAGCCCACTCAAATGAAGCTTTGAGTATGAGTAGTTGGGATTATAATAATCTGATCATAAACCAGTAGACTGACCACGGTCTTTAAAGGTATGCTGTTCAGATTCCATAACTCATGAACTAGGGAAAAACCAAATAGCAAATCAGTGAGTAAGACTATAGTAGGAAGCATTTAGTAATTGATTATGTTTTATAGGAAAACACATTTTAACCAGTTTTTAAAACCCACGGGTCAAAGAGTCTAGAATATGTTCACTAGGAAAAGATATAGCAGTTTCCTCTTAATTATTTATCATATGAAACTTTAAAAAGTGAGAGTCTCAGGGCAGAAGAAATTTTTTAAGTGGACAGAAAAAGAACAAATTAAATTATCCTGTAGGTTAGAAGATCCAAATAATATAATAAATATAAAATACTTAAATGACTTGTTACACATTTTAAAAACAAATTTTACTATAATACTTGAATATGATTTGTGGTAATTTCAGTTACATGGTGATTGTTCTGTGAATTATACAGGTGCTTTCCTGATGCAACAGAAGCTCTATTCATTAAGGTACAGTTTAGCCATTGCAAGGAGACCCGAAATAATCTCCTATAATCATCAGAGCATAGCAGTCCAGGGCTCCTGTGCTGGTGTGTTATGTCAGGAAGCCAGGACCATTTATCCTTTGCTCTGTAGCCCTCAACACCTAGCTTCTATGTCATGGTTCAAGACGGTTATTCCAGCTCTGACCTTCACATCTGCATTCAAAAAAGGAAGGAGAAAAGGGGAACATAGGATGACTCATTTCCTGTAAGGGGATTTCTTGGATGTTCTGCATACTATTTAAGGAAGGCTAGGAAATGTCCTCAGCTACAGTCATATGACAAGGACAGAAAGAAAGACTAGGTAATGGGAACAATGACTACCGTGGCTCAATCTCTTATCCACAGTGTGGATCTTCATGGGGCAATTTGAAAATGACTCTGTCAGAGACTATTTCAAGTTGTGAAAATTTCACAAATGTTATAGGACATGCTCATTTACTACTGAGCGGACACACTCTAGATGTGCACACTGAGAGAGAAATGTGATAAGGCAGGCAGAGCCACAGCAAATAAATGACCCTGCTGGGCTCTTGTGGGTGAGCAGTACAGTATCCTCATGCTTTGTTTCTCTGGAACCTGTGACAACCAATGATTTGTAAAGATCAACAAAGTTTTCCCAGTTATTTATTTTTTTAACATTATCACATGAAGCTTTTTAATAAGAAAACAAATATGACAAATGACATAAAAATTTATAAGTACGTGCAACAATTATTTTGTAATAGTGAATACAATTTACACAGTGTCTTATTACACTAAATAAAGGTTCTGTTTTAAGTGTAAATATTACATTTACAAATGTTCCGTATCTTTAAACAATCCATAGTGATGGAAGTCAAATAATAGATTGTCTATTTGGTTTGCTCCTATATTTATGTTACAAAAAACATTAACAACATTATTACCTGCATAGGCCATGTAACTTAATCCTTTTTTTGTAACTGTATGCGTTGTGTGATATCCCCTTTTTAATCCATAAAAACCGGTGTTAGAGAGCATGAGGTCACTTCTGAGGATCACACAGGTCTTAAATAGAATAGCTGTAGATCAAAACAAAGTTGTTTGCCTCCAGAGATTATGATGTCCCCTCTAAGAAGGCCCAAACTCTAGAGGCACCTGGGTAGTCCAGTTGATTAAGCACCCAGGTCTTGATCTCACGGATCATGAGTTCAAGTCCTGGTTTGGGCTCCATGCAAAACAAAACAAACCCAAACTCTAGACAAAGTCTTCAATGGCTATCCTGGAATTTTTAAAGCCAGTAGGAATCCTCACATCGTGCTTATAACCAGTGAAAGAAAATTAAAGTGAGACTTGGCTCCAAGTCTCCTTTCCCTTGCTTGATTCATTTTCATCACTTAGGATAAACACCTTCCCTCCCCCCACCTTTTAACATAGTGCATCAACAAATTAATTTAATCAGAAAGCCTTGGCAAAGTGTAAAATTGTGGCAAGATGGTGTTCCCTTTCCTTGCACACTTTATGAATCTATGGCCAAAGTGAGTTCCAGTCATGATCCGAACTGATACCTGAACGTGAATTCATTGAATTTAGAACTCTATCAATTGGTATTTCATTGAATGTGATTACTCTTTTATTTTCAGCTTCAGATCAATACAGGTTTAGATGCTTCTGCTATTCAGTAATATATTTTTAGATGACAGACTAGAGGGTGAGCAGATATTTTGTTCGTTAAATGTTCCCAGAATCACTGGAGAAAAATCTTTAATTTCTACCTCTAAGTTCTGTAAGAATGAACTGATTCTGAAATGACAAATTGATTATAAATGCGTTTTGGGTTAGGATGATACTGTTTAAAGCTAGCCTATCAGAACTATTAGCATAATATAATTAATTTTTTAGTAAACACCTTTACATATAACAGTGTAGTCTTTATCTACAACTTGAAATAACAATTAAGCTTTATTGTTTAATGTTACAAAGCTGTTGGCTGTTGCTGCCCTTTACTGGTTTGTAGTGGTACCACAAACCACGACTCATGGTTAGTTGTCAAAGGTGTGAAGATCTCCATATGCTATGCATTATTTCAGATAACTTGTATTTGTGAAGATCAGACAGGGAGCCATCTGAGATAACTTTTCTTCACCTTTGGGCTCACAGAAGCTTGGAGTACTTTCTGTGTGTTGTCATTCTCTGACCTGAAACCAGGTTCATCGGAATTTCCTGCTTGTTCGTTCAATATTCTCTTACATATCCAAGTGGTCATCTGTGCCCTCATTGTGGTCAGGGAGTAGAGATTCTCACATAAATCTAATCCATGAAATATAATTAAGAGATGATAGTGAGGCAAACATTATAAATCATGACAGATATGTAATGGGCACCATATCAAATGCATGCTCTAATATCACTGAGAAGATTTTCTACAGCCTCAAAACAACTTGTAAGAGTTTATTAGTGGGTAGGGGGTCTTAATTTCTGAAATTTATCTTACTGCTGCTCTGTATCAGCTCTACAGCTACTGATACTATTTTCTGATTATTCTGAAGTGTTAATGGGTTGTTCCTTCCTGGCCACATACATGAATGATACTTAATATTTCCCACACCCTAGATTTAACAAATTTGGGAAAATGGGATTGTGAGACAAGGAAGCACTTCAGTGGTTGAGACGTTATGGTTTCTAGGTTCTGTGGTTTGCCGGTTCAGAGGATTACCAGCATCCCAGACAAAATGTTCCAGTCTCTTATTCTTTAGCATTCCTATAAAGGTGTGCAACAAAACAAGAAATCCCATCCCAGGTTCCCTGGTTTGATTTCAGGATCTTAATATGGAACAAGGGACAGAGATGTAATTTGTAGAGTTTGTAAACACATAGTTATGTGACATCCTAAGTGAGAAAATGAGATTCTTTTTTGCTAAAACAAATATTATTTCATGTGTATGCCTTACCTTTCCCAGAGGTGCTCAGGATAATCAATTGAAGTCTTGAATTAAACTGCCTTTCCTATGAAACATTCTTTCCTCTCTATTCATATCATTGGCAGGGATGTTGTAAAAAATGTTATTTTATCACGTATCCTCTTTTTTCAGGACCCCTAGGAAAAATGCATGCCCAGTCTTATTAAGAAGAACAGTTATATTTTTCTATGGTATATCTAGTTGTGTTTTTTTAAATCTCATAGATATGGTCAATTAGGTTATGAGATTTTTTTCCGTCTTTATTGTCCACGAGTCAGCTTAGGGAAAACCTTATATTACATGGACACTGTGTCATCCATTTTAAGCTCTATTCCCCATTCCTTTGTTTCTGCTCTTTTTTGGGGGTCATATTGTATGTATTCTTGTAAGTAGCCTTAAATCTTCTCTGAAATATGGTGGTAGCACAAATTTAAAAATGGGCAAGGGAGTTTAAAAACCACTTTCCAGAAAACTACAGAAATGAAATCACCATACAGAAATCATGTAAGATTTAATAAAAAATAATAATGGTAACTGACATCAAGTGTGAAAAGGACTGTTCTCCATGCTTTATATACATATATATAATATGTAAATAATAATAATTTTATTATTTATACATATTTTATATATAAATAAAATAATTTTCCCTAAAGGCTCAAAATTGCTGTATAGAGGGCTGTGTTACACAGTCAAAACAGTACAAGTATGGCTAAGTCTCAAAGAATTGCAAAAATATGAATTAATGTGATTTGCTGTAAATTGTCAGACTTTAAAAGCAATCATGCTGGCCTCTTCCAACATGCCAGGGAGGTGAAGGGCTTTTTCACTGGTTGCTTCCTCTTCCTGAAACAGTCTTCCTCCAGCTCTCTGTAAGACTCATTCTCTTTCCTCCCTAATGCTGTGCTCAACATCACCTTTGCAGGTCTGTGATGACCACTCTATTTCACTGTACAACTCACCCTCAACATATCACTCTCATGTCCTAATCTACTTTCCTTGTTTCCATGTATTTTTCTCTTTCAAAGATAGTAGATAACTTATTATATTTGTTGTTTATATCACTGGGATCCCCAAACTAGAATATAAGGCTTATGAGTCTTATCTTTATTTGGTTCACCAATGAATCCCAAACTTCTAGAACAATGCCTGTCTTATGCATTCAACACATATTTGATTGAATGAAGGAAAGGTGTGTGCATTTTGAACATTTGAAGAGAAATGAAAATATAAGAGTTCTATTGAATTATTTTCATTTTCTGATGCCAAATAATCGGTTAGCTTAAAATTATTTTTTAATAAATAATTTGTGTCAATAATCTCACCATTGCCTCACATATCCACTTTTTGCTTTTCTATTTTACAGCTACCAAATCATTGTCTGCCTCTTATTTGCTCTCCCTGTTTTTAGTATCTCTCTGCTCTGATTCATATCCAGATAAATTCATACATATATAAAGAATCCTGCCATATTATTCATGGGTCTACCCTGCTCAGAACTCTCAATTTTTTTTTGATGTTTATTTATTTTTGATAGAGAGAGAGAGAGACAAAGTACAAGTGGGGGAGGAGCAGAGAGAGAGGGAGACACAGAATTGGAAGCAGGCTCCAGACTCTGAGTTATCAGCACAGACCCCCACGCGGGTCTTGAACTCACAGACCCTGAGATCATGACCTGAGCCAAAGTTGGACGCTTAGCCAACTGACCCACCCGGGGGGTCACCCCCCGACCCCCACAACCGCCCGCTCAGAAGTCTTAACTGCTGTATAACATCTTCTGGATAAATTTTAAAACTCTTCACTGGGGATTCAAGGCACATTGACCCATGGTCCTCCCACCTAGATTCTAAGCAGATACCCACAATTCCCTCAAATAATACCTTACTTCCAAGTAATTTGCTTCTCTACCATTTCCTGGAAATGACTTGACTTTCCAGGTTCAGCTGCCTTTGCTCTTGTTCAGTCCCCTGATGAAATTCCTTCTATCATTTACCCATCCAAACCCTAAAAGGTCTTCTTACCTTTCTACCTCCCTTCCCATAAAACATTCTTTGATCTTTGAAGACCAACTTTATTCATTTTTAGTCAGTTTTTAAAATATGTACCTCAGTTTTTATCCTTCACTCAGTGATATTGCTCTGTGAAATCCTCAAGTAAAATTTCAGTGCCTTAGGCACAAAAATTACAGCGTGTGTTTCTTCTATATTTACTTTCCAGGGTATTTGGTACAGTGTTAGACTCAGATGGCCCCCCAAAAATCTTGTCTAATAAATAATCTTGACATTAATAATGGAAGGTTCAGTCCTATAATATGAGAAGTAAATAATAGTTAACATTTACAAAGTGTTTTTTAACCAAATATATTTATTCTTCATAACAGTATTATAAGATACTCAACATTATTCCCATTTTATAGCCGAGGAAAGAGAGGCCCAGAAAGATTAAGTCAGCTACCTAAGGCCATGCAACTGTTAAGCAATGTAATAAGGACTTGAATGCTGGTCTTCAACGATTTACCAATACATCCTACTATATTTGAGAATGACTTTAACTCAAATACACAGAAAATGTATACATAAGCACAATGTATGCACATCCTTATATATAGTTTGTTAAGTTTTTAATTAAACTGTTTTGGAAGTTCTGACTTTTATGGAAGCTGATGGTAATAATTCATTAGGACATTTTGTATACATGTATTAGTTACTGCTGGTAAAGAAAGTCCAATAATCACTGACTGATTTTGAAGAAACTCAGCCTTAATAAAATGTTTAAAAAAGCTTTTAACACCTCATGACTAGATCTCATGGTAAGTTTCAAAGAACTGATGTTTACAAGTTGAGGAATATATTTCTAGGAGAGATTTATGGCAGCTTATAGCTAATACATATGTTCCAGAAATTGGGCCTCAGTTAGCATGGTTACAAATGAACTGTATTATGTAGCAAATGCTTGATTTCTTCCTTTCCTAACAATATGGTTTCAAAGTCTTTGGCCTTCATTCCATCTAATCTTGCAGGGAATCAAACATATACCCCACTTAATTCTAATACATAGACGTTTGTATAGAAGTGTAAAAAAATATTTTAGAAATCAAAATTCCTATTCTATTATCCAAGAATCTGAAGGATACATTTATTTTTGTCTCAGCTTTCATTTAAATTAAGCCCAACCTCAAAGGAAGACTCAAAATGCAAATGCTAGAAGAAACCTTAGGCTAGTAGTGATCCTTGAAACTTAATATGCTTAAATAAAAATCACCTATCGAGGTGCTGATTCAGGACCTGCTTTATAGAAAGCCCCAAAGTTATGTTAAGGCACGAAGTCCACGAAGCCCATTTTAGCAACTACTCCCTTAGATTCACCTAAATCAGCTTCCTCATTTTACAGATTACATAGTTAAGGTGTAGAGAAGTAAAGTGACTTATGCAAATTCTCACAGCAAAAAGTGTCTTAGCAAGGTTTTGGTCTCCTCCTGGTCCAATGCTACTTAGCATTACATCTTTTTCTTCTTTCTTTTACTTTCTTTCTTTCTGTCCTTTTTTTTTTTTTTTTCTTTTCTGAGAGAGATAGCGTACATGAGTGGGGAAGAGGGACAGAGGAAGAAGGAGAGAGAGAATCTTAAGCAGGCTCCATGCCCAGTTAAGAGCCCACACAGGGCTTGATCTCACAACTATGAGATCATGACCTGAGCCAAAATCAAAAGTTGGATGCTGAGTCAACTGAGCCACCCAGGCACCCAGACTGACACTATATCTTAGTGGACTTTCTGAAAAAAATTATTTGAAGGATCCAAACATATAATAGTTTTAAGCTAAACTCACATATATATATCAGTCTCAGATTTTCTATTGCCGAAATTTGGGCTTCTGTTTCTCAATGCTTAAATGAACTATGAACATTCAGCAATCTTTGTCTATTAATCAAAAATTTTTTTTAATTTTAAATAGATTCCATGCCCAATGTTCGGCTTGAACTCACAACCCTGACATTGAGAGTAGTATGCTCTGGGGCACCTGGGTGGCTCAGTCAGTTAAACGTCCGACTTCGCCTCAGGTCATGATCTCATGGTTTGTGAGTTTGAGCCCCACATTGGGCTCTGTGCTGACAGCTTGGAGCCTGGAGCCTGCTTCGGATTCTGTGTCTCCCTCTCTCTCTGGCCCTTCCCCTCTTGAGCTCTGTCTCTCTCTCTCTTTCAAAAATAAATAAACATTAAAAAAAAAAAAAAAGAGTAGTATGCTCTATGGACTAAGCCAGCCAAGCACCCCTCAATCAGTTCTTAATATGAGGATAACTGCAACATTTAACAGTGGTGTGTATACCATGATATACAGTAACTAACAGTCTAGCTCTCTTTCTTCATTGCAAACTCAGCCTTCAGATTACTAGTTGGGGAAAATATAGTTTCAGGGAAGTGACTGAGGAGAGGGGTAATTTTTTTAAGTCTCATTTTACATAGATATCAAGAAAACTAAGATTTATAGATGCAGAAGGTAATTGGGAATATGGCAGGTAAAAAAACAAAAATAGATTATTCATTTTTTCCTCATCAATACACTTCCTGACTTTCTAATCATAAATAGTAAAAAGCTTGATTAACGGTCCCATCTTCACCAAAAAAGAAAAAAAACCTGAATTCTACTTTGATTTAGACAAGAACTGGTTCACGTAAATAGCAATTTGTTGCTCTTTTTTTCCATTATGCATAACAATGTCTAAATTTCTTGAATGTTAGCGTCTTTTTCTAGCTTGTTTTATTTTCTTCCCCTTTCTTTTTGAAAAAATAGTTATTCCCCAACAGGAATTTGAAATACACTTATCTAGGATTGCAAAAATGTAAGCCATCGTGGAATGATTGGGGGTTGGTTGTTTCATCTAAGGCTCAATTGGTATCTATAATTACTAATTAGTCAACTTCCATTACTCATGTGTAGCTTATCCCTGGTTACATCGTTGAACCTTGGGTTTCCTGGTCACCAGTCTGCTCTGCAGCCCTGTTCTCCCGCTCTCAGTGCTTACTCAGGGAAATCTGACTAATTTTAATACCAATCTAAGCACAAAACCTCATTAGGAAAGTAGATCTCCTGCCAAAAAGAGGCATATAATGTACTCCAAAAGCAAATACAGAAGCTTTAAAATTTTTTTTTTGTTTTAGATTATGCTCTTGCCTTCACAGAGGTTACAGAAAAATGAATGGGAAGTTCTTGGTCCCGCAAGATTGACACGTAAAGTTGCCATTTCTGTGGTCGGTAATGGTAAATTATCAGCGTGTTCATAGTCTCAGCCTAAATAATATAAGATACTTCCTCTCATTTGATTTTCTCTCCTATTGTTCTCAAGTCTTGTTACGGATTTTCAGGGTCGAAAGCTTGTAAGCATTCACCTCAAAGGCTATCTGTGTGGGGCAGTGAGCTTCAATCATACCAAACTACTGACAAAAAAAAAAAATGCCCTATTGGGTTAGGACTCCTGACTTTGCGCCCCACCCCCTGCTTCCTGGTCAGAAGCATTTTTTGCTCCCTTGTCTGCTGGGTGAACACTACACATCTCTTGAGGCTCTTTGTAGGTCATACACCACTTAACCTACCTAGCTTTTCCCTGGATTCTCCAAGAAGAATCATATGGTATTTTCCTTTGGGGTTCACCTGCTCCCTGTGGATTCAATTTCAGCTCCTGTAGTAATATTACATTGGTAGTTTCCAAATTTGTTTTCTCTCGTTGATTGTAAACTATGACAGAGACTGCCTTATTCATCTTATCATTTCTAACGTAGTCCCTAGCACATGGTAGGTGTTAAATTCATGTTTGAGAGTAAGGAAAAAGGAAGAGAGAGGGGGACAAGAAAGAATTCTTATGATATCATAGCTATCTTACAGTTGTGTTATTTTCTATGGAATTTCACAGTTTGGAGAACTGATAATTGAGTTTTCTTCCTGGCTTATGGGAGAAAGAAGAGAATTCACAATGCCTCTGATTTCATTCTTCTCCATTACAAATAGAGGCAGAATTTAAGAGAATTAGTCATCTTCTGTAGGAGAGGGAGCCTTCTTGCCAAAGTAAAGGCCGCTTGGCACAAATCCATCTTACTCACCAGAAGCCAACACCAGCTTATGTCCACTGCCTCCATTCAGCATAGAAGCTAAAGGATGGGAGCCATAAAGCTGATAAAAACAGCAACCAAGGTAATCATTTCAGAACAGTAAACCTGAAACTAAACCCAGAAGCAGGGAGTCAAGAAAAGTGGGGAGAAACATCTGGATAGAGTATAAGTCAAACCAATGGTACTCTGTGATCTTAGATTTCTCTTCCTTGTCTACTGTTTTTCTATTATTGGAATTTCTTTCATCATGGATATTTTGACTGCAGTGGGTCAATGAATTTTGGCTCAGCCATTATTGCATTTGTATGATAGTCCAGGAACCTCTTGCTAAACCAGTCTACACTCTAATGTAGTTTGGGCCACTGGCCTCTTAGAGATTGCTGACGCCATCATCTGAGTTGTGTGCATGTTTGTCCCATTTTGGGTCCAAAAGAGTCTCCAGACTTGACCATTACAACTACATTTCCTTTTAGCAATCTGTAGTATAACATTAAAAATGCACGTTACAATTAATCCAACTCTGTTTTCCCAACATGATAGTCTACACTTTGTCTTGAGAGCTTTGCATTGCCTCCAGCACCTAATACAGTTCCTCAAAGGTGGTGTGGGTTCCATCAATATGCATTGAATTGGAGAGAAGAACCATTGAGATGGAGTTGATGGGAAGATCTCTAAATTAGGCAAAGGGTGTTAGTCTTCCTCCATATATTTTCTTTCTCAATTTGAAAAGGATCCTGATTTTGTTGAAAAATAATTGAAAATATGAAAACTACATTTGAAGAAATCTACACAGCTGTTGATTTTTGAGATGAATTTTCCAGCCAACACACTAGATAAGTTGCAAGATCTCCTTTTTTTCAAGAATTAAATTTATGATCTTAGACAGACAAACTACAACAAAATATGAGCTCATAGACCCTGAGTTTGTTCAGACCATAGCATTATCCAAACTTGCTGGTGGATGCCCTCTTTTTGTAGCCTCAGAAAAACTTATTAACAAATATTGACTGTGTTGAGTCTCAAAAACACTGAAATAGGTTAAAAAAAATTCAAGTTGTCATGATTTTGACAGATTTTACTGGTTGGATAAAAACATCTAATGTCATAGACTCTGAAAGCATAAAAACTAAGAAGTGGGGCACCTAGAAGTCTCAGTCAGTTGAGTGTCCGACTCCTGATTTCGGCTCAGGTCAGATCCCAGGGTTGTGGGATCGAGTCCTGCCTCAGGCTCCAAGCTAAGCATGGAGCCTACTTGAGATTCTCTCTCTCTCTTCCTCTGCCCCTCTTACATGCAGTCTCTCTCAAATTCAAAAAAAAAAAAAAAAAAAAAGAAGAAGTGATTTCTGTTGATTTCTTATGGGTGATATTAGGTAAACAAAAATTAGAAAACTATTCTCCCTCAAACACTTCTAGGTCTGGGAAGTCAAAATAGAAAAAAGACATGAAATATTTGACTAAAAACAGTTATCGTTTAGGTTAGAATGCTTTCTCCTAAAAAAAAATATCAGATTCTACATTTTGTTAAATTTTTATATTACCCTAACCAAGCAGTTTATTTTATTATTTCCAGAGCATTTGATACTGTGCCATATATTAGAAAGCACATGGATACCAAAGGTCACGTTCCCTGCACTAGTCATTAACTATCAATAGCTTATACCATCTGCTATTCTTCATGTTCTAGAATCAGTAGCACAGTAAATATGTGTGTTTTCTTACATTAAACAATATGCCCTTTGGTATACTATCAGTCCTCAGAAAACCTAAATGAGATTGCTGATATATCTATGCTGGGCATGCTTGATACTTGGATACGTTGGATTTGTAAATTTAAAGTTTGAAGGTAAGTGTACTTGGAACACCTACAACAGCAGGAAAGTGCCAATATAGTCCGGTGATAGAGCCCAGACCAGATGGTTAGGGCTTGTGAGAGGTTTAAATGTCAAAATATTTAAGCATTAAAAAATCCTGTTAGGTAAGTAACTTCAAAACCTGTCAAAACTACACTGTTAATGGCTTTGTAATAAAACATGTCCCCGAGCACAGAGTGGAGGCAAGAAACAACTAAAGGTTTTACAACTGCTAGGATGTTTCTACTGGGACACAAGCAGCAGTTATAAAAAACATCTATCACGTAGTACACAATTGGCCAAACAGAACTTGTCCCTGATTTGGGTATTTCGGACATGGAAGTCTTAATTTAACATAGTGGGAGTTAGTTCCTGTTACCAAGGAGGCTATGGCTGAATCCTGGAAATGGGCAAAAATTATTCACACCTGAAACGAATCTTGATCTTATACCTACTTTATGTTAAGTACTTTAGAGTACTTACAAGAAGACACATATCTTTTTGGACTAGATATATTGCAAATATGTCACTACTACCAGTTTGGCATGTTGACGTTACAAGTAATTGAACAGCCTTGCCAAATCTCTAAAAGAAGGTTTTTAAGAAGCTAATAACCTAGCAAGATGAACAATAGTTAGAGACCTAATGGGATTACAAATAAATGAAAATCTAAGTTGAAGAATGAGGAATGCACGGAAATCTGCCAGAGATCTGAAGCTGGAGAACTGAAAGATCAAACAATTCTTTTCTAAAGGAGAGAGGAAAAAAAAAAAGTAGAGTCGAAAGGTTAAATAAAAACTGAAAAATCGTTCTTTCCAAAGAAAGTTAAATATATATGTAGGTGGAGAAGGCAAAGGATGGTAGGAAAAGTAAGTATGCCCTAACTTATTTTCTCTGATGCCAAGAATATATCTAAAGTAAATTTTTGATTGTATTATATAATACAATTGAAATATATCTAAAGTAAATTTCTGATTGTATTATATAAACAAATGTGCAAAGATACATTCAGGAAAGCTCTTTTGATAGATAAATTCAAGGGTTCTCTGTTTGAGGGAGTATATCAGATCCACCCAAAGTACTTTTTTGGAGATAAGGTCCTTCCCACTCCATCTCCACTAGAGGAGGGATCATGATCTGGAGAGGAAGGGATTTTAATGTTGAAAAGTCTCCTCTGACGATTCTGATTTCCTGGCCAAAGTTTAAATCCACATGTTTAAAACTGGTGATTTACTGAGCCTGTGAAAAGATCAGAGCAGATGTTTGGGAAAAAAAAAATTCACCTCTGGAAGACTCTCCCATTCCTGGAGCAGAAGAGGCTACTTAACTGGAAAGGGTCCCCCTACAAATATATTCTTCGGGGACTGGTGTGTGCCTCGTAGTTAAAGGAGCCTTGACGATGAGAGAGGGTCTTAGTAAAGCAAGAGGGGAAGGGGTTTAGTTCTGAGACTTTGACATCTGGAAAGGAACGTTTCTCCAGGTTGGGAGCCAATATCACAAAGATCTTCATATATCCCAGGAGGGAATTTCCTAATCTCTACATGGATAAATTTTCTTTACTTTTTCCCAGAAAAGGACCTTAAAATATCAGACAACACTGGGGATAGAAACTCAGAAGGGGTTTTCTTGGCTTGAGTGGAAAGAACAAGAGGGAGAGGTAAGGCTGAGAGCTGTTTGTATTCAGTGTTGAGAAAGGGGGGTGGGGGAGCTGTGAGAAGTGAGAGCACCACTGTGGGTGTTGTTTCTTAACTCCTACTGGCTCCCCTGAAGGTTCTAGTTTCCTGGAGCCCATCAGGAAGGGTGAAATGGTGAATAGTATCTCCATATAATCAGTATATTTCAATCCTGGAGGAGCATAGACAGGGACTGAATGAAGAGCCAGGAAATGGCCACTGTCTAAGCATGCCTTTAAAGAGTTTCACCCATTAGGTAATCCCTTTTGGCAATGTCAGTGCTTAAGAACAGAGGCGGGGAGAAGGAAAGCAAGGAAAACATAGATTCAGGCACTGGAGAAAGTCAAGGGAAGGAGGATTCACTGTGACCTCTCCGTGTTAGAGGGTCTAGGGGCTGGATGCCTGGGGTTCCTGCCTCCTTTCTGGCTGCTTGGGGGCCAAAGACGGTCTGGTTACAGGCTCAGTTCAACAAACTTCTCCCTCTAACACTCTTCTGCCCCCCCCCCCCCCCCCCAGCCATTGCAGAAAAGTGATCCCTCTGCTTTTAGCTCTGTGCCTTCATAGTTGGGTGTGTAGTTAGTGACCCAAGTGCTCACAGATACCCCTTTCTTACTCTCTGCTCTGCCTTGACTGAACTTGAGTCAGGCTTCTCTCCTCCCCACCCAACCCTGAACGTTAGCTTGCCTGCAAATCTGAGCAAGCACTAAAATGCACAACATGTTTCCTTGTTCGCTTACTCCCCAAATCTGTGGACCACAGACACGCATTCTTGTCAAACCCCGCAGGTCAGTCATGCCTTCGGTCTACTTCCTCTCCTCTGCCCAACTTTCCCTTGCCGCGTATTCCCCTTAACCGTATCAAGGCTTTTTTTGTTTGGCTTTGAGATGCTTACAGATTTCTGAGATCAGAGCTCTCTCTATATTGCAATAGCCTTTCTTTCTAATTAAAGTGTCTCCCTATCTAAGCCTGGATTTTGTATTTATTTTTTGACGTTAGCTTGTAGCTAAGAGTGATTTCAGGTAAGTCTGAGCCCCCACTGGTGGGGAATGAAGTCTTGGGGTCGGGGTATTTGCGTTTTTCTCGGGAAAGGCAAGGAGATCTGACAAGCTTTCTTTTGAACTTCAACTTTCCAAAGGGGAATGGATTTCTAAATAAGGAGGTTCAAGGCTGGCGCTCTAGGGGCCGCTGGCAGGGCCTGGGGATTGTTGGTTGGAAAGCTCAGTAGGGATCCCTGCTAGGGGCGAGGGGTGCGCTTAAGGAACGGTTTGGGGGAGGAGAAGGAGCAGCGAGGGATGGGACGGGCGGGGGCTCGAGTGGATGGTACGTGAAGAGTTACTGGAAAGGGCGCTTCCGTGGGCGAGCTGGGGGTGGGGAGGTGAAGGGTGGTCTCAGAGCCTCAGCGCTGGGAGGTCGTGGAGCGGCGGCACGGGCGGCGGGAGCAGCCGCAGCAACAGCGAGCGGGACGGAGTTAGGACCGCTCGGAGCGCCCAGGTCTCGAGGTAGCGTAAGGTTTGCAATCCTTCCACTTGCTGGCAGTTGCAGAAGATCTGCTTTTAAGTGAAACGTTCGAGCCACCCCTCTGAGGGCTGCGGCTTCCCGGGGCTCGCTTCTTTCTCTCTCTCTTCACCGGCCCTCACGCTCACTCTTTAATTTGCACGCACCCCTAAGTTTGCTGAGAGCTTGCTGCCCGCTCGGAGCCGCTCCGGCCAGGCGCCGCGGGCGGGGGCGGGGAGCCCGGGAACCGCAATCCAGAAGCGTCGTGGGCCATGTATATTTCATCAAATGGACTTTGGGTGCGTCGCGTCTCACAGCCATCAACGCTATGTGCAGTGACATTTCTGACTTGAGTGGAGGAATGCGCGAAGGAAGCCCGGGCGAAATTGTTACTAGAGGATCTTCTTGGCGCCAATGCTAATTGTCCTGATTTATGTCCCTTCTGACTAAGCTCAACGTCTTCATCTGAAATAAAATGAAAGCTGTGCCAAGCGGGGTAGAACCGCCCGGCCGCTGGTTCTGATCCCCAGAATCAGGAAATCGTCCTGCAGCTGAAAAAAAAAAAAAAAAAAAATTACAAAAAAAAAAAAAAAAAAAAAAGGAAAGAAAAAAATAGAAATAGAAAAAAAAAAATCCCCCAGTAAAAGTTTAAGGCGAGAAGTGGCAGAGGCAGTGGCGCGAGGAGGAGCGGAGGAGAGCCGGCAAGCGGGGGACTGGGCTGGCAAGACCTCCCGAAGGCTGCGATTTCATTATTAATATCACTATATTTTTGGAGGGAGAGGCACCTTTCTCATCCTCTCTTCCTCTCCGCCCACCCCTGCTCCCTCCCCCTCATCTACCTGTCAAAGTCACTGATCTTTTGCATTTCGGAAGAGGACGTCAACGGAAAGGAATTCCCCCTCTCGGCGAGGGCTCCGAGAGGGGGCGACGCGCAGGAGGCTCCCCCTCTGGGGCCCGCGACCAAGGTAATTAAGCGGCGGGGAGTGGCGGGCCGGCGCGGGGCTGGGGGTCCGCAGAGTCCTCTCCCACGGCGGGCCGGGCGCGAGCGGGACCCCGGGGCTGCTGCGGCGGCGGCGGCTCAGGTCCACACCCCATCCCTCCCGCTCCCCACGCGCCCGGGAGGAGGCTCGGCTGGAGCTGCCGCCGCCCGCCCGTCCACCGCCCGCC
>NW_024412388.1:92054601-92262780 GCF_014898765.1 Herpailurus yagouaroundi
CCCGGCCGGCGCAAGGGCAAGCGGGCCACACGGTAAGTGCAGCCGGCGTCCCCCTCCTCCGGAGACCCGCGCGTCTCGTCTTGGCCCCTCTCCCCCCACCCCCAACCCGGGGCTCCCTCCCTCCCTCCGCCCCCCTCCCCCCCCCCCCCCCCCTGCGATCCACAGGCGGGAGGGAGGCTCCGGGTGGGCGAGGAACTTTGCGAAGCGCCTGGAGGAGGCAGCGCGCGGAGCCGCGGCGCGCACACAACCCGCACACTCTCACACCCACACGCGAGTCTTCCTGGGTGTGCGCCCCGAGCGGGTTACGTGTCTGTGAGTGTTGCCTCCGGAGCCCGGGCGCGGGGTCTGTGCCTCCGCGGACGCACGGACGGGCACCCTGCGCGCTCCCCCTCTCACGCGCACACACCTGGCCACACACAACGCGCCAGAGGATTCTTTTTTTCCTTTTGCCAATTGTCTTTGCTTGGGGAGAAAACTTGCCCTCTTGCCGGCCCTGTGGAGCCGGTGGCCACACTGAGAGCTTTTGAAGTCTCTTTCTTTTAATCTCCGTTATTGGTGCGAGATTAAAGCATTACTATCCCATGGTGTGCAGCTGGGGAGAAGGGAAAATTCAAAGAGGGAAAGACTTGATGTAGGAATGCTGTGTGGAATATTTTGCTCAGATTCTTTGGTGGCATGACATTAACCGGTTGGCGCAATCGTCTAGGGACACTGAATTCCTGTCCTATATGTATCTGTGGATATCTATATATAATACAAATAATCCCGAATATTATTGGGCCCAAAATAACCAATTAAGTGATTCATACACGCAAAAAGTTCGATAAAAAAAGAAACTGCGCCCTCTGCTGTTTATTCTAGTAACCTCACCCGGGGACCTCCACCCTCCACCCCATCCACTTAGGTTGTCATCTTGCAGGGCTTGCAGGAAAATTCCTAGCGGGGATTTTAAAGGAACTTTATTTGGAGAAGTCGGAGGTTGCGTTCCCATCGTCGCATCAGGTATAGATTTCCAGAGAGTAGAGGCTTTTGTTACCCAACTCCCCCTCCATTCTTCTCTGCACTCCGAACGGTAATGGAACCCCTCGTTATCATAACAGTTTGTCAGTCTTTGGAATGGAAAATTCTGAGTAAGATTCAGAATTCCACCAAGCATATGGCATATCTGGCACTCGTATTGCTCTAGAAATAAGGCCCTATTTTATGACTGAAAACACTAAAAGTTTTCCTATCTTACAGAAATGGTGGTGGTGGGGGGGACTACCCAGAAAGATCCTCCAACAAAATGCTTTATTCAAATTTACATAATAGTTAAGCTTGTTAGAAAAAGTTTCCCAGAAATTGTCTTTTCCGGAGACGGGACCAGGTTTTTCTGATTTGTCTAGACCTTGAGAGTATCTCTAACCTGTGGGGAATTAGCAACCTCAGATTTCTTTAAGTATTTTGAACTGTATCACTTTGAATGTCTTATCCTCCCCCCCCCCCCCCCCGCCCTTTCTCTTTGGCAAAGGAAAGGCCGTTCAATAACTGTCCAAGATTCTTTTGGAAGATAAGCAACTTTCAGTTTTTCATGAAGATAAAATTTGGGCCTTTGCATGTGGATAAGGATACAAAGGGGAAAAAAATGCATCAAGTGTTTTACACTTAATGTTGTTACAGTTTATAAACGTAAGGGATGTATTTCCTTTTCTCTTCTGGAAGCCATGAAATGACATCTGTTTCGCCACTAAAGACCAACATAAGGGCATTCAGAATTCCACATACTGGCTATTAATTTGGTGATACTTCCTACTGTGAAATTTAAGAGATATAATCCTAAAATTTTGTAAGAAAACAATTTATTTGCACACAAAGCTTTTTTTTTTTCTATTGAAAATTTTGTTTTGTCAGCTTTCACAGGGCACGTGTGTTAAAGTGATTCAGGTTAGCTTTTTTAGGAGGAAGCCAGTGTATTTTGCAGTTTCCTTTTGTATATTTGCAGTTGGTGCAACTACTTGTCTGCTTCCATTATTATTCTGAAAAAAATATGTCAAAGAATTAAACCATTACACATTTAGTTGATATGTTTTCTAAGTGTTGTAAAGATTTGGAGAGTTTTGGAGTTACGAGAGCATCAGGGCGCTTGGAGAGAAAAAAATTCATGCAACTCAGAAAGTCAATTATTGTGTTAACAAAAATGTGTGTGTGTGTGTGTGTGTGTGTGTGTGTGTGTGTGTCATATTATAGGTCAGTAAGAGATGTAGCATACTTTAAAAAAATAATTTCATCTTCAGAATCCAGAGTTTTGTTTCAGAACTTCAGGTGGGTGTACATTTTCTTAAATGTGTGTTTGAAACCTTGGATGTCTGAACTTCCCTATGTAAGAAGGCAAGATTTGCTGTTGTATGGGAATGAAACCCCAGATTTCTTCTAGGCTTAACTGATTCTGAAATAATTTTATGTATTATCCCATCCCCAAACATCCTGCCAAGTATATGCTATCTGATTTCTCTAATCATTCTTCTGTCTGTGAAAACTGAGATTTTTCAAATACGAAGGTGTGCTATTCGGTTTTATTAAGAATCTCATGATAGGCAGTTGCTCATAATACCCAATCAAGAATGAATAAGATATGCCAATGGCGTTGTAATACATGTTAAATTCCTTACATTTTGAGAGACAGTTAGCAAAAGGATAGAAGCAAATCTTTTCCATTAAGATGACTAGGAAATGCTTTCTTCACAACAAATAAATAAATGCAAAGAGCATTCAGTATATCTTAAATGTCTTGTCTAGTCCATCTCATTATGACAGTGTTTGAATCTGCTAATTTTGGTGGGTTATAGAATTTGGGTAATATCTTTATCTCTTTATACTTTTCACTCAATGAAATGTGATGATAGTCCATGTTCTTTTTGTTCCTTCCCATTCAGAAACATGCATATTTATAAAAGTCTTAATGTCTATGAGGAATGAGTCAATAGCTGTCTATTTCAGGTGCCCCTGAAGAGCTGAATATTTATGGAATAAATAGCCTACTACCACCAACCCCACCTCCTAGTGAAATTATATAATAAAACGAATGAGCTGGAGTTAACAGATTTACTGTCAATATTTTCCTCTCAGTTGATGAATTTGGCGATTGTTTTTAGAATATAATTGTCTATAATTTTGATCATTATTACTTCCGTGTAATATTTTGTAAGACTTCTCTTCTAGTGAGGGAAAGGGCCTGTGAAGGATCTTATGCAAAGTTAATCCAAGGTGGAAGGGAATTAGCTACAGAAGCCTGGAGAAAGATGTCTCATGGATGCAAAGCCATGTTATAGCCCATTTTAGTACAGATCAGTAATATCTGTCAACTTGAGGACATGACATAATTTTATGTTTTTACATTGGCTCTGCACATTTATATACCAGTGAGAGTCTTTGGAGTTCTCATAGCATATTAGTGGTTATTTTTTATCAAAGAGGACTTCTCAGTACTTTAGTGTGTAGGTAGAGATGATGGCATTATTTGAGTACAGTGAGTTTCCAAGATTTGCAAAGCAAAGAACTAGAACTGGGGCTGCCCAGAGCTCTTCTGAAGCTGCTCACATTTAGGTGATGCAGACACCTGATACAATTGAAAGCCCATATTATTTGGCAATCAGTTCAGTTATGGGCCAGAAGGGGTTGGTTTACTATATTAAACCTTCAAATATGTCATTGACTGTCTTTGTCATAATCCGTTTGCTTCGATATTTGCTGTGATGACCTAGCTTTTAAGAAGCAATTGATGATTTTAACCTGGTTGAAAGCATAGCCAGATGGGAACCAGTGCCATTAAGACAATAGAGGTTAGGGGGTAAACAATATTCTATTTTCATATCATTTTGTTTTCTTTGAAAACTCCATAATTATACTTTAATGGCAACTTTTCCATTTTGACAGAGGCTTCCTTTCCCACTGTGTGTCATGACAGTTCACAAATTTAATTTCTTACTAATTTTAAACTAAGAGGATTTTCTTTGAAGTGTATGTGGCACTGAAAAAAGTAAGGAGACCTTATATAAAGAATACACACTAGAATACATGCTACAAATACAAAAATTAGAATGAAATTAAGCAATTATGTTAAAGAACAGCTTAGTGACCCTCTGCTCCTGATCTGTAATATGCGTGGTCAATATCTTTTTCTGTGTCAATGGGAGCTCATTAAATGTAAATTCTGCAGACTAACTGAGCCATGCCATATTAGTGCTTGCCAAAGCTTGACATTTTTAATACATTAATAATATGTCTGTAATGTAATGGAAAACTATTAATCACAACTGGTTATGTGCCAGAAATTTAAGCTATAATTGGCTGCTTCTTGTCAAGAATGTCTGTCGCACAGTCCTGCAACTGCCTAATATTCAAATATCTTGCACTCCTCTGCGTTTTTCCTTGTCAGTGCTCTAAATTCGATCAATGGTGTAGTCCATAATTCTGTGTAATGACCATCATTATAATTCTGCTATACTTTAATGAGAATTCGTTCTGTTGGGATTGCTGTTGTATCAGGAAACAGTAACAGGCTCACATACATTTCCTTAGTGTCCAAATTTTTCACGTACAGCCACCTGGTCATCCTTTATTTTGTGGTTGTAGTAAGGCAAAATGTGGATAAAGAAAGGGATATAAGACATAAATAGATTAGGGGATAACATTTACTGTTTAACAAAAAAAGTGAAGATTAAGCTCCGAGAGCATTCAAATATATACTTAAGGTCACATTTGAAAAACAGTATTAAAAACTAATTCATAATTTTCACTTGGTACACCCAGAGCAGTCCATTCCTGGCCTTCAAGATTATATTGTTCTTGATAAATAAGTTGCTAAGTATTTGAAATTAAGAATTGAAGTTAATAAGTTCTAGTCTAGTAGATTTTACCCTTCTGCTGTCTGTTGTGATGCCCAGCTCCCCTACACCCCATGAGAGTCTTCTTGTGATAACAGAGTAGTACACACAGTTGAAAATGCATCTAGAAAATGTGCATGTGTATTATTTTCACAACCTTTTCAGATTATTAATTGTCAAATTGTTGGATGTTTCTTAAAATATCAACTTAAAATTAACACCAAATCTGAAAAAGCAGAAGGCTGTGCTAGCCACAACACATGCTTCTCTGTGATTTTTTCTTTTTAGCTTAAGATATCAAAATGTGCCCAACACGGTATAGTGTAGTCTTTATGTCACAAGGAGGAGGCAGATTCAAATCAGCAGTTTATACATGTTTAGACAAATTGCTAATTATTGCTTCGTAGGAACCCAAATATTCAACACTTTTCCTAATAGAAAATATCACAAATTGCAGCTGGATGATAACATTTTATGAATTGAATATAATGAAAATTGCACTTGCATCCATAAAGCAATTATTATAAATTACTTTGCTATGGAAACACTATTCAGCCATCCCTTGGCATTTCATAGTCTCTGTGGCTTAGTTCATTTTAAGATGGTGCATTATTTAAATATATTGAATTCCTTTTACAAGATTGTTTGAAGATAGTGAACTTCCCTATTTAAATTGCTTAATGTGAATTAAAGGGTCTGTAATGGTATTTTCTAAACTGTGGGCTTTTTTGTCCTTTTCAATTGTTTAAAAAATAGTTAATTATTGGGACTATGACACGATGAACCCACTAATTACACAAATACCTCTTTTTTACACCTGGGTTCCAAATGTTATTTTTTGTTTAGATTTGGACAGTGATCTCTAAAGAGAAAAGTTGCCAGTTAAACTCACCAATGACTAGTACTCATAGTTATGTAGGCTGCATTATCAGTTGACCAAAAGTACTTTTAAACAGTAATTTTTATTTTCTGTTAGAATTAGTGCCATATTATTCTGCTTCATGGCCTGTTAACTCACCCCCAGCTGTTTTTATATGTGCATTTTAAATTGTGCATTTTACTACAGAGCTTTTAGTTTTAAGGCAGCGTATAATATTTGCCTTTGGGACAAATTCTCTTCTGTTACAAAAAGTAAGTGCAAATGCAGATGTAATGGCTATAAAAAGATGTAAGAAAATAGAAAATTCTTATGAAAGGAAAATTTGCTCCTTTGGTTTTATTTTTGAGTATTTTTTCCAGAGAGCCAAGTTATCTTTATCACTAAATGCAACTAAACAAAAGAGGCTAAATTCTTCCATATAATGAGCAAATCCAGAGGGACAGCCTTGTGCCAACAATGCCAGTTTTTCACTCGGACTAACAAAAGCTAAGAAATGTACAAGGAATTTAGAGATTTTTAGGGTCTCTTTGCCAATAGACAAAAGGCATACAAGTAGTTGTCACTTCTTTGTCATTGTTATAAAAGCGTTCATTTTCCCCCATTGTTCTCCTGTAAGATTTTCTAGCATTGCAATCCATGAGAAATGTTTAAATCTAGCTGCTTGCTCTCAGTTTTGTCAAGATGGAAATATGATTTTTGAAGCGAAAACCTGTAACTCACCTGGAACATGCACATCTGTCTTTGTTACGGAAGAGTTAAGTCCTTCGTATCAAAATTCTCCCCAATGTGAATGATTTCTGTGGTTTGCTCATTCTAGCAAAGCATCGGCGTAAAGGTTATCCATATTACACCAATTTGCTTTATATTGCATCAACCCTCCCAAATGTCAACATATCAAACATTTTGTAATGCATCGATTCTAGGGCAATAACTTTTACTCTTCCTGTTTCTTAAAGGGTGTTGGTGCCAGAAGGAAAGAATGATTGATGAGAAGCAGACACCAGGCTATAGACACTCATCCTTTTGCTTCAGATACTATCAGTACATCTGAGCATCCCTTGTGAGCCACGAGCACTGAGGATCACCCAGGGTTATCGGATGTACAACGGCAGAGCCATCACATCGCTAAATCATCCTTTGCTCCTGGACATCTTTTACAAAAACCAAACTAGACCTGAGTGTAATAGATACGTTCTAGGACAACGAAAAAGCTGCACGTTGTTGGCGATGCCTACCGCACAAGTATGTTAGACTTCCACCCAAATCCTCGATATACCTGAACACGCACAATATCAACCCTTGGCTTTTAGATTTGGAATCTACATTGAGATTTCATCCTCTTTTTTTTTTTTTTTTTTAATATATAGACTTACCTACATATACACATATATGTATATGTAAAAGGGACATAGATCACAAATAAGCAAACCCTGCTTTATTACCACAAAGATTGCCAAGAATTTAGAGATGTATTTGTCAAGATTCCTGTCAATTCATGCCCTTTGGGTTACAGTGTCCTCAGTGATGCAGCCCTACCCTTTGGTATGGGGACATTACGATGTGTGTAAGACTCAGATTTACACAGAAGAAGGGAAAGTTTGGGATTACATGGCCTGTCAGCCGGAATCCACGGACATGACCAAATATCTGAAAGTAAAACTGGATCCTCCGGACATTACCTGTGGAGACCCTCCTGAGACATTCTGTGCAATGGTGAGGCAACCCTTTTGAATAGAATGTTTCATATTAAGTGGAGGCATGTCATTTATGTGTACAGATGTGGTGAGTGTGAAAACTCAAGCAATGAGCTGAATCTGCTGGTGGCAGATTGGTGCTAATAGGCTAGCTTTCTTCTCGGTGGAGGTTTGCAGGACCTGGGATTATGATTCGCAGGGTGATTCATGCACTGGAACGTGCCTTCTGCCTTCCTTACAAACTGAAGCTTCCACTGAAACAGGCGTACTGTATATAACTGAGAAAAGAAAGAGTTTGGCTGAGGGTTCAGTTTCAGATTGGAGTCTGGGAATATGATTAGGCCAAATGTCTTATAGTAAAGGATAAAATCCATTGGTAAACCAACTTTAGAAAAACAAAGTTCTCTTCACATGCCTGTATAGGGCCACCCTTGAGGTTCATTGTTCAAGGCTAGGTTAGAGTTCATGGTTTTCCTCATCAGGAAACTGATGTGATGTGGAAGTCCTTGGTTAGGAGGTCAGTGAGAAGAGAAGCAAAGAAGAGAGGAGGTAATGCCTCCAGAAAAGTCTTCTTTGTCAACTCATGTAGGGTCCTTATTTTCAAGGGTCCTGGTTTTCTATGGGTACTTTAAATACGAATGTTGGAATGTTGAAAGCATATTTGCTGAAAAGTAGTGACCTCGGCATACAAATTCAGATACTATCCTTTTGAGAGGCCAAGTTAAAGAATTCATTGTTTTCGTGGTGTACATCAGTCTTTTCCGGGGTGAAAAGTTAAATGTTATGTGAAAGGAGAACTCTGGAGTGACACATGGGATTTTCACTAAGGACATGGTTGAAAGTTTACCTAAAGGTATTAGTCACGAGTTTGGTGATTAAGCTGATGTAAATGAAGGTGCTAGAGAGTCCAGATAGTGTGTTCATTTGGTTTATGTCATTTTTTTTTATTATTACAGGCGGTCTTTATTTGGTAGACCCCAATTGTGATCCCATTTTCCCCCACGTAACAGATATAATCATATGGCAGATTTTAATAGTATTCTTATCTGACTTTATTATCTTGAACCCGGCCTGGCATTTTCAGGATAGTGAAACTATTAATCAAAGTAGCATCTGTTCACAGTCCCCAGTGAGTTAAATTAGCATAAGATCATCTTAGACCTAGCACTGTGGAAAAGGTTTTGTAACAGGAAACAATTTTGAGCAATAAAGAGTGTTTTTACCTAAAAGCTAACGGCTTGCCATTTTTCAGAAGTGCCTTTGGGGACTGGTTTGAATTATAGTCTAAACCTGATTTTGTGGAGGGTGAGAAAAAGATCTTGGCTATTAGGTGTCACAATGACTAAAGTGCCCTGAAAGACTAAATATTTCAAAGAGAGGACCCGTCTCTCTGGGAAACAGGTATGTGCTTTGCAAAAAAAAAAAACACAAAAAACAAAAAACAAACCAAAAAACCAAAAAACGTACATTTTAGAAACCAGAGACTTCTAGAAGAGTACTTCATTCAAACACATTAGCAAAACTATAATAAATCTGT
Source organism: Herpailurus yagouaroundi (assembly GCF_014898765.1). NCBI lineage: Eukaryota > Metazoa > Chordata > Mammalia > Carnivora > Felidae > Herpailurus > Herpailurus yagouaroundi. The sequence goes on from NW_024412388.1 coordinate 92,063,575, forward strand.
AAAAGAGCAGGGACATTTGTTGCCTTTGCGTAAGGTCTTTGATAATCTCTCATAAAAGGTCAAATTTAAGATCTCATTGCAAATTTGGAGTGAAATTGCTGTGCAGGTGATAAGTTGTGCACTCCTCACAGCAGAGAATGAGTTCTGGGCCAACTCTTCATATTATGAAGAACACTCTAGCTCTATATATTGGTTTGCATGACACTTGTAGCAATATGCCTCTTCTGGAATTGTTTAATAATTTACAGATTGAAGTAAAAGAGCAGACATCTTTCTGCAGCGTGCCGTTTCCACTTGCATAGGTCCTGTATAGTGTGTTCAACCTGTAATTTAAATATGCAGCTTTTCTGATCTCAGCGCCTGGCAAGAAAAGGCAAGTTCGGCACTGTTCCTGTCCTTTTGGGGAAGGGTTTATTGACTGGGTGTCTTTAGTGTGCATCTCTTTCCGATCATGAGTGGGAAAGGGCACATTACAGAACTTCTCATGCTTCTCATGCCTTTCACAGGACATGGTGTAAGGTCTTTAAGCAAGTCAGTTCCCTACCAGTTCCCTAGCTATGTGATGTTAAAGACCAAAAGAGAAAAAAGAATTAAAGTGATATCCCTCAACTTTCTCAAGTGCAATAATATGTATACTTTGTATGTTTACCCCAAGATCCACAAGACCGCCTTTTCAAAGGCTACATCTGAGTATGAGGCAGATATTTGGAAGCCTTGGTGCATGTAAACTTGTCACAGAGCAGAAACGTTTTTCAAGGGAGAGTGTACGATTTGTGCGATGTTACCTATCAGTGCCTAATTTGGACTCCTTAATATGCATATGATTGGCAGAACAGATTTAATAATCTATCCTTTAAGCACATACTTTGGGGCTATTTGTATGCATATTATATGCCAAGTCAATGATAATGGCCTAATAGGGCAACACTTCCTCTCTCTAGTTTTGGATTTTCCATAAAACTCTTTAGTGTAAGGGTTCCTGACACCAGGCTGTAAAGCTGTCTCAGGATGCTGTCATATCAGACCTGTTTAGGTGCTCCCTAGCCCAAGGTCTAATGGGAATCCATAAAGTCATTTGTGTTATGATTTTCACACTTTCCTCCTTGACACACACATCCATCCCTTCCTGCTCCCTCAGAGTCGTTATGGCCCATTACATCAGCGTTGCTGCCACATAAGCACAATCACTACTTAGCCCTTATATGTAAATGTTTGCTGCAAAATGGTTTCAGAAATCACCTGCTCAGTTACTGACACCCTTATTAGCTGTGAGTATAACAATTCTGAACACTAAGGGCACATTTGGTGAGAGAAATACCCTGAAATTCCCCTGGCTGATTTGTATAAAGTTGAAGTTCATTGGCAATGTGTTAAGAGTCAGTGTTGCCGCTTTCTGCACTTGCTCCATCATTATGTGGCTGTGACTATCCAGGAATGCAGCATATAGTTTATGGTGAAATTTTAGGGAAAAAAGGGCCACGTGATTCTGTTTGACAATAGATCTCGGCTTGCTAACCCAGATGACCTGTTTAATAACTCTTTAATATATAGTGGTTTTAAATTGCTGTATATTAGTACTACCAGTATTTGTGAACATAAATTTTATGGGAGAACTCTGCCGTTCCTATTCATGACAGTAAAATAGGGGAAACACATACACATATACACACATCTATATGAATTGTGTATATTGAGACTAATATATATGAATTGTATATATTGAGACGATACATCTTCTTTTTAATTTAATGTATTCTTTTTAAGCTGTTGGTGGCCCAAGAAATATCTCTGCTAAGGAGGAAGAATCTGAAGCATAGACGCATAGATTAGGCTTTTTGTTTTTTAGGCTGGGGTAATATGTTAGTATAGATCATGTCCTTCTTCCAGCCACATAAAAGCTTCACATAGCACAGCTTTGTCAGAAAACACGGATCATCCAGTGACGACAATTTGTTTCAATTTGCATAAAGAGCAAATAGGATGATCTGAACCCGTGTGTAAAGCTGAAGTGACAACACAAAGCTATGACTTGTTCTTTGTGTTTAGACAAACTTAGCTGTCATATCTGCACGCAACACCCCAGTGGCTTAAAAATGGCAAAATTATCTGCAATTATCTCCAGCCTGCAGCTAATTTTCTGGATAAGTTAAACAGAAGCTTTGAAAGGAAGCCCACAGACGGAAGAAGTCATGTGCGTTTGTACAATTGATGGTGCAGCAGTGCTGATGACTGTGGAAATGGGAGCCCTTGAGAGCTGCTGTGGATTTCAGAGCCAATCAAAACTAAATTAGGAAACAAAGATTATTAAAAAGTCTTCTGTGCATGTAATTGTGGCATAATATTATGAGGTGGACATTAAGTGTTTCCCTTGGAGACCCTCGGCATCATGAATGCAGTGCGCCTTTAATTACAAGTAGACTCATATTACTAAAAAAAATGGAGAAAATAAAGTACTCTGAGGTGTAGTTAGCAATACCCTCATTATGTTTACTGAAATAATTAAAAGAAAGGATGTAATTTTTCTAAATAAAATGTCAGAATTTGAAATGAAAATGGATTTTCTTTAGGAAATTTACTAATGTGTGCCCCTGCTCTTGATAGGCGTTTACTCAAGTACCATAACAGGCCTATTAATGATCGTTCCATATTATGCTATTTCCAGATAGACTCCTATTAAGAAAAAAAATACCTTAATTATCGTAACCATTGTGGATAGAACATATTTCATTTTGTTCAAATGGAATTTAGGAAAGTAGTGGAAAGCCTTTGGGTTTTATGATTTTAACGGAACCCAGCAGGATGGTGAGGGGTAATGCATAGTTGCAGGGCAATCCAGAACTTAAATTTCGAATTTGACATCAGTGCAGGTTGCCATCTGGTGGCTATCAGGTGGCCTCTGAGAAATTAGTTTGATAAACTGAGTTACATTTTCAGTGACAAGGCATTAATATCAATTTTCCAAAAACTGGAAATGACATTGACTTATATGATAATCAAATAATCTTAAAATAACTGTTCACATGAAATGTAATTCAATAAATGAATGAAGTTTTAATAACAGTGACATCTTTCATTTGAACTGATTTATCCCTTAATTATCCCAGAATGGAATTTAAAAAATAAAAACCATCAGTTCCTTCATTACTAACACTTCATTGTTATTTAGTTCATTATTTAGACTCATTTCTTAGAAAAGTTTAATTCATGTTTGAAATGAATTCAGTTTCATGGAGATCAATCTTTTTGATCTATCACTGTATCAAGTATTTCCTTGTTGAGGAGCCTACCATAGCTCCTTATTGTCTGTTGCATCAAGTCTAAAGTACTGTAGCTGGGTTTTAAATCTGGTTGTATTCAACCTTTTTTCCCATTCCCACTAGGACCTTGTGTATGGCACCTTCAGGGGACTTATGGCTAATGATCTGATTGGGAGGGGGCTACTGCATTTGGATTGAAGTTCAGTGGCATGGCATGAACAGAATATTATGGGGAGGGAGCTTGGGAGGGAGTTGGTAAAGATTATGGTGGGGCTAACAAAACTTAAAACCACGTCATGTCACTGAATGTTCTCAGATAGTGTTCTCTGTGTTTGCAAGTGCCTCTGTCTGTGTTGGGCTGAGGCTTCACAAGTAGTATTCCAGACTACTGAATGCAGAGTTAAGTGAGCAGAGTCATACAGCACATGCAAAACTGAGAGGTGGTGGTGTGAATCAAAGTCAAATAACATGTGTTCCCTGCCTCCAAAGGAAATCAAGGAGTCCTAAGAAAAATGAATAAAAAAGTAGTGTGTACTCAGAGGCTGGGGGAGCAGAGCAGCAAAGCCAGCATTCAGAATTTAAAGGTGAAACATTATTTTGCTGCATATCAAAGGGCCACTTGGAGAATACTATCTGGTAGCCAAGTGCCTGATGCTCAACAATGTCTGAAAAAGATAGAAAAAGGCTGGGTGGGTCAGATGCAAGCACAGTGTTTAAATGACAGCCTAGTGGCCTGGTTAAGGGTAGAATGGCTCCTTATGTCTGGCAGGATGGAATAGGAGGGAAAATCATAAAACGTGTTGAGTTAGACCTATATATATGCCATATATATAAATATGCATCTACACATGTGTGTATATATATGTAACATACATACATAATATATATGTATGTATGTATTTTTTTTAACTTAAGTTGATGCTGGAGTGTGCTAAGATAAGCATGGCTCATCTACCTGGAGCTCCAATTTTACACAAAGATTAGGAGAAGCATTTAACTGAATGCACAAATGCAAGGTTTTTATTTTTATTTTTTAATTTTTTTTTCAACGTTTATTTATTTTGGGGACAGAGAGAGACAGAGCATGAACGGGGGAGGGGCAGAGAGAGAGGGAGACACAGAATCGGAAACAGGCTCCAGGCTCCGAGCCATCAGCCCAGAGCCCCACGCGGGGCTCGAACTCACGGACCGCGAGATCGTGACCTGGCCGAAGTCGGATGCTCAACCGACTGCGCCACCCAGGCGCCCCAAATGCAAGGTTTTTAAAGATGAAACACTCCTCAGTCCCCCAAGGAGTAATCTTATCTGCTCTCTGTGGAGGGGAATATCACTAAAAAGTGTGAAAAGCAACATCCTAAAAATACCATAGCCCTTCCAGATTGTTTTAGGGTCTCTCAGGCATATTCTCCAGACTTTGGTGAGGTGGGCTTGCTCTCCGAGCTTTGGGACTGTACACGGGTCCTAGGCTGGCATCTTGATTGTCTGATGTTGAAAACTAGTGTCATCACACAGGAAGTCCCTCATCTCAAGTGTTTTCTCTGTGAGGACAAGCAGAGGACATTCCTCTTGCTTGGAATCATCTGTGCTTCTCTGCACTTCTGTTGATTCCACCCATCCTTCAAGGTCTGTGTGTTTCTTTATATGTACTTCCTGCCAATTTCAGCACATATCATTTTGTTGACTGAGTATATATGTTAGCCCTGCCTGTGTACTGCACTGTGTGGTACCATTTAGCACTTATTACATCTTACTGATTAATACACCCACATGCACATTTGTTTTGTGTGTTTATTGTATCCTGATTCTTTATCTGGATCACCACTCTTTAAATGAGATGATATGTAAGAAAGCCTACCGGGACTCAACAGAGACTGTGCATTATATTGCTTTCCTACTTCATAGCATTTAACATATTCCTAGGAAACAAATAAATAATAGCATGCTTTTAATTGATTAATTGATCAGTTGTTTCAATGTAGTATTTGACTTTCTAGAATGTTTTCTGTTTCTTGGGAACTCTTATCATGAATCTGTTTCCTCTGTAAATTAAGAAACAACTGGAAAAGTTTGGCTGCTGTACTTGGGCAGCTTATGATGATGTTCTCAAGAGAGGTGAGAGAGGCAAAATCTACTCACAGTTCCAACACTGAAAGCGTATATAAGGGATTTTTAAATTCCATTTCTCATTGAATCTTTGAAATGTATTTTTCCAAATAGAAAATTTGGAAAAAAAAATTAGAAGAGCTTCACATGCAACATTGAAGTGATTTTGTCATATTTCTTATGAGTCTCTCTCTCTCTCTAAATATATATTTTGTTTTACAAAATTGGAATCGTATCACATACATTTTTTTCATCTTTTTTTCCCATTTACTGCTACACTTATAGCATTTACTTGTATCATTATATATTCTTGGGAAATATGGTTTTGATAGCTATAAAGATCTGATTATGTGGATATACAATATTTTATTTAATTACCCTCTCACCTTGACAGCTTAATGTTCTTTTCTATTGGTTATATATTATCGGTTACATGCAGTGGTGAACATATATCAATGTAGTCTTTTTTATTGAACATATCCTTCTTCTCCCACATTCAAAACTTCCCATATTAAATGCACATGTTAAAATTTTTTTTAATGTTTATTTATTTTTGACAGAGAGAGAGAGACAGAGCATGAGCGGGGGAGGGACAGAGAGAGAGGGAGACACAGAATCCAAAGCAGGCTCCAGGTTCTGAGCTGTCAGCATAGAGCCCGACACAGGGCTCGAACTCACAGACCACGAGATCATGACCTGAGCTGAAGTTGGACGCTCAACCGACTGAGCCACCCAGGCGCCCCTAAAATTTTTTTTTTTAATGTCTATTTATTTTTGAGACAGAGAGAGTATGAGCAGGGGAGGAGCAGAGAGAGAGGGAGACACAGAATCTGAAGCAGACTCCAGGCTCTGAGCTGTCAGCACAGAGCCTGACGCAGGGCTCTAACCCATGAACCGTGAGATCATGACCTGAGCTGAAGTCAGAAGCTTAACCGACTGAGCCATCTAGGCACCCACACATGTGTTTTGATTGTTGAGCTCCTTATATTGTATTTGGCTGAGGCTATAGAGTAGGGCTATGTTCTTGCATTCCCTAGAGTGGAATGAAATAGACATTCTGTTTGTCAGTCAGGGGGACTGAAATCAGCATGTGTGACTTAGGCAGGCCCCTCTCTGGGCCTTGCTCTCCTTTACGTGGACTTGAGAGAGCTTCTAGAGATAGGAGGAAGACAGCTTCTGCCACACAGTAGAGAGCAAAGTCAGGGGACCTCTTTGGGAGCAACAAGCTAAAAATGGGCAAATTACACCGTATAAACAGTACTTGTGGCTTTAAAATTTGCTTTAAATTGATCCTCAGTGAGAAATACATTTTATATTACAACTCATTAAACACATGCTTTCCATATATACCACCAAAACAAAAGCTTCACAAAGAAAGTACTTACCCTTCCTGGGTGCTATGCCCTCTGGTAATTTTTTCTCCCCTTATAGTTCTTCTTCACCTTTAGCAAATAATTGAAAATCATATTTTGATTGTGATCCACAGATTATAGGTAGGATTGTTCTTGAAACTCTGAATAAATGGGAAAATTCTGTGCGCATCATTGTATAACTTCCTTTTTTAAATTCAACATTATATGTTTGAGATTTACTGCTATGTAGTATTCTACCACATGGATTTTTCTTTAATCAATCTTCTATTTCTAGACATTTAGTTTGTTTGATTTTTACATTTTAAGGCTCTTGACTGGAGTCAAATTGTCCTCCAGAAAGATGATTAGTTCACACTCTGCTTTTAAGCATTTTACAAAAAATGTGCTAGGCGTGAGATTCTCAACTGGAAATTCTTAAATATTCTTCTAATGTAGGCCTTAGCAGATAAGTGAAAATATGTACTTTACCAAAAAGAATAGTGATAAGATTATCCTTATTGCCACCATCTTTTCTGCCGAGGTAATAACTTCTGTGATTTTGTATTGATAAATGGAAATATTGGAAGGTGAGATTACATTTAATTTTTTTTTTTAATTTTTTTTTCAACGTTTATTTATTTTTGGGACAGAGAGAGACAGAGCATGAACGGGGGAGGGGCAGAGAGAGAGGGAGACACAGAATCGGAAACAGGCTCCAGGCTCCGAGCCATCAGCCCAGAGCCCGACGTGGGGCTCGAACTCACGGACCGCGAGATCGTGACCTGGCTGAAGTCGGACGCCCAACCGACTGCGCCACCCAGGCGCCCCTACATTTAATTTTTTAAGGATGTATTTTTTGCTTCTTGATTAGACTGATTTTTAATGTTTCTTGGCCAGGGGCACCTGGGTAGCTGAGTAGGTTGGACCTCTGACTTCAGCTCAGATCATGATCTTGCAGTTCGTGAGTTCGAGCCCCTTGTCCAGCTCTGTGCTGACAGCTCAGAGCCTGGAGCCTGCTTTGGATTCTGCGTTTCCCTTTCTCTCTGCTCCTCCCCCGCTCATGCTCTGTTTCTCTCTCTCTCAAAAAAATTTTTTTAATGTTTAGATTGATTTTTAATGTTTCTAGGCCATTTAAAATTTCTTATTCCCAATTGTAGTAGTTTTTGCACTTATTGCCTTTTTCCTCCTATTTTTTCTGTTGAAGCCAGCAATTAAAAATATGTATATTTGGGCCTTTTAAACAGATACCATTTTTTTGTCAGTTGATTAAGTTAAAATTGCGAGTATCCTTTCTTCCAGAAGAACAGGTCTTGTTTCAGGGTCTTTTGCACACCCTTCATCTTGTGGAAATTTTATATATTCTTGCAGGAGATTTTGGTGGCAGGGTGTCATCATCTCAAAGCTGAGAAAAATTTATTTGTGTGCCCCCTCATATCTTTTGTTCCTAATGTAAGAGCTTGGAGAAGTTGTTATTTACCCTAAGTCAAGCACCCCTTTTCATTTAGTATCATCCTTTGGAAACAGTTGCATACTGAAACATATTAATTGTATAAAGTGGCTGGTGTGAAATCTGCTTTAGTTTTATTTCACCAGACCAATGGGCAGACTGGTTTTTCATGTGCCATTTTTAGATTTCAGAATTTCTTTTCTTACAAAAGGGGAAAGTGCTGAAAGTTGTTTCACACGCATAATATTGGAAAAGAACTTACTGAGATTGGCAGGTTGTAAGTTTCTTCCCATCTTTCTGGGAATAGATAGATTCACATAGTATCAGTTCCATGAAAATTAAAGATGTGAGCCAAGAAAGAGCCAGAATTGGTTTTCATTCTTTGACCTACTTTGAAACTGACTTCTAAAATATTAAATGAAGAATTGAACTGGATATTGCTTCGGTACAAAGAAATAGCTCTTTTTGTTCCAGAGGGTTGATGTCCATTGAGAAGTCTAGCAGCTTACATTATAATCAGGTCTTGTCTGAACAATGGTTTTTCACCATTCCATGTAACTTTTTGTTTCTTTCCTGTTGCTCTCTTTCCTTCTTGGAAATGATGAAAGGAAGAAATCAAATACACTTCCAAGCAACTCTCCCTCAAGGGAAAGGATAATTCAACATAAATGGTCAACTCAAGTTGCAAGAAGAGGATATGTGCATGATAAAGAGAGTGAGCTGGTAGGCAATCTGAGGTTGGCTGTGATGCCTGGACCACTCCATAAGGATTTTGATTTCAAAGATTAGAAGACTAATAACATACGTGGTGTTGGGGAGCATTCTCATCAATGTGTCTACTGTCTGACTCAGAATAGCGTTCTATTTAGCCATCACTGGAGACAGTGCTTTAAATAGTGCCTAGCACAGTGTGAAGCAGATAATAGTACTTAATGCATGCTTGTTGAACTGAACGTGTGCTATGTTTTTACAAATAACGTTTGTAGCTGATATTTATCAAAAGCCTGCATGGTACCATGCACTGTACTGACTAAACATCAGCCTTTGTTGGTTCATATAATCTTCAATCCCATCGTTATCCTTATTTAACAGGTGGAATAATTGAGGCATGAGGTTAAATAACTTTTCCAACCAAGTAGTCGGAACAGGATATAAAACCCAGACAGTATGACATGCATTCCCTACTCATAAACCATACTATAAATTCCTCCCTAATTTTGTTTGTAGTATGTGGGATAAAACCATCACAAAAACCGTTTTTAAAATTACATTTATGATTTGGACTATGAACACAATACTATGATTTTGTTATTTAAAATGCCTTTTATCTGAAATAACCTCAGAAAATTGGATTCTGTAAACAGTGTGTGGAATGTTGGAAATACACATTATGTGATGAGTGTCTTCATTCAGGGATAAGAGAACCAATCAACAGTGTTTGTTTCCATTCCTGCTTTCTTTTCCATTAATGTGTTCATATAAATGGAAATAAGCTGTTAGAAATCATACAGAGCGGAGTACATATTGTGTTCAACATCTAAAACCAGAATAATAAGTCAGCAACTGTTGGCTAGTTAACAAAATCATATTCTTGTGGGGGAGGTGTTGAGAAAAGTAGTTAGCATGATGCTTTTGATTTTTTTTTTTAACACTATCAATAACAACTGTTATATAGCCAACCCCCTCCATGCTGTCTCCACTCGGATGTCTAGTAGGCATTTTAAACTTAACACATTTATTATAGAACTCTTGATTTCTTCTCCCCAAATGGATTTTGCCTGTAGTCTTTCCCATATCTATAAACAGCAGCTTATATTTATCTAGTTGCTCAAGATGAAAAATCTAGGAATCCTCCTTAACTCCTTTATGTCCTTCACAACAGATATCAACAAGTCCTGTTAGCTAAACTTCCAAATATATCCCAAATCAGTTGCTTTTCACCCTCTCTACTGCTAACAACCAGGTCCCAAACAGCTTTATACCTAGGCTAGACTTCTGCAGTATTCCCTAACTCTTGCCCTGTTACCAAATTCACATAGGTTTTATAGTATTATAATATAGAGCACAATATAAATATTATAATATATAAAAATTATACATATAGATGTATAGCATGAATATTATATAGTTAGATATGTAATTATATAATATACATAGAGATAAAATTTTAAGAATCTGAATCAGTCAGGTTCTTGTTCAGGTTCCTCCTTAATTGTTATGTCCCACTGAGAATTACATCCAAACTCTTCATTTTTTAAAATATTTTTTTAATGTTTATTTATTTATTTAATTTTTTTTTCAACGTTTTTATTTATTTTTGGGATAGAGAGAGACAGCATGAACGGGGGAGGGGCAGAGAGAGAGGGAGACACAGAATCGGAAACAGGCTCCAGGCTCCGAGCCATCAGCCCAGAGCCTGACGCGGGGCTCGAACTCACGGACCGCGAGATCGTGACCTGGCTGAAGTCGGACGCTTAACCGACTGCGCCACCCAGGCGCCCCAAATGTTTATTTATTTTTGAGAGAGAGAGAGAAAGAGAGAGAGCGAGTTGGGGAGGGGCAGAGAGAGAGAGAGATAGGGAGACACAGAATCCAAAGCAGGCTCCAGGCTCTGAGCTGTCAGCACAGAGCCCGATGTGGGACTTGAACCCGTGAACCATGAGATCATGACCTGAGCTGAAGTCTGATGCTTAACCGACTGAGCCACCCAGGCACCCCTATATTTGAAGTCTTACTAATGCCTGAAAGGTACTATATAGTCTGGTCTTTGAATACCTCTCTAAAGTCCATTCTGATCACTCCCACCTTGCTCAGACCGCTCTGCCTGCAACTTCTTGGTGTTGCGCATAAAACTAAGTTTATTTTTGCCTCGTTGTTTGGACCCACATTCTCAAAATCTTCCCATAGCTCCCTCCCACCTTTTATTCAAGACTCTGTTTCGTGAATACCTTCTCAAAGAAGCTTATCTGACCACCTTATTTACATAGCATCTCTTGGGGCTCCTGGGTGGCTCAGTTGTTAAGTGTCAGACTCTTGACTTCAGTTCAGGTCATGACCTTGTGTTTGGTGAGTTCGAGCTCCGCCATTGATGTCTGCACTGACAGCAGGGAGCCTGCTTGGGATTCGCTGTCTCCTCTCTCTCTGCCCCTCCCCTCTCTCTCTCTTTCTCAAAAATAAATAAAATTTAAAAAACTAAAAACTAAATAGCATTTCTTTCACCCCCTTTATCCATTCCTTGAGCCTGCTTAATTTTTCTTCATTGAATTTATTATAAGGGAGATACTCAAACTATTTAACAACTGGGACAGAATCAACACAAACCAATCAGAAAAGACGTCAGTGGCTATACCTTACTGGGTACCATCTGATTGAACATTCATTCTAATGACTGGATATTTATTATGTTATATACTGCTTCTGTCTCTTTTCTCCTCCACAATATAAACTCCAGAGGGCAGGAACTTCGTCTTATGTCCATGGTGGGCTCGATAAATATTTGTTGAATGAATAAATGAGCTGCTAAAACAGAGATATGTTAATATGATGATGGCATTCATACTAAAGATTATTGCTCTAATATATACGTGTTCTTTAAAATATTTAGGCTATGTTGGAGGTCCTTAATCTTGAAGGTATCATAAATATTTTCCTTTTTTAGTTTTTTTTAAATTAAAGGTACTTAATATAACAGATGTATGTACAACCACCACTTAAAATTAACAATGATGACATTACATTGTTTTTCTTAGGATTTTAAAAAATAAATATTACTGACTGAGTTGAAACCATCTTGTCTCCATCCTCGGATCCCTTCCATGCCTTCCTTTTCCAGAGGGAACCAGTATCATAAATTTGGTGTATTTCCTTCCAGTCAGTTAATATATATTTTTTATGTGAAGCTTATATGCTCATAAACAGCTTATGGTTTTGACTTTGGGTTTTTTAATGTTACCATCCTGAAAAAACTATTCTGTAGCTTAAATTTTTCATTCAACACTATTTTTGTAAACTATCTGTTTGATCTGTATGATATGGTTCCTTCATATTAAAAGGATATATATCTATATCCATATCTATCTATCTACCTACCTACCTACCTACCTACCTACCTACCTGTTCCACTGGATAAATACATTGTTCAATTGTGAGAATTTAGCAAGTTGGTGTGTGTGTGTGTGTGTGTGTGTGTGTGTGTGTGTGTGTGTTTTAGTTTTAGATTTTTGCAGTTACGATCCACTCTACAAGAACCACCGTTGTACCTAGATCTTGGTGCATATGATCAAGAGTTGTTGCATTTTGTTTTGTTTACCTCAAGGTGTGCACCCAGAAACCAATTTGTGGTCTGTAGAGTGTGGGCATTTTCATCAAATGTAGTTGCTCTGTGTCGCGTTCCTACCAGCAGATTATAAGGCTTCTTCTAAGTCTTGTTTTGTGTTGTTTTCTTATATGTTTCCTGTTGTTATTAAATGGAGAATATTTTAAAAATCCTGTCTATTTGATGGCTTTAGCTATCCGGGCACTCATAGTCGGATTTTATGATGTATCATAGCAACCATAATTAACAGGATTTTTGATAAAACAGGATTTTTTTTGATAACAGGATTTTTGATATGCACCATGGCTCTTAATCTTTCATTTTTGTTTTAATTATTTAATAGTAAATCACTTGGAAGTTGTATGAACAAAGCTAATAAATATTCGTAATGGTGAATCAACAGGAGGAAGCATGAAATTTGGAGGAATAAATATTGAGCTAAACTATGAGAACCTTCTTTGACTAGATCTTTCCACAGAGGGCAATGAATTTTAAGAGTAACATCTTGCATCTGGCCACCTGAATTGATAGGTATACCCTGATCTGTATGACTAATACAAAATTCGCAGTTTAAAAAATTGTTTATATATAAGCAATCTTTTTTCCAAAATCATTGTTTTCATTATTAGAGTATAACAATAGCCGATAGTGCTTTTAAACTGGAAGTCTCCTTGCTTACTTTGCAAGATGATATATAAATATTGCCTCATCCATCACCAGAATGACTTGTCTCCTAGATGAAAACCTGAGTGTGATGTGTAACTGTAATAAATTTGGGCAGCAAGGGAAGGGTTCCATTTCCAATTAAAACCACAGCCAGGAAGTTTCCATTTAGACTGACAGTACAGGTACACTGTTGGTACATATTTTATACTCTTGCTAGTTTGTTTGGGGCAACTTGGGATTGTTTTAGGAGTAGTAACAGTAAAGGAGTAGCTTTGTACTTCTTTATGGCCTCCTAAGAAAGGGTCAATTGCCCCTTCTAGATGGGAAGTTTCCGAGATCCCTGGGTCTTGGGCATTTAGAACCAGGTATTTTTAGAAGTGGAGTTGTCGGGGCGCCTGGGTGGCGCAGTCGGTTAAGCGTCCGACTTCAGCCAGGTCACGATCTCGCGGTCCGTGAGTTCGAGCCCCGCGTCGGGCTCTGGGCTGATGGCTCAGAGCCTGGAGCCTGTTTCCGATTCTGTGTCTCCCTCTCTCTCTGCCCCTCCCCCATTCATGCTCTGTTTCTCTCTGTCCCAAAAATAAATAAACGTTGAAAAAAAAAATTTAGAAGTGGAGTTGTCTAACTTGGGAAAGTACATGCCTTTAAAGCTATCTTACTGAATTCAAACAGTCTTCAGGTTCAAGTTCCAACTTAATCAAGTTATTTCACTTTTTTGTTCTGAGGGACAGTAAGATAATGATGTGCTTAGCAGTGTCTGGCACATAGGAGATGCCCAATAAATATTATTTTTATCATTGTGATCATTTCTGTTGATAAAAAATTAAAGGCATTTTGATTCTCATATTCTGCTTTGAAGGGATGTTCTGAAGGCTCTCCCTTTAGTTCCCCTTTCTGTGAACTGTCTGGCCTTTCCTGATGTTAGCAATGGCATCTATTAACTAACTGCTTATGAGGGTCTGGCTCCAAATGAGGTATTTAAAATAACAATTTCACAATTGTGGTTTTGAAATAAATGAAAGGTGTTCTAAATAACAAAGTATTAAAATAATCATTCATGGATGCAATGGCATTTGCACTGAGATTATAATGGATAGTGTTTTAACAAATGCACTAGACATGTCTAATGAAAGCATAACCAGTCTGTCTAAAAACAAAAAACATGTTAACAAATATTACCTATGTGAAAATAAATTAAATAAAAGCTATTTTATTAATCAAATATTGGAATGGGCACAATATGTTGGCTCTCATGGATGCTTTGAAGTAGAAGAGAGAAATTCAGTATGAGAAATGGAAATGCTGGATCCCAAATCAATATTCTTGGCTGCCATATTACCTACAGTATCTCCTTCCTCAAAAATATCCAATGGATTTCCACCTGCACTAAGTCCTGATCAACAAAATGAAACATTCTTCCTTGCAACATTATTTGCAGTAGCCAAGATATGGAAGCAAACTAAATGTCTAACACTGGATAGTATATATAATGGAAAATTGGTCGGCCATAAAAAAGAATGAAATCTTGTGATTTGTGACAACATGGATGGACCTTGGGGGTCTTATACTAATGAAATAAGTTAAGCAGAGAAAGACAAATACCATATGATCTCTCTCACATGTAGAATCTAAAAGAAAAAGAAAAAAAGAAAATAAAAAACCAAGCTGATAAATACAGAGAACAGATTGGTGGTTACCAGAGGCTGGGAGTGTGGGGTGGGAGAAATGGTTGAAGGGGGTCAAAAGGGGGTTATTGCAGTTATAAAATAAACAAGTCGTGAGGATGTAATTAATGTGCAGTGTGGTGACTATAATAATATTGTATTGCATATATGAAAGTTGCTAAGAGAGTATATCTTAAAAGTTCTCACCACAAGAAAAAAAATTCTGTAACTATGTATGGTGACAGATGTTAACTAGACTTATCGTGGTGATCCTTTCGCAGTATTATATAAATATTGATCCATTATGTTGTACACCTGAAATTAATATGATGTTGTATGTCAATTATACCTTTATTAAAAATAACATTGTTAAGTGAAACCTAGATCCATGATTCTCACCTTCTCCCACTATATTTCAGTACACATGGTATTTGGATAGTGTGTTCAATTAGGGCAGCCAACAAGTTGTATTATCAAGGCTACCATGTGAATCAGGAAGAGGTTCTGTTTCCAAGAAATGCATCCTTGCGCCATGTCTTAGAAAAGAGAAAATAGGTTGGATCTCAGCCCCCATCTAAGACTTGGTTGGCTTCTTTGTGTTGGGCACAGGCTGCCCAACTGTGTTTGCTGTTTTGTGCACTATGTGGATTTCAGTTATAATTTGATCTTGTTCTGGACTCACACTGCATTTTGGAATTAGCACCTCACAGTGGGGAAAAAGCTGTTGCAAGCCATAGAGAAGTTTTATTTTTATGTTATTGAATGACAAAAGTAACAAATATTAGTAATTTAACCAATTTAGCAAATACTTATTGAGCCTGTAGTAGGTGCATGGTGCTGAGCTAGGGCTGTAAGGATGAGCAAGACAGACACATTTCCCAGCCTCGTAGAGCTCATCATGATCAAAGCAGGGAGAAACACACGACACAAGTATACCAGTAATTACTACAGTGATAAATGTTTCAAGGAAGAAATTAAAGTTCCTATGAGAGTATATAATCATAATGCTGGTGGTGATAGGAAAGTAAAACTAATTCTTCTTGAAGAAAGTCTGGATGTTGTCAAGTGCTAGATTTGCTCAATGATGTTATAAGTTTAGCATAGTATATTCTTTGAGCTAGGAAACATGCAACTTTATTATTGAAACTCCTACAGTAAAATAATTTTGTCATCACAAGACTAGAAGTCTAGCCCCAACTTCATTTCCATGTGTGTATGTATATGTATATATACATACATATGCATATATATGGCTTGAGCCCAAAGTGGGGCTTAAGCTCACCTGATGCGGGGCTCAAACTCACGAACCGTGAAATCATGACCTGAGCCAAAGTCAGATGTTTAACTGAGTGAGCCACCCAGCCAGCCCATTTCCTCATATTTTTAAGGCAATTTAAAAACAAGAATTTTTAAGACTTGCAACTGCCACATTATAATAGGTAGTTACCCTTAACAATACATTTAGCACTTAGTTTTGTAATTATGGGTTATTTGACTGCCTTCCACACTGGGTTGGAAGCTCCTTGAAGAACAGAGACAGAGCCCTGTTCTCTTTTTCATCCACAGAAATTAGTTTAGTGCCGGAGATATAGTGGACACTTAATATATAACTGTGGGATGAGCTTTCTTCTAACAGTCTGCTTTCCCAAATCTCTGCTCTGTGCACTTTTACTTTTTAATTTTTTTATTGTCTCTCAATAATCTTTTCTGCCTCTTCGATTCTTCTTTCCACTGTCCTTGCTATCATTTACAATATTGAAGTAACCTCATGCAGAATCTGGCATGAGACCACCCTTCGGGATATTTTGTGGGAGTAGTCAGTATTTTAAATAGTGGGTTCCCTCCAGTTCATTTAATACTGCCAGAGCCCTGTGGTGGGCAAAATGGGAGATAACGGGAGATTCTGCTTTCAAGAAGCTTTATAAACAGTTATTTACTAAGCAGAAGGAAATAAATTCTATGCAAGAGCTACATTTAAAGAGCTGTGGGAATCCAGAGGGAAGTGATTCATTGCAAACTCAGAGAACTCAGTGGTAGTTTCATAGAGGAGATGGTCTTTAAGCTGAGCTTTGAAGGAAGAGTAAACTGTTCTGAGATGGAGGAAGAAAGAGAAGGACATTATAGCTTAAGGAGATAAGCAAAGCGCTGTCTTTAGCTTTCCTTTCAAATAGTTTCCTTTTGTGGATCTATCTCAACAGTAACAAATGTTATGACTGTGCCATCCATGAATTAATCTAAATCCTGTTCAGCTGTCCTTATGTTTCCTACCACATAATACTGGAACATCATTTCTTACACTTGGCATGTTCTCCCACTCTCTAAGGTATCAATCATTAAACACAATTATGTGGGTGAAGGCACTTTATACAATGCAAAGTACTATATAAAACGGGAAAGTGCCATACAAGGCACTATAACTCTTATTATGTATTTGCAAGCTCAGTGATCACAAATCATGGTACTTAACAGATGATATGGAGATTCAATTCAATAAATATTTATTGAAGCCTACCCCAGTAACTTTGGACAAGTTGCCTATTTAAACTTTCAGAGCTCCGGGTTCTTTTGCATGGTTTTTGTGAAGATTCACTGACATCATTAACTTTGAAACCTGTAAAATATGGTATAAGAAAAAGTCACTCAATACATACCAGACCCTTGGTTTGACTTAGGCCTTTGATACCAAAAGCTTTGCTGGAGAGATAACACTTACATAAGTGAGATATATAATAATTCCTAACAATAGGTGATTACATATCAAAGTCACTGCTATTGTCATTGAGTATCATGGGTTTGTGTCCTTGTTCAGATGTGGGAGTAGTCAGAAAGATCACAGTGAACACAGAATTCAAATACAAGCAACCTAACCTGGCTTATGTCTATAAGTTCTGATGCTCAGAGGGTCTTCCATAATCCTAGCCCAAACCCCAATGTTCCTTCTTCTCCCAAAATACTCATTTAAGACTATATGACATTTTCCCTGGCACACTGGACTATTGGTTTTACCATTGTTTTCCAGTTAGAAGCATTTATAAGACTGCTTAAATGCCTTTTTAAATTTTGCTTCAGAATGTTCCAGAACAAATCTTCATAACTCCATGAATCTGCCTACAGCCATCCTTAAAGTGGCATGAATTTATGCGTGATCACCAAGAAAAACTTTATTCTGAAGGAATCTAGCCATAAATGGTAGAACATCAGTGTTACATTTTTCCCAGTTTATTAAATATTTGTGATATATAATGTGATTACATATAGTTCATTATTATCTGTGTTGAATTTCTAAAGTGTTTAAAGTTCAAATCCCAGGCTAATTATACTAAAAATTCATATTTCCATTAAAAACAACTTAAAAATGATCTCATACATCTTGAATAATGTTAATCCTAATATGTAGGTGGCAAAGCCCCATTTTATAAATGAGAAAGCTGAGATCTGAAAAGGTTAATGACTTTTTCTAAGTCACAATAACTAATAAGTAATAGATGTTGGATTATCATATATTTGTAAAGTTAATAGTAATGAATTTTATTGAGTATACTTTACCAGGCACTGTATAAGTGTATAACATGCGTAAATTTAATCTTTGAATGAAAGCTTGAGTAGATTTAAGAAGGATGTAAATATGTCGCCCTTGAGTTTTCAATTTTTTTCAAAGCCATACTTTTTCTCTTTTAATGGAAATGTCTTTTGTTAGTTAAGTAAGCATTTGGCAAAAGAACTTTGCAGTCATTATTGATACTCCTTAGCTTGGTTGTCATAAAGCCTATGAAAGGCTTTCACAGATTCCTGTGGGCTCCATACAATCAGAGGCATTGGCCTATTGACAAATTGATACCAGAAAAGAACTTTTGAGATCTCTGGAGAAAAAGTAGCCTGCAATTTCACAGTATAACTAATGGGAGCTTTACTGTGAAAATAGAAGATTATTCATGTAGTCGCAGTCTGAAATGAGGAAGACAGTTCTCAAATGTTGCTTCTGCTTGCTTTTCTTTCCTTCTCTTGAGTGGAAGTCCACAATTTATCATAGGAAATCATAGGAAATCATAGGAAATATCATAGGAAATCATAGGAAAACAAAGGAATAATGTTCTCCCTTCCATTTTAGAATAATGTCAAGGAAAAAAAAAGACTTCAGTACTAGACTCTAATATAAATAATTTCAGAAAGCTCTAAATTTGTGTTTATAATGAAGTAGTCACTAATCTATAAACTAAGACACTATGCTCAGGAGAGTACTTTTCTGATACACAAATCCTATTCCTTGTTAACATTCTGGATAGCTGAAAATGTTTCTCTCTGTGTAGAAACTTGCAATATCTTTACTTTAACTTGGCCACGTGTTTCTGCCTTCACCTTCCCGTGAGCAGCTCTGCTCCTTTGAGGAAAATAGAGGTGGAATGAAATGGAGGTGACATTTCCCAAGGTCAACAAAATAAACCCAGTGGTAAATCTATTTTAAAATCATTCTCTTTTGAATGGCATCCTGGGTGGACATAAGCACAAGCACATGGTATAATTTTTTCCCCCAAATCTATAGCAAGGTCTTTGATCTCTCTACTATTTAACTGAATCCTCCAATCTTGGGACAGGTCTGTCATTCGCTCAACCATAGAGGGCTGATCATAGAAATGACCAGAAACAAAATCTATAGAAATATCTTAAATATCTAAAAAAATTGATCAAATTAACCAATTTTAAATATGCATCATGTTTTTGATAGTCCAAAATTTACTGAAACCATCATGAAGTCCTCCATTATGTAGGCTGCCTTTTTTTTTTTCCCTACCAAACCCATACCCACATTTGTTGGTATAGCAAAAATGAAACTATCCATTTAAAAGAATTTAATCTAGATATGTATTCTTTGATTCTGTAGTCTGTGTATCAAACTGTTTGCTTGAGTGGGTATTTTTATAGAGTATTTTAGAGATTTTAAATTAAAGCATAATTAATATATAGTGTTAGTTTCAGGTATACAATATAATTCAAAAATTCTACATATTTCCCAGTGCTCAACAAGATAAGTGTAGTCTCCTATCCTTTCACGTATCCTCCCACCTTCCTCCCCTCTGGCAACCACAATTTGTCCTCTGTATTTGAGTCTGGTGTTTTGTTTGTTTTCTTTGTTCATTTGTTTCTTAAATTCCTCATATGAGTGAAATCATATGGTATTTTTCTTTCTCTGACTGACTCATTTCAGTTAACATTATACCCTCTAGATCCACCCATGTTGTTGCAAATGGCAAGATTTCATTCTTTTTCTTTTTTTAAAAAAATTTTTTTTTCAACGTTTATTTATTTTTGGGACAGAGAGAGACAGAGCATGAACGGGCGAGGGGCAGAGAGAGAGGGAGACACAGAATCGGAAACAGGCTCCAGGCTCTGAGCCATCAGCCCAGAGCCCGACGCGGGGCTCGAACTCACGGAACGCGAGATCGTGACCTGACTGAAGTCGGACGCTCAACCGACTGCGCCACCCAGGCGCCCCAAGATTTCATTCTTTTTCTATGGCAGAGTAATATTCCATAGTGTGTGTGTATGTGTGTGTGTGTGTGTGTGTGTGTGTGTGTGTGTGTATCTCACATCTTTTTTATGCATTCATCTATCAATGGATCCCCTTGGTTGCTTCTATATCTTGGCTCTTGTAATAATGCTGCAATAAACATAGGGGAGCATATAACTTTTTTTAAAAATGTTTATTTATTTTGAGAGAGAGAGAAGGAGAAAGAGTGGGGGAGGGGCAGGGAAGAGGGAGAGAGAATCCCAAGCAGGCACTGAGCTGTTAGCATAGAGCCCGACATGGGGCTCAAACCCACGAACAGTGAAATCATGACCTGAGCCAAAATCAAGAGTTGGGTGCCTAATCAAGTGAGCCATCTAGGCACCCACATATATCTTTTTGAATTAAGTGTTCATTTTCTTTGGGTAAGTACCCCATAGTGGAATTACTGGATTGTCCAATAATTCTATTTTTAATTTTTTGAGGAAACTCCTAAGTTTGGCTCCTAAGAAACTCATGTGTATATCTTCTTTGGAAAAATGTCTGTTCAGGGCTTCTGCACATTTTTAATTGAATTATTTGTTTTTTGTGGTGTTGAGTTGTGTAAAGTTCTTTACAAATTTTTGTTATTAACCCCTTATTGGATATATCATTTGCAAATATATTCTTCAATTTAGTAGGTTGCCTTTTTGTTTTGTTGATGGTTTCCTTTGCTGTACAAAAGCTTTTCATTTTGGTATATTCCTAATAGTTTAATTTTGCTTTTGTTTCCCTTTCCTCAGGAGACATATCTAGAAAAATGTTTCCATGGCCTATGTCAAACAAACTGCTGCCTGGTTTCTTCTAGGAGTTTTATAGTTCCAGGTCTCACATTTAGGTATTTAGTCTGTCATGAGTTTATTTTTGTATATGGTGTAAGAAAGTGGTTCAGTTTCATTCTTTTGCATGTAGCTTTCCAGTTTTCCCAGTATCAGTTGAGACTGTCTTGTCTCCATTGTATATTTCTTGCCTCCTTTGTTGTAGATTAATTGACCATATAAGTGTGGGCTTACTTCTGGACCCTCTATTCTGTTCCATGTATCTGTGTGTCTGTTTCTGTACCATTACCACACCATTGTGATTACTATAGCATTATAGTATATCTTGAAATCTTGGATTGTGATACCTTTAGCTTTGTTGTTCTTTCCCAAGATTGCTTTGGTTATTCAGTCTTTTGTGATTCTATTCAACTTTTAGCATTGGTTCTAGTTCTATGAAAAGTGTTGATAATTTGATAGGGATTTCATTAAATCAGTAGATTGCTTTGGGCAATATTGTCATTTTAACAATATTTATTCTCCCAGTCCATGAGCATAGAATATCTTTCCATTTGTTTGTGTCATCTAGAACTTTTTTCATCAATGTTTTATAGTCTTCAGAAGACAGATCTTTTCTGTCTTCTTGGTTAAGTTTCTTCCTAAGTATTTTATTATTTTTGGTGCAATTGTAAGTGGGATTGTTTTCTTAATTTCTCTTTCTGCTTCATTATTGGTGTATAGAAATACAACCAATTTCTGGATATTAATTTTTTATCCTGCAACTTTATTTACTTCATTTATGAGTTACCGTAGCTTTTTGGTGGAGTCTTTTGGGTTTTCAACATAGAGTATCATGTCCTCTGCAAATAGTGGAAGTTTTACTTCTTTCTTACCAATTTGGACGTCTATTTCTTTTCTGATTGCTGCCGTTAGGACTTCCACTATTATTTTGAATAAAAGTAGTGAAAGTGGACTTGTCTTATTCCTCATTTTAGAGGAAAACCTCTCAGTTTTTCACCATTGAATATGATGTTAACTGTGAGTTTTTCATACATGGCCTTTATTATGTTGCAGTATGTTTCCTCTAAACCTACTTTTTTGAAAGTTTTTATCATGAATGGATATTGTAATTTGTCAAATGCTTTTTCTGCATCTATTAAAATGATCACATAGGGGCGCCTGGGTGGCGCAGTCGTTAAGCGTCTGGCTTCAGCCAGGTCACGATCTCGCGGTCCGTGAGTTCGAGCCCTGCGTCAGGCTCTGGGCTGATGGCTCAGGGCCTGGAGCCTGTTTCCGATTCTGTGTCTCCCTCTCTCTCTGCCCCTCCCCCGTTCATGCTCTGTCTCTCTCTGTCCCAAAAATAAATAAAAACGTTGAAAAAAAAATTTAAAAAAAAATAAAATGATCACATAATTTTTATATATTCTCGTTAATGTGATGTATCATGTTGATTGATTTGCAAATATTGAACCACACTTGTATTCCTGGAATGAATCCCACTTGATTGTGGTGAATGATTTTTTTATGTATTGTTGGATTTGGCTTTCTACTATTTTGTTGAGGATTTTAGAATCTGTGTTCATCAGAGATATTGGCCTGTATTTTTCTTTTATTGTGGTGTCTTTATCTGGTTTTAGGTATCAGGGTAATGCGGACTTAATAGAATAAATTTGGAAGCTTTCCTTCCTCTTCTTTTTGGGAACAGCTTGAGAAAAATAGGTATTAACTCTTTAAATGTTAATAGAATGCATCTGTGAAGCCACCTGGTCTTGGACTTTTATTTGTTGGGAGTTTTTTTTTATTACCAATTCAATTTAATTGCTAGTAATCAGTCTGTTCTAATTTTCTATTTCTTCCTGTTTCAGTTTTGGAAGATTATATGTTTTTAGGCATTTATCCATTTCTTCTAGGTTGTCCAATTTGCTGACATACAATTTTTTTGTAATATTTTCTTATTATCCTTTGTATCTTTCTCTCTCTCTGTTTTTGATGAGACTGACTAAAGGGTTTATTAATTTTGTTTGTCTTTTCATAGAACCAGATCCAGGTTTCATTCTTTTTCTAGTTTTTATTTCATTTATTTCTTCCCTAATCTTTATTATTTCATTCCTTCTACTAGCCCTGGGCTTTGTTTGTTTTACTTTTTCTGGCTCCTTTATGTGTAAGGTTATGTTGTTTATTTGAGATTTTTCTTGCTTCTTCAGATAGGCCTATAATGCTATAATTTTCCCTCTTAGAACAGCTTTTGCTGTGTCTCAAAGATTTTGGACCATTGTGTTTTCATTTTCACTTGTATCCATGTTTTTTTTTGTTTTTGTTTTTTTGTTTTTTTTTTAGAGAGACAGTTCTGTTTACTGTCAATGAAGCAAAAACAAAGTGTGGAAGTGCTCTAAACAGGTGATGATGAGATATAAAAGAGGAGTGACACAATAATACACAGAATTATTCTGAGTGAGCTTCAGGTCTTCATTCTAATACTCAAACCAAGAGAGAGCCATCCTTTTCCACTAAGGCTGCAGAAGAATGGAAACGTGACTGAGCTTCTCCTACAGCAGACAGAGCAAGAAGCTATTTTAAGCTGATGTAAGAGACTACTTGTGTTCTGTTGAGAGCCCCCATCCCAAGCAGAGAATGAATGCTGAAGGTGGTCTACAGCTGTTGGAGGTGCCTGGTCCCAGCTCCCTAAGTCCTGGACTTCTCTTGATTCTCATTCATAAACTTGTCAGTCAAATACAGTTGGCCAATGTGGACCTGCAATGGATTATTCCGAGGCCTATTTTGACTTTATTCACTAGGGTTTGAATTTCTACGGGATCCTTTACCTTCTTATTTTCTCTGAAGTCATCTCTTATCCTCCTTACCACATAAGTTCTGTAATTATAGGAGCTGCAATGCTTGCTATCTCTCAGCATCACCCAGTGCAAATCTAACACTAGTGCATGGCTGGAAGCTGTCATTTTGGAAAGAAAAAAAAAAATGGGTCCTCTTTAAGGAGGTCCAGAGTTGAACCTAACCCACAAAACTTTAGTCTATGCAAAGCCACGAACGAAATAAAATAAAATGCAGTGGGGCTTGGTCTTGCTAGAGGGCCAGGCATCGGCCTTGGTGAGCACTGTCCCTCCATGTATTTTTTAAATTTCTTCCTTGATCTCTTGGTTTACTCATTCATTATTTAGTAGCATGTTATTTACTCTCCATGTATTTGTGTTCTTTCCAGATTTCTTCCAGAGTTTCTTGAAACATGACGTGACTGTTCTTTTGATAATGGAATCCTAATGCGTGTATATTTCTTTAAGGTCTTGCCTGCCTGGGAGAAGGCAAGTTTATAACGGAGCAGAAATCTACAGTAACTTAAATGGATCAATACTAGTTCTGACAAAACTGGCCCTTGGCCAAGCTATGAGGTAGCAACACTTCCATTTGCTGTCTACTCCTCCCCTGATCTTTACAACTTATGAGTTCTATCCTCTTAGTGCCTCATGTGGGAATTGAGGACCTTTAAAGGGGAAGGTATTAATAGGAATATTTATGCTGCTACCCCTTCTAGAAACGTCTACATTTTTATAGGATCACACAAAGAAGTGAATGGCTATCCACTCATGAAATTTTAAATGGCAAGCTCTCCATTTTAGGTCAAGGAGTACTTTCTACTATCTATCTCTTCTGTCTGATACAACACCAAGCCACCTCGTGCTAGCGTGCTGTATCAGAGTCCAACCAGAGAAGCAGAACTAGTAGGAGATATATATTTAGAAAAGTATTTTAAATTTTTTTTTAAGGTTTAGTTATTAATTTTTGAGAGAGAGAAAGCATGAGCAGAGGGGAGGCAGAGAGAGAGGGAGACATAGAATACCAAGCAGGCTCTGTGCTGGCAGGTGTGGGGCTCAAACTCAGGAAAGCATGAGATCATGACCTGAGCCAAAACCAAGAGTTGGATGCTTAACTAACTGAGCCACTCAGGCGCCTCTGTATTTAGAAAAGTATTGCATACAACACCCAGTGCTATGAAAACCAATTTGACAATAAATTTCATATATAAAAAAAAAAAAAAGAAAAGTATTGCAAAGAATTGGTTTACGTGACTATGGAGGCTGGCTAGGCAAGTCCAAAATTGTAAGGTAGACTATCAGGAAGGGTAGGCTTGAACTCTCAAGCATGTTCTGAGGCTGCTTTCCATAGTCACAATTTCTTCTTCAGGAAAGCCTTGCCTCGGCTCTTATAGCCTTTAAGCTGATTGAATTAGGCCTATCCAGACTATCTAGGGTGATCTTCCTTACTTAAAAGTCAAATTGATTATGGATTTTAATCACATCTATAAAACACTTCCATAGCAACACCTAAATTAGTGTTTGAATAACTGGTGGCTGTAGCATAGTGAGTTTACACTTCAAAAAGACCATCACATCTGCTTTTTAAGAAAATTAAGAAAATTATTTTCAAAGTGTTTTGCTATTTAGGTTTTTTACTTAAAAAATATACTTTAAGACATAAAGGAAGTGAGGTTAAAGGGCGTATTAGAGCCTAAAGAAGATCAATAAATTATTTCTTTTTTTCTTAGGCCATGTCTATGTCATACTTCAAAGTTCAATGAGTGACAGGTTTCAGTACCCATGCAATATTTTTTTTATCTTTATGATCATCTTGTGGATGATGATTTAATAGGATAATTTAGCAGCCTTAATGAATGACAAATCAACTAATTACAAGCAAAAAATTATTGTTACTGATGATGCTGGTAAAAAAGTAATTACTTAAATGGCAGATATAGTATCATTAAGGCTAATAACCAGATACAAACTGAACATAATTATTGGTGCTGATAATCAAAACCAGTTGGAAATGAATTAATTGGATGTACCATTTGGTATTATTTATGTTTTGTTTTAAAACAGCAATTATAGGTCAGGTTTAGAAAACACATTACAATTTATTGAGTTACCATTGCTGACCCCAAAATAAGATAATAGACAGCTGTTTGTCATATTATAGATACATCTAGGCTCTCAATTCCTATTTCTTTTTTTGGAACTTTTTAAAGAATAGGAGGTTAATAATGGGGCCATTATTACTTGTTGTACCATACAAATATTGAGTATCCTAACCTACATTTTAATAAGGCAAAATTTCATTATGTTGAAATGTAGCCCTTAGTATGTGAATAAAACCAGATTGATCGGTCTTATTTTGTCAGTTCAAAACCAGATACATTTTTTTAGCATGACATTCCTGTATTTCAAATCAATACCACACTCTGTGCCCTTTTTAATATTTAAAAATATAAATGGCTGAGTTATTGATGTTTTAAAATGCTCAGCAAGTATTTAAATTTTTTTTCTCATTATGTACACGTTTAACTAAACACTTCCTAATTTTCTCTAATCATTCTGTACCAGCTCTGAGTCTTGGACTTAGAAACATCTATTTCTTCTCCCCACTGGCCTTTCACCATCTTCTCAAAATCGTTGGCAGAAGGCACAGAAAGGAGATTTAAGACTTGGGATTAAGGTTTTTCTTCCCTCAAGGTGTCTGGCTGCTTCAAAGACACTGGATTGTTTTTGAGTCTCAGTGGCTTGCATTGGTCTGCCATTGAGTGGCCCGGCAGAGGCCTAGAGGCTCTCCCACTGTTCTTTGCCAAGCTTCCGTGGGGCTCTGTGAGTGCTGCAGTTCCCAGCATTAGTCACTACACACCTGCTGCGTCTATCACTCTAAACTCCATTTCCCCGACCCTCATAGACATGACTGACCACCCACCCTCTGAAGGCCCACGGTATTTCCGGAGGCTCTAAAGTGACCATGATTAACCTTGTCCGATTCAGTATGATTGCCAAAGGCTGACAATACTCCTGACTGATTTTCAAGTATCACATTCACTTTGGGGCATAGAAATACTTTTATCAATAGCCTGGATTTTCGTGGGGAAGTGGGGAAAGGAGGGGACATGGTAGATGAGAGATCCAGGAGTCTTTAGAACCAAATGTTTAACTTGTTCTTCAGTCTTTTGCTTTCCTTCCTTTACCACCTTGACAATCTAGTATATATGCTATTTATTTGCTTTAGTTGTTGTATGCTTTTCAGATAGCCACTTGACTATACAGCAAGCATATTGCTTGTTGCTTGTTTAATCCTCAAACCAGTATGAGGTAGGTATTATTGTCCTTACTTTACTCTTGAGAACACGGAGACTCAGAGAGGTCAAATAGGTTTGTCTGTCATCACAAAGCTGATGAATGACTGGGGTGGGATTCATCCCTAATTCCAAAACCTGTACTCTGCCAAGTGAATTCTTGGAGACTGCAATAATATATTAAAATCTAACTTCTAATGAGTGCCTACTATGTGTGAGGCACTATTATAAGAACTTCTAGATGTGCTAACTCATAGCAACTCCATAATTAGGTAGTGTCCCATTTTTCAAATGAAGAGGGTAGAGCACAGAAAAGTTATGTCATTGCCCAAAGCCACAAAATTAGCAAAAATCTCGGCAGTCTGGTTTAAACTTCTTATGTTTAACTTGTATACTATGGCATAATTCATGAAGTCAAAATTCTAGAATCCAAGATTTAACATATACTTAACTATACTATTACTAGGAAAAAAAAAAAAAGTGACCAGTCATTTGGTTCAGCCATTCTCAGAATGTGGCATCCGTTGGCTTTGTTTTTAAAAGTTGTCTTAAGAGAAAAGGAATTTTTGTGAAACCAATCTGAAAAGCGTTTGCCTTAAATTGTAGACTGCTTTTCCCATATCCTCTCACTAGGGACTCTCATAAACATAAATTCACTAACTGATACTTGAAAAAAAAAAACCTAGCATTTTAAAAAGCAATAGGTACTTGATAGAATGTTTGTGGTATGTGAAAATTTTTCTTGGAAACTCTAAAGTAGAGAACTTGGTAGTGTCCTGCGATCTATGTGCTGTGAACTTTTGAGAACAGCCGTGTTTCTACAGAAATCACCTTATTCAGAAGAGAGGACTTTTCTGTTTCCAGACTGGTATGAGATTGGTATAGGAAAGCTCAGTAATAAATCAACTGGTCCCCAAGAACATCATAATGGCTCGGTAGTAGGAATTGAAATTATACTTCACTTGTAAGCCATAATGTGTTATATATCAAAGAATAAAAGTAGGTGTGCTCCATAGATTTACTGAGATATATCCAACCATACTGCATTTTTTTCCATAGCACCTTAAAATTTCCTCATAATTCACTATTCTAGAAGTCTTTTCCATTTTCTATTTTGTTCCTTTTCCCCTTTATTCTTATTTATTTATTTATTTACTTACTTATTTCTAGGGTTAGATATAGTGTAGCCTAGAATACAGAAAGACTTGTGTGATTCTTTAGAAATACCAATTTCAAAGCCCTGATTGAAAGGGATTGGTGTTTCTGTTTTTCAGTAATAGATCAATTGAATATCCTGTCATATTGTTTGTTTGTTTTCATCTGTTTGTTTTTTTTTTGTTCGTTGCTAGGGGCAAGGAAGAAGTAAAGAATTGGGCCAGTGTTTCTTTGACAACAAAATATGACCCATAACACTTTGCTTTTCCTGAAAAATTATATGCCATGCCCAACACCTTTTAATAATGCTCCAACACATTTGCTACCTAGAAAGTAAAGTTTTATAGCTGTCTGGATTTTAAGGAAGACCATACCCATCTGGTGAAGTAGTGTGAGATGTTTAAGAAATTCTTGTTTAGAGCAGTGAAATAAAATGAGACAACAATCATAGCTCTTTATTCTTGCCCACCATCCTAAGATAGATAAGCAAATCTTAAGCATCGAAATACTTCAGTGTCACATTGAATGTTTATTCTCAGTGCTGGAAGAGAGATTTGAGTTTTAGAATTCCATTTCTGTACAGCATTTAAATTCCATTCTAATTCCTTCAGAATTTTCTGATCTTGATTAATCAG
Source organism: Herpailurus yagouaroundi (assembly GCF_014898765.1). NCBI lineage: Eukaryota > Metazoa > Chordata > Mammalia > Carnivora > Felidae > Herpailurus > Herpailurus yagouaroundi. The sequence continues at coordinate 92,092,590 of NW_024412388.1, forward strand.
TACATTACACTAGTCAATATCACTATTGGAAGAGGAAAATTGAGTCCTGTTCAGGATTAATGTAGCTTAAAAAGTAATATGTGCTATATTTCACTGGAGAAAGGTATGTCAAGATTGTTTTTATTTGATCTTGAGATTTTTGTCGTCTTCTTTTTTTTAAATGTTTATTTATCTTTGAGAGAGAGGGAGAGCACAAATGGGAGAGGGGCAGAGAGACAGAGACACACACAGAATCTGAAGCAGGCTCCAGGCACTGAGCTGTCAGCCCAGAGCCCAACGTGCAGCTCAAACCCACAAACCACATGATCATGACCTGAAGTCGGACACTCAACCGACCGAGCCTCCCAGGTACCCCGAGATTTCAGTCTTCTAAACTAACAAACTATAATTTTAATCCAATCACTACAACAATATTTGAATAGTATTTGTTTTTGAATCATCTCTATCTGCTTAATGATGGCATTTATTGAGTGTTTCATGCTACATTTTCTGTTCCTTATAATAACCCTGTCAGGTATCTATCATTGTCCTCAAGTTATAAATGAATAAAGGATCAAAAAAGTTTAGTGACTTGTGTAGGGATACACTACTGATGCTTGAGCTGAATTCCATGAATTTCCACTATAGAATCCATCAATTTGGCTGGATATTTTGTTCAAAAATATGCTAAAATATGCATGTCTGCTTGCTTATTTTCTTATTTCCTTTATTAAAAAATTTTTTTTAACATTTACTTTTATTTATTTTTGAGAGACAGAGCAAGACAGAGCATGAGTGGGGCAGGGGCAGAGAGAGGGGGGTACACAGAATCCAAAGCAGGCTCCAGGCTGTCAGCACAGAGCCCGATGCGGGGCTCAAACCCACGGACGGTGAGATCATGACCTGGGCCGAAGCTGGCCACCCAACCGACTAAGTCACCCAGGTGACCCTCTTCTTGCTTATTTTCTCATTTCTTTGCTTTCTTGTCTCCCTCCTTCTCTGACCCTTCTTAGAAGGACTTTTCCTCTTCTTTAGAAGCTTTAATCTATTTTTGTTGATAAAGCTTTCCCTGACCACCACCCCATCCCTGCAAGGCTGATCTTTACAGCCTTCCAAAGTGCTCCAGAAGCATCCTGTCTATGCCTGTGATAGCACTTACTACTCTATACTATGATCTCCTGTTTGTTTGTGTAGTTCACCTATTAGAGCAAGGATTTTGTTCTCTGCTGGGTGTTGAAATGCCAATGTTTAAATCCTTACAGAAATTATTAAACTAGCTTGAACTTTTATTGCCAATAATTAATGGCTGACTGACTCAAAGCCAAATATGTGATTCTAAATGCTGTTTACTTAACCATTATATTCTACTGCTTTGCAGATATTCTTGAAAAATATAAATATTAAAGTCAGTCATTTAAATGTATTTGCATATTCTGTTTTGTAAGATTCTTTTGTTTTTAATTTTATATTTAATATTTCTAACAATTAGAGACTTCTAAGATATAGGTGAAATGGAAGTAAATTTGAGCCTGTTCCCCTTCAAGCGACTAAGTTTCACATGGTTAAGAGATGATGGATGCTTTCCCCCCAAAAAAGCACTTGAAAATATATTAAACAAATAAAAATGATATTAAAAAAAAAAGCAGTGCCAGTGTTTGGGACCTACCTTTGGAGATGAAGTACACAGGTTGTTTTTTAATTGCTCTGGTAATTTTAAAGCAAGTTCAGAGTTGAGGGTGAAATATCAGCCTATACATTTTTCAAGGGCAAGGATAATTCAGCCATATTCATAGAATTTAGTACCATACCTGATATATAATAGTTACTTAATAGTGGTTGCTTGAATGAATGAATGAATGATTGAACTTTAAAATGTTGATCTACCCTGATTTTTGCATTATAAATATTTTATTTATTTATTTGATCAATGTTTGATTGATGAATGTATGAATGCTCAAATACTATGAAGTATTCAAGAGCACTTATACTACTAGCTTCAAATTAAGCTAGTACTTTCTGAATTTCACAACTAAGCTGTACTTGCCCAGCAGACGTCAACACAGTAATTCTTCTCGGATGCTTCATAAAAACTCCAAACACAAGAAGCAGCAGTTTATTGGGATGTATGAAGTACAGCAATACTGCAATCAGAGTATAAGGTTTCTTTTCAAGTCTATCCTGGGGTTGGAAGGACCTTTACCTACTGGTATGTTATATCCTGCTCAATTTTTGTTGGAAAGCAAGAGGCATTATGGAATTCAACCTGCAGAGGGATCCTGGCACTAGTACACACCAGGCTACTGCCTTGGGCAACTTAATAGGAGAAATTGATTGTCACGCTAGGTAGCCATCAGGATATGACTAGATTTCTTGGAGCGATAAGAACATTAAGTGGGGTTTTCAGAACTGTAGTGTACCCTTTAGGCTTCATTTCAATGGTAGTCAATGCTCAGAGTCCCCCTTTCAAAGCACTGGAAACCATGCTGGTATAATTAATGTCACTAAGGTATTGTTTTTCCCTTTCCTTTCAGTTTGTTTTCTTTTTTTTTTTTCCTAAGAGAATCAGGCAAGTTACAAGACAGATGTCTCCTATGAAAAACCATTATGTAATTTGAAACAAAAAGCCAGTGTCTAATTATAGTGAGGTGTTGGGGGACAATGAGTAAATTTGCTTGAATGAGATCAATCATAGACATTCTCTAGGTCACCATATTTCAACTTGGCATGCAAATTCCAAACTCATTTACAACATGCATGGTGAGAATCACAAGAAGTTCTAAGGCCAGTTTGGGAAAGATTCATAACTTTGTCAGTTGGTTATGTTCTTCATAGGATCATAAGTAATTTTAGTGTTGACAAGTACAGATTCTTGCTGGGGGCAGTTTGAAATTAAATTCACCAATTCAGTACAAATCAATAACTACTTATTGAGGACCGTCTATTTTCAAGGCTGGGCACTGAGAGGGAAAGGAAGTTGAGTAAGGCAAAGTTCCTACCCTCAAAGAACTTTCTCTGGCATGGGAAAGCGACAGCTTTTGATTATAAAGTCAAGTCTTGTTGCAAAGAAACTAATGGCTTATAGAGTAGCACGTTGGTACGGAGATTGATTTAGGGAAAATCAAATGACTGCCCATTCCCTATGGATACCCCTTTTCCCCCATTCAACTGTAGTCAGCAACTCATCTGATAAGAAAGATACTGGAGTCCCTTATCTGTGGGGGTTATGTTTCAAGATCTTCAGTGGATACCTGAAACCACAGACAGTATCAAACCCAATGTTTTTTTCCTATATGTATTATACCTATGATAAAGTTTAATTCATAGTCACCGTAAGAGATTGACAATAACTGAAAATAAAAGAATAATTATAATAGTATACCATAATAAAAGTTATATGAATGTGGTCTCTCTCTCTCCTTCTCTCTCTCTCAAAATGGCTTATGGTACTGTAGACACCCTTCTTCTTGTCATGATATGAGATGACAAAATGCCTACGTGATGAGATGAAGTGAGGTGAATGATGTAGGCATTGTGGCATAGTGTTAGGCTACTATTGACCTGATGATATGTCAGAAGGAAGAGGTCATCTGATGCTTATGGACTGCAGTTGGCCAAGGGTAACTGAAACCTGAGAAAGCAAAACCACAGATAAGGTGGTCTACTCTATACATTATTTGTTTCTGAAATAAGGTAAAAATCACTAAGCATTTTCATAGATCTTTATGTATCTAGATATCTATGTGTCTAGATACCTTTACTCTAGGTATCTGAATCCAAGATGCCTTGGAGGAACATTTTTACTGAATTAACTCTTATAAATAACTCAGTTGTATTGATTCTCAACTAAGGAATTTAAGGATTACCTATACTCATTTATTAGCAAAGTGTGTACTTAACATCACCATTAAGTTTATTAGCTGACAGGAATGAACTGCATATACTCCTTACAGTAAGGCTTAAGGATGTCATGGTATTTATCTGAATTGGAATATACTAAAAATTTGCAGGTTAAATACAGTGCTGTACTACAATAGGGAATTCACTAAAGTGGATAAAAGGAATATAATTGTTCACACTCTGTATTTGCAAGGGTTTCTGATTTTCATGTAACACATCCAGGTTGCTCCAAATGCCATTTCCGCATGTTTCTTCTCTTCAGTTCTTACTGCCATTTGCCTATTTTGATGACTTTCTACCTTACATTTGAACAAATGTACATAGTCTAAAGCAGAGATTTTTTTTAAGTTTATTTATTTTGAGGGGGGAGGAAAAGAGAGAGAGGGAGAGAGAATCCCAAGCAGTCTCCATGCCATCAGCACAGAGCCCAAACCACAGCTCGATCTCATGAACCACAAGATCATGACTTGAGCCAAAACCAGGGTTTCTCAGCCTTGGTGCTGTTGGCATTTGGAGCCGGATAATTCCTTGGAAATGGCTGTCCTGTACATTATGGGGGTGTTGAGTATCATCCCTGGCCTCTACCCACTGGATACCAGGAGTACACACCCCCAACTGTGACAAATAAAGTATTTCCAGACACTGCCACATGTCCCCCTGGGAGGCAAAATTGCCCCAGTGGAAAACAATTCATCTAAGGCAGGTTTCTAAATATTCTTCCTCAGTCTCACTTCTGTTCATGATAGCTGCCATTTTAATGGTTCTAGGCCTTGCTTTCATTCTGTTACTCCTGTGCCCCTAAACTTCTAGTGACTTTTTACCCTAGTTCAGACCTTTATCCCCCTCACCCCTATCTTTTTTAAGTTTCATTTTTAGCAGAATACTACATGCACATGTTAATGAGTAAAAGAGTACAGAAGAACCATGAAAAGAGGCCTCCTGTTCTATTCCTCTCTTCTCTCCTGTCTGAGAGGCAACTTTAAAAACTTTGTTTCTGACTTACTTCCAGCAGTTTTCTCCATAGTTCTAGGTTTAGTTACACTTCTGTTTATTTGACTTATCAATTTTAGGCAAAATCTATTGGCTATTTGTTTTAAAGATGGGGTTATAGCTCAGGTATATAATTTGGTTTTTACCCTCTCTCCTTTCCATTTTTTGACATGTAGGTGATTATTTCTAGTCATACATGGTTATCTTTAAAAAATAATATATTTTTGGTCAACCAACTTTCAAGACCACAGTGTTGCACCCCCTCAAGCTGAGTGAGATAGAGACCAAGTTGATAATATCTCTCAACCTTCCCACTTAGTAAGATGGGAGCTTCACTGTTTTTACCTTATCTTCCTCATTTTCCATATCCACCTTCTGTCAGCAATACTTTTATTTACGTTCCCATTTACAATGTTGACATTTTCATTCTTTCTTGCAAATACAACAAAGTCTTCTATGCCATATTCTTAGCTTGACCCTTTAAGTTGAAAGCCAATAAACCAAATTTACATTTTATGACCATGCAAACATTTCTCCCTACCAGGTCAAGTATAGAGCTATAATTTTATTTCCTTCTCCATTGTTCAATGGCATCATCCTTGATTCACTTGAAGGATAAAGATCAGTGTTAGTGTCAGAGAACTTCTTTCTTCAATTCTCATAGCTCCGAAAAATCATGGCATATTTTACATTGATTCATAAATAGCCCATATCTTTCTTGTGAGTTTTTGTTTTAGTCTAGTTAACATCCATCACCATACATATTTACACTGTTTTTCTTACAACCAGAACTTTTTTTATTTTTTATTTTTTAAGTCATTATTTTAATTCCAGTTAGTTAATACACAATGTTATATTAGTTTCAGGTGCACAATATAGTGACTCAACACTTCCATATATCTCTCAGTGCTTATCATGACAAGTGAACTCCTTAATCCTCATCATCTATTTAACCTATCCCCCCACTTCCCTCTGATAACCATCAGTTTGTTTTCTATAGTTAAGAGTCTGTTCATTTCGTGTGATAAGAACTTTTAAGATCTACTCTCTTAGCAACTTTTGAGTTTACAATCCAGTGTTATTAACTATAGTCACCATACTGTGCATTAGATCTTGTGAGTTTTTATTTGCTTTGTTTTTGCACTGCTTGTCTATTTTTCTTCACCATATCCTCACATTTATCATGCTGATTAATCTCTTTTCCCACATGCCCAACCCCACCCTTAGGGCTTCTCTTCGTTGTTTTCCTTGCTTGGACCCACAGATGCCCGAAACCCATGTCTTTGTGATTTTTGTTTTGAATCCCATGTCTTTGTAATTTTTGTTTTATCTTCATTTTGCTAGAGTATAGCCGCAAGTAACTTACAAATAAAAAGAGTCTTGAGTGATTAAAAACTTCTCTCTTCTACCCTCACTCTGATCAGTAGGTTGAACATAAAATTCTAAGCTAAAAATAATTTTGTTTACAATTCTAAAGGTACAGTTAGACCCAGGGCTGCTGAAAGGCATACATGTTTTCTTGACATATTTTTCTCTCTCTTGTATTTGGTGTCAATAAGTTAGGCTATGGTATATGCAGTGCCAAAATGTCAGTAGCTTGTCACATGTTAACTGTGGGTATCTCTATTTTGGCCTCATTTGTCTTCTAAGTATGGGATCTAGACTCCAGAAGTCGTCCCTAGCAGAGAATGCTCAACTTTTGACAAGAGAAAGGAACTATGATAGAACCAAAAAATGTTGACACTTCAAGCTCCTACTAGCGTTATTACCATTCACATTGAAACCAGTCACATGTCCAAACCTGACACCAATGGAGCAGGAATCATTGCCTCCAAAAGTCTTCCTTCTCCAGCATCCCATACCCATCACATGGGAAGGAGCCCCAGGGAAGGGTCTGAGGGATGGGCCTTATACAGAGGGAGAGTGAATAAATAGGAAGAATAATATAATATACCACATTTTAGAATTTTAGGGTTTACTCTCTTTATTCTTAGAGTTCTGAAATTTTATGACTATGTATTGAGATGGTTCTTTTATTCATCCATTATGCTAGGCACTTGGTGGATCTTTATAATCCAAAGACTCATATCCTTCTTGTGGGAAAGATTCCTCAATTCTTTCTTTAGTAAATCCTCCTTCCTGTTTTTCACTCATTCTTCCAGGAAATTGAACCACCTGAATTGCTTTTATATGTATGTTTTTATCTTTTTTATTTTTTAGACATATATTCCATTATTTTGTCTTTTTGCCTTATGATATTTTTTGAGACATTTATTTTCAATTGATCTTTAAACAAATTTGACAATAACAAATTATTGTTTTGATTTTTATTCTCTCAAAATATTTTGTTCTTGTTTTATGAATATAAAATGTTCTTGAATCTCTGAGTAGATGAATCTGCTCATTTTAATATCCTTTTCTATTTCCTGAATTATCTCCATTTCCTTCAGTGTGCACTTTTCTGCTTGTTTACCTTGGTTGTCTTTTCAAAAATTTCTGACTAGAAGAGAAAGACAGATATCATATGTTTTCACTCATATGTGGAACTTGAGAAACTTAACAAAAGACCATGGGGGAAGGGAAGGAGAAAAAATAGTTACAAACAGAGAGGGAGGCAAACCGTAAGAGACTCTTAAATACAGAGAATAAACTGAGGGTTGAAGTGGGGGGAGGGGAAAATGGGAGATGGGCACTGAGGAGGGCACTTGCTGGGATGAGCACTGGTGTTCTATGTAAGCGATGAATCACAGCAATCTACCCCCAAAACCAAGAGCACACTGTATATGCTGTATGTTAGCCAACTTGACAATAAATTATATTAAAAAAAGAAAAAAAAGAATTTCTGACTAGAAGCACTATGAAGGAATTAGTCTAATTTGGCCTCCAGAAGCACTATATCTGGTGATGTCTGTCTGATAGACCAGAATGCCAAGGCTCCACTTTGAGACTACAGTGTCCAAACAGGAGCCTCACCTTTGCTCACACAGTTAACTCAAGGTTTTTTTCTAACCCTTACCAGATACACTCCAGAGAGTGCCATATATTTTCCTGCCCAAAGATATGAACATGGATTGATACCCACCCTTGGGAATAAGCTACGAATTGCAAAGTGCCTGCTTCTCTTTGAAGAGCCCATTAAGAAATGAAAATGTATTTGCATTTCTATAAGGTTGTGGATTTCACAAAGCTTGTATTTTATACTGGTATAGAAGGCTCAATCAACCCTTTGACTTAGTAAGCATAATAATTAAGCTGGTCTGCTTGTCTGTGCTCTTTCCCAATGTCGATGTGAATGTTAGATGATTTGATGAAGGGCCCTAGAGCACAAGCTTTCACATTTTTTTAATCTAAGATTAACTGTAATGCATTTTACATTAAGACTCAGTAATGCATATAAACATAAATATGCACTTAATGGAAATAAAAATTTACAAAATGCCATACTATATACAAACCAATTTTATATTTTCCTTTATATTTCAGATATTAAAATTCTGATCAACACTTACTAGACGTGTTTTATGACTCACTAATATTTTATCATATATAAAACAGTGCTATAGAAATTCTATGAAGTAAATAAAAATGTTCTCTGGGTTTTCAAGTAAATGTCATAAATTCCCTACTCTAAAGATATTTTCTTCATTTTTTTAACATCATTTTAAAACTCAGAATCTTTTTTTAAGTTTATTTATTTATTTTGAGAGAGACAGAGAGAGTGCAAGTTGGGGGGCGAGGGGAGAGAGAGAGGGAGAGAGAGAGAATCCCAAGCAGGCTCCACGCTATTAACACAGAGCTTGATGAGGGGATTGAACTCAGGAAATCATGAGATCGTGACCTGAGCTAAAATCAAGAGTTGGATGCTTAAACGACTGAGCCACCCAGGTGCCCCTGAAGCTCAGAGTCTTATTATGTGTGTTTAACATAACAATTCTTAGCAAGCTTTGTTATCTGTGTATTTTCTCCAAAATTCAAACTTAAAGGAAAACTTACAAAACTAAAATGAAGAATTGACCCCAATGGTTGCTTAGTGTAATAATATATGTGGTCGTTGTCTTAATTGGGATGTTGTATGGTCAGATTGCTTGTTTGAGGGAGAATGGATTTGCAACATACATCAAACAATTTTCATTAAGAAGATTTAAGTGTTGTTGCTCAATTTTGGTCCACTTCTATATGTTGAGGTAACTGTAAGGATGGCTAGAAACAAATAGCCCAAGGACTGTGCTACAGATTCCCCTCTGCCATGTGGCTGTGCCTGAACCTCTCCTAAATATTTTGGTAAAAAAAAAAAAAAAAAAAAAAAAGTATCACATTTGCACAAGATTAAGTTGAGCACTCTTTTAAGATTGATTAAAATCTGGGACTGGCAGAGCAAATGACTCAACAGAAAACATGAGGCATGTGTTATGTTATACAAGGAAAATAACTCTGTATTCAGGACAGCTTTCTTAGAAAACCGGAGACAATGGCAGTGAATTCTAAATCAAAAATACATTGCAGTGAAATAACCCATGACTGAAAAGGAACTGTGAGCACACCCATGGTTAACATCAATTGATTATATGTTGAGTAAATGAGGGTTTGTTTTCAATTGTTATTTGGGGAATTGAGTACCTTTCAAGTAGCAAGAAAAGTTGCAGAAAGTGCTCAGTTTTAAGTGGATTCTGTCATGTTACTGAAAAATCTTAAGTGTTGGTTAACTTACACAAAAGAGAAAGTAAACTACTTCTAGGTTTTTCTACCTCTACTGGGGGTTGGGAAGATAGTGGCTTGCTTTTTAGTTTTCCAGAACCCTTCCAAAGAAGTGTTGTTGTAGATTCTTTTAAGTAATAGCCACACAAATAATCACAGATTATGGTGTCATACAATTCCATTAACCAGGTGAAGGAAAAATAGCAACATTTTCATTTTACTGAGATGTCAGCTCCCTCCCTTGCTGTACCATGCATCTTAATGTCCTTGCGGTCTACACTGACTTGGGGCTCCAAACCTCTGTCATTACTTGGCAATACCTTTCTCTAATTTCTTGTGACACACGGTGCTTAAATCCACAAGAAATGTGAGGTGAGGCAGAGAGAATTCCTGCAGACTGACTTGCTATATGCAGAACACTCATTTGCATTATTCATTAGATAAGAGCACTGATTTGCATCTCATTCTGGTTGTCTCCTTTAGGTGAAAAAATACTGAAGAACTCTCCACATTCCCCCAATTTTTTATATTAATAATAATTATTAGGGGAATTATGCTTGATTGCTGTCCTAGATTTTGTCCTGCACCATTTGCAATTCCTCTTTAAAAAATCCTAAACACCCCCAAATTCCCAAACCAATGTGATTTTCCCCTTTGTGTTTAAAATATTTAAAGCTTTAACATTTGATGAAAGATCTGAATACATAAATATATTTTATTGAAATGCAAAATGAGACATTTATTTATGATCTATATCTAACATTAGGAATGAGAAGGAGGAGGGAGTGGGAAAAAAATACAGGCACAAGTACAACGTTTGAGTCTCCCTAAATCTCATTTTAGAGAAATTTCCTAGCAACAGAACATGCCACAGATTAGAAGATACTGCTGGTAATAAATTCTTCCCCTCTTGATGGTCAAATCCAAGTGATGAAATTTTGTCTTGCATTTTCTCTTGAGAAGCAATGACCAATTAAGAATAGCCCTATCATTATAAAAAAAAAGTTTATTGATGATGTCCTACTGTGGGTAGAGCTCTGCCGGTCTCTAGAGTTCCTGTGATAGGAACAAGAAAAGCAATAAAATATCCTTCTTTCCTTGGCCTATAGTCTTAATATCCCATAGTCATAGTAATCTTCCGAGCACTCACCATTTCCTTGGCAGGGGTGATGTAGGGCTTTATTTATGCACTTGAGCGATTCTTCAGGATTCTGGGGTGCAATCTGACCCACAATCTCACCTTCAGTTTGAACCACTGGTGCATTGACAAAGGGGAAACATGGCATCTTGTGGATGACAGCCTTCTTTATCCTTCTCAGGAGAGATGGGAACAGAGGAGTCAGAGACTCAGTCTCTCACTTGCTGATTTATCGCTGTTCAGTTGCCCCCTGAGCAAGTGATGGCATTCTGTAGAAGATTACAGCAAATCTAGTGTCGTGGATCAATCACAACATCCCAAAAGGAAGTGGAATTTCTATGGTATCAGGGTGACATTGTAACCAGGAGCATGGTGTCTGGCAGGCTGGGATGGTTTGTTTGTGAGTAGAGGTTTCATACAAATTGCACACTTTTTCAACACAGGTACCAAAAGATTAAATTGATTCTTTTGCTCGACTTTTTCGTGTCTCTCAAGGCCTTTAATTCACTGGTGGAAGAGGTCATCACAAGCATTTATTATCCTTGTTCATGGGGCACCCCCTCCCCCAACTGCTGTTTATTCTTGTCTGGTTCCTGTGATTAATGCTGTGAAGGAAAGCAACTACTTCTGTCCTTTATGGCTGTTTCTGGCGTACTGCAATGTTTAAGGTTTTTTGGCATCCCCTTAAGGAACACCATTTTTGAATAGCCCTCATTTACATCCGACTGAAACTGGAATCCTGGCCAAGATTTTATTTTTGGCCAGTGACCAGTTAGGTCAACTTCAAATTGTGTTTTTCTTGCAAGCATGATTCTTGAAAGATATTTTTCCACTTCAAGCACTCAAACGTTTTCAAATAATGAAGTTCTTTTGCACTTATTTCATTAGGGCCAAATGGTGACCTTTCAAGTAACAAACATTAATATTAAAAATTTGGGGCAGCTTATACCTAGTTGTATTAGTTTGGGATGATTATGCCATTTGGACGACATCAGTCTTTTATATTTGTTAATGTCATAATAGGGTTGTAGTGCCATGCTTCATAAAAATGTCACTGGTGAGCTATTTCCACTGTAGAAGTGTTACTGTGATTTCACAATCCTGAATGAACTAAAGAGATTACATTTGAATATCTCATACACATTTCAAAACTAACATGGCCAAAAGACAACTGTGATTTACCATTCTGCCCACTTCCCTTCCCCTCACTCAAAAACTATTACTAATCATCTCAGCAAGTGGTATCACCGTTCCCCCATTTGTGTAAGTCAAAACGCTAGTGGGCATCCTTGGTCCCCTTTTTCTCTCATCTTTATGGTCTGAGTACTATTGCTGTATAACAAATCACTTTATTGCTGTATAAAGTAGAAGAGAGTAGGGGATGAAAGATATTGTAGCCATTTTTGGAAAATACTATCAACTGCTGTCTATCCTCTGTCCACAGCTATTCACATCCTTTCCACATGCAAAAGACATCTGACCCCTCCCTCAAAATTCCCGAAGTCTCATCTTAGTACTTGAAGTCCAGGACGTGGTCATCCAAATCAATTCCAAGTGCCAATGAGGCTCTTTGGATGCAATTCCTCTAGCATGGTTCTTTTCACTCTCTGAAGAGCTGTGAGTAAGAGACTCCAATGATCTTCCTTCCATATACCCAATATGCAGTGCAGGATAACCACTATAAATATTCTTATTGAAAAAGGGAGGAGGAGCGGGAGGCACACAGAATCAGTGTCCAATAGCAATTCTGAAATTTGGCTGGGCACATCTTGCCAGTTCCTTGATATGGGCTTGAATCTACTTCTTAGCCGTTGTTTTCTCCAGCTGCTGGATCCACCTTCTTCAGCATTTGGTTTCACTCCCTGAGTTATTCCACCTTCCATGTTTGCAGCTGAGTAGTTTTCTCATCCTGCTTCCTGCCCAAAGTAGTCCGTGGGTCCAAAGACCAAACCCCTTTTATTTTATGGTGTATCTACTCCTTTCAGTCCAAGCTGATACATTTCCTTTAAAATTTTTCGGCTTCCAATGTATTAATATAGAAATCTATCATATTAGACCAAACAAACAAACAAACAAAAAAAACATGTCCAGAAATCTCTTCAGTTTATAGGCTTTTTTCTGCCATGGACTCCCTGTGAAGCTGCCATAAGACAAACCCTTAAGAGTCTAGGTGTCTATTGTTTAAAAAGGCATGCCCTTAAATCCAGAAGCTTTGTATGTATTTGAAAGGTTTATGAGGCACCATCTTACATCTTCCTGAGGTTTTAATGAAAAATTTTACAGCCACACTCTTGTCTTCATCTTAACGATGAGACATTTTCCTAATAGGTCTTGATTTGATCTTTGCACTGAGGCCCTTTTTATTTTGAGAATCTTCTACTAAGAGACACTGAAAGAACAAGTTTTGTTTTTTTTTCAAACCCACTAAGTGTTTTTATATTTTCTTTAAAGCTTGCTTAGAAGTTGTCCAGTACTTTTTTTCCTTATTTCTTTGTATCTGTGCCTTGCACATGGCTAAAAGAAATAGATGGACACTTTCAGTATCCTGCCTGAGAAGTATCCTTAGACAAATTCACCAGTTTATTAGGTACATTTATTTTTATTAAAAAAAATTCTTTTAATGTTTATTTTTGAGAGAGAGAGAGAGAGAGAGAGAGAGAGAGAGCAAGCATGAGTGGGGGAGGGGCAGAGAGAGAAGGAGACACAGGATCTGAAGCAGGCTCCAGTCTCTGAGCTGTCAGCACAGAACCTGATGCGGGGCTCAAACTCAAGGACTGAGAGATCATGACCTGAGCCGAAGTCAGACACTTAACTGACCGAGCCACCCAGGTGCCCCTATTAGGTACATTTTTTATTTTCTATGTTAATACAGGCAATGGGGTTGCCAAACTCTCTGCCGCTGTAAAGCAGAGGTCAATATTTTCCCAGCTTCCAATAAGAGTTTCCTCCCTGTCATCCTAGCTGTCACTGGACTCCATAAGTCCTTTCTTTTCATTAAAAACATTTTTTTTAATGTTTATTTATTTTTGAGAGACAAAGCGTGAGCAGGGGAGGGGCAGAGAGAGATGGAGACACAGAATCTGAAACAGGCTCCAGGCTCTGAGCTGTCAGCACAGCCGTGAGGTTATGGCCTGAGTCAAAGTCGGACGCTTAAACTGAGCCACCCAGGTGCCCCCCCCCCCATAAGTCCTTTTTAACATCTGTTTGCTTCACTAGCTTTCACTTACTCTGAACTACTATCTCCTTAAGGACTTCTGCCCACTGTCCAGTCCTAAAGGTAATGCCATATGTTTTAAGCTTTTGATGTGGCAGAACTCAATTCTGACATGAAATTTCTGTTTCAGTTGCTGTTCCTGCGTAAGAAACCACCACATAATTTAGTGGCACCATTTACCTTTTATTATGCTTAAAGATTGCGTGGATCAGGAATTTAGACAGGGTACAATAAAGATGGCTTATCTATACCGCAATATCTAGGATCTCAGCTGGGAGTCTTCAGTAGCTGGGCACATTTTCACAGCTGTGGCTAGAGTCATTTTGAGGTGTCTCCATTCACATATCTAGCAGTTGATGCTGGCTAACAGTAGGGACTTCTTGGGCTGTTCACATAGGGGATCTCTCCAGGAGAGAGATAGGATCTCTGTATGGCCTAGAGTTTTCTTACTGCATGGTTGACACAGCACAGTTGAACTTTCTACATCAAAGCTCAGAGCTTCAAAAGTGAGCGTCATAGCCAACAAAGTGTGCACCAGTTTCCTGTAGCTGCTATAACAAAATGTCACAAAACAGGTAGCCTAAAACAGAAGTTTATTGTCTCAGTTCTAGAGTCTAGATGTCTGAAATCAAAATGTTGGCAAGGCTGTACTCTTTCTGAAGGCTCTAGGAAAGAATCCTTCCATTACTCTTCCTGCTTTCTGGTACTTGCCCACAATCTTTGGTGTTCCTTCACTTCTAACTGCATCACTTCAATCCCTGCTTTCTTTGCCACATGACCCTCTTCCCTCTGTGTATCTGCGTCTTCTCAGCTTTGAAGGATGCCAGCTATATTGGAATTAAGGTCCACCATAATCCATCATGTCCTCATCTTGACTAAGTATATCTGCAAAGACTATTTCCAAATAAGGTCATATTCTGAAGTTCCAGTTGGATGTGAATTTTTGTGCGACACTCTTCAACCCAGTACAACTGGAATTATGCTGTCTCTATAACGTAGTCTGAAAGTTACATAGCATCATTTGTGCTGTTCTTCAATCGGTTGACACAGTCACGATAATGCTCACGTAGGCTTAAAGGTAGAAGAGTTAGACCACTTATTAATGAGAGACTTTGAGGACCACATTGTAGAAGAAGGCGGGGTATGAGGTGTTGTTCTGTTCATCTTTAAAAAACACACTCTGCCATGTCCTTATCTAGTCCATGACCAAAGTCTATTGATTCTACATCCCAAATATACCCCAAATCTGTCCACTTACCTCCTTTGCCACCCACTCATGTAAAGCAGCATAGTCTCCCATCTGAATTACTGTGTTAGATTCTTATCCAATCTTTCTGTACCTACTTGTGCCTCTTCTAACTCATTCACCACCAATATACAAGAAGAGAGTTGTTAAAACTATAAGTTGACTCATAGTGTCTTCTTTTTAAATATCCTTGGAGGCTTCCAATTGCATGCACAATAAAATCCACATGTCTCCTAGTGGCCTAAGAGGCTGTGCATAATCTTTCCCTAACCTGTCTTTCCAAGTGCCTCAGTAAAAAGGTATGATAACTTCTTCTTCCCTATGTACTATCCCCAGCAACTCAGGCTTTCTAACCATTCTTTGACCAACTCAACCACATTTGGATCTCAAAGAGTTTGCACATGTACTTTTTTTTCTACCTGAAATCTCTCTCTTTTGGTTCCTCATTAGGGCTCACATATTGCACACTCCAAGTGTCATATGTTACCTCTTCAGACAATAGTGATGATAGTAATTATGGCTAGCATTCTTTTGAGTTATCTCAAAACATTTGCCAGACTTTGGCCCTAGTCATTTTATCTGAATTATCGCTTTAAATATTTATAACAGCCTTTGAAAGAAGTACTATTATCATTCTTATTTTACAGATAAGAGAACTAAGGCTTAGGTTAAGAGTTTAAATAATGTTCCCAGAATCATACTACCATCTGCTGTGTAACATATACCAGGTATGACAGAGTTTAGAATTATACCCAGGACTATCTGACTCTAGAGACCGCCCTCTCTACCACTAGACCCTGCTGCCTTTCCAGAAAGATGTGTCCCTTATTTTATTCTTAGACATAGAACCTATTTATTTTCTTCATTTTGTTGATCACTCTCTGTAATTTTTTAAGTATGTGTCTATTTATTTATTGCCTATCTTTCTCACCAGTATCAAAGAATTTTTTGTTGTTCATAGTTGTATTCCAGCACCCAACGCAGTGTGTGGCACATAGCTGATACTTAATAAGTATTTGATAAATAAGTGAAGATCCCTACACAAGTGTTGGTAAATGTTTAGCCACTAGGTTTGGGTAGGGGCTGGGGACTGATTTATAGCTCTTTTGAATTTTCATACTGCCGCCACAGGGCTGATTTCAGTCGGCAGTTTCACAAGTGACTCATAAGATCCCGGAAAGTTAAGCACTGAATGGCTAAATGAATGAATGAATGTTGCAAAGAACATGGTGGCTCCCCCACCGGAACTGGTTTCCAAAAGGGCAGGGGCTTTCCTTCTCTCCACAAGCCCCTGTTGCTTTAGCTCCAAAAAGATCATCATGCACATTGGTGAGGTTTCAGAGCACAGCTGTTCTCACAGCTGCACAAGGACAATGAAGAGTTAATGCTGTATCTGAAATACTAGATATCTCTACAACAATTTAGTGAGAAACACTGAGATCAGATACTGTCATTTCTTCATCTTTTTTTTTTTTTTCCTCTGCCTCAGGTGTTGGCGAGGACACATATGATTCAGAAGCAAGGGCAGGATGACTTTGTTTTATCCTTTATATGGAAAGGATGGCAGGGGTTGGAGCAAGAAGGAGTGAAAAAAAAGGAGATGGGGAAAAAAGCCATTAATATTTCACATTAGGCGTAAAAATGCTCAGTTACAGCTTTGGCTAGGAAGAGAAATCTCCTTGAGAATATTTGTTAGATTTCTATGCTGAATGATCACACAAAAGACTGATTTATAATTGGTCCAGTTATTTACTTCTGTGTGTAGTATGGAATAACATAGGCGTTATTTTTTAAATCAATATCTGCCACTTTCAGCATTGCTGAAAGTAGTTTATTTGACAATTCTTAAATTAAAAAAAAATATTTTTTTGATCAGCAGTCCCACACTGGTGTGAATCTGACAATAGATCCAAATGAATTCATAGCATTTGGTGGGATTTTATTTATCACATTGGGTATGAAAGTCCTGACGTGTTGGCTGATTGCAACACTAGGTGTTCAGACAAAGGGCG
Organism: Herpailurus yagouaroundi; assembly: GCF_014898765.1. Taxonomy (NCBI): domain Eukaryota; kingdom Metazoa; phylum Chordata; class Mammalia; order Carnivora; family Felidae; genus Herpailurus; species Herpailurus yagouaroundi. The sequence continues at coordinate 92,109,761 of NW_024412388.1, forward strand.
GTGCTTAGATGTCTTGTCTCGGTCATGGCCAGGATGTAATGTGTCTCTGATTTAACTGACAAGTCTATACTGTGGCCCCATTTGCTCTAATTGGTTCACACCCTGTAGGAATAATACCTCCTATTACGCACATGCATTCTGGGGTTTTGAGTGAATATATTCTAAGATGCTCTCCTTGCCAGCTCTACGATGCAGAGTTTTAAAAGTGCATGTGTAATTAATTTTGTTTTAGTAATTTGAATTAATACCAAGAGAAATGCCTTGCTCTTTATTAATTTCCAGGTGTGAGTCTAAAGAAAACAGCAACCACTTTTCTTGAAATCGCATGAATAATATTGGAGCAAGACTGTCTCGGTTGGAGACAAAAACATTATATTTATGTCTCATGGTAATCTATCCATTGGTTAATGGACCCAGAGCCCTCTAGACAGTTCACAAATCCACATAACAGAGGAGATTTTTGCATTAGGATTCCTGACTTAGCTGAAAAATGTGAAAAATCAGATGCAGCCGAAGAGTTCCCTATTGATTACAAATGTGAGGATCAAGAGTAAGTTATTCCATCTAAGGCAGCATTCATTTAAATTTAAAATGGTCCTTTCTGGTAATCTCATTTTGGTTAGTGGCATACAAATCAATGAAATTTTTAAGAGTATTAATTCTATCCCATATGAGGGGCTTCCTATGACAGAATGGACATTGATAGCCAGTCATATTTTGGAGCCTCTAACAGTTTGGGTGAATTTAGAAATGTAAATGGAGCTTAAGGACAAAGTTGTAATTCTTAGCTTTTTTTTTTTTTTTAAAGAAAATAAACAATGAGTAGTCTCTAAAGATAAAAATGGGAGTCAAATTTCCCAGCCCTGCCAAATTACTCTTTGCTGCTCGAATATCAATTTTTTTGTCTGTGCCATTTGATCATAGTACTCTAATAGTATAGGTAGGTTCATAAGAGATTGCAATATTCTATGTTTTTTAGAAGAACCTTATAGGCATATAATTCATCAGTTTTCCAGCTTCATATCTGGTATAAAAATTTCCTATATATCACCCTGGACAGATAGACAGTTCCAGCTTGAACACATCTAAAAATGGAAAGTTCTTAATGGCCTAAGACAGTGGGAGCAAACACTTATGACCAAGGAGGTAAATGCAAGTCAAAACTTAAGAAAACAAAGTGCCTTACTTGAATAGGTTTTTATACACCAATATTTATAAGTGTTATTCATAGTAGCTGAAAGTGGAAACAACCCAAATGTCCACCAACAGAGAAATGGATGAACAAAATGTGGTATATACATATAATGGAATATGATCAGAAAGGAATGAAATTTGGACACATACTACAACATCGACGAACCTTGAAGATATTATGCTGAGTAAAATAAGCTGCACACAAAAGGACAAATATCATATAATTGCACTTATGTGAAATATCTAGAATAGTTAAATTCATGGGGACAAAAAAAGTAGAACAGTAACTGTCAGACGCTGGGAGAAGCAGGGAATGGGGAGCTATTGTTTAATGGATAGGGAGCTCCAGTTTGGGAAAATGAGAGTTTTGGAGATGGATAATGATGATGGTTGCCCAACAAGGTGCATGTACTTCATTCCATTGGACTGTATACTCATAAATGATTAAAATGTACTGTGTATATTTTGCCATAATTAACAACAACAACAACAAAGGTGCCTTGGAAGAAGTCTGGAGTCCACGAGCATCTTTCTGTATGTTCTCACTTTCTACTCAGTCTGTGTCCCTCATGTCTGATTCCCACTTTGTGCTGCTGGCTTCCTTATTTTCAGACACCAATCCTGGATGGACAAGATCACTTGGGGTTTCCTAAGAGGAAGGTGGGTAGACTTTGTGCAAAAGCCTTATCCCAGGGAATGACTTCAGTTCCAGTGTGTTTCACTATATTTTTTCCCAGAAGTCTTCATAACTCCCGACACCCAGATTCCAACCATTAGCCCAAAAGGTCAGTGTCTGGAAGTTAGCCCTCCTCCTTCCAATTCAGGGGTCTAGAGACACATACCTTAGCTTGTAATCTCCCTCTCTTTAGTTGTATTTACTCTTTTTCTGACACATCTTCCCCATCTTGTTTTCCTTTTATTTCCAAAATGTGTATTTAGTTTTAAAGTTTAAGATACAATTGCTATTCCTGGATGGATGAAATGGTCTTTGTTACAATTGCTATTCCACATGTGTGACTACATTTTGCATGCTTGGAAATTACCGGCGATGCCATGGGATTTGGTTCTAATGTTCACTTTAATTCAGTTGGCTCACATTATACAATAAAATCTGACTAATTCTGAATAATGGGAGTTAGACTACAGTGGTTTCCTGAAAAATGAGAACCACTGACAATTTTTTCAAAGAATTAAATTTTCTTCCTTTTAAATTCCATGTGTATCATAAACAAAGTAAACTGAGACTAATAGGTAAAATGAGATAAGGTATAGGAGGATTATAATTCAAAATATGCTGGTATTAAATATAAGGCAAATGCCCTTAAACATATATTAATTGCTTAATTTTTATGTTCAGAAATTAAAAGTACCTTCATAGGTGGCCAAATTGTCTTTTCCTTTGTTGATAGGAGAACTTTCCTGAATGGGGGGATGATTTTCTCCCCTGGTAGTCTTCTTACTTCTCTGAGAACTTCTTCCACAACTTCTTCAGTGCTGTTATCTCTCATGTTAAATTTCTTGCTCGCTGCTCTTCTCTTTTCTCACAGTCTTACTGTTACAATTACAAGTTCTGCCTAGTTGCTGTTACTTCCTTCACTTCAACCTTTTTGTGTTCTCCAAGCCCTGATTACCAACTGCCAACCAAACATTTCCATCTCAGGACACATTGAAATTCTGGATACTTTAAACTGAATTCAATCTCTCCCTCCTTACTGCCCACTTTTCCTGGATTCCCTATCTTTCTCTGGCCAGAAGGCCTTCCTTACGCTCCTACTAAAAGCAAGTCATAACTAGTATTAGTGAGCGTTCACTCTGTGTCAGGCACTTTTATACAAAACAGCTGTTGGAAGTATATTTAATTATATCCTCAGTTTACGGTTGAGGAACTCTTCTCTGAATGATGTGAAGTAGCTTGCCTAAGACTTCCAGTTGAAGACGCTCTGGCACTAAGACCACATGGCTCATATCTTCAATGTTGTCTTTTACCAATAGTCTCTAAGTCCTATGGCATCATAATGTTTGTTGAATTTATCTCTCTTTTATATTTCCTCTACTACTATCTTACTTCAAGTCAGCAAAGTTTCACCTGGAATATTCCCACACTTAATATGCCTTCAATTTGACCATATACATTCATTTTCTTTACTGCTACGAGACTTCCTTCCTTCCTTCCTTCCTTCCTTCCTTCCTTCCTCCCTCCCTCCCTCCCTCCCTTCCTTCCTTCCTTCCTTCCTTCCTTCCTTCCTTCCTTCCCTCCTTCCTTCCTTCCTTTTTTGAGTGATTAAAAAAAAAAAAAGAAAAGAAAAGAAAAAAGGACCAATCCTGTCTCTCTCCTGCTTAAACTTTTCAAAGGCTCCACCATGGCTTCCCAGTCAAATCCAGACTCCTTAGCCCTTTATGGTCAGGTCCCCGAAATCCTGCCCAGGATTGTGTCTCATCATTTATTTTCTTACACATAGCTTCCACGTATACCAAATTGCTTGAAGTTGTCAATAGATCATGCATTCTGGTTTTTGTGCCTTTGCACACACTTCTTCCTTTGCCCAGAAGTCCTGTCTTCTTAGCTAACTACTATCATTCTACAGAACTCAACCTGAATGTCACTCCTCCTCTGGAGGGTTAGTCCCCTCACCCTGCCATGCACCCCCACCCCTACCCTCTGTTCCTGTGATACTCTGAGCTTCTTCAATAATCAAATACTCTTGGATGATGATGTCAGGTGCTGACCAGTGCAAGGAATACTTTGATTTGAAATTTGTTCCCCTCTGGCATTCACAGCAATGTCCTGGTTTTTCTTTATCATTCCTTAACTAATTACATCTTAAATCAAAGCCACCTTACAGAAACACAAATATGTACCAGTCCGCCCTTTTCTCCTAAAACTCTTTCCAGTTAATTCAGGCACATGGGGGAATACTTGTCAGTGTTCTTGTTCTTTCTTTCTCTCTTCCCCTCATATCCTTTCATCTGAGTCCAGAGACAGCCCCAGTTACAGTTCATATGTGCAAGTCAACATCTGTTTCCAAGAAAAGAAAATCTAAAGTGTTGAAAAGTGACACTGGCAGAGTACACAAACAGCATCCATCTGCAATGTGTTTAAAATTTTCTAGAAGGCTCTTTCAAGTCTCCACAATATTTTCATTACCTTCTCTGTCTCAGTATGATTTCCTTTACCTCCTACATCACTATTAAAACATAAATAAGAACATATTTCCTATTAATTCACACTTATTAGTTACTAATATGGCTATTACTAACATACTTAGTTTCTACTGTGTTTTTGATTAAGACTATCTATGGTGATTCAGCTAGAATGTGGTTTACACAGGGCTTTATGGGTTGACCTGGAAGCTAACAACCATTTGTCAGAATTTCTGTGGGAAAGATGCCTTCCAAATTCTAAATAGCTGCCTTAGAGACTTTGAGACATAGCCCTTATGCAAGCTGTGGTCTTCATACATTTGAATTTCTTGAAGTTTCTTTGCATATTTACAGGAAATTTAAATTGTTTTCCATAGGTGCTTAGGGAATAATGAAGAGGTAGTGAAAAATGCCTGTGTTTTAGAGTGAGGCAGATCTGGATTTGAATTCCATTGCCGCCATTTATTTTTTCCCTGTTAATGGATAGTTTCCTTAAGCCTCCATCGCCACATCTGTAAAATGAAGATAAATCCTCCCAAGGGCATGGGTTAGGGGTTTAGTGTTGCCAGGTAAAATACAGAACATCTAGTTAAATTTGAAGCCCATGCAAACAATGGGCATTTTTAGTATAGAGATTTTTTAGTATATAACATTTTAGTATGAAAATACTCATTGTTTATCTGAAACTTAAATTTACCTAAGCATGTTGTATTTTCATCTGCTAAATCTTGCAAACCTGCAGGGGGAATGAGTATATCTGTATGATACCCAGAGATGTGTGATAAAGGAAATATGATGGATGGGATTCCTTCTGCAGCCTTTAGCTAGAGTGGTCAGCTATGCTGAAACTGAGTCAGTCTCGGCTTGCTTACTACTACTCCCAAATGCCACCCTCTACCTCAGCAAATTACATAGTCATAGACTCCCTGCCATTAAACCATCTAATGAGAGATCATAATAGTCACCGCTTTGGGATTTGTTCTTCAGAAACTGTGTGCTAAATGAAGTGACTTTTCAATGTTCAATTTAGTAGTATTATGGTATCTGAATTCAGCATAATACATAGGAATAAGTCGGCGATATTTAAAATCATCAACTCTTATACATGGAAGGGACTTCAGAGGTCATCTTGACTATTTGTTATATAGCCATAAGGAGCTGAACCCCAAGGAGTTCAACAGATTTGCACACAACTACTTCCTGGCTGAGCCCAGGCTGGAATTTCAACCCCCTGATTCCAACTTCAGCAGGTTTTTCTCCTGCAGAGTTTCTCCTGCAGTGTACCCTAACTAATCCCCACCATGACTTGTTAGAATACACATGCATGCAGTGACAGGGTAGGATCCGTTTCATTTTCTCTGCATGGCACCTTGCCCGGGATCATTTGGATATATGGACATAATTGATAATTTGGTGCACCATAGTGCGTAAACATTGCCATCAATTTGGCCACTGCATTTTTAATCATATACTCATCTCTATTAAAATACTCTTCTATGCATTAAATTGGATCACTGAATTTGATTATACAAAAATAATGACCTTATTCCCAGACCCTTAGAGTACACATTTCCCCATTTTTCAAGGTGCAGTGATATACTATTTTTATCAAAGATAGATTCTATTGTGACTTTCATGACTATAGCTTATCTAGTTATTCTTTTTTTAATAACTTAGTAAAATTTAACTTATTTTTAGTTCAAAACAAATTCTAAAAGTGACATGTATGAAACAAGTGGAAATTTGAACATTAGCTTTAAAATGATGTTAAAGAATTATTAGAAATTCTTTAGGTATGATAATGTAATTGTAGTCACATTTCGAGGCACATGCTGGTATACTTACGAATGTGCTCTTGGATTTGCTTCAAAATTACATTGTGAGAGGAGGTGGGATTAGGTAGAAAATAGCTAAAATGAGATTGGCCATAAGATCATTTTTGAAGGTGGATGAAGGGTACATGGAGCTTTCATTATACTATTCTGCCTGTAAATATCTATGCTTAAAATTTTCCATAATAAAAAGTTAAAACTAGACTCCTGATTCCCAATCTCTAGATTGATTATACAGAAATTAAATAAAGTTGTATCACAAAATCAAAGGGTTTTTTTTGTTTGTTTGTTTGTTTGTTTTTTTTTTTTTAATTTTGAGGGCAGAGAGAGAGGGAGAGAGAGAATCCCAAGCAGGCTCCACACTCAGCATGGAACCTAATGTGGGGCTCAATCTCATGACTGTGAGATCATGACCTGAGCTGAAATGAAGAGGCAGATGCTTAACCAACTGAGCCATTTTAATGACTATATTGAGAGGACAGAAATAACATTTGCCTTAATGTCCAATAGTTGTTTGCTTTGTTTTTTTGTTTTTTTTTTTTTGTTTGTTGTTTTTGTTTTTTGTTTTTTTTACCCTTCATGTTCATTTGGGAGAGTCACAGTAATAGAAAGAATTTAGAAGTGGGAACTCAAAAGAGTTTAATCCTAACAGGTCTCTGCCTTTTGTTAGCTATGTGACCTCAGGCAAAATACTTAATCTCTTCAGGCCTTAGTTTTCTCATTATGTGAAACGAAAACATTGCAGTAGTCTCTTAGGGTGTTCAGCTCTAAAATTGTTTGACTTGATGATATCACATGCAGGCTTTCCAAGTCCACCATTAAGTTGGCTCGTGGTGTGTTTAACCTTTATTCTGTCCCCAGTAATGGAGCAATGGGCTCTATTCTGGGAACCACTGATTTTAACTGAAAGATATTAGGAATAGGATACTAAAATATTATATGCTTCCTATGGATGCTTCCTGTGCATGAATTTATTATTTAAGTCATGCCGATAGTGGTTGATGTTTTTTACTGCTATTACCTAGTCAACGAATTATAGAAATTGTTTTGCACTTTGAAAGGTTGAACAATATCCTTGGTGTGGTGCTTAGATAAACTTTCAAAATTCAAATCCTCATTTTAGGATTCCAGGATAATCCCATATTTACTGTATATATATCATTTTATGATTGTGTTACGTTCAGTTATGTCCCTAGCCTTTTTGAAAAATATTTTATATATTCTCATGTAGCAGGACGTTGCCCTCTTCACCAATTTTATTGTCTCTTTTTTGAACTGCTCCTAGTTCCATAGTTTGGCATACATTATGCATGTTGTATTTATGTCATGTTTTTTCAAACAAAGGTGAGACTTTTGAATATGTGAAGTGCAACCCTAACTCACTGCAAACCTGTATGTTTGTAACTTCCACCCAAGGATTCAATTTCTTTGCAGTCCTATAATCATTGCAAAACATCTGCTTATGAAAAATATGCACTGGGCACTACTTTATAGTGATGCTAAAAGTATTATCTCAATGTCACATCAAAATTCATCCATTCAACAAATGTTTAATGAATGTCTTCTAGGTGTGTTAATTTTGAAAAGGGATCTCACAGGAAAGAAGGCTTAGAACAAATTACCAGAGGACAGAGATTTCCAATTTTAAACTGATTTATTCATCAGAAAATGTTACTAAGAGACACTTACTTATTCATACACACAGTCTTCCTCTTGCACAGATACTTCAAAATTACCATAATTAATTCAGAGTCCCAACTCAGGCCCTCGTAAAGTGAAGTGACTATTTCAGCAAAGCCGTAATGGAATATCTTTATGAAATCCATTATTGCTTTTCAAAACAAATGTTCTCTGCTTATTCAATATGTTTGTGATAATCCATTTTATCAATCAATAACCTTCTGGACCAGGATTTATGTGTATGGTCTCTGTGAAATGATACTTTTTATCCAGAGTCTTTCAGGGCTAATTTCTCTTTGATCTTGGTGGAATCATGGGGTCTTCCATCAACCTGTTAGAAGTACTTGACATGACAAGTAATATCCATTCCTTTTTTAGTCAGATACGTACTCCAGTAACCATGTCAGGTTCTTGGACACTCGTTTTGTAACCATTTCTTTCTTTCACTCCTGTCTCTGACACATTACTGTGTCTCCTTGTTAGCTAACTCATTCATTCATTCAATAGACCTTTTTTGTGTGTAATATTTTTAAAATCCACTGTGTGCTGGGTGAGTGCAAGAGTAAGAAAGATAATCTCAGCAACCTCTACTTTCAAAGTAACATAATATTATGAAATCTGGTTATCCTTGGTAGCATATCAACTAATCACATGCTGTGTGGTTGAGTTCAAACAGTATGCATGGTCTTACTCATTGTGTCTGTGGTTCTTTTCTGAAGGTGCTTTCATGTGGATTATCTTCATGAGTATATTTCCATCAGTATATTAAGGGAAGGTGTAACCAAGGGAGATTTTTTTTTTATTTTATTTTTTAAATTTACATCCAAATTAGTTAGCATATAGTGCAACAATGATTTCAGGAGTAGATTCCTTAATGCCTCTTACCCATTTAGCCCATCCCCCCTCCCACAACCCCTCAAGTAACCCTCTGTTTGTTCTCCATATTTAAGAGTCTCTTATGTTTTGTCCCCCTCCCTGTTTTTATATTATTTTGCTACCCTTCCTTTATGTTCATCTGTTCTGTGTCTTAAAGTCCTCATATGAGTGAAATCATATGATATTTGTCTTTCTCTGACTGATTTAGCTTAACATAATACCCTCTAGTTCCAACCACATAGTTGCAAATGGCAAGATTTCACTCTTTTTGATTGCCGAGTAATACTCCATTGTACATATATACTGCATCCTCTTTATCCATTCATCCTCTGATGGACATTTGGGCTCTTTCCATACTTTGGCTATTGTTGATAGTGCTGCTATAAACATGGGGGTGCATGTGTCCCTTCGAAACAGCATACCTGTGTCCCTTGGATAAATACCTAGTAGTGCAATTGCTGGGTGGTAGGATAGTTCTATTTTTAATTTTTTGAGGAAGCTTCATACTGTTTTCCAGAGTGGCCACACCAGCTTGCATTCCCACCAGCAATGCAAAAGAGATCCTCTTTCTCTGCATCCTCGCCAACATCTGTTGTTGCCTGAGTTGTTAATGTTAGCCATTCTGACAGGTATAAGGTGGTATCTCATTATGGTTTTGATTTGTATTTCCCTGATGATGAGTGATGTTGAGCATTTCTTCATGTGTCGATTGGCCATCTGGATGTCTTCTTTGGAGAAGTGTCTATTCATGTCTTTTGCCCATTTCTTCACTGGATTCTTTGTTTTTGGGGTGTTGAGTTTGATCAGTTCTTTATAGATTTTGGATACTAACCCTTTATCTGGTATGTCATTTGCAAATATCTTCTCCCTTTCTGTCGTTTGCCCTTTAGTTTTGCTGATTGTTCCCTTTGCTGTGCAGAAGCTTTTTATTTTGATGAGGTCCCAGTAGTTCATTTTTGCTTTTGTTTCCCTTGCCTCCAGAGATGTGTTGAGTAAGAAGTTGCTGCGGCCAAGATCAAGGAGGTTTTTGCCTGCTTTCTCCTCGAGAATTTTGATGGCTTGCTGTCTTGCATTTAGGTCTTTCATCCATTTTGAGTTTATTTTTGTGTATGGTGTAAGAAAGTGGTCCAGGTTCATTCTTCTGCATGTCGCTGTCCAGTTTTCCCAGCACCACTTGCTGAAGAGATTGTCTTTATTCCATTGGATATTCTTTCCTGCTTTGTCAAAGATTAGGTGGCCATACGTTTGTGGGTCCATTTCTGGGTTCTCTATTCTGTTCCATTGATCTGAGTGTCTGTCGTTGTGCCAGGACCATACTGTCTTGATGATTACAGCTTTGTAGTATAGCTTGAAGCCCAGGATTGTGATGCCTCCTACTTTGGTTTTCTTTTTCAAGATTGCTTTGGCTATTCGGGGTCTTTTCTGGTTCCATACAAATTTTAGGATTTTTTGTTCTAGCTCTGTGAAGAATGCTGGTGTTATTTTGATAGGGATTGCATTGATTATGAAGACTGCTTCGGGTAGTATCAACATTTTAACAATATTTGTTCTTCTGATCCAGGAACATGGAATCTTTTTCCATTTTTTGTGTCTTCTTCAATTTCTTTCATAGGCTTTCTATAGTTGTCAGTGTATAGATTTTTCACCTCTTTGGTTAGATTTATTCCTAGGTATTTTATGGTTTTTGATGCAATGGTAAATGGGATCGATTCCTTGATTTCTCTTTCTGTTGCTTCATTGTTGGTGTATAGGAATGCAACCGATTTCTGTGCATTGATTTTATATCCTGCAACTTTGCTGAATTCATGAATCAGTTCTAGCAGTTTTTTGGTAAAATCGTTTGGGTTTTCCATATAGAGTATCATGTCATCTGCGAAGAGTGAAAGTTTGACCTCCTCCTGGCTGATTTGGATGCCTTTTATTTCTCTGTGTTGTCTGATTGCAGAGGCTAAGACTTCCAATACTATGTTGAATAACAGCAGCCAGAGTGGACATCCCTGACTTGTTCCTGACCTTAGGGGGAAATCTCTCAGTTTTTCCCCATTGAGGATGATATTAGCATTGGGTCGTTCATATATGGCTTTTATGATCTCAAGGTATGCTCTTTCTATCCCTACTTTCTTGAGGGTTTTTATCAAGAAACGATGTTGTATTTTTTCAAATGCTTTCTCTGCATCTATTGAGAGCATCATATGGTTCTTGTCCTTTCTTTTATTGATGTGATGAATCACATTGATTGTTTTGCGGGTTTTGAACCAGCCCTGCATCCAGGTATAAATCCCAATTGGGCATGGTGAATAATTTTTTTAATGTATTGTTGGATCAGGTTGGCTAATATCTTGTTGAGGATTTTTGCATCCATGTTCATCAGGGAAATTGGTCTACAGTTCTCCTTTTTAGTGGGGTCTCTGTCTGGTTTTGGAATCAAGGTAATGCTTGCTTCATAGAAAGAGTCTGGAAGTTTTCCTTCCACTTTTATTTTGTGGAGCAGCTTCAAGAGAATAGGTGTTAACTCTTTCTTAAATGTTAGGTAGAATTCTCCTGGAAAGCCATCTGGCCCTGGACTCTTGCTTTTTGGGAGATTTTTGATTACAGATTTTATTTATTTACTGGTTATGGATCTGTTCAAATTTTCTATTTCTTCCTGTTTCAGTTTTGGTAGCGTATGTTTCTAGGAATTTGTCCATTTCTTCCAGATTGTCCATTTTATTGGCATATAATTGCTCATAATATTCTCTTATTATTGTTTTTATTTCTGCTGTGTTGGTTGTGATCTCTCCTCTTTCATCTTTGATTTTATTTATTTGGGCCCTTCCTTTTTCTTTTTGATCAAATTAGCTAGTGGCTTATCAATTTTGTTAATTCTTTCAAAGAACCAGCTTCTGGTTTCATTGATCTGTTCTGGTTTTTTTTTGTTTTGATAGCATTAATTTCTGCTCTAATCTTTATGATTTCCTGTCTTATGCTGGTTTGGGTTTTATTTGCTGTTCTTTTTCCAGCTCTTTAAGGCATAAGGTAAGGTTGTGTATCTGAGATATTTCTTCCCTCTTTAGGAAGGCCTGGATTGCTATATACTTTCCTCTCATGACCGCCTTTCCTGCATCCAAAGGTTTTGGGTGTGGTGTTATCATTTTCATTGGCTTCCATGAACTTTTTAACTTCCTCTTTAACTTCTTGGTTAGCCCATTCATTGTTTAGTAGGATGTTCTTTAGTCCCCAAGTATTTGTTACCTTTTCAATTTTTTTCTTGTGGTTGATTTCGAGTTTCACAGCATTGTGGTCTGAAAATATGAACAGTATGATCTCGATCATTTTGTACTTGTTGAGGGCTGATTTGTGTCCCAGTATGTGGTCTATTCTGGAGAACGTTCCATGTGTACTAGAGAAGAATGTATATTCTGCTGCTTTAGGATGAAATGTTCTGAATATATCTGTTAAGTGGTCCACATCTGGTCCAGTGTGTCATTCAAAGCCATTGTTTCCTTGTTGATATTTTGATTAGATGATCTGTCTGTTGTTGTAAGTGGGGTGTTGAAGTCCCCTACTATTATGGTATTACTATCAATGAGTTTCTTTATGTTTGTGATTAATTGATTTATATATTTGGGTGCTCTCACATTTGGCGCATAAATGTTTACAATTTTTATGTCTTCTTGGTGGATAGACCCCTTGATTATGATATAATGCCCTTCTGCATCTCTTGATACAGTCTTTAAAGTCTAGATTGTCTGATATAAGTATGGCGACTCTGGCTTTCTTTTGTTGACGATTGGCATGATAGATGGTTCTCCATCCCCTTATTTTCAATCTGAAAGTGTCTTTAGGTCTAAAATGGGTCTCTTATAAACAGCATCTAGATGGATCTTGTTTTCCTATCCGTTCTGTTACCCTATGTCTTTTGATAGGAGCATTTATTCCATTGATGTTTACAGTGAGTACTGAAAGATATGAATTTATTGCCATTATGTTGCTTGTAGAGTTGGAGTTCCTGGTGGTGTTCTCTGGTCCTTTCTAGTCTTTGTTGCTTTAGGTATGTATGTATGTATGTATGTATGTATGTATGTATGTATTATGTATGTATTTTTTCTTTTCTCCCCTCAGAGAGTCCCCCTTAATATTTCTTACAGGGCTGGTTTAGTGGTCACCAACTCCTTTAATTTTGGTTTGTCTGGGAAACTTTTTATCTCTCCTTTTATTTTGAATGACAGCCTTGCTGGATTAAGAATTCTTGGCTGCATATTTTTCTGATTTAGCACATTGCATGTATCCTGCCACTCCTTTCTGGCCTGCCAAGCTTCTGTGGATAGGTCAGCTGCAAACCTGATCTGTCTTCCCTAGTAGGTTAAGGACTTTTTTCCCTTGCTGCTTTCATGATTCTCTTGCCATGATTCTCCTTGCCATGATTCTCTCCTTGCCTCAAATTTGTGAATTTGACCATGATATGCCTTGTTGATGGTTGGTTTTTGTTGAATCTAATGGGAGTCCTTTGTGCTTCCTGAATTTTGATGTCTGTGTCTTTCTCCAGGTTAGGAAAGTTTTCTGCTATGATTTGCTCACATAACCCTTGTACCCCCTTTTCTTTCTCTTTCTCTTCCTCTTCTGGGACCCCTATGATTCTGATTTTGTTCCTTTTTAATGAGTCACTGATTTCTCTAATTCTTGAATCGTGCTCTTTTGCCTTAAACTCCCTCTTTTTTTCTGCTTCATTATTCTGCATAAGTTTGCCCTCTATATCGCTGATTCTCTGTTCTGCCTCATCCATACTTGCCGCCTTGTCCTCCATTTGAGATTGCAGCTCAGTTATGGCATTTTTTATTTCATCCTGACTAGGTTTTACTTTTTTTTTTTTTTTTATCTCTGCAGAAAGGAATTCTAATCTATTTTTGACTCCAGCTAGTATACTTATTATTGTGATTCTAAATTCTGGTTCAGACATCTTGCTTGTATCTGTATAGGTTAAGTCCCTGCCTGTCATTTCTTCCTTCTGTTTCTTTTGGGGTGAATTCCTTCATTTCAACATTTTGAAGGGATAAAAGGAATTAATGAGGTAAAAAAATTAAAATAAAAAATATTATAATTAAAAAATTAAAAACAAACACACACAAAAAATCAAATAAATGATGCCAGATCCTAGGTGTGTTTTGGTCTGGGTGTTGACAGGGGCTTGATCTATTAAAGAAAAAAGGGGAAAGAATAAAAAAAGGAAATCATTTGAAAATTTGAAAAAATGATTACATTGAATTAGACTAAAATGAAATGATGGAAGAAAAATAGAATTTGAAAAAATTTACACAAAATAAAAAATATAGTAGAAAAATTAAAGAAAAATATTTTTAATAAAAATTGAAAATAAAAATGAATTTTCTTTCTCTCTGTATTCAAGAAAAAAAAGAAACAAAAAAGAGCAAAAAGAAAAAAGAAAAAAAATGAAAACGAAAATTAAATAGATGGATCGGTGAACGGACTGAAATACTACTGAAATTATTTCGTTTTCCCCCAGAAGTCAAACTATGAAGCGCTTTATAGTCCTTAAGCTAAGCAGGCGGAGAGACTTGTGCTCCTTAAGAGCAAGGTTGGCCAAGTTGGGCGGGGCGTAGTGTAACAGCTCCTTTCTCCACTAGGTGGCGCTGCTTAGCTTACTGGGGTGAATTGTGGCGCTTGTAGGTGCATATGCGCATGCGCGGGAAGGGTGAAAATGGCTGCACCCAGCCAACCAGTCTCCAGTATCAGAACTCTGTTTTCACCGATCAGCAATATCGCACCCGTTCTTTGTCTCCGGCTTCCGTTAACTCCCACGCTTTTACACAGTCCGTGACCAAGCCCCAGGCAGCACCTACCTCCTGAGTTTTGTCTCAGATGCGGCTGTTTTTCCCGATGTCTTACTTCTGAGGGACTGCGGCTTTGACGCGTTTTGCCCCTGTGCGGAAGGGTCTCACCTAGCAATGGCCGGGTGTCGGCCGCATCCAGGAACGCTTGCGGGACTGTGCTGCTGCTGATGGCCAGAGACTGTGGCCAGGTGCCAGCCTGCCATAGAAAAAGTTTATGAGATAGTGTAGCAGCAGCATTTCAGGGACTGTGGAAAATCACAACACACATCTGGCACCAGGTTTCATCCTTAACTACCTTGTTCCAGCACCAGCGAATGCGGTTGTTCTCCCGGGTCCACGGGGGCCCTGCCTTTGGGGGACCCACACAGCCTCTACCAGGTATTCTTCTAGCAGGGGAACCACCTCTCCCCATGTGGCCTGAAGAACCCCAGACTCCACTGTGCTCCTGAGGATTCGCCCTTTCCACCAGACCACCGTCAGGTATTGTGCTACGGAGTTTCAGACTCTGTGCTTCCCTTGTTTATAATCTTAATAGAATTTAAACCCTCTCCTTCCTCCTTTCTCCCTTTTTAGTTCAGTCTCTGCGGCTGTTTCCACTTTTGCACTTTCTCTCCAGCTGCTTTGGGGGGGTGCTTTTCTCGTATTCTCCCCCCGCCCCCCGTCTCTGTCCTCTCTCCACAGGCAAAAACAACTCCCTGCCCTCTGCGGCCTCTCTCTCCCCCAGTTCACCTCTTGGCGCCATGCACCTGCTGAATTCTGTGTTTAGGTTGTGCAGATAGTTGTGTTAATCCTCAGATCAGTTTAGTGTTGGTCTCGCTGTATTTCATGGACTCCAGACACACAAAAATCTTCCATGCTGTTCTGCCCTCTTGGCTCCTCCCCCATATTCCTCCAAGGGAATTTTTTGACCAAATCATTCTCCATTCTTTCTTGGCCAGCCCTTTGAAGATTCCTTTGTCTTTTTAATTCATTGTCTTTTTAATACTCTTTGATGAGGAAATTTTCAAAGCCTTTTTAAAGTTAGAAGAACTGGTTGCGCCTTTTTCTAATAGCTTAGTGCTTCTTCACATAATTTGTTGATGTGAAGGAGGGCTTGATTTTTCATTTCAAAAGTCAATTGTCTTTCCTCCATGAGCCCTTCCTATCACCATCTAAGGCGACAAATCTGTTTTCTGTCTCAAATGTTTTCCCTTTTTCATCTAAATGGAATCATACAGCATGTAGTATTTTGAGACTGGCTTCCTTTTCACTTAGATTAATGCCTTTTGTGAAGGCATGTGAAGCTACATCAAATGTATCTTAAAATTTCAATCCAAATTTAAAATTATTCAATATGGGGTGCTTGGGTGACTCTGTTAAGCGTCAGACTCTTCGTTTCTGCTCAGGTCATGATCTGGAGGTTAGTGAGATCGAGCCTCGTGTTAGGCTCCGTGCAGACATCACAGATCCTGCTTGGGATCCTCTCTCTCCATCTCTGTCTGCCCCTCCCCTGCTTATGCTCGTGGATGCACACGTTTTCTCTCTCTCTCTCTCTCTCTCTCTCAAAATCAAGAAATAAACTTTAAAAAATTATTCAATATGTCCACACTATTTTTAAATGAAAAAGATCTTAGATCCCTACCCTCTGACCTTTCATCCTTCTCTCTGTTTTTGCTATTGTCTAGAATTTTGACTGTACAGTTTAAAACGTAAGAGTATTTCTTTGTTTTTGCAGGTAATTAAATTTAGCAAGAGTTTGCCAATTCCTTTGACTACTTATATTCATTTTTTCATCCTTCTATCTTTCTGCATTTACGATTTTTTTAAAGGTTATTTATTTAAGCATGGGCATCTGTGTGCTTGAGAGCCAGGGAGGGGAGACCGAGAGGGAGAGAGAGAATCCCAGACAGGCTCCATGCTGTGAGCAGGAACCTGACATGGAGTTCAATTCCGCAAACTGTAAGATCATGACCTGAGCCAAAATGAAGAGTCAGATGCCCAACTGACTGAGCCACGCAGGTGCCCATGAATTTACAATTTTTTGAAACTCAAATGCATTCCTTAAAAATTATTTCAGTAGGAATCTATGAGTACTAATTTCTTGTAGCCTGTGTCTGAATAAGTCTTTTCTCCCTCTATTTCTTTAGAGTAGTAATATATCCAGAGATAGAATTCCAAATTGACATTAATTTTCCATCCATCTTTGAAGAATATTTTCCATCGTTTCTTTTTTTAAAAAAATGTTTTTAATGTTTGTTTATTTTTGAGAGAGAGCCAGAGTGTGAGCAGTGGAGGGACAGAGAGAGAGGGAGACACAGAATCCGAAGCAGGTTCCAGGCTCTGAGCTTTCAGCACAGAGCCCGACATGGGACTCAAACCACAAACCGTGAGATCATGACATGAGCCAAAGTTGGACATCCAGCTGACTGAGCCATCCAGGCGCCCCTCTGTTGTTTCTTGATACCTATTGTTACTAATGCAATTTATTGCAAATTTTATCAATCGTGGGGGGTTTTTGGCAGACAATGTTTTTTTCCCCTATGGAATATATGTATATAATTATAGTTATTCTTCATCAATTTTGATAAGCCCTATTTAATATTGTTTTATTTTTAGTTTGTCAGCTTGGCCACATACTTTCAATATGAGAGCATTTATTTTTGTTCAGTTTTGGAAATTTTTATCTATTCTTTTTGTTTTATGCTTTGAATTATTTTTTGAAGTGTCAGAGAGTCTCGACTGATCTATGTCTCTTAACTGCTTTTTCAAACTTTTTAAAAAATATTTTTAACTTTCTGCATTGCATTTTGGGTGAATTTCCCAATAGTATCTCTCAGTTCACTAATTTTTGCATTTATTCTATAAAGTTTATTCTACTAAACAAGATTTATAAAGTTTATTCTACTAAACAAGGTTAATACTCAAGTGTTCTAATCTGCTTACTCTTCTTTGCTACTTTGTATTTTGTGATATAGTTTTCTTTTTCTTTTTAATTTTTTTTATTTATTTTTGAGACTAAGAAAGAGAGACAGAGCATGAGCAGGGGAAGGGCAGAGAGAGAGGGAGACACAGAATTGGAAGCAGGCTCCAGCCTCTGAGCTGTCAGCACAGAGCCCGACGCGGGGCTTGAACTCACAGACCGCGAGATCATGACCTGAGCTGAAGTCAGATGCTTGACTGACTGAGCCATCACAGCACCCCTAGGTTTTCTTTTTATTGATGCTATTTTCCTGTATCTCTTTGAATATCCCAAACATTTTTATGTTGAAGTTATCAGATGTTCTTGTTTTCATTTCATCTGAAACACATTTTATAGCCTACTTGTTGATTTCTTTGGTTGGAATTTTTAGCATTAGTTGTCATCACCTGTTTTAGAGTTTTGGATCGAGAACAATGGTCAATTAAAGATGGTCACAGATTTCACTGACTGGTGGATATATATCTCTTCTTTAATTTGGTGGGATCTGTAACTCTTTTGACCAAGATGCATTGGGGGTAATACTGAGCCAGTTTCTGGGTACTTTCTATCTCTTGGAATAGTCCTTTTATGGATCTGAGTTTTTATGTAAGAAGTCCAACTACATGCACATGACTGTGTGGAAAGGCCCTGAGACTATGTGGAAAGGGAGTGTATTCTGGTTTTCGATGTGTCCCTCCTAATGAATCAGGCATGTGAACAAAGCTGTCTCTGACCCTCCTGTCACTTAGCCACCATCTTAATATCATCAAGTGACCATAATTGATACCAGGTAGAGCAGAAGAATCACCCAGCTGAGGCCTGCTCAGATTCCTAAACTTCAAAATTATGAGATACAATAAAATGTTAATTGGTTTAAGCCAGAATTTTAGAGTACTTTGTTACATAGCAATAGATAATGGAAACATGACTTATCTTGAATCTGGCTTTTCCTACCTCCTACCCTGTCCCATACTCTCTGTACACACTCATCATGACTACTGGTTTAGGGGATACTCCACTAAATTTCTGCACTCCACCAGTCCACCCCTAGGCTTTCAGGTCCCTGTCTACAGGTGCTACTGGAGATACTGCAGATGAAGCCACTGAGCCAAAAGCAGCTTGGCCCAGGAGTTGGCTTCCATGTTGTGCTTGCTTCCTCCTGACTCCTTAGGTTTTCAACTTCATGTGAGCACCAGCTTTGATTCTTGAGCCACCTTCCAAGATGGAGGGAGCCATGCTTGTGTATAGTCTCTCTTGTTGTGTAGGCACTTTACTTCCAGCCACCACATAAGAAACCTGCCCAGTTACATGTGCTGGTTTCCAGACTTGAAACACAGTAAACTCTCAGATTCAGTCGCATTTACTCTTTGTGTTTCTTTCATTTCTGACCCCAGTAGTTTAGCTTATTTGGGAGATTAGCCATATCTCTTTTTTTGTGCTCTCTCTCTTTCTTTTCCTTTCTATCATATGATTTCTTTTTCATTTTTTTGAAATAAATTTTTTGTTTTAGAATAATAGAGTAGACTTACAGAAAAATTGTAAAGAAGGTAGTTTCTATATATCTGTATCTGGTTTTCATTCTTATTAACATGTCTAATTAGTGAGAGAAGTTCCTCACCATTAATGAAGCAGTCTTGGTATATAATTATTACTACAGTTCATAATTTATTAAGATTTTTTAAAAGTTTTTACCGAATGTCCCTTTTTAGTTCCAGGATTCCATCTAGGATACCACATTACATTAGTGGTCAATGTCTCTGTAAGCTCCTCTTGGCTGTGTCAGTTGCTCAGAGTTCCTTTGTGTTTGATGACCTCGACAGTTTGAGGAATACTGGTGAGGCATTTTATAGATTGTTTCTCAGATAGGATTTGCCTGATAATTTTCTCATTATTAGACTGGGGTTATGTATTTTGGTAGGAAGACCACAAAGATAAACTACCATTCTGATCACATTATATGAAGATTACATACTACATACTTTACATGACCTATCACTGCTGTTGTTAACCTTGATCACCTGGTCAACGTAGCCTTTGTCAGACTTCTGTACTATAAAGTTATTCTTTGATCCCTCTTTTATACTGTATTCTTTGAAATAAACTTACTGGGACACCTGGGTGGCTCAGTTTGTTAAGCATTCAACTTCAGCTCAGGTCATGATCTCACAGTTGAAAAGTTCAAACCCCGAGTCAGGCTCTCTGCTGTCAGCACAGAACCCACTTCAGATCCTCTGTCCCCTCTCTCTCTGCCCCTCCCCTGCTTGTGCTCTCTCTCTCAAAAATACTAAATAAATTAAAAAAAAAAAACAAAAAAACAGGGGGCACCTGGGTTGCTCAGTCAGTTAAGCACTGGCTCTTGGTTTCAGCTCAGGTCATGATCTTGCAGTTTTGTGACTTCGAGCTCTGCATTGGGCTCTGTGCTGTCAGCACAGAGCCTGCTTGGGATTCTTGGTCTCCCACACTCTCTGACCCTCCCCTACTCATGCTGTCTTTGTCTCTCTCAAAATAAATAAACTTAAAAACAAAAATCTAGGGGCACCTGGGTGGCTTAGTCGGTTGGGCGTCCGACTTCGGCTCAGGTCATGATCTCACTGTCCGTGAGTTCGAGCCCCGCGTTGGGCTCTGTGCTGACAGCTCAGAGCCTGGAGTCTGCTTCAGATTCTGTGTCTCCCTCTCTCTCTGACCCTCTGCCGTTCATGCTGTCTCTCTGTCTCAAAAATAAATAAATATTAAAAAAAATTTAAAAACCAAACAAACAAAAACAAACAAAAAACCAAAAAAAAAAGAAACTAACTGTGCATCGCCCCTGCTTAAGGACCCGGAGTTCTGTTTCACTTCTTTGAGCGTAAAGTATTTACATAAATTGGTACAAGTGTGACCATTGGGAGCTCCTTCAGTTGGCTCCTAGGTTCCTTTGACATACAGTCATCATTGTGTGTGTGTGTATGGCATGTGTATTAACATTTCTTTACTTGTTGACACTACAAGATGCCTTAAAGTATATTTCCAGTTCCAGCCCTAAAATCAACCATTTCCCCAAGCAGCCCGGCCCTTTTTGCTGGAGAATGGTATTAGAAACCAAGATCTGTGTGCTAAGGTATGCTTATTGCTACTAGACTGTTTTTGCTTCAAGGCCGTATCAGCTGACAAAGCGATGAAACTGTCATGTATAGAGTAACCCCTGTATACACACGTATTCATAACTATTTCTGTAGGAAACCATCTATATCTATATTAGCTAAACATGAATTCATCTAATGTCCCCAGTTCTTTTTTTTTTTTAATGTTTATTTATTTATTTTTGACAGAGAGAGAGAGAGAGAGAGAAAGAGAGCAAGGGAGGGGCAGAGAGAGAAAGAAAGCAAGAATCTCAAGCAGGCTCTGCCGTTGACAGCACAGAGCCCAATGCAGGGCTCAAACTCAGGAACCCTGAGATCATGACCTAAGCCGAAATCAGAGTCAGACTCTTAACTGACTGAACCACCCAGGCTCCCCTAATGTTTCCAGTTTTAATCTCTTAGCACACAAATCCCACTAGCATTCTCTCATTGCTTATCTGTAATTTCCCACTCTACTGGTGAGAAACCTGTCTTCCACTATCTGCTATACGCTTTCTTAATTAACAAACTTTTTTTAATGTTTACTTATTTATTTTGACAGATAGTGAGTGCAGGAGGGGCAGAAAGAGGGGGAGACAGAGAATCCCAAATGGACTCCACGCTGTCAGCACAGAGCCTGACCGGGGGCTCGAACCTATGAACCATGAGATCATGACATGAACCAAAATCAAGAGTCAGATACTTAACCGACTGAGCCACCCAGGTGCTTCTACACTTTCTTAATCTTAAAATTAACTAGAATTAATTTTAGCATTCTAGGATACCTGTGTAGTGGTTTCAGAATATATAGCATTTCTATTTTCTTCTCTTAGAGTTTACTCTCTCTGCTTACATTGCCTGTTTTTGCACATTGTCTGCTTTCTCTGTTAGAACCCTTAGCATATTAATCATAGTTATTTAAATTCTTTGATAATTCCTGTCATATCTGAATCTGATTCTGATGCTTCCTTTGTCTGTTCAGACTGTGTTTTGCCTTGTTGGTATGCCATGTGTTGTTTTGTTGAAAGCCAGATTTGATGCATTGGATAATAAGAACTGAGGTAAATAGTTCTTTAGTGTGAGTGTTTACATTAATCTGTCTAGGACTTGGGCTATGTTTAATGTTTGCTGTAGCAATAGGAATTAGAAGCTTCAGATTTCTCTAGTGTTCTTATTTTTGTTTCCCCTCTTGATCTTGGGCTTCCCTAACTACTCCTTCTCAGAGAAAAACTGAATCTTGGAGCTCTCTCAACTAAGAGTCACCATTTTTATAGAGCAGCACTGTTGTTATCGTAAAGTGTCAGGGAAAGGGAATTCTCTGATCTTCTGATTAAATCTGTGTCTTTCATTGCCTATGTCTTTTGGGGTTGTAACCTTCAGAAGGGTTTTTCTCATGGCCTAGCTTTTCCCCACCCCCATTCTTGCTCCATTGCTGGCTGCAGTGTTACCAATCTATTTCCACAAAGTCCTTACCCCTATTGACTATGTTTTTTCCTCTGTCAGGTAATCTGGGAATCTTAGAGAGGGCTGCGTGGGGGGAAATGCCATTCTTCCAGCTGGAGTAATGCTCTGACAGTCTTTTCCTCAACATTAAGTATTCTATGGGGCAGGTTCTGGGCACATTGCACAAAGATTATCTTCCCTTCCCCTATCAGAGTCAGAGAGAATCTTGAGAACCTGGTGGGATTTCTGAAGATAAACCCTATGGAAGGGTGGAGACCCCATTAAGGCTCTGGCCCCCAAAACTGTCTCAGTCTTAATGCTAGTCCACACTTAGCCTCCAGACATCCATCAACAATCCCTTTTAAGTGCCCCTATCAGTTTATGGCTTCAGGGATTTCTGCCCCAGGTAAGTGGATCTGAGCAGTGTCTTTCTGGATCTAAGCAGTATCTTTCTGGAAATTTCAGCGTGGTGGTTTCCCATACAACCACAGTTCTCTGAAAGATCCAAGAAAAGTCAAAGGTTTTTAATTTATTCAGTTTTTTTCTTTTATAAGGATGGGAGTGATGACTTCTAAGCTCTTTGAGAGCTAAAACCACAGCTCAGTCATTCCTTTTTTATTTAAAATTTTTATAATGATTTTTATAATGTATCTGTTATTGTCCAATGTTTGGACTCGGATATTGAGCCCCAAAGTATGAAATTATAATACCCCCTTGACCACAAATCCTGAATACTTTATTTGCTATTTTTTATTTTTTTGAGGGAGAGAGAGAGAGAGAGAGAGAGAGAGAGAGAGTAGGATTGAGGGGCAGAGGGAGAGAGAGAGACAGAATCTTAAGCAGGCTTCACACTCAGCCAGAGCCCAATGCAGGGCTCAATTCCATTAACCTGGGATCATGACCTGAGCCAAAATCAAGAGTCAATACTTAACTGACTGAACCACCCCCTGAGCACTTTCTTTATAATTCTCTTTCAGTATATAAAAGAGGCTTTTTGCTAAATTGTTGTATCAGTCTAATATTTATACAGAAATGTGCACAAATCACATATAGAACAATGAATTTTCACAAACAAAAAGTCACCTACACAATTATCACCCAGATAAATAAACAGAACGTTACCAATATGCCCAGGAATACCTCTCATTCCCCATTCAACTGCCTTTAACACTTTCCTAACTGCCCCCAGTCCCAGAAGATAACTACTATTCACTACTAATCTGCCTTCTTACAGCATAAATGAGTCTGGCTTGTTTGGAACTTCATGGAAATGGAATCTTACAATATGCATACACTCATATCTGACTTGTTTAGTTTCACATTATGTGTTTTAGATTTAATCTGCCTTATTGTGTTAGTTGTAGATTGTTCATTCTCATTGCACATTTTGTGACTATATGATAATTTATGTGTCCATTCTACAGTGAATGAAGACTTAGGTAGTTTTCCAGGGCTGTTGGGACTTTCTAATACATGGTTTTTGGGTGAACATGTGTATACCTAGGAGTGTAATTGCTGGGTCATAACTTACTCTTACTTCTGGCTTTCCTCAATATAGACAGGTGGTTTTCTGAAGTAGCCACACCTATTTTTCCTTCATCTCCCACCCTGCCCACACCACCTAGCAATGCATGAAAATTCTGGGTGCTCCATATCTATACCAACAGTCAATATCTCATATTTTCTCACTTTTGCTATTCTGGAGTGTATCGTGATAGTTTGCTGTAGTTTTACTTTTCCTTTCCCTGGTGGGTAATAAAATTGAGCATCTTATGTTTTCTGGCCGTTTGAAGGTGCCATTTATTATGATGAACTTTTTTTTTTTTGAAAGAGAGATCAAGAGAGACAGAGCATGCAGAGAAAGAGGGAGACACAGAATCAGAATCTGAGCAGGCTCCAGACTCTGAGCTGTCAGCATGGAGCCCGTTGTGGGGCTCAAACTCATGAACCGTGACATCATGACCGGAGCTAAGTCAGAAGCTTAACCAACTGAGCCACCCAGGCTCCCCTATGATGAACTTTTAATCAAGTCTGTTTTCCTAGTTAGGCTGGGAATTCTGTCTAGAGAAGGCTTGTATCATTCACCTTTGCACAAAGTCTGCCACGAAGTCTTCTAATGCTTTTCATGTAGCATTACACAGATGCCTGCTTAAGTGAATGAATGTGGGGCTTTCAGCTTCTAGACCTGCTAGAGGTTGCACCTGGTAGCCATCTCAAACATTATTCCTGGAGAATCAAGTATATAAGTTTTAGGTTTTAACCATTTAAAAAAATTAATAAGTATTTGTTCAACACCTACTGTGTATTGGCTACTATGTAAGGCTGGGTTGTGGGAGATCATATGAGTGAATCAGATAATTCCTTTACTCAGGGAGATTTTAGATCATGTACCAGCCTAGCTTAAGTGCTAGTTTCAGATGAACCTTCCTTAAGTGTAATTCCTTGGCTCTGTTTTCCCACCTTTCTGGTGCAACTGGATGGGCAGAAGCTGATACATAGCACTTTAAGCATATGAACATGGCAGCCACTTTGAAATTTGGTCTTGAGAGATTTATGTCTTGTAATTTTCTAGAAGGAAGAAAAAAGATTTTTCACTGACATTTTTTTCAAAAGTGGTATGGAGCATGTTTTGGAGATGAAACATCCAATTACTTGGTTCCTAATTTCTCAGGTATCCTGGACAGTCATAAGTGTCAGTATGGGTTTTATGAGAGACATCCTCTTCTCTGTCCGACACAGCTTTATTATCCGCTATAATAGTAGTTCTGTGGCTTGCACTCTGAAGAGACACTCTTCCTAGCAGTAACTATGAGACCTAGAGATTTCATTTTGCTTGAAACACTTTCCCATTTTCCTCCTGTATCTGTGAAAAAATCCTCTAAGGAGTCAGATACGTATTACAGTAGGTATGCATGCTAAAGAAATGCTTTCCAGTTGTGAATCACCACCTTCTAAAGGAAGAATACTGTAACTGGGAAGGAGATGGCACGAAGCCAAGGTTTTTACGGTGCTTAGCGAGAGTTCTCATCGTGTACTTCATTATTCATTTTTAAGAGTCTCTTGATTCTGCTTTTTCTTTCCATCAACTTCTTCAAAAATTAAGAACAAAAATGAACTTTTCTGTGGAGAAACTATACATGTGTTTAGTGTCTGGGGTATAAATGCTAGCTGTTTTAATTTTTTTTTAATTTTTTTAACATTTATTTATTTTTGAGACAGAGAGAGACAGAGCATGAGCAGGGGAGGGGCAGAGAGAGAGGAAGACACAGAATCCAAAGCAGGCTCCAGGCTCTGAGAGTTCGTGACCTGACCCGAAGTCTGATGCTCAACTGTCTGAGCCACCCAGGTGCCCCAGCTGTTTTCATTTTTAATGTTTATTTATTTGGAGAGAGAGAGAGAGAGAGAGAGAGACAAAGAGAGAGAGCACAAGTGGGGTAGAGGTGAAGAGAGAGGGAGAGAAAGAATCCTAAGCAGGCTCCAAGCTGTTAGCACAGAGCCTGATGTGGGGCTTGAATCAACGAACTGCCAGATCATGACCTGAGCTGAGATCATGACCTAAGCTGAAATCAAGAGTCAGATGCTTAACCGACTGAGCCACTCAGACACCCCTGTTTTAATTTTTGTTTTTAATATTCAAAATGGTTCAAAACTTTGCCTACTGAAAATGAGGTGACGGGTATCAACAGATACAATTCTGGTTCCAGTGACTGTGCTGTCATTGCCTCTGGAATCCATAGTAGAATGGTTTCTGCAGGACATCCCATTGCCCGCCTCCTCACCTTGACTGGAGGGGTGACAGAGCTGATGCTGAAGTCCCGAAGATGCCAGAGGACTGTGTGTTGTCTTGAGACCTCAAAGCGTTAAGATCAGAGTCTGACTCATGTGGAAGTGGCAGGAGAGCTTCGTTGCTCACTTCAACGTTAACCTTTATCATGTATGTCCCCAAGCAGCACAGCAAGGGAACTCTGTCATTTTCTATCTGTTGTCCCTATCCCCTATTCCCAGAGAGCTGGCTGAGAGGCGTGTAAGTGACCAGCACTATGCTGTGCTGACCCAGACTTTCTTCCTTCCACCAACCCAGGCTTTCGTCCTGGATTAGGCTTGTCTGCTTCACCTCCCCGTCCCTTGGGCCATCTCACTCCTAGAAGGCGCCTTAAGTCTCTCAGCCAGATGGTCTGTTGTGGGGGTTTGTCCCCTAGTTCCTCTGACAGACTGCCCGCTCTCAACAACGCTTGCAGCCTCTATAGGCTTTTTCTGGGACTCCACCACCACTACTGCCTCCATGCCCCTGCCCACATGCCACCAACTGATTTGTGAGATTCTTGTTCTAGCCAGGAAATACAGCTGCTTAAGGAAATTAGAAAACATTCCCAGTTATTCAGGATACAAATAAACCTAAAAATTTTACATTTTGTATTTGCAAGCTTTTTGCTTGGTTTTTGATATCACAAACTCTTCTGTTACTTTTTTTCTTTTTTTAATAACTTTCTGCTTGCCTTTTATTCTTTGGTGAATTCACTTTTTTTCCTCATTCTGTTCAACAGCAAATACCCTCATGCCGTTAGTCCTGGATCCTTGCTCCTGTGTTCTGGTCTGTCTCTGTTCAAAACCTTATTTACTGCTTTGATTACCACTATGTGGTAATTAATCTATTCTCTTTTAGTCACAAATTTTGACATTTTTGTGGTCCATTCAATAAATGTTTTTTTCAAGAGACTACTGTATGCTAAGCACTGCAGTCATGTGAGGATATGCCTCAGAGTATATCCTTGGGGGAGGCAGAAAAGGAAGCATCATGATATAATGGTGACTTAATGTCAGAATGGAAAAGGTGTGAATGGGGCATCTATGGGGGTGACTCAGCCTGGACAGGTAAGAAAGGCTTCTTGTGTTGGCTCTTGCTTTTCCTGTGCCCAGTACTCATTTGTTCATCACCTCCCAGTGACAGCCTCTAACACACAACCTTGGTTGAGCCGATTTCGTGCACCCCATCCAACTTCCCACAGTAATAAGCCCAGGAATAGACATAGGACCTAAGTCAGGCCAGCTGAACACATTTCCCTGGAACTTTCCTTAGAATTCTCTCTTATCTTTGTTCAAGAAGAAATTGATTATAGCCGTGTTGCTACCACATGAAGAAAGCCTGCCTGTAGGAGCATAAAATGAAACCATTCCCATAATGGGGGATCAGGCAGGAGTCCCAGGTCCAGAGAGGGATCTGATAAGAGGTGTGTCATTAGATCAGGCAATGCCTGTGCCCTGTCCATGGTGGTCCTCTCTGTCAGTACATCCCTTTTGTTGTTGTTGTTTAAGTTGGTTGAGCTTCTCAGTTGGATAGGTTAGGATTTTGGTCATTCGCAACTAAAAGAGGTGTGATTTAAATATTTCCTAAAGGACCTGATGCCAGAGCTTCATGTTCAAGGAGGAGGAGAGGAGCATTCCAGGAAGGAGAAACCCTTTGAGCAAAGGCTGCATTAATATATAAATATCAACAGTGGGGACGTTCCTGATGGGGGAGGGAAATCGGTTGAGAGGATGTAAGAGGAGCAGTTAGGGGCAGTCAAGCACAGGAGTTTGGAGTTTTACTCTGAAGACAATAATAAAATAATGCATTTTAGAATTATGGCTTGATAAAGAGCTTGGATGTCTCAGTTGGTTAAGTGTCCGACTTTGGCTCAGGTCCTGATCTCACGGTTTGTGGGTTTGAGCCCCCTGTCAGGTTCTGTGCTGTCAGCATGGAGCCCACTCGCTTCAGTTCTTCTGTCCCCTCTCTCTCTGCCCCTCTTCCACTTGTTCTCTCTCTCTCTCTCAAAATAAATAAATAAACTTAAAAAAAAAGATATTTAAAAATGATGGTTTGGTGACCATACTTAATAATCCGGTATCGAACACTAGAAATATGCTAAGAGAGTGGATTTCAGGTGCACTCATTACACACACAAAAAAATAGTAACTATATGAGCAGATGACCTGTTAATTAGCTTGACTATAGTAATCATTTCACTATGTGGATGGATATCAAATCATCATTTTGAACACATTAATATCGAGTTTTTATTAAAATATACATTTTTACAAAAGAAGTATGGCTCAGGCACCCTAATCTTGTTTCACTCACAGTCATCTGTAGAACAAGTTGGAGTGGGACAAAACTGAAGCTGAAGGCAAGGAGAACAGGTAAACATCTCCTGTGGCACTTCAGTCAGAAATGATGAAGACCTGAATTGGGGTAGTGGCCCTGGGGACAGAGGAGAGGGACAGCTGTAAGAGGGAATAAAGGGATAACACTTCTAGGGTAGGGTCATTGGGTAGAGGGAGAAGGAGGACTGGGGTACCCCTGGGTGAAAGTGCTCCTTGGCTAAGATGGGGAATACCAGAAATAGAGAAGGTCTGGAGGACGATGCGTGCCCGGGAACTCAGGCGGCTGTCACTGCCAGATGAATCTTAATAAAACACTATTTTCAGTATAGTTCTTCATCTGTGAAAAGGTTGTGCAGGGAGGATAGGTTTAGATTAGTTGATCTTTAAGATTTCTTCAAGTGATTTTTTTTTTTTAAAAAGAATTGATTATATGTCACTGCTGAGGAATCCACACAAAAGGTTCAAATTCTAACCTCTCTTCCTGGCTCTTAAGCCTTCCATTTTAATTTGGCCCCCTGTGCCTCCCTAATCTTATTTGTAGCTCCTTCCCATGCCACACTGTTCTAGGGAGAGCAGTACCTTCCATGCCCCTGAAGATGCTAAGTTCATAATACTCCCTATTCTGGGATGCCCTCTCCCATTTCTTTATTTATCCAGTGGCTGAGTTCAGCTCAGCCTCCCTTCCTTTGGGGTGCCTTCCTTCTCCATACGTCCTCTGTTCTGTAGCCTTTGTGTATCTTTTCCAAACATCCACTTGGACTCAACCATCGCTGTGAAACGCTGTCACTTATGCATGTTCTCTATTACTTACAGCCTTATTTATTTTATGTTTGTTAGTTTGCTTTCGCAACTGAACCTAGTGCTCCGTAAAGACCTTTGGTGCCTGGAATAGTGCTAGGTGAATTACAGAGCATGATGTAAACTAGTTACATGTGGGGGTGCCTGGGTGGTTCATTCAGTGAAGCATCCGACTCTTGGTTTCAGCTCAGGTCATGATCTCATGGTTCATAGTTCGAGTCTCACATTGGGCTCTGTGCTGGTGGCACAGAGCCTGCTTGGGAGTCTCTTTCTTCCTCCCTCCCCTGTGGTCTCTCAGTCTCTCTCTCTCAAATGAATAAATAAACATCAAACAAACAAACTAGTTATATGTGGTCTTCACCTCTACTAGAATCCTGCCAAACTCTCTTTGTCCAAATTACTTTAATATATCCTCTAAGTTGGAGTTTAAATTTTGTCTCATTTAAGCCCCAGAATGAAATAGTAGTCACGCTTTTTTCATATACACATATATAAAATATGCAATACATATAATACAATCTATAATACATATTTGAGCACATATATATGTGTATATATTTGAACATATGAACATATTTCATTCATATTATTTCTCAAATAATCTGAACCAGCATCTCTAATAATACATATAAGAGACAAACCAGTCAACTTGTAATATCTTTAAGCCACTAATTGACCCTAGGAAAGATTTTTGTGGAAAAGAGGATCTCATATTCATATCCATGGAGTCCCATTGGCACATTGCAGCTTGAGGAAAAGGCTGAGCTTGTCCAGGGAATAAGCCCATCAGCTGACAGAAGGCAGGTGATGAGATCTCTCACCAGATTAAAAAGGGAAGGGCAGCAACTCATTAGGAAACACAGAGATGTCTGCTTAATTACTTGAAAAATGTCTGAGCCAGTACATTTTATGACACCTGGAGGGTATAAACATGCCCATAAATTTAATTAATTTTCTTTCTTCTTTCATTGCACCTGTATGGCCTAAAGGAAAAGAAGTCTAATGAAAGTACAATCAAGCACTTCTGCTGGACTTCCACAATTCATTTGGGCAATATTCAGAAAATGAAAGACTGAATTTCCCATCAGTTTATGGGGAGAAATGTATTTGGAAAAAGGCAGCCCAGCAGTGAAATTATTCCCACGTCAAATTCTGATCAATGGCTCCCTCAGCTTTATTTCCAAAAAGAGCTTAAATCTCTTTATAGATATATTAAAATATATTTAATACTCATAAATCTCTATGGAGAAAATCAGCACTAGATATTATTGTTTTCCTGGAGGAAAGCGTTCTATGAGAACTAGAAGGCTTAAGGGTTGGTCAGATCCTTCGACCAAGTAATCCCATTTATTCTTATTTCAGTGACAATAACCCACACATTTTTGTTGAAAACTTTTAAATCTGTGATATTGCTGTTTTATCAATTAAGAAGTTAATAGTAAGGAGTATGCTTAAATACCCATTGTGATAATATGATATCATTTAAGAGTGCTGATTATTTGCCAGAGACTATACTGTGCTTTACATATTTTATCTTGAATCCTTCTAACAACACTGCAAGGAAAGGATTATCCCTTTTAAAATGACTTCCAGACAGATTAAGGGACTTATTCAAGGTCACATAGCTAGTAAGTGTTGAAATCTGGATTCAAACCCAAGTCCTTTTGGCTCTAAAATTCATGCTCATTTAATTTTGTTATATGAGCAGTAACGTCAAGCCATTTTTCTGCTGGTTAATTCAATGTCACCGAACGTATGAAAAGTCCATAGACGTATCTTGTTTTCTTAAAAGAAAATCTTGACGTTATTGAGCTTTGAGCAGTGAATTATTCATTGAAGCTTCTGGATTTAGCCCAAACAATCACCTTCCCATGAATTTACAGAAGAAAAACTCCAGCTGCGTATGGTTCCATTTAACCTGAAATATATTTGTTTGTGTCCAGTAGTTTCTACAGAAAGTAGGAAAAGGCTTCTTAGCTTCTGTGGTATAAGGCAAAGGAGAAAGAAAACATTACATATTGAACACTGGCTATGTGCCCCTTATATGCTCAGCATTTTGCATGTATTAACTCGCTTGAAGCAAGCTATGTGGGTGATGAAGGTGGCCCTTCAGAGGCAATGCCTACTGGGAACACCCCAGGGTATTGCTCCCGCTTACCTTGGATTCTGCTTTTAAAAGACATGGTGGGGGCGCCTGGGTGGCGCAGTCGGTTGAGCGTCCGACTTCAGCCAGGTCACGATCTCGCGGTCCGTGAGTTCGAGCCCCGCGTCGGGCTCTGGGCTGATGGCTCAGAGCCTGGAGCCTGTTTCCGATTCTGTGTCTCCCTCTCTCTCTGCCCCTTGCCCGTTCATGCTCTGTCTCTCTCTGTCCCAAAAATAAATAAACGTTGAAAAAAAAAATTAAAAGACATGGTGGTGAATGCCAATATGCTTCTTAGCGGAGCATATTCTGGAGTGATTTGAAAATTGCTGCTAGATAAAAGTGAAATAAAATATTTTCATTTTAGCTGTTACATTCCTTATTCTGTCATGAAATACTGTAGTTAGTGCTGTTTTCAGTTTTAATCTCTTGTAAACTCATTGACTGTTAATGTTTAGTGGGCTCATTAATTTGAATCGATCTGATTTTGCACAATCAAGCCCATTACACTTGTTTCAATTTTTTGCATCATGGCTCTAACATCTGGAAGCTATGAAAAGCACAACAGCTTGTCTAAAGAGACTGCCACAAGAAATCATGTTAAAGGACATATATTAAGACTTGGCTAACCATAAGCTATAAAACTTCAGCCTTGGTTTCTCTGTTTCTGTATTCCACATCTCAGATAGAAATACAGACTGAGGGCTGGAGTGTGCATGGAAGGTAGTTCCTAAAGCCCTACTTGGGAATTGCTTTTTCCCCCAAACACGTTGCTCTCTAGGTACCTGCTAAGCCCTCCCTTGCCCTCACCTGCCTGGTTTATCCTCCTAGGCCACTTACTAAATTAGCTATGACTAGTTCCTTCGTGACATTTTGGACCCAGTTAGGTCTAGCGGACAAATTCCTGTGGCAGAGTTAGAAATAACTTCTGTATTCAAGATTCTCAGCCATCAAGTGTGCCTCAGTATGACTCTATGCCTTTATGTTTTTTCTAATCATTATTCTTTGAGGAGGGTAGTAAACAAGTAATTTTGCCTTTGAAAGTGGAACATTTTAAAAGGAGCCAGCCGGTGATTTTATGCCAGCCATAGCAAGGGGGAATTAAAGTATCAAATTCATTCACATTTTTGCATGCATTTTAAACCTTGATTTAGATTAACATATGTTTGTGTTTCTTGCCATTTAAAATATCTCCTTTATATATGGTGCGGGCTTTTGTACGTCTGCATGGCATAAAGGTGGAGCGAACGGGATTGAGGTCAGACTCCTGCTGATGCCTGGCCCCACCACTTAGCAGCTGTATGACCTTGGGCAAATGTCTCTGCCCTCTTAGCCTCAGTTTCCTCATTTGTCAGACTCTGTCTCATAGGACTATTATAAGCATGAAATGATTTAAAGTATGTAGAGTAGTGTTTGGCACAAGGTAAGTGCTGAATAAAATAAAATAATTATTACAACTATGCATTTTTCAGTTAATTTAATAGCATTCTTATTTACAATCAGGCATTATACTCCTCTTACGGAGAAGAGAAAAATACAGAAACTGAGTGAAAACAGTATATATTTCCCTTACTCCCACCAGCAGGAGGCAGTTTTATTCTAATCAGTTTTTAGCTTAATTAAACTCTTCCAGTTATTGTCAGTGTAGCCTTGAGCAAAATCACTTAAGTTCTCTAAGCCTCAGTTGGGTTGTCTGTAAAATGGAAATGATTATAGTGTCTACTTCATATGGCTGTTGTGAAGATCAATTGAGATATCACATGCAAATTGCTTAATTCAGTAGTTGGCCTATATTCGAATTTAACCACATGAAATTGCTAATATCCACCATATTTGAGTTAAGTCGCTTTCATACAGACAGAGGAATGAGAAGAGTCAATTTGTATTAGCTTTGATGATAAGGCTGGGCAAGGCTGTGATGGTTCCTAGATGAATTCCAGAATACCCTGGGGTCTTAGCTCTCAGGGAGGCCACAGTCCTTTAGGCAAGAGAAAACATTCTTTTAAAAACAAACAAGCAAACAAACATCTGTAAGACAAAACTGATATGTGCCCTAATGAAGGCACAGGTTAAGTGGTGGATAATCTCAGCAGAGGTGGACCACCACTGTCTGGTCAATCCAGGGTTGCTACCAGACCGGGTGACATCTGTGCTCGGTCCCGAGGTATGCCTTGTGTCTACCTATCAAAATGCAAGGAAAAGGCTTTTTAGGTAGAGAGAAGATTTGGGGCAAAGAAAGAGTGGGGGGAATGTACAGAGCGGGTAATTTACTTGGTTAGAACTTAGGGTGCATGAGGACTGCAGGTGGAAGGTAAAATGCAAAGCATGGGTCTCACACTCAGTACAGTGCCTGGCCCATGGCTAGTATCTGGAACTCTCTCGAACCCATGTGCGCTTGAACTTGTGCATACTGTCAATCAGGTTCCCTCTAAGCTCTCCAGCCTTATCTCTTGCCTTTCCTTCTCCTCCTCCCCTGCATCCGTGCACCCCCCTACACTAAGGTCTAACTGTGCTAAGCTTATTTCAGTTCTTACAACTTGCCAAGCTTTTCCTCGAGTCTCAAATGTCTCTACATGTGGTTACATAAGCCCTGAATATCTTTTTCCTCAGCACTAGTCAACCCCTGCTCATCATTCATCTTGGTTGATGCATCACTTCTTGCAAGAAGCCTTCTCTGACTGCTTATCATCCGCCAAGTCTGGATCATGTCTCTCCTGGGTACTCCCATGGTAGCCCATATTTCCCACATGCTAACACTTCCTCCGCTTCATTTTCTCTGTACCCGCCTCCTAACCACTGCAGAATGAAAGCTCTTGCAGAGTGACGGCTAAATAAGCTATTGGTTCAAAGTGGGGATTGAGAGCTACATGTAAGCCTTCTTGTGAATCCTGGTTCCTGCCATTTAATACTTGATTGACGCTGGACAACTTACCTTATCTAGCTAACTCTCAGCATCCTCATCTGTATAATGGGAATAATAACAAAGCCTAATTTAAAGTCCTTAGCACGAGGCTTGTAATGTAATGAAAACATCATAAGCACCCATTAAAACTTTGCTTGGTAGTGACAGTCACGCCCCCCCAGAGTCCCCACACCATATGCTACTGAGCACATAATAGATGTGCCACATATTTTCGGATGATTGAAACAATGCCTGTAGAAATGGGGAAGATGTAGCTGTGAGTAATTGAGGATTAAAATACAAATTCTCAATTTTATCTTGACACCTGTGATAACTTTCTTGGGATAGAAAGGTTTTATGTGCTTGGATACACACCAATGGCCCATTCTCATACATGGAAAAATAGAGCTAACATCTATTGATTGTTTAGCTCATGCCATGCTCTCTGCTAATTTGCTTTCAGCATCT
The DNA here is from genome assembly GCF_014898765.1 of Herpailurus yagouaroundi. NCBI lineage: Eukaryota > Metazoa > Chordata > Mammalia > Carnivora > Felidae > Herpailurus > Herpailurus yagouaroundi. The sequence continues at coordinate 92,144,240 of NW_024412388.1, forward strand.
AAATTAATTCCCACAAAAAGAGGAAGATATGGTTTACTATAGGTTATATATCTTGCTCAAGGGCTTATAGCTAGTACAATGATTTACCTGGGATTCAAACCCAGATCTGTTTACTTCCAAAATCAGGTTTGAAACTTTAATCCATGTTGTCTCAACCCCCCAGAAGCCTGCCCTGGTATATTTACATATTTTTACACAGAATTTATCACTGAACACAGACAAGATTTTTTTTTTTTTTAATATGCACTCGTTTTTCCTTTGGCCTATATATAGGAGCTTCTCACCTGCCTTTGACCGAACAGATGGATGTAAATATCTTTGTGGTATCTGATGATCCTTGAAATGCCCCTGAGAAACCCTTTCCAAAATCAAGCTTTTATCCAGAATCTTGGGCCACTAAAGGAAATTTCTAATTCTTCCATTTTCATCCCCTCTAAATCTTATGTTCTGGTTAAATGGTAAATTAGTATTTCCCTTGGGACAGTCTTCTTTTATTTTCTCAGAGGCATCCTCTAGATATATCCACTAAGAGCAGTAGTAGAAGTGAAAGCAGTAATCGCTAACATTTATGAAACATTTACTGTTTGCTAGGTGCTATACTAATTGGTAAATATGTGTTATTTCATTCACTACTCGTTGTAGCCTTATAAGGGAAGTGGCTATTAGACACTGGATGAGAAACTGAGCCACAGTCTCAGAGCTAACAATTTGCAGAAGTGGGTCTCAAGCTGGATTCTGTAGGGCATAAACATCCATACTTTTTTAAGTGCTATAGATTTCTCCTCAGTTGTAAAATACAAACTAAGATGCGATTTAATTTCTCATTATTCTTGCATAATTAAATAAGCACACTGCAATCCTGCAGCTTCTGTTAAATACCACACAATACCTCAGAAAAAAGAGCAGACAGTAATCCAGTAGGGAGCATTTAAATCTGCAGCATTCCAGGCAAGAAAACTGAATCAAATCCCATTTAGTAAAATCTTTGGGGACCAACAAATGTCTGACCACAGAAGCTTTCCCAAAATAGCTGCTTCTCAGGGGGCTTTGCTCCATGATCCTCTTGACGAGTTCCCTGTGTGGTGATGCTGTAGAGAAGACGAGGCAGTCTAAATACCCAGGAAACTGAGGTTCATTACGTTGGAAATGATGTCCTGAATTGCCACCCTTAGAAATCGGTGACCAGTGCAAGTCTACATACGCATCAGTTTTCTGGAAGATGTGTTTCTTAGGTCTGGGCAAATGTTTGATGGCAGTGCTTTTCAGGGAGAGCAACCTTTAGACCATGAGCCTCAAACCCAGAGTCATCAGATCTTCAGGTAAGGTTTGTTGCTGTGTCAGACTGAAGCACGTTAACAATGGGTAGTTGGCATCTTTCCACAAAACAGGCAGGTGATATTAGGGTAAATTATTTAGCCTCTAGGAACAGGGAGAAGTTAACTGGCCCATTAGGGGATCAAATCCATAACTTTGTTCTCTAATAAAAGCATCTGAAAACAACTGAACTATCATTTTCAAAATTTGGATATAAATAATGCCTTTATTTTGCAAGCTGTCATTATTATTTTCCTCCCGTTCCTTCACAAGATGACTCTCTTCTCCATTCCAAGGCTCACTACTTAATCTGACACAATTCCAAATTGATTCTTCCAACATTTTATCCCCAGCTCACTCTGCCTCTGCCTTGTCTAAAAGCTGTAGACATATTCTGTAATTAAAAAAAATAAGGGGCACCTGGGTGAGTGGCTCAGTCGGTTGACAGTCTGACTTCTGCTCAGGTCATGAACTTGGGATTCATGAGTTCAAGCCCTGCGTCGGGCTCTGTGCTGACAGCTTAGAGCCTGGAGCCTGCTTCAGATTCTGTGTCTCTCTCTCTGTCTCTGTTCCTTGCCTACTTGCACTCTGTTTCTCTCTCTCAAAAATAAAGATTAAAAAAATAATAAAAATATATAAAGACCTTCTTTTAGTCCCCTTATCCCAGAGATACCAATCTTTCTCACTCATTACACTATTCAACAGCAACGTTTATTATTTTAATTTTTGTATAAAATCAATATGTTAAAGCAAAAAGATGAAATTGTCACCATACTGCAACTAGTTAGATATAACCTATGTATTATTTTAGAATATATTCCTCAATCCCTTATCTTATCCCTTATCCCTTATTTGTACACAAATGCTTTTAAACAAAAAAAGAGGATCATGGTGATTTATACTGTATTTTACTTAAAACATATAATAATGTTTTTCCATGTGGTTAAGTATTCTTATATTCTTGAAACAGTAAGGGACACTCATTACCCTATTCCCATACCCCTCACTGTTGACCCAGTACTGTTCTAAGCACTGGGCAAGTAATGTTTGAGGCAAACCTCACATTAATGCTATGGGAAAGGCAAATATCATATGTACCTTATCGGCAAATAAAATGGGACTCAGAGACATAAAGTATCTTGCCCAAAGTTATACAGCTTGCAAGAGAAGGCAGGATTTGAACTAGAATCAGTTGTCTTTAAAGCCACTTTTTATCCACTGTTAATGCTGTAGGAAATACAAATGTAATATATTATGACCATATTGTAGAACAACAACAGAACCGCCATGATATCCCAGTGAACTCTGTGAGTCTCAATTTGACTGAATTGATCCCAGATGTTAAATGCTAAATGCGATGCACTGTTTTAGGTCTTTCCCGCCCCCCTGCTATTCAAATACAATCATTAACACAGTCAGAAAGTAAAATGTTGCATCTGAGATAAATGCCATGTTCATGTTCCTTTTCTTCCGTCTCTCATTGTGTAAGAGACGAATTTTGTCATTAATGTGACAAAAGTTTTATTTCTCAGGAATAAAAGACAGGTAGATTCACATGCCTCCAGGGCAATTGTGTGCTGATGTGGAGTTCAGCACCCAGCAGGCACACAAATGGCAATTTCCTCCTTGACTGTATTTGTAGTAACCTTACTTTCCTTATCACCTAAATAGGTTTCACCAGGCCTCATCACACTAAAGGTGAAGTAAGTGTTGGGACACTAGTAACAGTATTGGTGTTATCTGCCCATTCGTTATTTCTAGTCCTCCATTTCTATGTAAGGATTCCTTCAGTTATTCCAAGGAGATTTACTCACAGTCTCCTCTGATACCAAAGATTGCCAACTGGTTTTCTCCTTGTATATTCAGACTTCCTGAGGCCATGGCTCTATGGAGGTTGGGGATGTCTCTGAGGTTGTCTCCATTCTTGGGGCCTCTAGCAAAGACATGTAGTCTTAAGAGTACTGCAGAACCCAGCAACTAAGAAGCACCAATGGTTTCCTGTGTTCTCTGGCATTTCTGAAGTCTTAAAACTACTTCTGTATGTTTTGGATAATGCAGGAAATCCAGTTCACCACTTGAAGATTTTGCTTCATAAGCTGTAGTAGATTAGAGTAGGTGTTTGGGGTCAGACTGCCCTCTCCCTGGGTCTGGGTGTCAGCCCTTCCTTCAGGTTGTAGTGCGACTGGGGGCAATTATTTAATCTCTCTCTGCCCAGGTTTCTTCACCTGGGTTTTCTTCTTCACTTCATAGAGTGGGGCTACCAATAGTCCTTACCTCTTGGGGTTGGCCCAGTCCAGAGTAAAGATTCAGTACATGTTGGTCACTGGTCCTATTAGGCTCAAACTGGTTTAGGCTCCCAGCATAGTGCAGAGATTTTAATCTGCTATTTCAATTTGTACTGGTAGCTCCTCTCCTTAGGACTCAGTGATGAACTGGGAGATGCTATAAGTAGGAAGCACTTGGCTTTATTCAGAAATGCCCTGCTCTCCAACTCTGTGGCACTAACCTTAAATTATGTGTGTGTGCCTTACTGTTCCTTCCTTGTGATTCTTCCTTGCTGGTCAGCTCCCCAGTTCCCTTCAGCGTATCAATCCTATTGGGACTGTTCCAGCAGGCATCCAAATAGACCAAGATAAGTCTGTATTTTTGAATTCTTGGCTAAAGTTACTTTTGGTTCAAGGGGCAAACCAGCATTCTCTCCCCCACTCTCATATACAAGCAAAGACTTAACATATGTTTCAGCAGGTCAGAAACCTTCTATTATAATTTTCTTATTAAACCAATTTTGTACACTTGACTTCTTAAATTTCGTTCAAAGATACTTTGTCACTGGAGTTTCAACCGAACATCATTGTGAGATGATAGTCTCCTACATGAAACCTCCCAAATAATCTGTCATTGTTGTTAATTGGTTCTTCTTGAATTACCTGAGGCCAGAATTCAAGGCTAATGAAAACATGTACTTCAGTTGTTTATTAAAGAACGCTTATTTATATGACTTCTAGATAGTAGATAATCTATGCTTCTCATGTTCTTATTCAAGTAAGCAGCAGGTAATCCATATAAGCTAATCTTGCATCAACTTTAAAAGATTTAATTTAATTTCTTTTTCTCAGTAAGACATGATCACAAGGATTCTTTTCTAAGAGTAAAGTTGAAGCAACACCTCCAAGACAGAAACATTAACCCCTTCACCAGTAATTCATTTGAACCTAGGTATTAATCTCTTTCCTTTCTCTCTTTCTTACTTTTTTGATCTCTCTAAATTTGAGAAAGCACTGTTTCAGTGCTTGCTTTTTTACACACTAGGAAATTTTAAATCTGTGTGATCAGACTCCATTGTTATCTCGTGGACTATAAAATGTATCTATACAATCTCTTTTGATGAACACATCAGTGAAAATTGCCATCTCGGTTATAGTAAGCCCCTTCCATGTGTATAGAAAATTCATTCCTATGAAAGTATGGCTATAATTTCCATGTTAAGTTATCTCAGCCACTTGGAGCCAGCACAATTTCTTAGAAGCTGAGACACAACAATAATAATTATTATTGTTGACGGCGTGACTACTGCATGCAACCCATTGGGCTAAATACTTGACAATAACCTCACAATAAACTAATGAGGCAGGTAGTGTTATTATTCCTGTTTTATAGATGAGGAAACTAGGCTTAGGGAAGTTAAATATGGCACAGGTGTGGCTTCTGATGAGGCTGTAAGGTCTAGAGCAACCAAAAATATCACTCTCATGAGGAGTTTATTTGGTGTCATGGGGACATAGACATAGTGGCCGGGAGTACAGTGTAATGAATGAGGTCGTGTGCCTTGGTCAGCCCACCAGGCATGGGAGCATTGCTTCCCCAGTGCACCTTTGTCGGGCAGATCAAGGCTCGCGCTATCCAAGTAACCTCCCTGAGTAGAGCAAGACCCTCCTTCTAACTAGCGAATTGGTAAGAATGCCTTGAGGATGCAGTGATACCAAAGCTCAGACGGGCTTTGCGCTAGATAAAAGGAAGGGTCGCTACACAACCAGCCTTGCAAGAGGCCAGACAGAATGGAACTGCTCGTATTCAGCAAGGACTTGGGGTTTGGCAGCAAGTCCAGGAGGTGGAAATGTTACAAATGGAAAAGGGCTCTTTGGATGGCAGCCCCATTTTAGATTAGCAGTCCCACTACTAATTGATTGAAGGACAATCAATACTTCACTCAATAGGAGCATGTCCTCAGTTGATCCAGAGTTGGCCTTTCCAGCCACATCTGTATACACTTGATGTCATTCTCTCATCAAGTATGCCTTCTCGGGCAATCGAAGATAGCAAGTAATACAGAAGCCACAATGAAAGGATCCCTTTGCTGGCCTCACAGGCTCTTAATCCTGCCTGTCCCAAGCAGCTTATTTATACTGCAGGAACTTAGGGTGTGTTTAGTACATTTCAAAGTTGTTTTCCATTCATTTTCAAATGAGAACTTCTGAAAAGGATTCTGCTCTGAAAGAAGAAGCAATTGGAAAAGGGCTCAGAGGTGGAGGTATTGGTGTGTTGGTCTGCTCTGTGAGGAGTGGGGAAGCTGAGCCCTGTAATATCTCCCCTTTCCTTCCACTGCTAAAAAGTTTTCTCTGCCATGACAGTTTGCAGAAACTTTTCATGATTATTTTTTTGGCTGAACAAATACTCTTTTTAGAATCCCAAGTGATTCCTTCACTTAAGTCATATTGTGTATTTCTGCATTTGCTGTGAATTCTATTGGAAATGATGATGATCCTCTGAGAAGGGGCTGGAAAAAAATATGGTGGTTTCTCTCCTAGAGGAAGGAAATGCATTTTCCCTTAGAGCTGCTCTTCTCTGCAGACCCATGGGAATATGTTAATGACCCTGAAAAGTGAATTTGTTTCTGAAGAAACACTGTTCTGTGGTCTCTGGGAATTTGGTTTATTTGTAAAAATGGTAAGACTCATCCTAGAATTCATCACTAAGGCAAAATATGGAATATAAATTAAGGAAACTGAGTATGAAACACGAGTGATAATGCCAGTACTGATCCCAATATGCATAGTTTCTTATTCTGATTCTTATTATTTGTTGGATTATTACACCTGTTTATTGTACTAGTTTTACAAGCCCTTATAAAGTAAGTTATGAAAGCCTAAATCCCTAAGAATTAGTGACATCACAAGGCATTTTTACTTCTGGACATCCCTGGGCCTCACAATGATATAAGGTGCCAGTATTACTGCAGAAAGAAAAGAGAACTATGGTATCCTTTATTTCCAGGCTCCAGTCAGTCACTGAAGGGCTGCCTATATCCGGCAGACAGACTCCTAGAAAGTCCGCGTCTTTGTAGGATTTGTTGCATGTGGAAGACCAGGGAGGGCTCTAGGAGAATGAGTAGGCTGAAGAGTAGGTACAGGGCATCTGGAGGCTGGACATTTTTAGGATTTTGGAATGACTGAGTCAGTAGAGTAGAACTGAGTACTGACTCTGTATGTATTTTAGAGTTAAGTGTTCTAAAATTCTGGGTCCCCACTTTTTTTTTCTTTTTCTTTTTGCCTTGAGTATGTTTCCTTATATTTAAAATGGAGATATTAGGGACGCCTAGGTGGCTCAGTCAGTTTAGTGTCCAGCTTCGGCTCAGGTCATGATCTCATGGTTTGTAAGTTTGAGCCCCACGTGGGGCTCTGTGCTGACAGCTCAGACCCTGGAGCCTGCTTCAGATTCTGTGTCTCCCTCTGTCTCTGCCTCTCCCCCCCTCAAAAATAAATAAACATTAAAAAAATTTTTAATGGAGATATTAGTAATAATATCCTGTTATTATATTATATTATATTATATTATATTATATTATATTATATTATAACATTGTTGTTAATGATAATAATTGATGAATTTTTGTGATCCTCAAATTATGTATTTTATAAGAATATGTTTTTTAAACTGTATCAGAAAAAATGAGTTACTATTTCCAGGTCTGTGAAAAACTGAACACATATTAGTTTAATATTCAGAATCTAGAAATGTAGGCTAGTTAACATTAACCCACTAGTTGGCCTTGGTAGATAACATGGCATTATGGTACAATTACTGATGAATTTCAAAAATCAGTGAGTCCAGCTTTCCTTGTACCATATGGGATGCCTCCTAGAATGGATAACTTTTAATGTGTTATACATATTTTGACTTCTAATGGATGAAAGAGGTATTGTCATTGAGTGGGAACTTTGGAGTCACTGGAGTTTGGACTTTGGGATCAAATAAAGATGGGTTTGAAACCAGATTTTGGTAATTATTGAATATATGACAAAGTACTTGACTCTCAGAACCTCAATTTCCTGACCTGTAGAATAAAAGGTAAATATCCCTATCTTCCAGATTTTTGAAAGAGATAATGTACATAAACTACCTGTATAATAAAAGATGAATACAAGGACCATGATGGCCGTGATGATGGCCATGGAAGTTCACGCTACTTAGTAAGCTCCGATGCTGGCATAAACCACCAGAGATGCCCACCGCTACCCCCACTGCCAGCCTCTTCATCCTTGATATGCCCTTCTGGCACATCTTGAAATGCAAACGTCAAGTGAATAAACAGGCTTTAGGCTTCAGCAGTCTGATTTCAGCTCCTGATTGGCATTTACTACTGGGAAATGCTGGTTAATTCCGATAAGTTATTTATGTTGAATACATTTCTGTGTGTTTTTACATCGGATCATGTACTTTTTTTCTAGGATTATTTATTGTATTTTGAGGCTAACTCATTTCACATGGCTAATTATTAACTCACTAAGCTCACTAAGTTATCCTATATTACCAAATTAATCAATTCTGAGAACTTCACCTCTTATTAAATGATGGTGCCTTACACAGAAGTGTGTAAACAGAAGGTGAATAAACAGATTCACCCCTGAGTGGTACCTGGCCACTTCAGGCCAATGAACTGTGAAGATTGAAGTAGATCAGACTCCTAATATCTGTTAGTTGGTCCTCCTCAGTGATGTCTGTTCCATCTGAGATCCTGCTATGTCATGGAAGGCATACTGTTACCAAAGAAGATGAGATGAAATTAATATAAGGCTATCATAGAAGAAACACATTTGTTCCATAGATTGACCCCTTCATTAGGAAGCCTTAAAAGAACTCAGTCTAAAGACTCACCAGGCATTTTCCATATATCTGTGGGTAATTTGTACTTTGGACAGTTTTCCTATAGAAGGAAAGAATAATGGCTTCTTGATTCAGAAACTCTGGATGGTAGACTTATATTGTGTGAACATTCCACAGACTGAATTTCAGGATTAGTCTCATCTGGTCTTTATTGCCATTAAATCAAGGTGAGTGGAATAAAGGGCTACCATATGTAACCTTCATTTCATAGCTACTAAAACATTTAAGATAAAATCCTTTTTACTGTAAGAATATATTTTCAAGTGAAACAAAATTCGGATCCAGAGAAACAACATATAAAGGATATTTAATTTAGAACAGAATTCTTAAAGGTGAAAAAAAGTCAACAATATGTTGGCTGTTTCTCATTCTTAGAGGAAGCCCTGAATGATCTGCTGAAACCAGTTCTTCTCTGCATATCTTCTCCTGCTTCTGTGGAAACCAGAAGCCCTGGGTCTTGTGCTTCCCCTGATTTCTCTCTTTTCTTTTAATAAATATTCCTTGCATTCTCTCACCCACTAATTAGTGTCACCATGTGCCTATATCGCTAACAGTTTAAAGAGAGCAGTTCCTTTGAAAATATAATCTCCTTTTAAATGCATCATCATTTTGAAGTGGTCTCATAAATTTTGTTGCTGATTTAGGATCTTAAATGGTATATTTATTTATATTAAAGTCTGCCTGCTGTTCATCTTGAAGGTATTATATTTGTATAGTTAACAGAAGTGATGAGCCAAATTTAATTTTCTTTCTACTCTAGAATGCTTTGCATCTTGTAATCACCATTGATTGCCTACTTACTAGTCAGAATCAATAAAAGGAGTAGATGTAAAATTGCCTAATCTCATGTTTTATAATATAATAGTCTAGTCAGAATGGAGAGTACTAATAGCATTCAGCTGCATAGACATTATCTGATAATGACAGTGTGTATAGCTCAGATTACAGAGGCAGAAATTAAGGTTGGAAGCTCAAATATTAGGCTTTATTTTATTTAGGATGAAGCTTATACACAAAACTCATCAGACTATGTATTTTTACTACTTTATGGATAATAATATAATTTTTATTAACTTTTTATCATTTTAATTACATATCCTTTCACGGACCACTCACACACTTTTACCTTTGTTTCAAGATTGTCTCTGATATGACTAATGCATTTGCCTAAAATACATCAATATGAGATTATGAAAACATTAAAGCATATAGACCTGTGCTGAGAATAACAGATTTCAATTTCAGGTTTGTATAAATCAGCAAAACCCTGGAGATAAAAGATAAGAAACATTACCAGCAAGTAGAAGACTTCATCAACTATTTTTTAAGCATTTGCACTTCCCTATTTATTATGCTTTATGGGTCTCAGAAAAAAAATTTCATTGAGCTTAAATATTTCCACAATGATTGTTGTTTTATATGAAGTCTATTAAACTCAGGTATCCTACTGAAAGTAGCCTTTGGATCATTTAATGGCATTCAAAATTTTAGGTCCTTAAGCAAGCATCCTTGATTATGGTTTTGAAAAAGAAATGTGATGGGTATAATTTCAAAGTCCATCCAAAAAGGAGCTGTACTGAGAAAATCAATATCAACAATTGATAAAATACATCCTCTATTGGAAAAGAAATGTGCTCATGGAACTTTGGAAAACATTAAGCATGGTAGTCAAGTTCTTTTAGTGTGTTCCCTGACAATCATAGTCTTCTACTATTCCCTACACTTGGAAGCAAGAATTCCTCCCCAGACAGTGTTCAAATACAGTGGTTAGGGAGTGTACTCATCACACAGATTAATTACTTAATAGTCTGTTGCCTGTTCAGGATGGTTAATGGATATGAGCATTGGGTTTTCGGCATTTTTCCCATTCTTTTGCTCCTGGGAGTTCTACTCACTGGAAGCCATCAAATGAGAACCACCTTCCCATATTACATTCCTGTCCTCACTGCCGTGTATTGTAAAGAAGTACAGGTTGTTTCAGAGTTAGAGGTGTATTAGGTCAAAGGACAAAGAACTATCTATGCTAATTTTGTCTATGTTGTTCTGTCACTCTCTACTCTGTAGATAGGCCTTTTAGGTAATTGATCTTTATATGGGATAAATGTTTGTAATAGAGAAGGAATAACTTATAAGTTTAATAACATAATGAAATAATAGTCCAGGAATGTTAGATGTTCAAGAAAGCCTTTTTACTTTTTTTTTTTTTCAGATGTATATGGTCAATGAAAATAATACTTAATGCTTATTGAGTTCTTACTCAGTTCTAAATTCAGTATTTGTTACATCTTTTGATCCGTAGTGTTATTCCATAAAGTAGGCTCTATTTCCACCCTGTTGTACTGGCAAGAAAACTGGTATAAAGAAAGGTTGAGTAACATACCTAAGGTGATATAGCTGAAAATGACAGAAGAAATATTTGACTCCCTTCTCCACCTACTCTTAACAGCACATTAATGCCTGGAGAAGCCCAAGGTCAATGGGTCCCCATAGATAAAACACTGATAGTCAGGAATTACTATCTTCCATTGGATGAAAGCTAATGATTAAAATGAGGACACTGCTACTGAGCCCACAGCTTCCAAATTTGTCTATACTGAAACTGCTCATGCAGTATCAAACCTCACATGTGGGACAAAGAGGCAGGTTGCAAGAAGTTGGGGCAAGGCCTCTAGCAAAGGATCATGGATAAGCACAAATGAAAGCTACCCTTGGGAAATAACAGCAGCTAACTTTTATTGAGCAATTCTGTGTGCTAGACCCAATGTAATGCAATGCCTTATTTAATGTTAGCTTCTTATAATTATTCTAATTTTATCAATGCAGCAACTGGGGTTTAAAATGGTTAGACAGTTTTCCCAGGATTACATAGCTGCTGAAAGACAATGGCAGAACTCAATTTGTCTGAATTCAGAGCGCTTTGCGCTAGGACTTCTGGTTTAACCCTGAAGTAAAGAGTTTGAAGTCATAACTTCTGTCCTTATAAGAAAAATTCAGACAAACTGAAAATCAGTAAGTTTTCTTGAACTCATAAGAGATGAAGTTACAGGACCAGTTGCTACCCCCAAATTTAAAAAGACAAGTTCATTCAGAGAGACACATAGAAGATCTGCATACTTACAGCAGAAGCCAGTAGGAACACTTAAATGACCATTTTGATGAGTGAGCTATGGACTAGCATGAGTGTGAGAAATTCTGGGGGACTTTAATCTCAGATAGTCCTACACAGATCTAATGGACTTTACCTCCAGAAATCCCATGGGACTCTCATAGTGAACATTCCGTCATTGCTTTGGCAGGAAATAATTGTGAAATATGCCAAGATCTTTCTCCATAACAATGGCTGTTATCTATGGCTCAGCTAAGGAAAGGGCATTCTTCCCATCCCAGATCCTTCTAGCCTTCCATTCTCATCTAAAGGGTATGTGTGTGTGTTGGGGGGGGGGGGGGAGGTTGTTTGCTGGGGTCAAGTCTTCAAGGAACTATATTAGGAGCACTGCAACCAAAGTAGGATGTAGGAAAAAGGGGAGAAAACAAGCTAGGCTACTGGGTTAATGACACAGCCCAAGTGGGAAGACCCCACTAAAACACTGAGTGTAATTGAATGTTACATAATGCTCTCCCTCCCCCACACCCTGCCAGTACACCAACCAGCATAATAACCATGGATTGCAAATGAAAAAACTGCAAGACACAAACTCTTAAAGTCAAGAGGGAACACAAAAACAAGGGCACTCATATGTATTTTACTCACATGCCACCTATAGAAAACATTAAACACAGACCTACTTCTAGCCAGATTAACATAAATCCTGTCACTAAAGAGTGATTTACATCAGTTCCTGTTGTGATTCAACATATCCAAGTTTCAGCAAAAAAATTACAAGATATTCCAAAAGGCAAGAACAAACAGTCTGAAGAGACAAAGTATTCTTCAGAACCAGACTCGGAGATGACACAGATACAAGAATTATTAGACAAGGGATTTAAAATAACTATCATTAATATGTGAAGTACTCTAATGGAAAAGGTATATGGCATGCAAGAACAGATGGTAGAAGAGGCAGAATAATGCTCTCCTTCCATGCCAAGGTGTCTACATCCTGATATCCAGCAACTATGAATATAGTTAAAAGGAACTTTAAAAAAGTCAGTAAGTTAAGGGTCTTGAAATAGATTATCCCACATTATCCAGGTGGGCCCAATATGATCAGAAGGATCCTTAAAAGTGGAAGAGGGAGAGAAAAGAGGAAGTCAGAGTGATGCAGTATGAGAAGTACTCGACCACCACTGCTAATTTTAAGGATGGAGGAAGGAGGCGATGATCCAAGAAATGCAGGCAGCTCCTAGAAGTGGAAAAGGGAAGGAAGGGGATTATTCCCTAGAGCCTCCAGAAGGTAATACAGCATTTCTTGCATCTTGATTTTAGTCCAGTGAGATCTGTGTTGTACTTCTTACCTACAGAACTGTATGGTAATAAATTTGTGTTGTTTTTAGTTACTAAGTTTGATATAGTTTGTTAGTTAAGGCAACCATAAAATAGTAATGCAGATAGGTAATGCAAGCAGAGGGATGGAAACTCTAAGAAAGAATCAAAGACTGGAAATAAAAACCACTATAATGCAAGTGAAGAATGCTTTTGATGGGCTCAGATATAGACTTGACACAGCTGAGGAATCAGTGAGCTTGAAGATAGATCAAGAAAAACTTCCCAAACTGAAATGCAAAAACTAAAAAAGAATTTATTGAAAAAATAATTAACCAAACCAAATAAAAAACAGAACAGACTCAGGAACTGTGAGATAGTTTCATAAGGTGGAAAATACACATAATTGGAATGCCAGAAAGAGAAGGGAGGGATCAAAAAAACATATTTGAAGTAGCAATGGCATAGTAGACCCAGGGACCTGAGAACACCAAGTAGAAAAAAATGCCAAACACATGCATAGCTAGGCATTTTATGTTCAAACTGCAGTAAGTCGAAGAGAGAAAATTATGAAAAAAGACGGGGATATATACTTTGCCTCTACCTACAGGGGAACAAGTGCAAGAATTACAGTAATCTTCCAATCAGAAGTCATGCCAGACAGAAGAGTATGGAGTGAGATATTTAGTGTTCCTACAAAAAAAAGATCCACCAACCTAGAATCCTGTATCCATCAAAATTATTCCCCAAAAGTAGCGGAGAAATCAGCACTTTTCTCAGACAAACAAAAACTGGGAGAACTTATCACCAACTGATTTGCCCTGCAGGATAAGTAAAAGAAGTGCTTCAGGCAGGAAGAAAATGCTACAGGTCAAAAGCTACATTCTACATAAACAAAGGTAGAGTGTTGAAGAATGAATAAATAAAGGTAAAATAAAGATTTTCAGTTTTTGTTCTTAATATAAAAGTTAACTTCAAGGTAATAATAGTAACAATGTTTTAAGTGTATTAAGTGATTATAGCATATGGATAAATGGAATGAAGGCAGCAATGTCACCAGGGATGGGAGGGAGGGATCGGGAAGCCCCCTTGTAAAGTAGGTACCTGTACTACATATGAAGCTAGGTGTATGTCGTGTTATTGGAAGATGGATTTGTTGGAAACATGGACAACACACTAGAAAAAATTTTAAAGTAAATATAATTGATATGTTAGGAGGATAGAAAACAGAAAAAGATGAGATGAGGAAGTGTGAGGCAAGATTAAAGGTGTGTTTTTAATCACATTACTGATGTCTCTACTTTGTTTCCCTAAAAGCTCAAAATGACAGAACTAAGATTCTGAGCTCAATCAAATATACAATTATTAAAAGAGAGAGTTTCCTGGGTGGCTCAGTTGGTTGAACATCTGACCTTGGCTCAGGTCATGATTTCACTGTTTGTGAGTCTGAGCCCTGCATTGGGCTGTGTGCTGACAACTCAGAGCCTGGAGGCTGCTTTTGATTCTATGTCTCCTCTCTCTCTGCCCTTCCTATGTTCTCTCTCTCTCTCTCTCTCTCTCTCTCTCTCTCTCTCTCTTTCTCTCTCTCTCAAAAAATAAATAAATGAATAAATGAACATTAAAAATTATTAAAAGATGACTAGACAAATATACTCATATCTTTTTAACTATGATTAGTAAGGCAAAGTCCAAAAAGTAGGTGCTTAGTAAATTCTTATTGAATAAGGTCTGGCAGTGGGTTTGCAACCACATAGGCAGACAGACAAAGAAATTCAAGCCATTAAAGATCTGGGCGGAGAGTTAGAAACCAGGGCACTGAAAGCACAGAAAGTAGAGTCCAGACATTTAGGACTTGAAGAACCTAGTCAGATAGTAGTTGGAACAGAAAAGAGTGTTGGAACCCCCTGCATGTCGTTTAGGTGAAAGATGATTTCTAATGTTCACTATGTTCCATGCACTGTTTCCTATTAGGAATAAAAAGGTGAATACATAATATGGTCCATGCATTTAGGAAGTCATAGTTAAACACATCTAAGTTCATTTATTTGTTCAACATGTATTTCCAGAGTACCTTCTCCATACCAGGCAATGTAATCATTGCTGAAATAAAGTGTGGAAAGTGCTATAAAATAAGAAGTGAGAGAGCAAATAGTCATGTCTCAAATTGTGAAGGAATGCTCCATGAGATTTAGGACTAGAAGGAGGAATAGAACATGTCAGATGCGAACCTAAACAGGCAACATGAATGGCAGACATGGAGCATTAGCAATTTCTGGTTTAGCAAACTGTATGAATGTTTCATACTTTGTCTCAAGTCAGTCCCAAGAATTATGTAGCTCAGGGCCCAAAGGCCAGATCACACAATAAGAAAACTAGATCAGAATAGAAATGAAAGGGTAGGACAGGTCCTGACATATCATTTTGAGTTTAAGTACTATGACCTACTCATGTTGATACTACCATTTTTTTTTTTAATTTTTTTCAACGTTTATTTATTTGTGGGACAGAGAGAGACAGAGCATGAACGGGGAAGGGGCAGAGAGAGAGGGAGACACAGAATCACAGAATCGGAAACAGGCTCCAGGCTCTGAGCCATCAGCCCAGAGCCCGACGCGGGGCTCGAACTCACGGACCGCGAGATCGTGACCTGGCTGAAGTCAGACGCTTAACCGACTGCGCCACCCAGGCGCCCCTATACTACCATTTTTTAAAAAAATTACCATCTGAGATGGAAACAATTTAGCATTCTTGATCCTGGAGTTAGAAGTCTGTTTTGTGGAGGAACATTAACTCTTGGCCAGGGAGTGAGTCCTATCCTTCTGAAAACCACAGTGATGATAGATAAAAAA
Organism: Herpailurus yagouaroundi; assembly: GCF_014898765.1. Lineage (NCBI taxonomy): Eukaryota > Metazoa > Chordata > Mammalia > Carnivora > Felidae > Herpailurus > Herpailurus yagouaroundi. Next base: position 92,159,987 of record NW_024412388.1, read on the forward strand.
ATCTCTCAATTGTGTAAACTGAAATCCAGTGAAATGAGAGTTCATCATCTGTTAGTAGGGCCATTAGACCAGAGACTAATATAGGTGTGTGACCTTTGGTGCTTGGTGTTTCATGGGACTAGATAGAGAGAAAGAGTCCACTAATGACATGGCGATCAGGTTGGGTTAGAGTTGAGATGGGATGGGCACTCAAGATTCAGACTTGTTTATTTATTTAGATCTATTTAAGGGACAGATGGTAAAAGGGCAAAAATTATATTTGATTTTGTGGAGGAGGAGCTCAATATGAGGGAAACTGAGTCTAGCCCTGTAATACTAGGCTGTCTATAACTGTGCTGTCCAAAAACATGGTCACTAGTTATTTAAATTTAAATTTAAATTTGAATTAATTAAAATGACATAAAATTACTGAATCACTATATTGTACACTGGAAACTAATATAACACTGTATGTTAACTATACTGGAATTAAAATTAAAAAATAACATTTTTAAAATACTACATAAAATTAAACACTTACGTCCTCAGTTGCACTAGTCACATTTCAAGTGCTCAATAGTTACATATCTCTAGTGGCTACCATGTTGAACAGCACAGAAAAATCAAAGATTTCCATCCACGCAGGAAGTTCTATTAAATGGTAGTATTTCAAAGTGTGTGGGATGTAATGACACAACAGAGAAATCCAGTTTATTATCTCCCAGAAACAACTGCAGAACAGCTTTAAAATTTTTTTTTATTTTGGCAGTGAGGAGTAAAGCTTAGTAGAGCTCTTACAGCATAATTATCTGACGTTACCAACAAATATCTGTAGGGGTATTTCCCCCTTTCAAGTGGAATGGAATATCCTAATTTTTATAGATGAGGAAATTTAATTTTAGTGAAGTCAAGTCACTTCATACTAGTAGTAAGATGGTAGAATCAGGAATTGAAGTCAGGGTGCTTAGTTCCAAAGTTTGTTCACTTGACCTTTGGACTCCAACATAGCCCTGAAGGCCATTTCCAGGACTGAGAGGCCACTAGTGGGTATGGGGGTGGGCACCTCTAGATGTTTACAACCAGCATCTGAGCATTCTGCTTGGACACCAGCAGTTGTTAGATATTTTATAATATCACTTTTATCAAAAATGTGGACATTCACATCACCTTGATCTTTGTGAAATGTCATATCCATTTAATGCTTTCCATTAATACCCAGCTAAACATTTGATTTTCATGAGTCTAATTTGCTTTTCATTGTTCAGTTTGTGAAAAAAAGTGAGAAAACTCTGTATAATATAAAAACATTGAGTTTTGTTTTTTAATAACTGAAATTGAGGTATGTTTGACCAACTAAAAATTAAAAATAAATTTACTACCAAATAGCAGGAAAATTCCTCAATTTCTCACTAATTTAGAAATTATGTGAAGTGCCTTAATTTTCACCTGCCCTCTCTGTTTTTAGTTTCTTCTCTAGGAAGATAAGAAGTTCAAAATAAATATCCTTAAAGTCACTTTTTTTGTTGTTGTTTATCTTTTTAAAGAACTAATTATATTGCATTGTTTTTCTTCCAACAGTTTCTTACTTTATTCTTCATTTGCTTCAAAGATTTTTAGAACCTACTATTGATATTTCATTTTTAAAAAATTCTTTCTTTCTTAACAGAAAATAAAGCAACTCGTTACTTATCCTTTGGGGGCTGGAGAATTTCAAAGTTTGATAGTTTTCAGGCTGTGAGATGGACCTTTGACTCTCATATGTTCAAATATTTTGGAAAGCCTTGGATCATTTGTGATTGACAGTTCAGAAATACAGTGATCTGTTGTGTCTAGCCCATGTCATGCTGGAGAATACTAAATCAATAATAATGCTATCAGAACCAGAAATCAAATGCAAAGTAGTTCCCGTGGCTTCCTGCATAATGACATTTGCTCTTTTGATAAATTAATGGGTTCTTGGACAGGAGACCTCCTGGAACAGCCAAGCCTGGGTATAAATGGCAAGGGTGAAGCAGTGATGTTTATTATGCAGAAAAAATTGCCTTCGGTGAAGGTTCTATACAAAGAATGTCCAAATATAATTGAATAGGATAGGATAGGTTGTGATAGGATATCAGTAAAGAGGCAGGGCCAGGCAAACCGTAAACCACGGTCTTTGAGCCATACTAAAAGTCGTCTGGAGAACCTCACACTAAACCCGGCATTTATAACTAGAACAGCTCGCACAGGGCAAAGCAGTGTACTGACCAAACCAACAAAATATCAGTATGTACCACATTTCTCCCGAGAAGACCCACCCTCTTTCCTCAAGAAAATTCCATCTACTACTACTGCTCCAAGCATGCCCTAAGTAGATTTGACCGATTGCTTGACTCAGTTTGGGGGATTATTTGATGCCATGAACATGTTTTAGGGCAAAAAGGGGAAGGGATTCATATAGTTGTCTTTAAAAGTCTAAATGGACTTAAAGAACTTTTCACTGCCTGCACCACGGTAGTTGTATATTGTCATGTACATAACTGGTATAAAGAAAAATACTATGACAAATATCCAAATCACATCTAACTCGAAGGCTTTAGAAATCTGTGGCAAGAGAAAGTCTTAACTATCACATGGTTGTATTAAACATATGACAAATGCAGATCAGCTTCTGGGTTTTACAAAAGCCAAAGAGCTTTTGTAAAAAATGTAAGATATGTTAATTAACACAACAAGCCAGCCTGTGCTTTCTATGTATGTGGTCTACAAGATGAACATATCTCGAGCTTTGGATTCACTCTGATCCTAACTTTGCTCGGTACTTATAAGTTGGTTGCTGTATCGTTTGTGTCGAAAATGAATAAAAAGTAGGACTTGCTTTCTACAGCAAACAAAAGATCTTTTCCTTTCGCCACTTGACCACCTCATCTACTCAATGTTGTGTCTGGTCTGGATCTTAGTGAGCTACTTCAGTGAACATTTGTGCTTCAGAAATACCTTTGTTTTGTTGAATTTCCAAATTAAAGGAGAAAAGAGATTTTGTAGTGAAGGATTAAATGCAACTAGGGAACAAAATAATGAAAAGCCTTATTTAAGAAGAAATAACTTTTTGGAATAAGAGGTTACCATATGTCAATATGTCATATACAGGGAAAGTGAGCTTTTGATTACTTAGAACTAAGGTTGCCAGAGGGTTTCTGATTTAAATTTCTAAGGCTTGATCAGAGCATCAAGGGGTTTGTTGAAAATCCTCATAACTTGTGAACTTGACTTTTATTCCTTTGAAAAATTATACAAAATGTTTTTTGCTCACATTTATATTCCATGTGGTATGCTTCTCCTTGTAGCTTTACAACTATTCTTGTGCAGGCTTTATACTTGTTGTAGCATCAGAATTGAATTTGAGCATTTCTAGAAAAAGCAGTAAGTTTTGGAAATGGAAAAGTGACCCCAAAACTTGGCTCTAAAAATGCTGAAGCTCAAAAAAGACTGAGAATAGCCTAAATGAACATGAATTGGGACTACTTAAATAAATTATGGTGCATCTTTAAAGTGGAATTCTATTTACCAGTTTAAAAGAGCAGAACAGTCCTCAAGACATACTGAATGAATGAATGAGAAAAAAACTGCCCCACTGTTAAGTACTTTGATTTTTTCACTCATTATTTTTGTGTACATATGCATAGAATCTATTTGGAATAATTACATAATAAATTAGTAGCACTGCTTTTGAGCAAGGGAAAGATGTTGGGCTCAAGAGACTCAGAGAGTTGTTTCTCATTGTATGACACTTTGTGCTGAGTTATTTTAATATAAAGATAGACACATAGATAAAAGAAAGAGCTATTCAATTCTTTACACCTCCTTCACTCTGTAAGTATATTATTTATATTCCAAATTTCATCAAAACTTGGCATATTGTCCAGTAAAGTGGAAGTGTGGATATATAACAGGTTAGGAAGGTTTTGTTTTAGTTAGAAATGCAAAATAAATTGCCAGCTTCCATTCTGGAAATATCTTGGAGGTAAGCATTTAGCATTTTTCAATACATGGCAATAATTACCAGAAGAAAAAAAATATGTTGATACAATAAATAAATTAGAAAGGTATACCTATGATTGCAGATAGGGTGTAGGTTAATAACTTCATATATGAGGTCATCTATTTTTAAATATATTCTTTATGTAGATATAAATTTGTAAATAAGAGTGTGAGTGTTGTCTACATTTAGTTAACCTATGGAGACAAAAATACTAGTTAAATAGATAAAACTTTAAAATTTTGAACTATTTTTTCTTTTATGTTGCTCATAATTTCAGAAACTCCCAATTCTGAAAAATTGTGAAGTGTTGACTATTTGGTTTTCCCTTCACACCCCCATCCTTTTAACTTGTTTCAAAATGTGCCACGTGAGGTATCTTGTATTATGTCCCCACATCTGCTGCTCCATATAAACCAATACTGCTCTCTTAGAAATAATACACCCCCTTTTATTCTCAGACAAGACCATTATGTGTGATTGTGGTAGAGCTTTAAATTTTTCCACTCTGTGTTTCCATTTTTAGCTTCCCTTATGGAATAAGTGATCCTTTATTTCAGTAATTTTGTATATTGTCTTATTTGGGGGTTCTGTTCTCTCTTACCCCTCTCCTCTTTCTTCTTCCTTCTCCTGCTTGCTGGCTCATTGTCTTTCTCTCTGTCTCTATCAGCCTCTCTCTTACACATATGCCGTTCCTAGATCTTTGGAATAAGGTGAAGGGTGTGGAGAGGAGGCAGCAGGACCTTTCGTGTGGCACATGCCAGCCAGTGCATCTCATGCTGGAGAATTTAGCTGTCACTTTGGAGCCTGCTGGAACTAGTATGCCGTTCACATACCCCAAGTCTTGAAAGGAAAACTGCATCTGGTGTCAGCGCAGTTTACTGATAAGATTTTATCTTTTCTCCTGCTGATACTGATAGAGCCATAGCCAGGTGGGCAGTAAATAAAAAAGATTTATTATGGACTGGATTTGTTAGCTAACAGTGCTTTCTCAGAACTATATCAAAAGAGACCCAGAAGTGTTCATCTTTCACATCCATGGAGCTCAATAATGAATTGTGTGGTGGGGGAGGGGCAGCTGCAAGAATTTACCTGTCCAATTTGTTTTAAGCAGTGAGCATTTCTTACACAATCAGCCTAATCTGGATAGATGACTAAAAATCCAGGGTTTGATAAATTATCATTATGGCACCTGCATCTTATGCCTCAAAAAAACCTTAAGCAAACCCAGAGCTGTACTTGCGGATTAATTGAGCATGCATAATTTACCACCGCAGTTTACATAAGTGTAAGTATTTTTCTCATTCTGGTAAATAGGCATTTCCAGCTTCAGGAGAAAAATCAGAATATTGCTGCACAATGAAATGAGCCATCAGCCTACTCAGCTATTATAAGAAAAAAAAATCTCTGCTCATACCACCACTGCTTAGTTTTTAAATTGCAATGATTTTTCAAGTTAATGTGCTTTTCACCATTTATATATATTTCTTTTTGTTCACATTTATTGTGTTGATTTTTACCCATGCTTGTAATCAATACTATTTTCTTGTTCCAGTTTGATGTTGCTATGCATCAAATGATTTGAATGATTCAGAGAATGCTAACCTAGGAAAATACTCTCACTGCACTTAGGTAGAGCAGGGCCAGGAGCAAATGAGTAGGGAATGAGGGTGATAGAAACACATCAGGGTTTGAATGGCTTCTCACATGGTATTATTTCTCATGAGCTGTTGGGTAAATTAGTCAGTAATACTAAGTTACTATCTTCTCATCTACAAAAGGGGAATAGTCCTACATATTCCACAAGTGGTTGTGTTAAATTTTATAATGAATGTAAAGAGCCTAATTTAGAGCTAGGCATATGCTAGGTGTTTAGTAAATAATATGTATTTTTTATATTATCTTATTAAAACAATATTGATTTTATATGCCTAACAGTAAATTCTAAATCCCGAAGTTAGTAGTTTAAAACATTTATTTCAACCAGCGCATGGGTGGCTCAGTCGGTTAAGTGTCCAACTCTTGGTTTCTGCTCAGGTCATGACCTCACAGTTCCTGGGTTTCAACCCCTCATCAGACTCTGTGCTGACAGCATGGAACCTGCTTGGGATTTTCTCTCTCCTCCTCTCTGCTCCTCCCTTGCTCACAGGCTCACTTGCTCTCTCCAAAATAAACATTTAAAAAAAGTTTTTTCTATATGGGAAGTTATTTAACTCTTAGTAGTAGGCTCTAAAGTATTTAGAAACACTGGTTTTCTAATTGCTGTTTAATTATGGCTTTATGACAAATTTATGCAAATTTGTATGTAGGTAGATAACCTAGGGGCATGTTAGGTGCGTTCAACTTGTTTGTATCTTAGTGTCTACATTAGAGTTTTTGTTTTGTTTTGTTTAAGCCAAAAAAGGCCCATTTGGGAAGTAAAAGCTTAAATAAAGGCAATTGTTCATAAAGGAATACTATTACAAATTTATTAATCTCCGTTTTATAATAGGGAAAAAGATCTAAACCTCAATTCATAGAATAGGCATAATCTTGGGAGACTGAGTTTAAATTTGATTTTTCTCATGTACTCCTCTTTCCTGTAATATTATATATTATAATTTAAAAAGTATTATTTTTTATTTATGCTAAAATTTGTCCTGCAGTAGCAGTTAATGCTAAAATCTTAAATTTTGTTATCTCAGGGCCCCTGTGTACTAAGTTATACAAAGCCCATTTACCTATAATAGAGAAACTGGCCACTTAAAAGAGCTTTCGAGTGGATTTGATAAAATCCAAGATCCCTTTTATAAGAGGCAAATGTATTTGTATAGTAAGTTTAATTTTTCACAATATACAACACCTACACATAAATTGTAAAATCTATTGTATGCTTCCTTCTTGGAGAGAATTACAGCTTTCAGCTAGGCATTGGCTTATTCCTAGAAAGACGTGTCACATTTTCTGCCACTTCACCATGGCTTTATTGATGTGACTGTCACCCTAGAAACCCAGTGAATTCAGAGATGAGGCTGCCTTTCTGCTTGATTTTTCACTGAGGTACATTTCAGGAGACCACTGTGAGACTCTGGTGGAAGAAGCTGAAAGGGTAATTCTCCATAAGAACAGTCTTATACCTCTGAGGCTTTCCATCTGCACAGACTGGTCGTTTCCTGAATACAAAATGTGAAGTGTTGTTCCATTAGTCAGTCACACTACAATTGCACCCTCAGTCCTACCAGAAATAATCATTACTTAATTAGCTGGTCATTTCTTTGTCTTTCTCTGTTTCTTTCTCAGTCATATGTTTAAAATGAGGTCTCAGAACCATGAATGGGAGAGAAGCGAGCTAAAGGGATCATTGATTGCCAGCACAGGGCTTGGCGTCAGGAGAGGAAAGGTATCTCTGCCACTAAGGAACTATACAACTTGGGCAAGTGACTTCAAGTACCTAAGACTCAGTCTCTTCTGTAACATGGGTATAATAGGGGCGCCTGGGTGGCGCAGTCGGTTGAGCGTCCGACTTCAGCCAGGTCACAATCTCGCGCTCCGTGAGTTCGAGCCCCGCGTCGGCCCCTAGGCTGATGGCTCAGAGCCTGGAGCCTGTTTCCGATTCTGTGTCTCCCTCTCTCTACCCCTCCCCCATTCATGTCTGTCTCTCTCTGTTCTAAAAATAAGTAAACGTTGTAACATGGGTATAATAATAACATCCACCTAATCTTACTGTTGGGAGGATTAAATGAGATGATACATATAGTTATAAGCTTGGTGTCTTTCAGTGTGCGTTGATGACTTCTAGACAGATCTATACTTGGAAGCATGGATTTCTGCCTGGGTGCTATGGGATTAGGTCCCAGTCTTAGAACTTCATCTGGTCCCTTCCCTCCAGATCATGTGGTCAACTTTTCTTTCTTGGCTTCCTAAATGTCAAAGTTGCAATGCCAACCATCTGCTATTTAAGAGGATCTTAATTACTTCTATCAAATGGCATCTCTTACAAGAGAAACAGTATCAATGCCAAGTGAAGCAAGGGTCTCAGCTGTGGGTTCCACCAACCAGCCAGGCCTTGAGGAGGGCTGCAGTTCTCTGCTCAATTAATATGTATCTGGCATCCACCTTTTCAAGTATAGCCAAAACCAGGAAGTCAGAGGCTACAGCTCCATGCGTAAGGTTGAGACACAACCTCAGCTACCAAATGTTTCTTTATTTAGGTCGATAGTCTAGGTTCCTGCAGAACTTGAGGTTGTCACTCAGAATGGTCCCTGGTCACCCTGATGAACTTTGGTCAGTTTTTTGCCTTTGTACTGCCAATGTGCCTTTCTATTTAAAGGGAAAATCCCACTCTGTATGATATTGTTAAAATATGGTACTTTGAGTACAGAAGTCAAGAAAGGAAAATGAACCTTGTTTTTCAAGTCCTCTTGGCAGCCAGGGCTCCATCATAAGACTGTGACTTGGCCAATCAGGATGCTTCTGTTTGAGGCCTTCCCTCTAGAGGGAGAATGGTGGGGATTCATTCATGATCACTTCAGTGATGGTCTGTGGTAGCATCATGTACTTACTGAGATGTTCAAGTATATAACATGGTGACTTCTTCAGTTGCTAGGAGGAGCATAACAAGTGGTAAAGATAGCTTTGGTTTAGGGAAGTTTGGGATTTTTAGCTGCCATTACGAATGTGGCACTACAGCAGATGTGAGAGGTAGTAAGGGGTTAATATTACCGAGGAACTAAGATTATACATGTATATTCGCTATCCACTTGTCCTCAAGTCTTCTGTGATTTAAGACAAGCGGTTTTCATTGCTTGTGGCTATCAAATTGAGTTCACTGAATCTATAATGATGATCACAATATAAGCAATTTTATTAACCTGTCAATTATTATTTAGTTTTCTTATTCTGGTCACATCCCAAGTCCAGGAGAGTGTTAAAAATGGAAGACAGTGTTTCTTCATATCCACGGTGCTGAATTTCTTATTTTCCTTTCATGAATGAGAATGGGGATAGTTGTGCATATATCTAGCTACTTCTAAAATTTTAAGAATGTTCCCAGTTTACTTCATCAGAAGTTTAGACATTATATTGATTGAGATTAGAAAGTTAGCTTGGGGAGCTATGCATGTATTGGGACTTTATCTCATAAGACATTACTGCTTTAATTATTCTATAAGATTTAAGTTCCCAAAAAAGTATTATTTTGATGAGACTACCCTAAAAAAGAATATTGTGGACAAATAAATTTGGATTTTTTCACTACATAAAACATCTCCCTCTTGAAAATCTGCACTACGTATTAGCTCATATATATTATTAGTTCATATATTTATTATATATATGAACTTATTTTACATCATTTGACCTATAATGTTCCACATTTGTCTGACTACCAAGACCTTTCCTGTAAAAGAACAACTAAGAGTGTCTCCTGGAATTAATAGTTACACTATGTAAGTATAATGTATTAAGAGATACACTTTGGGGAAAGTTGTCATAATTTATGTTTCTATATTGTGTTTTTTTCGCATTACCTACTTTTAACAACAGATGCCTTGGGCTTATATGCCTCCAAGGTTCACTTTCTGCCAATTTAATGGGGATTCCTTGCCTGTAAAGTGGGGATAATATGGGGCGCCTGGGTGGCGCAGTCGGTTAAGCGTCCGACTTCAGCCAGGTCACGATCTCGCGGTCCGGGAGTTCGAGCCCCGCGTCAGGCTCTGGGCTGATGGCTCAGAGCCTGGAGCCTGTTTCCGATTCTGTGTCTCCCTCGCTCTCTGCCCCTCCCCCGTTCATGCTCTGTCTCTCTCTGTCCCAAAAATAAATAAACGTTGAAAAAAAAATTAAAAAAAATAAATAAATAAAAAAAATGTGGGGATAATAGCATCTGTGTCAGAGGACATTATAAGGATTAAATGGTTCGTGTAAGTAAATGCTTAGAAGCATACCTGACTTAAAGTAAGCATTCGATGAATGTTGGCTATTGTTTTATTTTTTTCCAGGCCAAGTTAAATTCTTCACTGAAATACCTTTTTGTGTGAAATCTATTACTGAAGGTCCATAACACACTGTTTTTGTTTTGTTGTTTTGTTTTGTTTTGTTTTTAAACCTAGCAGCTGATTTGGTACTTGCTAATTGTATGCCTGGTCCTGGATTTTCTATTTGGTGATTCTTTTTTGTTCTAATTCAAGAAATGTTATATTGAAAGTCACAGAAGCCAATGTATGTAAACATGACGCTCACTGAATAGATCTAACAGGCAATCATACCAACTTCTAAAAACAAGAAATTACAGACAGCTAGACCATATGGGGTTAGACTGAAATGAGACTTCTCCTTCCAGTTCTGGGGCATTTCATGCTGTTTTCATCTGGTCCTGGGCCCTTACCCTAGTTCTCTCAGCCGACTAATTTTCTCTGTTTGTTCGATTTTGCCGTTTCCCGATATCCTTGCACATTGGTGGGCCCAGCTTGCTAAGGCACTGATTTATACCTGGACACCACTTGGTTTAGCATCAGGGATCCCCACAACTAACAAACTCAATCTCTCAGACTCTGAATTCCAAATTCTTAGGAAAGAGTATCTTAAGGGCTCTGATCAGACTACGGTCTGGTTCCCTGTCTCAAGGGTTCACTCTTTTTTCAGTTAGCTATAGTCAAAACTGTAGCTTTTTCTGGTACAAATATGACCACTTAGAATAGCTCTCCTGTCGGGTTAGTGGTGGGGGGAAGGATATCCCCAATACCAGAGATGGGCATTGGTGGTATGGACACCACAAAATGGCCATACAACCTGTTCCCACCTTTGCGGTAGGAAGGTATGTCTTCGTGTTTTCCTCTAAAATTCCTCTTTTCTTTACTCACTTCCTCACCAAGAAGAACTAAAATGGGAAAATGATTTATAACCGAGCATTTGAAACCCACAATCCTAATTTAATGGAAATTTCTCAAAAACAGCTTAAAATTGTGAAGGTGGCTTCACTCAGCTTTCAGAGGTTAAAAATACAGTCTTGAGAAAGACCCTGTTACTCAAGAGAGTCTGACCTACAGTGAGGCTGACTACCACTATATATCACACTCCCGGGTCAGATGTCAGCTACAAATAAAATCCGGTGGCTCCTTGTAACTGTTGCAGTGGCCACCCTGCAATAAAGGTTTGGTCTTCATGACATAAAGTGAAGCTCAACAATAAGAGGTAGCTGAGAGCATTTGAAATTATTGAATTTAGGATCAAAAAAAAAAAAAAAAAGAAACCACTAATAAGGGATTTATGTTTAGCCTTTTATTCTAAATTATCAGAATGAGTTTGCATGCAACCCATTTTTCCTAGAAAAAGCAACAAATTCTTCCCAGTTTGTGTGTCAGAGATCTTAGAGAAAGAGATTCTTTTGGCTCTCTATTTTTCATTCCATTTCATTTCACTTCCATTCATCAGGAGATTTAAAATTAAATTTACCTGTTCTTCCCCAAGAGGCAATTATTGGTCTAGATCATATTATAATTTTCTAAGCTCTTTAATGGCTTGCCTGATGTTTGGTGGTGTCCCTCCTGTTTCCTATTTTATTTTAAAGTATTTGTCCCTTTTGTTTTAGTCTGACAGTGATATGTGTTGTTCCTCTCTGCAAACAAAGGAATGAACATCCCACACTGCATAAACATTTGTGTCACACTTTCCTTCTGAAATTAGTATTCTTTTAAACTGGTTAACACATTTGTACTGTCTCTGACACCTTTAACTATGACAACTATGAAACCAAATAGTGTACCGTGAACAAACACATCATTTGGGGCCGATTAGATTAATTACTATTCAGGACAGTGCTTAGATTAATTATTTTGTTTGTGTCGTATGTTCGTTAAGTGGTTGCCTGATTGCTGCTCAGAAGATTGATTACTTGTTGCATTTACCGTGTGGTTTCTGTGGGGAAAACATCTTTTAGGATTCATCACTTCTAAAAGCCCAGGGGGCTGGGTTGACATGAGAATGCTCCAGTAGAGCTGTAAAATGGAGAGTAGGCTGTGGAAAAAATGTGTTCTTTAAATAAACACCTACAGTGGTGGCTAGAGTAGCCATCAGATCTGTTTAACATCAGGAGAAACAATCAATGATAAAATTGAGTTAATACAGACTATACAATCTGAAAACCCAGCACACCACTTGGACTCTAAAATTGAGGTGAATAAGCACTTCCCAGGATGTTCTTGGTCTCCAGTAAGCTAAAACAAAAAACAAAAAACAAAAACAAAAACAAAAACAGGGTCTGTGACTGTTATTTTACCTCTTGTCATATACCTCACTTCCCAGTGGCTGTCGCATGGCAGGTACTACTGCTATACGAGTCTGCCCCTTGCAATGGGGCTTGAGAGCCCCCTGGTCCCTCCTGAAGAGCCCATACTGCAGCCCTTTGAGGTGCTTGCCTCCCGATAGCAAACTACAGGGGGTTATGTGATGCATAAGAGCACGCATTATCTGCTGTGTTCCAGGGCTGACTGCAAGCACTAGGGAAGGATTTACGATAATAGGATTTTGTTGCAATGGGGGAATTGTACAAATTTAAATAGAAAAGTACTTTTGAAAGAAACAAATGCGTTAAGGATTAAAAATAGAGCACCCTTTTGTTTAGTGGAAGGTTGGACTAATCTGTCTATTTGGGGACCAAAAAATACATTGCTTGAACATAATTGTATGTTACACCTATCTGTGACTTTGAATGCCTATGGCTGTATTAGACAAACAATTTTAGGACCCAAAGAAGCTACGTACATGTCTGCTGAATATACTATAGCTTTCTGCAGAAGAGAGAGATTCAAGAATATTACTCTCTTTCCTGCTCTTTTGACTTTATTATTTAGGTCTATTAATTGTAATCATAAACGACTACAATAACACAGATTCTTAGAAATAAACCTCTGAAAGTGCTTAAGGCTTGGGATATTATGGATTAAAACTAAGCAAGCATTTTAACTAACATGCATCCCGGTAAATTAGAAAACAATAGTAAAATAATGAAAATGAAATAAGACTTGCCTCATGTTTCAATCAGTCTTCCGTTATGGCTTGAGACTTCAGGAGGCAAGCTATTTGCAAACACAAAGTATTTTTTAGCATTTCACATCATTTTGAATTTAAGACCATTAAACATCACAATCGTTATGTTGTTATGGCAAAGATAGTTTTCCTCCATAAGGTAGAGTAATTACCAAAGGAGAAATAGCCTAGAGTACAGGTATGGGACATTGATAAATGAGAAGATGATGAGAGATGGGCAGTGTTTGGGGGGTGGTTGGCTTTCTCCAGTGGTGCAAAGACTAGAAATAAGAGGAAATGCATTAGCCCAGCTGAAAATATATTTAGGGCCTTTTTGATTAAATTCTTCTTTTCCTCTGTGACTTGAAAACTGGAACTAGACAAGAATTAATTTTTTTTTAAACATTTTCCTTTCTCATTGACTGCCCTGTTGTTTCTTTGTGGGTACCTTCTTAAGTCCAGTAGGAAATTCTAGTAATTCAAGTTTTCAGGCCCCAAATCCCTCAGTTCTGACAGACTGGTATCTTGGGAAGTGGGGCTGAGACTATTATGGGAATAAAGTTGCTTTAAAACAAATTATCCATGGTTTGAAAACTCTAAGTTCAGCATTTTTAGAAATAGACTGGAATCCTGAGAAATGAACCCTGTTTTTCAAAGTATCCCCAATATCTTCCTTGTCTTTTTCATATAGTATTATAGCTTTCACAACTCAGACCTATTTTTATAAATAAGTTGCTTATATTATTGAATTATTCAACTCTGAGAAAATTGAAAATATGTGTTTGGAACCTCACCGGAGTGTTTTAGCTGTTGTCTTAATTATAAAAGCAGCATGTTAAATGTATCTGTAAGAGCTAAATGTATCTATAAATTAATGAAACTCGTTTCCATGTATTGTTTACTAAAATCATTTCATTGCTTTATGGTCACACCTCAGACTTTTAAAGATCCCTGTAGGGGCGCCTGGGTGGCTCAGTCGGTTAAGCGTCCGACTTCGGCTCAGGTCACGATCTCGCGGTCCGTGAGTTCGAGCCCCGCGTCGGGCTCTGTGCTGATGGCTCAGAGCCTGGAGCCTGTTTCCGATTCTGTGTCTCCCTCTCTCTCTGCCCCTCCCCCGTTCATGCTCTGTCTCTCTCTGTCTCAAAAATAAATAAAGGTTAAAAAAAAAAAAAAGATCCCTGTAATTATTTGATGGCTAAATGTGGTTGTCCTTTTAAAACAAAACAAAACAAAATGGCATTATTGATTCATTGTTACTCTCGACCCACAATTTGGTTTAATTGCCTTTTCCCTTTATGGACAGTGGCCTCTCATCAATTTCATCATGTAAGGAAGGATATCTCTTGGGAGACACTAAACAGGTTGAAGATTACTGGGTATTTTCTGGGGCAGCATTCATTCATTCATTCATTCACTCAGTCAGTGAATAAATGTATGAAATTCTTACTAGATTCCAGAACCCATGTTTTTATTTTCTGTTTGGATGAAGGTTATAATCCCTACCTTCAAAGAACTCAGGGTTTTGTGAGAGCAGCTGCAAAGGAACAAACAATTCGCATAGTGTTTGGAATGAGCCTAACAGAGCCCAGAGAGGTCAGCGAAAGCATCCTTGGGGAGGACATAGTAAAAGCTCTTGGAGAGGAAGGGCTGAGGGAAGGGTGGTCCAGGCAGAAGAGGGCTGGTTGCACTTGCTGGAGTTGCAGAGAGAACCCTGCTTGAGATGTTCCTTAAACCTAGAGGAGCAGGAAGATGGACAGGAGACAAGAAAGGAAGGTAGGGCAAGACTGGGATGGTCCTGTGAGCCATGCATTTGGTTTTCATTCTGCAGAAACTGGAGAGCAAAGGAAGGATTTAATCAGGAGAATGACTTCTGTCCAATTAGTATCATATTCTAACTGAATTAACCAGCCATAGTTTACGCCTTTTCTTTACCTGTCAAAATGTCCAAACTGGTTTTGTTTTTTATTTTTTATTGTCCAAACTGAGCTGGCTTCCATTTCTGACAGATTTGACTTTGAAATGTTTTTGCTTATCTCAAAGATAGATTTTTCTTTCTGGCTTGAATTTCTAACTTCTATCTTCCTTCCTCAGCTTCCTGCTTGATATCTTTCCCCATGTTAAATTAGAAAGGTGAATCTGCTTCAACATATAATTGTACAGGATTTTTAAAAAGATGATATGCTATTCATATATTAACTACCTGCTTTTATAATTATTTGGATTCAATAAATCAGTTTAGAAAACAGTGTAGGTCATAATTCATAAATCTGAAAACAAGATATTTTAGTTGCTCAGAATATCACTGAAATCCACTTTTGTTAACATTTTCTTAAGACTAGAAAACAACTAGGTCTACAGAAATATTTGAGAAAAATTTGTCTTTTGATGTGTGTTCATTTCAGGTATTTATTTTGTAGTTCCACTGCAGATGAGGAAATAAGAGTCTACATTTAAGGAATGCATCTTATCTCTTTCATATTTGTCCCAGTCAGCTCTTTAGAAATAGAGAATTTTTCCCCCTTTGTACTTAAAACAATGAAAAGACCAGAAGCCATCAATACAATTATTTTGGACATCTTAATGAAAACATTGAGTCGCTACTCAGCTGTAGTACTCACTTGACTTAGAAGTGATTGTGAATATATCCCAAAATACCAGCCTGACTGTACATACACAATTTGATCCCTATCCATTGACATGCTGTAAGGATAGTGGAGGATTTCAGGTCCGGGAGGATTAGAGCCCTCTTTGTCCGGGCCCCCACTGAAAGAACCTTTCCCAGGTGTTAGTTGTGGAGACACATAGCAAGGAGGGAAGCAAAGCTGTATGACAAATGTCCTGTGGAGCAGGGCAGAGAACAAAGGTGTAGACACAGCTTGCTGGAATTTCACCGAACCAAATATCTTATTCTCTTAATGACCTTAACAGTGAGAAAGTATCCTGCATTTTCACTTTAATAATCCAGCATCCCTCCCATGCTTCCTCTGTTTCAGTAGCCTCAGGCCTATGGCAACACAAAGAGCCTTTTACCCCAAGATATTTTATTATTTAGGACATTATCAGTGTTAATAGGGCCTCCATTCCCATTTTCCAATTTTGGACAAGTGGGATTAAAGCATTACATGAAAGACATTGTCAGACTAATCCCTTCTCTACCTTGGCACTGTCCATGTTGCCCTGTATAGATAGGATCATCCATATTTGGGTTTATAGGATGACTCTTGTTAAGTTGAATGTTCTTACTGGGATTGTATGCTCTTTTATATAATGCTTTGCTCAGGGCTACTCATAGGAAATGTTTTAATAGCCCTATGAAGTGTTTTTGTTTTTCTTTTCCACTTTAATAGTAGCTGAGGAAAAAAGTCCACTTGATGTTGCTGAAAAAATTGTCAGTATTTAAAAATAATGCAGGTTCTTCTCTCTGAATTAAAACATGTTCCTTCATCTACTCCCTAGACAAAATAATTTTTAAAATTGAATGAAAATAAAAACAAAAACAGCTCCATAATAGACTATTTTATTTAAAAAGGAGAAACAATTGGGGTGTCAACTTAGATTTTTTCAGGGGCATGCATAAACAGATACAGTTTATAATAACAGCAAAGACTCACATGGCAATTTAATGTGCCCATTTACTTGTCCAAGCATTTACTTCTTCAAGAAACCCCTATTTAAAGTTGCTATTATTCTATCCTTACTTTCCAAATGAGGAAACTGAGGCACAGAAGTTAAATAACTCACTGGAGTTCATGAACAACTGAGTGGCAGAATGGGATCGCATCTCAGGGGCCCACCTCACAGGTTCCAACGGGCTGCTTCACCAAGTTCCTGTTGCCTAGAGGGAGAGTTCAGACTCCAAGCAGTGGGCACACTTTGGCAAGCCTGATCTACACAGCAGAAGACTTTCATTTGATAATGTGACCATCTTCGTACAAAGAAAGTAAGCCATTTTGCTGTTGCTGCTGCTACTGTTGTTGTTGTTATGGTTTATTTGGTTTGATCCTTGGGATGGAGGAAACAACAAAAAAGGATTCAGAGAACACAAAATGTTTCATCTGAGAAACCCAACAGGAAAATGGGAAGGACACTAAGTAAAGGAATACTTCAAAGGAGCTCTAAAAACTAATCAGCTCTGTAACAGGGGTGACCAAAATTTGATTGGAATTAGGGACAGGAAATAAAAATATTTAGGAAATGCTGGTCTTAAAATAATGCACTATAAAAATTCATTGGGTTTTAAAAACCAGAAAGCCATTAAAATTGTAAACACTAGTTTCTAAGGAAACCAATAATTTTTATACGAGTCTTATCATTGCCATTTTCTTTCTTTCTTTTCTTTTTTTCTCTTTTTCCCCTCTGTTTTCTGGTATATTTCTATGCAACCAAAATTCCAAAGCAGATTGCAATTTTACAACTTCCAGTTGTTTCCATATGCATCACTGGACCTTTCACACTAAAATTCTCACTTGGGTCAAGGTAACAAATATGTTCATTGTGGAAAACAGTGTTATCCATAACGGGAATAAATTGACGAAGGTCCTGGAATGGACCCTCGATATTAGGAATCATACTGTATAAAGCATACAATGTATTATAGCTTTGATTTACTAACCCATATACTCATTAAAATTAGACACAGAAAACACTTATTAAAGTCATTTATTTGAACTCTGAACTTGTTGCTTTGCGTGGTTTTCATAGATATAAAGTTTTTTCTAACATTTATTCATTTTCGGGAGACAGAGACACAAAGTGTGAACAGACGAAGGACAGAGAGAGAGGGAGACACAGAATCTGAAGCAGGCTCTAGGCTCTGAGCTGTCAGCACAGAAGTCAACACAGGGCTTGAACGCGTGAACTGTGAGATCATGACCTGAGTGGAAGTCAGACGCTTAACCGACTGGGTCACCCAGGTGCCCTAATTTTCATAGATCTAAATCCAGAATCTGTTAGAACTCATTTCTAGGTCTTCTTCCCTTAAGTTCTACTCTTGATTTTCCCTCTCTAACATTATTATTCTGCTGGTAATGAATAATTTATGTTTGCTACCTCTATGTTACCCTCATTATATGTTCCCCACAAGATAAAAACCTCAATCTTGCTATTTGCTTCATTCAAATATCAATCAACTGCCTCTCTCTAGTTTGTGCCTTAGATGCCAGAGTTTTGGGGGGTTTTGTTATTGTTTTTTGTTTTTTTTAGACTGATTTCATTTCACTAAGTCTGTATTTTATTAATAATTATTAAAATCTTTATAATTCTTTTAATATCTTGAGTCAGAAATATAATTTTAAATTCTGCTATTTTTAATTATAGTCATGTTGATTCAAACTCCAGAATAACAAAAACTTATTATTGAGGTCGGAAACTAAGCTAGATGAGAGAAAGACACCACAGAACTATGATTGTGTGAACGCTTCATTCTCTCCTTTTGGATGCAAATTCTAGGTTATGGAAACATAACTCTGGAATGCAAAAGACACACACTGAAAATTAAAATTTTGGCCATGTATCCATGATAGTAAACAATAGTTGAAAAGTGAAAACACTCATTTGATCATTTCACAATAGTAGTTTTCTGTGGTAACATCATATAAAAATGAATGAGTTTATTGACCTTCCCAGCTCTCCAAATAGCCTACTTGGATTGGTCCCTGACAAGAGCAATTTCTACTAATATGGACTATAAAGATGCTTTGTGGGATGGGGACAAGATGATTCAATTCTTATTCGATACATTTTGGGGACTGCTTTGAGACCTCTTTTCTTACTTCAGAAGCTAAATGTGTGGACAAGAAGATCCCCATTTCACTCTGACATTATTCAGTGAGGAGAGGGTCTACCCTGCCTCCAACAGCTGTAGTCGCAACAATGACCTTCACAGTGTGAAACTCAGTTGGAGCATCAGCAAGTAACTACAGCTGGTAATAGACCCACTGAAGCTTCTGACTTGTGAACAGGATCTTTGGCAGCAGTCACTACCATCATTTCCAGAACACATTACGGCTCAGAATGCCAGGGCGGACTTACCTCTGTTTGACATCCTCCTGTCTAGCTTTTCCAGGCTCCAAACTAAGAGCATCTCCACCATTGTCAGCTGGCAATACTATTGTTAAGATGCTGGTGATTAGGAATCCCCAGAACTTACTCAATTGAGATTTCCCTTCCAAACCACACACACACTGCTCTGGTTTCTTCTGTCAGCATTTCTGCTGCTTCTGCTGCCTGATAGACCAGGTAACTGGAAGTCAGTGTTTAAAAGCCAGTATTTTAGGGGCACCTGGGTGTCTCAGTTGTTTGAGTGTTCGACTTTGGCTCAGGTCATGATCTCATCAGTTCAAGTTCTACATCAGATTCACTGCTGTTAGGACAGAGCCCACATCTGATCCTCTGTCCGCCTTCTCTCTGCCCCCCCCCCCCCCCACCTGCACTGGCTCTCTAAAAACCAACCAACCAACCAACCAACCAACCAACCAACAAAACCATTTAAAAGCCAGTATTTTACATAGAGAAAGGAGGTCCCAGTTGGCACCACTTCTCAAGTTTTGTTTATGGGGAGCGTGCAAGTGAGTCAAGGGATTTTGAGAACCCTCAGCCCAAATAAGTACATCTGAAGAACTCTAGTTACTCTAGTGACAATGGATCAGAACCCAAAGAAGAGGAGTCCTGGTGATATTAGTTGTTCTTTAATTCATTCCATTTTTCAAAGTTATTCATTCCTAATTCATTGACCCTACAAATATTTACTGACATCCTGCCTGTACTAGGTACTATTCTAAGTACTGGAGATATGGAAAGAAATAAGGTATACATGGTCCCTGGCTTCATGGAATGGGCAGTCTAGTACAAAATAAAGACATTAGGCAAATAAATACAGGATTACTTAATCATGTATGTGATAAATGCCATGTAAACATCTAAGATTTTCGTATAACACCGGACAATTTACAGAAGCCAATTTGATAACAATAAATTAATTCATTAACATCATGTAAGAACGGCTGGCAATTAAAATTTTTCTTCCATTTATTTGTATGGAACCAGAAAAGACCCCGAATAGCCAAAGCAATCTTGAAAAAGAATACCAAAGCAGGAGGCATCACAATCCCAGACTTCAAGTTGTAATCATCAAGACAGTGTGGTAGTGGCACAAGAACAGACACTCAGATCAATGGAACAGAACAGAGAACCAAGAAATGGACCCACAAACGTATGGCCAACTAATCTTTGACAAAGCAGGAAAGAATATCCAATGGAGTAAAGACAATCTCTTCAGCAAGTGGTGCTGGGAAAACTGGACAGCGACATGCAGAAAAATGAACCTGGACCACTTTCTTATACCATACACAAAAATAAACTCAAAATGGCTGAAAGACCTAAATGTAAGATGGGAAGCCATCAAAATCCTCGAGGAGAAAGCAGGCAAAAACCTCTTTGATCTTGGCCGCAGCAACTTCTTACTCAACACGTCTCCGGAGGCAAGGGAAACAAAAGCAAAAATGAACTACTGGGACCTCATCAAAATAAAAAGCTTCTGCCTAGCAAAGGAAACAATCAGCAAAACTAAAAGGCAACTGACAGAATGGGAGAAGATATTTGCAAATGACATATCAGATAAAGGGTTAGTATCCAAAATCTATAAAGAACTGATCAAACTCAACACCCCAAAAACAAAGAATCCAGTGAAGAAAGGGGCAAAAGACATGAATAGACACTTCTCCAAAGAAGACATCCAGATGGCCAATCGACACATGAAGAAATGCTCAACATCACTCATCATCAGGGAAATACAAATCAAAACCACAATGAGATACCGCCTTATACCTGTCAGAATGGCTGACATTAACAACTCAGGCAACAACAGATGTTGGCGAGGATGCAGAGAAAGAGGATCTCTTTTGCATTGCTGGTGGGAATGCAAGCTGGTGCGGCCACTCTGGAAAACAGTATGAAGCTTCCTCAAAAAATTAAAAATAGAACTATCCTACCACCCAACAATTACACTAGTAGGTATTTATCCAACGGATACAGGTATGCTGTTTCGAAGGGACACATGCACCCCCATGTTTATAGCAGCACTATCAACAATAGCCAAAGTATGGAAAGAGCCCAAATGTCCATCAGAGGATGAATGGATAAAGAAGATGTAGTATATATGTGCAATTGAGTATTATTTGGCAATCAAAAAGAATGAAATCTTGCCATTTGCAACTATGTGGATGGAACTGGAGGGTATTATGCTAAGTGAAATTAGTCAAAGAAAGACAAAAATCATATGACTTCACTCATATGAGGACTTTAAGAGACAAAACAGATGAACATAAGGGAAGGGAAACAAAAATAATATAAAAACAGGGAACAGGACAAAACAGAAGAGACTCATAAATATGGAGAACAAACTGAGGGTTACTGGAGGCGGTGTGGGAGGGGGGATGGGCTAAATGGGTAAGGGGCACTAAGGAATCTACTCCTGAAATCATTGTTGCACTATATGCTAACTAATTTGGATGTAAATTTAAAAAAATAAAAAATTAAATTAAAAAAAATTTTTGTTTTCCATTTGCACATTTTATAAGATTAAAAAAATCTCTTCATAAAAATTTGAATAAATATTATAATTAATATTTTATTTCTATGTCTGTTGTTAATAAATGGAAAATTTATTTTAAAGGGTAAACTCTTTTAGAATGACATTTGTTGGGCCAACATTTACTGTATAAGGGAAACACAAGACCTGTATAAGGTACACTGTGAACTATAGAAAAACTACACTCTAGGAGTTCATCCTCATGGAAGAGAAATAAGATACAGAGTAAACTAATCATCCAACAAAGAATATGAAATAAGGCCCAAGGGAGCTAATGTACATAATAAGTGCTATAAATGTGAAGTGAAAAACGGTAATGCACAGACTAATACTTTTGTCCTGATTGATACATTTACAGATCAAGATTTATTAAGGTGTTTTTAAAAAACTACATATTGTCATACCAAGAGTAAATCATATGAAATCAGTGATTCCAGATAGTTAGGGTTACATAAGTGAAGATGGGGAGGGGAACTAGATAGGTTAGCAACATTGTGTGAAGGATGAGATAATGAGGACAGTTCAGGGAAGAGAAACAATGAAAGGTATTTTATAATAAAAATTCAAGGTATGCCTGGAGACGAGCAGTAGGCCAGTTGGTTAAAATACAGATTTATTTTATTGTTAAGGAATAGACCACGCAATTAGATTGGGATCTAACTGCAGTGAATTTTGAATGCCCGACTAAGGAGTTTATATTTTATCTGATAGTTAATGCCATTAAACAATGGTTTGGGGGCAGGAGAGTGTTATGATCAAAGTAGAAAAATCAATCTGGATGCAACACACATAACAAGGGTGACATTGTACATTTTAATTACTCAAGGTAGTAGCTGGGAGTTGAGGAATAAATACATGAATTAGAAGATCTTAAAAATCACTTATGTTGACTTGAGCATATGGTATGCACATTTCCCAGGAGCATATTGACCTTCTGTTAAGAAAAAAAAAAGAAGGAAAAAGAATCCCTCCCTTCACCCCAAAAAGGAGGGAGGTAAAAGACAAAATAAAGGCCTGTTTGTAAGTCCATCTGTTGGTGGTAAACACTTTCTCTGGTGCACAACTGTATTTATGGCTGTGAATGTTCATAATTAAGGGAACTGCTATAGATATGACTGGATTGAGAATCCATCCATTTAGAAGATATGGCGACAAAGGACTGGAATGCATTATGTAGCACAAAAAATGCAAAGTTGGCCATTGACTTATGTGTGAATTACTATTGCAAACGGTTCTGATCAAGGAGGGGAAAAAGCCTTGGAATCAATGTTGCCTTTGTTGCCAAGGAGAATGGGAGCACGTATAGCCCAAAGTTTTGGCAAATCCCAATTGTTTACCTCAAGTACGTGGCCGCCAAGGCTCCTGGGAGAATGGGTGTATGGATATGAGAGGGAGGGCAGCTGTGGAGAAAGCTAGTAACATCTCTAAGTTAGCTTTCTTCTTTTTTTAAATTTTCTGGAAACCTTTAAGATAGGCAGGCTTTCACCTTTGAGGCCTATACTAATTTTTGAGGCACATTTTTACTCTTTCCATTTAGGCATTAATCAGGAAGTTGGTCTTTTCAAAGTGTGAATCATGAATAGTGACTATGAAACCTTTTAAGAATGGAGTAGGAAAGATATTAGCACTTTGGGGGATGGCTGCTTGGCAGAGTGAGAGAGTTAATGAATACTCTAGGTTATCTAGCACTTTTTATCTATGGTAATTAGCTTTAACAAGGCAAGTTTAAAAAAATGCTTCCCAAGTCTTGTACGTGTAACTTCCCACTTAGCGTTTCTTGTCTCCCTACAAGCCTTATAACCGGAGGCAGTCCCAGTTATTCCCTATGGGAAAGATGTATTTGAGAGTTATGCTTACGGCACTTGCCTTTATTAATATTTTTGAAAAAATCCCATTTTAACATTCACTTTAACGTTTGGGAATTCAAGAATCTGGGGTTAGATTTAAGGATTGTTGGAATTTCATAGAAAAATAATAGAAGTAAGGTATATGAATCGTGAACCAAACGCATCTTAATTAAATATTACAAAACTCCACATCTTTCTTCAAAATACAGTATTTCTCTTAGGAGTCTTCTTATCGTAATTTGCCAAACATTCCAAGGCATTATAGATACTAAACTATCTTGTTTGATATTTGTTAGTGGATGACAGGAGATTAATCTAGAATCCCTTTGTTATTTGTTTACACAGATCCACAGCACCTTCTTTCCCTTTGCCTGGAGAACACACACACACACACACACACACACACACACACACACACACCCTTCTGTTTTTCAGAATCCTTAACCACACACCCCCCCACCTTCAATATCATTTTGCCACCTTGTTGCGCAGTTCTGTAGCTGGTTGTTCCTTAAGGTGACGGTCCTATTGATCATCTTACCTCCCACACAATTTATTGGAGGTTTACTCCTCCCTGCCATTTTTTTTTCCTTTGTGAGGATTGAAGAGGCCATTCATTATAGAAATGGCTTCATTAAAAAAGCAACCCCAGAGTTCTAGTGGATTAAGCCATTTAGCTACAGAATAAAATCCTTCACTATCCTATGGTAATTGATGGCCCCCATTCTTTCCTTATGAAGTTAAAAGACTATATATGGATTTTTCTTTCATTTTTTTAATAAATACTCTTTGGACTTTTATACCATATCATGTTTTATTCTTTGAGCAGAATTCCTGGCTATAGCTCTTTGTTCTTGTTTCTTTATATATTGGCAGATTTAAAAATAGAAATCATTTTGTGTCTATTGGGCTGATCCCAACATTTTCTCTATTTACATTAGTTTAAAGCATCTTTGGGTCACTTCCTTCTCATTTTTTTTCTGTTTGATCTCTGTGTTTGGCCGCATTTGTGATAAGGGAGGGCTGAAGCAGTGGCTGGGTCCAGACTTCAGTCCCTTTGTGCACCTGTGAAATTCCCTTGGGAAGCACTGCCCGTTACACATGGCTTGCCTCCACTGACATAAAGGTTTTGATCAAATATTCAGGCAAGATGTTTCATGTGTCTTGGGTGCAGTGAGAATTTTGCCGATTTACCTCTTTCACAAGATGAGGAACACCTTCCTTGACTGTGTCTTCACTCACCTTTCTCTCCAGTGTCCTGTGCAGCAGGCATCAACAAATATTTGCTGAATGAATGAATGAATGGATGTACAAATGAATGAATGTTGCATGAAGGACTAATCCTGGGGTGGTGATTATAGCTTGTTTTCTCATTATTCCAATATTAGATTTCACTGCCCTCTCTCAGGAGACTGCCTCCTTGAGTTCCCTGGAGAATTATGGAAGAGCAGAGCTGATGAAAATGTATAGGAGGGGGGGGGGGGGGGGGCAGGGGGCGGGAGGGCGCGCAAGGACAGGAACCCAGAATTCTCTGTGTCTGTAGACTGGTACACTGTTATGGATTCATCCCTCCAGGCTCTATAAATTACTTTTTCAGAAATTAGAGGATTTTCTTTAATGAAAATTCAAATACAGCACTTCTCCGAATGGCGAGAGTCTGGAAGTGGGAAGATTTCTTGAAAGCGAGTCAACCAAGTAGTCAGCTAACTATGATTAACAGAATAATCAAAGGCATTGAAAATTCTCTGTCATGAATTAAGATTTGCAGGGCTGCAAGCCTAAACAGTGAGATGAATATCACATGGAGACTTCTGAAAAGCAGCACATTCTTTCTGTTAGGTGATTTGGTTGGTCAATGCCCTTAGTTATTTTGAAATCACTTGTTTACAACTTACTCTAGGCCAAATGGCTTTCTGTTAAATTTTTAACATGAGGAGTAAGAAATATGAGCCCCAAATATGTCTTAAGATTTTCAGTCATGCTTCTCTTTTGTTAGAAGTACAAGAAATTATTTGTTTAAGAAATACATAAGAAAATAAAGCAGAACTATGAAAGCATAGCAAAAAAAAAAAAAATCAGAGCTTCCTCTTTGGTGTTCTGATTGGCCTACTACTAGTGGGTGCTTTTCTTTAATTCAGTAACTGGAAATGATCAATATATTTGAGAATGCATCTTGGAATTAATGGACAAATTGAAACCTCCTCCATTTCTCTTTCCCTTGCCCCAAGCAAAATTAATCTGTCCAATCTCTGTGCGTCTGTAATATTTTGTAGATAATTCTAATTGTGTTCGTCACATTTCAGAATGCTGTTTTAACCACATCTTTTTCCCTTTGCTGGAATGTGAGGTTCTGCATGTCTTTAATGTTTTTCCGCCTGTAAATATCCAGTATGTGTTAGCTGGGATGGGGACCACTGAGAAGCATCAGTTGATGGTGATTTGGGAGATAAAATGGCATATCAGAAAAGTGTGCTGGATGTGCAGTTGTTCCAAGTTTAGCTTTCTTGTCACATGGCCAAGCCATTTAGCCTTCTGAATTCCAGTTTCCTCATTTATAAGAAGAGGAAAGGGGAGCCTGAGTGGCCCAGTCTGTTGAGCATCCGACTTTGGCTCAGGTCATGATCTCACGGCTCCTGAGTTTGAGCCCTGCGTCAGGTGCTGTGCTGACAGCTCAGAGCCTGGAGCCTGCTTCGAATTCTGTGTCTCCCTCTCTCTCTGCCCCTCCCCTGTTCACTCTCTGTCTCTCTCTCAAAATAAATATTTTTTTAAAATTTTATAAGATGAGGAGAATAGTTACAAAGAATCAAAAGTAAGATGATGTGTGGACTGCTTTCAGATCTTTAACATGTTTATTCAATTGATATTATAATCATGTTAACATTTTAGCCAGTGGAAGTGCACTTTCGCCTCCCTAACCTTAATACGTGTCCGCAAAAATTATCGATTTACCTAAAGTTTCAAGATATGGGGTCTCATCTACAAATATCCTTTCCTTCATGTTAACATTTATTGAATCCCTAGTATGTTCACAGTGCTATGATGAGTTAAAGGGCATTGATGCACCTTCATAAACTACAGTCTGACTATAGTCATGACCCATTGTAGTACGGTGTACAACAAATAGAGAGAGTAGAAGTTCAGAGACTGCTCCTCCGCTGCTTTTACTTTACCAAGTCAGCATGGATTTGCAAGACATGTAGACCTCTGTTAAAATGTCCACACTCAGCCTCCATTGTCTTCCCTCTGCAAAAAGGATAACAGGATCTACCTTATAGGGCTGTAAAGAGATTAATGGGAAATGCATGTTAAACGCCAATGGCGATGCCTGATATATGGAAGACATTCAACCAATGGTAGCAATTTTGATCATTATCCAAGGAAGAGAAAAGTCAGGTGGGGTTTTATCAGGGACTTAGAGCGTGCATTAGATATGGAGGTAGAAGCCAAGTTTGCGTAGAGGTAAAGCATAAATGAAGAAGGCACAGAGGTAACTGAATCAATACCATCATCAAGATAAACCCAGTACTCAAGCTAGAAACCTGGGTATCAACTGTAGCTCCTTTCTTCCCCTCATACTTACTCTAATACTCAATTCACTACCAAGTTCTATCAATTTTGACTTCCAAATGTGTCTCAAACTTACATAGTCCTCTCAATTCTTACTGTACCCCTCCATTCCCAGAACCTCTCTTCAGCCATGATTCCTTTAGCTGCTCTCAGTCCCAACAGTGTCCCTCACTGTCTTGCCCCAAGGGCTTTGAACATGCTGTTTGTTTAACATAGGACACTTATGGGGGGGGGAGGGGGTACCTCGGTGGTTTAGTCCGTAAAGCATCTGACTCTTGATTTCAGCTCAGGTCATAATCTCACAGTTTGTGGGTTCGAGCGCCATGTCAGGCTCTGTGCTGACATTGCAGAGCCTGCTTGAGATTCTCTCCCTCTCTCTCTACCCCTACTGTTCTCTGTCTCTCTCTACCTCTCTCAAAATAAATAAACATTAAAAAAAACCATAGAACACTTAGCCTCCAGCCACCTTTCCTTCTCCACACTGAGCACACACTAAACACACATACACTTGCACCTAGAAGCTTTCCCTCCAGTAAGTTTTTAGTATAGTATTGGTTGCCTGTTTATCTCTCTCTGTCCTTCACTTCAATATAAGCACAAAAGTCACTCTGCTAACCATCAATTTCCACAAGTTCCCAGTGCCATGTCTAACAATATTCCTGTATCTAACCCCCAAACTTTGCCTTTCTTTCCATTACTATGGATGATTGAGTTGACCCCCATTCTATCCACAACGAACTTCTCTCTACATGTATAGATCCCATCCCTTCTCACCAAAGAAGAACATTGTGCCAGACATTCTACATTTTCTCCTACATCATCACTTTTCCTCTCTAACATCATGTATGCAAATATGCTAAACTACATCCCATCTTTAAAAAAAAAGAAAGAAACTACCTTACCTTAATGTCTCACCCTTCTGGCCATCATCCAGTTTCTCTCTTCCTTTTTACAACAAAGTTCCTTGAAAAAGTTGTCTATACTGTGTTTCTCTCTACATCTTACTCCATTCTCTCTTTGATCACACTAGTTAGACTTTTGTCCCTACCATTTTTACAGATCAGTTCTTATCAAGATCACCACTGATCTCCACATTACCACATTTAATGATAAGATCTCAAGCTTCACCTCTCTTGATTTTTTGACACAGTGGATTTATTTGATTACTATCCCCTTCTTGAAACACTGTCTTCCATTGGCTTATTGGCCTGTTCTATCTTGATTCTCTTATCACTCTTTCTCACTCTCCTTTGTGAGTGATAAGCCCCAAACAGCTCAAATCTCATCCTCACCACTGAATTCCTACTTACTTACTACTTACTTACTTAGTACTTACTTACTGCCAACTTCTTATTGCTTAGTTTCTATTAAGCATTTTGAACTATCTTAAACAAAACTCCAATTCTCACTTCCTGCCCAAAACCACTCCATCCACATACGTCCCCAGTTCAGTGCAACTCTTTTCTGCCAGTTGCTTAGTCCCCAAACTTTAGGGTTCTTTTTAAATCACCTCTCCCCATCACCTCTAAAACCTTGGACTCTTGTCTTTATCACAGCCAGTTTATTAACAAATACATTTAGAATCCAACAGTCCCAGCCACTGTCATCTCCCATATGGATAATCACAGTAACCTCCTGTCTGGTCTCACTGTTTCTACCCGATAGTCTTTTACCAAGATGACATCCAGAGCAATTCTTGTAAAATGTAAAGCATAATGTGCCATTCCTCTATTAAAATATTTTCTAGTTTTTTCTTGTCTCTAAGAAATAAGGGTCAAAGTTAAAGTCTGTATGGTGGGTCTGCTACCTTTCTGACTTTACCTCCTGCTAATCTCTCCTTTTCTTAGTTTGCAACCCCATAGGCCTCTTTTTGGCTTTGACTACACACTCAAGCATTCCTCCACCCCAGGGCCTTTGTGTCTGCTACTCTTTCTGCCTGGAATTTTTTTTTACCCCCCACGTTGACATGGGTCACTCTCCTATTCCACAGTTCTCTGCTTTCTTGTCACCTTTTCAGTGAAATCTTATTTGATCACCTAAGTAAACTAGTATTCCCACCCTTACCCTTGGCTTATTCAATTCTGTTTGCCCTGCTTTATTATTATTTTTCATAGCACTTACTGTTTCATGATACATTATTTGTTTGTTTATTGTCTTCCTTTATCCACATGAAGGGAACTCTGTGATGACGGGGCCTTTACAGTGCCCATCCCCACCCCCATTTATTATTATCCCCAACACCTAGAAGAATATCTAGTACATAGAGTGTGATGGAAAAATATTCTTTGTTTTAATTTTTTTTATAATTTTTTTTTTTTACATTTATTTATTTTTGAGACAGAGAGAGACAGAGC
The DNA here is from genome assembly GCF_014898765.1 of Herpailurus yagouaroundi. Taxonomy (NCBI): domain Eukaryota; kingdom Metazoa; phylum Chordata; class Mammalia; order Carnivora; family Felidae; genus Herpailurus; species Herpailurus yagouaroundi. The sequence continues at coordinate 92,189,339 of NW_024412388.1, forward strand.
ATGAATGGGGGAGGGTCAGAGAGAGAGGGAGACACAGAATCTGAAACAGGCTCCAGGCTCTGAGCAGTCAGCACAGAGCCCGACGCGGGGCTCGAACTCACGGACGGCGAGATCATGACCTGAGCCGAAGTCGGCCACTTAACCGACTGAGCCACCCAGGCGCCCCTGTTTTAATTTTTTTTAATGTTTATTTTTGACTGAGAGACAGAGGGTCTGAGACAGACAGAGGGTCTGAGACAGACAGAGGGTGGGGTAGAGAGAGGGAGAAATAGAACCTGAAGCAGGCTCCAAGCTCTGAGCTGTCAGCACAGAGTCCGACACGGGGCTCGAACTCACGAGTCGTGAGATCATGACCTGAGCCAAAGTCAGACGCCCAACCGACTAGGCCACCCAGGCGCCCCTGGAAAAACATTCTTTGAATGAACAAATGAATGAATGAGGCCCTTAGTTCACCATGGGAGACTAGTATATCAGTCATTCCTTCTAGCTCTGCAGCACAAATATACTAGCATGAACACACTCTTGGGCATGTTACATTTCATGTCTTTAAAATACTTAGCAGTTTCTCTGAGTTCTTTACAGAGGTTTTTTTTTTTTTTTTTTTCTTTCCTTGTTCCGTCTTCTGCCTTGAACTTTCATCAATTTAACTAAGCATGTAGACATCAGCAGCTTTAAAGCTGCCTCATATTAATGCCTTCACGACCGTGGTCTAAGCAGTTGTTTTGCTTTTAGGATGGCTGGTTCTGTAATTTCTATTCATGTTCCAAATGCCATTGAAAAGCCACTGAATATTACACAAAGTATGCCAATATGAAAAATATCATCAACTGCCATTTTATCTCAAGTTGGGCTTCAGCACAGCAAACTGTTCCAAATTTGGTGAAAACCAAATCCAAGTCACCTTAAGCAGGAAGACAGATGCAAAACAGCAAGTAACTTTCCAAAGCAGAAAACAAACTTAACGCGTTCAGCCAGTTAGAGCCGCATTTTATTGTATTATGTTTTAACATTTTTCTACCTGTCACTTGTATTGAGTTTTTCATGCTTTAACGAGAACCATTTTTATCATTCTTGCAAATAGTTTTGTAAAATATAAAAATCCCATTGTAGATTGCTATAGGTGCCTTATTTGCTAATTTACTATCGTGATTTCAAAGCTCAGGCTTTGTCATCAGGCAGATCTCAGCTTGAAACAACGCTCTTTGAATTCTCATCTCCGCAAAGTCATAAAATTATGTAACGTTTCTAAAATTCGGTTTCCTCATTTATGAAATGGGAAGAGGAAGTTTGTTACGATGATGGAAATAAATGGTATATAGCATTTACTAGTATTTAATATGCATTTTTTAGTATTTCTGTTATTGTTAATTATACTGTCAGAAAGACTATTTATTAAAAGCTCCTAATTTGGGGCTGCATTCACCTCTAAAATGCAAACTTTTTGCTCCCTTCCTAAATGAAGCTTATCAGCCTGAATGCATTGACTTGACCCTGTAAAATGCAGCGTCTTCTCTTTTCTCCTTGTCAAGGCCTGACATATTTCTTTGAAATTAAGAATTAAGTTTTTCAGTGATAGTGTGTCTTCTGAAAAGAAGACAAGTTAGCATGCTCCTAGGTTTGCCTTACTTGCATAAATATGTTTTATTTTAAGAGAAGGCCCTCATATAGCAAAAGTGCCCTTTACCTATAAGAAGCATACACCTTATAGGATGATTGTAATAATGAGGAAATGGACTACACATCCAGTGATTTCATTACAAGTGCTGAAGAACTGATTAAGCAACAGAAGATGTTCTACATATTCAACCAAAAGGATTTGAAAGGCTAATCGCTTACCACAATATTTAGACATAAATCTAAAACTAAGAAAATTTAAATGGTTACAATCACTTTGTTTATAAAAACACAGATTATGAGTTTAGTCTCTAGGTAGCATAAATCGATTCAAAACATATTTTAATTGAGATTGTAAGCATTATTATCAGACAAAACCAGTTAGAAATCAACAAATTGGATCTAAACATTTATCTTCTTCAAGCATTTATTACTTTTGTTTATAACCTCCAAATTTCCCTTTTCCATTTTATTACAGATTCAGCTTATGAAAACTGAACACCAGATACTCAGAGGTTGTATTTAAAAATAATGAAAGCATGTTTTGGTAACTGGCAGACACCAAAAACCTCAAGAAACCCAACCTGCTGATGACTAGGAATCCTAAATAACTTAATTATAGTATCAAACTGATATATTCCAATGAAACAGTTATTTTGTTATGGATGGATATTTAATTAAAACTAGGTAATGGAGTTAAAGTTAACATGAACAAGGACATGACACAGAGATGTGTTGTTGACCCTCCAGAGTCTGGTTAAATAGACATTTCCCCATCTTTGGGTCAAAAAAGTGCTGCTAATCTGAGACAAGAACGTGATAAGGTATAGAGCTTTGCAGGATAACACTCCAATCATGTTTGGCTCATGAATATATATTAGTGACTTCAGAATCTAGGGCATGCACTGTCTTTTAAATGCATTGAAAAAAATGACATTAATGAAAAGAAGGAATTATGGGGAGGTAAGACCTTGTTCTGTCAAGTTTAGTACCTGTTCTAAAAACAATGATTCAGAATTTTAAGCTAAAACCGTCTCTTCTAGTTAAAACTCCCTTCTGACCAAATAGTGATGTAGAGAAATTTTAAAAGTCAAATGGAAATCAGTTTCAGTAAAATACCCTTAATATTTTTAAGGGACTCTTCCAACAAATATTTATAGAGTGCCTCCTAGTGTCAAGTCTGTGCCTTTACAGATGACCTAGTTACTTATTACCATCAACAATAGCGTCGTCCAGCTTTTTTAATAATGATACTAATTCTAGTATTCTTAAAGGAACTAAAAGCAGTTACTCAGTATTGTTTTTGAATATTTTTTAACGTGGTAAAATGTTTCCTTCTCTGCAGCTCCTTTCAGAATATAGAATAATGGGCGTTGTTTCTTCCCTGAGGAGTTTATATTACAAACTAATGACTCTCTGCATTTGCTGCACAACTTTTTAGCTCTCTGCTGGACTGATCTGAGCATCAGTGTCCTCGGTGGCTAATAAATGAGCATTTTACAGAGAATTCCACTGGGAAATGGTATTCAAATCAGCCCTCCAGGGCATTTTGTTACGGTGAATTCCCATAGGTACATGGAGCAAAATGATGAAGAAGTTCACCCTTGGGAAGGTTATTTATGTGTTTCAGCATGGCTCTGTGGAATACCTGGAAACCCTCAGAGGCAGCCATAAACCCCAGAATGTACATATTTGAGCAAGTTAAAGTTAATTTGTATTTAAGGAAAAGTTGTTCAGGGATGGTGTTGAGGTTTGATAGTGTTCACTAAGTCACTTGAAAAACCAGTCTTTAAAAGTGATCTGTAATGTATGAATTTGGCTTTCAGTGCTGTTGTATCAAGAGAGTAGGCAGTATCATCATATGACCATTAAGTATAAATGCTTAAGCAGTTTAGAACACTAAAGTCAGAAGCACTTAAAAGCTCTAGTAAAATTGTCTATAGTACACAACTAATCTACAGCATCATAAATACTTAAAGATTACTTAGCATATGCCTTACTATCATTGTATTCCAAGCAGCTTCCTTTTTATATGATGATAAGAAGTCAAGATCAATAATTTCCCATTTCTTAGTAAAGGAATAAACTGCTTATCTATTTATCCCTTCTATGAAGGTTATTTCTTTTTATTCTCTCTCTCTCTCTCTCTCTCTCTCTCTCTCTCTCTCTCTCTTAACAGTATAAAGCCTTGATAAATGGTGGGGGTGACCCAGAGCTGACAGATATCAAGACAAGCAAGTCCTGAAAAGGGCGGGAAGGTTGTGAGGGACCTGAGGGAAGAGAACAGCTGAGTGATGTAGAAGAAAATGCATAGAACTGGAAGGGAGAACTTGAATTCAGACATTAGGAGGTTTGAATCCTGGTGAAAGCATTTATTCGTTTGTAAATTAGGGCACGGTATACACTCCCTAAAGTTATTACAAATTCATACCCACCTCTAAGAATATTTTTAAAATATTTATTTATTTATTTTGAGAGAGAGAGCCTGTGTGTGCAAGCAGCAGTGGGGGGGGGGGTGGAGAGGGAGAAAGAGAATCCCAAGCAGACTCCATACTGTCAGCACATGGGGCTCAAACTCACATGACCTGAGCTGAAATCAAGGTTCGGATGCTTAACCTACTGAAGCACCCAGGGCACCCCCACCTCTAAGAATTTTTAAGGAAATTATATGAGGTATGCCTTTGGAAGTGCAAAATCTAAAGCATCATGGTTATTTTTGTTGGTAGTTTTTGTTTTTTGTTTTTGTTTTGATTTGATTTGATGTTTTGGTGACAAAGGGGATGTATTTGCTTTGCTTTTTTTTTTTTTTTTTTTAAACACAAAACCTGTGGGACTGGAACAGCAGCCATTCCTGCCCTCTTTCCCCTTCCTTCTTTCCATGAAATCTCCATGAGAGTGCCTTTTAACTCTGACTAATAGGTGCTGAAACAATATTTGAAAAATGAGTAAAGTTTTCTTTTTCCTCACAATTCTGAATGTTTTTCTCAATTGGAATGTGAATTATATACCTCCTTATAATGGCTTTAGGTTTACACAGGCCATATCATATGTTGGTCTGTGGGGCTCTTGGTGACTGTATATCACTCACAGTCAACGTCCTCCAGAGTGCCCCAGTCAGTGCTCACTGTACCTGTTAACTGAATGGAATGCATTCAGTATAAACTGACCAACCTTTGGCATCTTACTTCTCAATGACTTTTTTTTTTTTCCTAATGCTTTCTTCCTCTCCTGAATGTTACCATTACAACAATTTTATCATTATTATCAATAACTAGACCAGGTGCTGGGAATTTGAGAATTCAGGCACACTCTGTGCACTCGGAACTTACAATTTATTAATATCAAACATTTAGTGACCTCTTATGTGCCAGCCACTCTGTTAGACTTTGGGTATGTTTTACCGCTTGGATTGCACAAGAACCCATGGAGGTGGACGTTATTATTATTCACAATTTTACAAATGAGGGAATTCAGGCTTGAGGAGTAACTTTGCCAAAGCCACAGGAGGTGGTGCTGGGATTCTAACCCCAGCAGGCTGTCTTCAGGCCCCTTCAGGGAAGACAAGTAACACTATAAGGTGTTATATGCTAAGTGTCCACACAGAATGTTTAAAGCACCATCAGATTTCAAAAAAATGAAATGCCTCTGTGGGCATGTTATTTGGATAGACTTGGTTGCATAGATAGAACTTGAGTTTGAACAGTAAGTAAGGGCAATAGTAATAATTTGAAACACTTATATAGCACTTACCAGAGATCAGTTGTGTATAATTAACTCATGTATGCTTCACAATAACTCTATGAGACAGGCACATAGTATGCCCATTTTACAGATGGGGAAACTGAAGCATAGACAGTTAAATAACTTGTCCAGGTCTCCCAGCCAGTGAGAAAAGGGTTTAGAGGAACAGCAAAGAGTGGGGATAGATTGTCCAGATGAGAGCCGTATCTAGGAAGTTTAGAAAGAATCAAACGTATTCTGCCATATGAGGGCTTTCTCTGGGCAATGAATAAGAAAGCACTTGACACAGGTTATCTCTTACTACTGACAAATTGTGGAGGGCACTAGATGCATTGGCTGAGGAATTTACACTTGAGTCTATGCAGGTATTAGAGTAACATTAACATTATCCTGAGCATTTATTATTTAGCTTTTCATTATAGATAGAAGTTACTGTGCTAAGGCTCAGCTTAGACACTTTCTCTGGGAAGCTTCCTGACCATCCACTCCTACCTGTGGGATAGATGCCTCTCTGTGTTCCCTGAGGAACCAGTAACATTTTCTGGACAAAATAAGATCTAGATATTAACTAATTTTGTTTCATTCTCTAGTTATCCTGAGTGCATGTATTTATTTTTTATTTTTTTTATATTTTTTTTCAACGTTTATTTATTTTTGGGACAGAGAGAGACAGAGCATGAACGGGGGAGGGGCAGAGAGAGAGGGAGACACAGAATGGGAAACAGGCTCCAGGCTCTGAGCCATCAGCCCAGAGCCTGACGCGGGGCTCGAACTCACGGACCGCGAGATCGTGACCTGGCTGAAGTCGGACGCTTAACCGACTGCGCCACCCAGGCGCCCCGTGAGTGCATGTATTTAAATACATCCCTGTGAAGTCTCATGCACATCAGGGGTAGGGATCAGACCTTTTCTTTTGTGCCCCTAACACTCTCTGCTGATTCCATCCTAAGGAGACTCTGTAAGTCCATATCAATGGCATCCTCCCTTGTGTGCAGAGGAAGACAGTGTATCAAGACATTTATTTACTAGAATTCAGCATAGTAGTCAGTCATTGTGCCATCAAACCATTAGTGTCCCCTTTTTCAGTTCTAGTGCCCTCCCAAACACCCCTCTAAGTTCTGGCCACACCTACTATTCACCACATCTCACATATCACATGAACTAGTCTGGCTGCCAGCTTTTGCTTACACCATACCCTCTGATTGGAAATGTTTCCTCTTGCCTTCTCCACTTGGTGAACTCCTACTCAAATTTCAAGGCTCAGACTACTGAACCTCTACCCTCAACCTTCCTCTTGCTAGAAGAATCAATTGTGTCTTCATATGATTTCCCATAATACTGGATACCTACTCCCATTAGAGTTTATCCATTGACTGTTTATCCAGGACTGGCCTTCCTTGCCAGCCAGTGAAATTGTAGGGGGCAAGGACTAGGTCTTATTCACCTCTGCATCTCAAGCACCTAGGACTGTACTTGACACAGGAAGTAATCAATAATTATTGGATGCATAATTAACATGCATAACAATTATATTCATTTATTAACAATTATATTCATTACCTAATTATTATTAACAATTTAGTGGGGGAGAACTTGCATGGAGGAAAAAAGGGAGGAAGCTGGGGAAGGCTGGAAAACTTGTCAGATAACCATGCAGGTCCCCTGTGGAGGAGGAAGAGAAGACATGAAGGATGGGTAGGAAAAGGTTTAGACAATGGTGCAGTTCCAAGAAAGTTTCAACAAAGTTAGTGGGGAATCTCTGAGTCACTAGTCATCCAACAGAGGAGCTCTACATCTCCCACCAACTGGTTGCCTTATTGCCCCTCTGTGTTCAGTTGTCTAGGAGCAGATCTTGGGAAGTGTAAACTCCCTGGTCAAACTCAAAGATGGATTTTAGAGCCCAACAGCTGAGGCTCTTGGTCGATCACACTCCCTGCAGTTAGAGATATGAGAGCCCACATTTTCATGGTGACCACGAAGGCTTGGAACTCTTGATGCAGTAGGGATGGTTCTTTATCCCTTCTACAGATTTGCAGCAAAACATATTTTAAATACATGAAACAGGCTTTAAATAATAGAACAATACATAATGCACTGGGCATCTTAAATACATTTCAGGTTACTTAGTCTTGGGTATGCTTCGGCTGTTAGCTAATTCTGACATTTTAGAGAAAAATAAAATTCTTAACTGAATAAACTTAAAATACTACAGGAAATTGTTTCAGAGAACAATCAAAGGAGTTTGGTTTCTTTTTTTTTTTTTTTTTTTTTACATGCAGTTTCTAGTGAGTAGATGTTTGACTAAGGTCATAGTTTGCTGGATTTTAGAGGTTGAATTCAAAAGGCTTCCTCAGAAGAATCACATTTAACAAATTGTTGATGCTGCATATCTTGTGAGAAAGAACATGTAAAAGTTTGTTGTGTAGAATAGAGCATATCTAATTTATAGAGGTTTTAAATGACAAGCCTTTTCTAAATTCCAGAAGGCTTTTTAAATTTGCATTCTTATAAATAAACCAGTCTGTCTTAGAAGCAACCTCAAGTCTAATAAATAAATAAAACCCAACTGTTATTTTGTATAACATTTTTTCATGCCAGAAAGAAATGATTCAAGATAATATAGGTAGAACTTACTGAAAGTTGTGCTAATAAAACTACATGATATGGTTTCTCTGTTCAGTATCTACTCTACTTGTCCCCCACACTCAACCACATATTCACTCCTTGTTCTTTGGATTTGTTTTCTCCTGGGTTTCATCTTGTTGAAAAATGCCTTTTTATTTCCTCCCAACCCATATGAACCCATTACTTCCTTGAAGATACCTTGAGCTGGTAGACTACTCTCTTTTATGAAGTCTTTTCTACAAAACTGTTCTCTTAGAAGCTACAAAACTACAAGGAAATAGGGGCGCCTGGGTGGCTCAGTCAGTTGGGTGACCAACTTTGGCTCAGGTCATGATCTCACAGCTTGTGGGTTCGAGCCCTGCTTCAGGCTCTGTGCTGACAGCCCGGAGCCTGGAGCTGCTTCAGATTCTGTGTCTCCCTCTCTCTCTGCCTCTCCTGCTCACACTGTCTCTCTCTCTCAAAAAATAAATAACTGCCCCAATTTTTTTTTTTTTTTAAACTAAGAGGAAATAATGTCACTAGGTACTTGCATACTTTAACTCCTATACAGGTACATTTCACAACCATGCTGGGCACTCAATCACAGGTTTACTTTTCCTAAAGTTGTTTTATGTCTTGTGTCATGTAATTAGATTAAAAACCCTTCAGGGAATGTATTCCCATTCTGCAGTAGATCCTCAACAAATGCTTTTGTTGTGTTTATATTTTGCCTTTTTAAAATCCAAATAAGTGTTTATGACCAAAAAAACATGAGTTTGAGGGTTTTTTTAATTCATTCTATCTCACTACCTACCCAGAGACAGCCTCTTTTAATTATTTCTGTTTTCATTTTTATGGTGGTCTTACCTACATAATTAAAATGCACTTACCTCTCTTTCTTCATTAGAAGTTTTAGACAATTTCTCCTCATTCCCCATTATGAAATATAAAGATCTAATAATAAATCATTATTTTTACTAAGTGTTCTTTTTTTCCCATTATTTGATAGTGATTTTATTAATTTAAGTCTTTGGTTGATTAGTTTTGTACCTTTAATAATTTTTTATCTTTGTTACTTAAAAACAATGTGTATTTCTTGATTTCTTATTCCATCAACTTCAGTAAGCACCTTAATTAACCCTATGTGAGAGTTTTAATGCCCTGAAACTTTCTTTACTTTTCCTCCTCTCATTGCATTGATCACCTTCCAATTATTTTTATATTGTCAAGATTCTAAAGATTTACATTTTGTGCTGTAATCATAACGAAGGCTTTCATGCTTGACCCCTAAGTTGCCTTTAAAAGTTAGAATTCAAGTAGATTGGGGTCACTATGGCTGTGTTGATGTTAATCATGGATGAACTGAGTACTATGATTACATTTCATTCTCTAGAGCACCAATGTCATGACAGTTCAGTCACTCAGAGAAGGGCATTTCTACCACAAAGTCAAATAGATTCTTTTCAAATTACGTCTAACTGCTTAAGATTATGCCACATTTTTTTTGGTTCATATCTGCTTTATATAAAATCTCCATGTTTTCGTTTACAGCTTTTCCTTTACTTCTTTGCTTTCCTATTGACAATAGAAATTGTTTATCATAGCCTGAAGATTTTCATTCTATAAAATATAAAATGAAATCTATTGCATATTGTCAACCCTCTTTTCCTGTTGACCTCCCTCTTGGATTCATCCTAGAGTCAATTTTAACACCTAACATGTTATCATCACTGACCAATCAAGGAAGAGGACCTTGATAAACTACCAATCAGGGCATTCTAGTGTATACGGACAAGCAGCCCTGCTTACCAAGTTCAGTGCGAACGATCCGCTTCTCAGACAGCAGCACATCCATCACAGTGGGATTCCTCCTTTCTGTTCTCCTGGGATGACTTAATAATTTTTTTTTCTCCCCTGACTTCTGTTTCTTTTTCATTTTTCTAGATTACATCTTTAGGTTCTTCAGAAGAGAAATTTGGAAATTAACTTTATATGAATGAAAAACCTTTATTTTCTCTTTATTTTGGATTGATCATTTGACTGATAACAGAATTCTGGGTTGAAAATAATATTTCCCTAGAATTTTGAAAGCATTCTCCATTGGTTTTTGGCCTTTCTGTTGCTAATAAAAGAAGTCTGGTGCTTTCTAAATTCCTGTTCCTTTGTAGAAGTGTGTGTGTGTGTGTGTTTCTTTTTTAATCTGGAAGCTTTTTGGATAATCTTTTTAATCTTGATTTTCTTAGATTTCTTAAAGATATACAGATGTATCATGGTGTTGAACTTTTTACTCATTATTTTAGTCATTCTTTGAAACCTCTCAATCTGAAGGTTAATTTGTTTCTTTAGTTGTGGAAAGTTTTCATTTTTATTTCTGATAATTTCTTATGTTCTGATGATTTCTACATGTTTTCCATTCTCTTATTTTTGCAACTCTATTGGACATTCTTTGGATGTCTTGGGTTCACTTAACCCAGGTTAATTGTATCACTTAACCTCTCTCTCTCTGTCTCTCTCTCATGTGTGCATATGTCTTTCCTTTTACTCAATCTTCAAGAAATTTTCTTAGCTTTATTTCCAACTCTTCTGTTGACTTCATTTCGACTATATATTTTTAAAACTGAAGAGCTCTTTATTATATCCCACTTGTTCCTTTTTCATAGTATTCTGTTCTTGTGTCATGGATGTAGAAGCTTCTTAAATCAATATAATTATATTAAGTAATTATAGTTTTTATATCTAGTCTTCCTAATCAAAAGAAAAAATGCATTTGTTTGCTGGTTTTTATCTTTTGGGAAACTCAATGATTATGTTCAAGTTTTCAAAATAATTGAGAAACTTGAACCACTAAACAAATGTTTAAAGAGTTGTGGAATTTTCATATTGTTGGTATTGGACTGAAGAAATGTAAATAGAAGTCTGTGTTGCCCTGCATTTTTCTCAACTCAGTTTGACTCATTTACTTGGCTAAATGGGATAATGTTTACAAATCAAAGCTCCTTAAAATTTGGTTTGTGGATTACTATATGTCCATGAGTTATTTTTTACCTACTCATGATGATATAAGGAATTTGTTCCAGAATATAAATCAATTAGGTTACTAAGCATAGCCATAGTTAACTGACATCTTTTCCTAATAAGATTTTTCAATGAAAGAAGTAGCACATTGATTAACATTTTGGGAAAAGCTGCTTACCTTATCACAGACAAGTAACAGTCTGCAGATTAGCACCAATCTTTGGGCCACACTTTGAGAAGACTGATAGAAATCAGAACAGTGCCTAGCAGATAAGGCATTAAAGAAATGTTGTATCTGACACATGTTTTCCTTGGAATAAAATTTGAAAACTACCATGATCATTCACAGATAAGATGATTAGTTACTTATCTCATTAATAAAGCAGTAAGGGAACTTTACTAATTTCTCACAGTGCAAGTTTTGTTATTTTTCAGTCTGGCAAAACCTTATAAACTCCTTTGATATATTCAATAGAAAACAACCATTGAAGTTGCCAATGAGACAATAGCGATAACTGTTGTAGAGCTCTACTTGTTGCCAACCCTTGCCTGTCCTAGATCTCTTCCTGAGAGCTCCCATCCTGAGACTTCATGTCAGCTAATGCTAACTAATACTCTGACATCTACAAACCATTGTGTGTATTTTGATAGTGATGTGGGTAGTGAGTTGTATATCAATATCTGTCTTCCATTATAAGTCCTCTCAGAGTTTGGAAATAATCTCTCCATCTCTCCTCATGGATGAAAGGCAAGACTTTTTTGCAATGCCATTGAGCAGATGCTAGCTCCTGAAAACAGCTATGGCATAACCAGGCACTGATCAGCCCCCTTCTGTAGGCACTCAGAGTTCCATGGTTCTTGTCTTGAACACTTTTTTCTCCTAGGGATAAAACCCACCCAAACCATAGCTCACTGTCTAGTGCCAGTTTACCACTGGTTTCAGCTAGCTCCAGATTCCAGAGGTCATGTTGTGGTCCTGTCCTCAGTTTCATTCTAGACCATCCTGGAATGGCCTACTTTCTAAATTGCGCTCTTACCATCTTTGCACTCCATTCACAGAACAGCATGTAATCCTTCTCTATAGAGACCACTTTCCCTCAGACTTTTACCACTCAGTTCACATAAGACTGGATAGGCTACACCCTAGTTTAACTTGGTTAAAGTCTCTGTGACCTTTCTCAGGCATTATAGCTCTGTTCTCTCTTGGTACCTACCTGTTCGTCTTTCCCAGGATGCCTTTTTGGTGCAGGACACTGCTTGGGACAACTTCATAGATCCTGTTCCAGCCTTGCAAATCTTTAATCTGTAAATTCTACCTTGGTAGAATTGGTAGGAATTGGTATTGTACAAATACCTGTGATTAGGAATGCCAAAGAAACATGAGTCATGTTACAAGAAATAACTTCTTTAGTTTGTCACTTACTGACTTTTATGGTAACATTATTCCTTTGTATTTAACAATTGCATTGGAATGAGTAAGTCAGATCAGTTGCTTTCTTACCATTTCCAATGACTTGGCCTTGTCAGACCTCGGCCATTTCAATAGATCTGACCTAAATATCTTGTTACTTTTTCTCTGCTCAATCCAATGTATGTACTCCTGAGATACTAAGTTTCTTAATTTGCTGCATGAATCCTTATATCTGTGCTGAAGAACCTATAGTGGCTCCCTATGGCATAACATATGGAGTCCAAGAATCATTGCCTGATGATTAAGCTACATCATTAACTCAGCCACTGATTCCTACACTCTAGGCTAATTCAGTTATTTAGTCACATTCCCTTAATTATCATGTTTAATTTTGCTCATATTGTTGTATGTGTCTTCCCCTTTTCTACTGATTCAGTTTTTATGCATCCCCCAAAGCTCAGTTCAGATGTCTCTTTAGGACAACCTCATATGATTAGATCATCCAAATGTGATCTTTCTCTCTTTTGAACTACTTTATTTACTTTAATTTCCTCTTACTTATTAGTGCACTTATCTCCTTTCTTTTTGGTATTATCTCTTTGAGGGCATGGGTTGCCTCTTAATGCATCAATGTTCACTCATAGTGGCTAACATATTTTTCATACGGAAAACACTCAATAAATAGATAGTGAGTTACTTACTGATTGTTACATACTAAGGAAGAACCAAGAAAGTAAATATTAAGATGGGCACTTAATGAAGTAGGTTTGTGAAAGTTTGAACTAAAGCAAGGAGTGAAAAGGGGCCACTCTTGGTGACAGAACTTAATTCTTATGATACTGAATTACAGGCTTGAGCATCCCCCCCTCTAATAATTTATCTTTTTAAAAAAATATTTATTTATTTTTGAGAGAGAGAGAGAGAGAGGGAGAAAGAGAGCAAGCAGGGGAGGGGCAGAGAGATAGACACAGAATCCGAAGCAGGTTCCAGGCTCCGAGCTATCAACACAGAGCCTGATGTGGGGCTTGAACCCATGGACTGTAAGATCATGACCTGAGACAAAATCAGATGCCCAACTGACTGAGCCACCCAGGCACCCTTCCAATAATTTATCTTAAATTATTTATTTACGGATACTTTTCAGAAGCCTTTAATATATGCATGCAAATAACAGTATTTGAACTGAAGAAAATTAGAAATGCTTGTTTTGTCTCTGAATCTTTACCAAATCTATGCTTAAGATAATTGACCTAATAATTTATTCACATTGTGGTCAATTTTATCACCATTAAAAATTACACTTCATAGTTTACAAAAACATGAAGAATATTTACATAATGCAAGTGAAAAGAGCAGGATAAAAATTGTATGTATAGTTTAATTGTGATTGTTTTGTAAAAATTGCATAAGAAAAGATTTGAGAGAGATAGAAACACTTCTAAAATGTTAATATTTAAGTGTGGTGCCACAAGGATGAGTGTTTTTTCTGTTATAGTATTTTGCATATTCTAAATTTTCTTTAGTGGATATACAATACTGCATTTAAAAAATGGATTAAAAGGGAAGAAAAAATATCCAATAGAAATCTAACTCTTTGATAGCTATTGTTAACTTGATTAGTCCTCTGACTTGGAATGGCAGAGAATGGAGTCCCTCAGGGAGGAGTATAGTATTCTGCTTTAAATCTGTTTTTCATTAAATTAGTCATGGAGACATCTCCATAAGTAATTTGTATCTCATTGATTGCCACTCACACATATCAAAAATATTTTGACATATGTAAAGTTTTTGTGAGATAGTTGGAAAATGCTGAGTTCTCCCCCAAACTGAGTTTATACTACTGGATGCTGTAGAAAAATATGGATTAAATGCAGAAACAGTTTTCTATGAGTATCTAGAATAATTTGAAGTAGAGTGGGTAAGTGACATCACCCCTGCCTAGAGAAATATACTCCATAATTTGAGAATATAAGAAGTCCAACTCCAACTCATGCTAGGGAAGTGTACTGTACTCTGTCAAGGTCCAGCTTTCAAATGTGCTCTTTTATAGGTTTTGGGTTATGTGGTTGTTGATGATGAATCATAGGAAAAATGAACAGCTAAAGAGTCCATGCGCCCTTTAGAAAAGTGAAAGGAAATTAGGTTCCACTTATGATTGTCAGTTTTATTTATGTTGACTTTCTCTTTCCCTTTCAAAGGCTTGTATTCACACAAGGGTTATTGAGAGCTAAAAAGTACATGTAAGAATGATCAAATACAACAGAAGTGAGTGCTGAATTTTATGGCAAGAATAAGGCAGCTTTTTAATATATGAAAATAGTGTTTCTGCATATGATCAGCAATTCCAATTGTGGTGCTTGACATTCAGTGTTAATCCACCAGCTCTAAAGCTTATTAAAAATGGCAGTAGACATATTGGCAGCATTGGAGCAGGTCAGAAATTGTCGAAAACAATGAGAGCTTTATGATCAGCCATGAAATTGTGGTTATTTTAGAAACCTGACTTGTGCATGGAATCCACAGGTGTGGAATCAATAGTCCACAAATAACGCTCACAATTGCAGACAATCCCAGCAGTACCTTTCAAAGATCCCAAGTGGAGGGAAAGAACCTTCATTTGTTGTTTTTGCCTTTGTTCTCTTTTTCATCTGGATCTGTGGAGCTTCTCACCTCTACCCAGTGGAATTAGCAATAGAATTCACAATAAAGAATAAATGTCAGCTTTTCCTCCTAAAAGAAGGAAGCACACTGAAGAGACTGTGAAGATAGAGACCTGTAATCACTTTGTCATTTGTGAAGGTGTTTGTTGCAAATTCCTTTCAGGAAGGATGTAAGGCCATGGGAGTTATTTATGTTTCAGCTTCTATATCTGGATTTATCTAGGAGCCACTCCCAAGCTAATTCTGTAATTATCCAAATGCTCATGGGAAAATGAGAAATACTTAATGGTGTAGAAGTGGCTGAAGGTGTAAGGAGGATTATTTGGTATACAGTTTTCTCCTACTCACTAATTGAGTGAGACCTGAGGACCTCATTCATGTCTTTCAGTTATACCGCTAAGGTTTGTAGCATGTCCATTCTGACGAGAGTCATTTCACTCCTGCTACCAATGGTGAGCTAACTTAGTAATGCCTGTGACTTCTGCTGAAGAAATAGGAACCATCCAAGGAAAAATTAGCAAACTAAAGCTGACAATACCTTGTCACAAACACCCATTAATGAACACCATGGAGGATTGCATGCTTCTCATTCATTGTCTTTCTGTAATTTATATCTGATTTCCCACAGATTATGCAGCAGTGTTGTATGAATATTTGTTGCAGCTATACATTTTGAGAAGCAAATAGGATTTTATAATAAATGGGTGGAAACAAGAAGAGAGAAATGAATTATAAATTCACTTCCTTAGGGTGAATATTTCAACAGAGTAAATGCCTTTGTAAATCTGCTATCTTTTGTCTGCTGATAGTAGGTTTCTTTGTATAGAAAAGCTTACAGATAAATATTAATTACTGGTTATTGATGTGATTCATCATGACATCCATAATCTCTTTTATTCCAACTCCAGAGATTTTTCCAAAAAAAGTGTAAATCTCATCATCCAAATTTATGCAAAATATTAATACACTTTTCAGGCCAACCAAGATTTGGGGTGTTCAAATGACACTAAGCAATTTATCCTTCACACATAGGTACAAGGATGCTTTTACATTTCTAAAAACTCTTAAAATCTGTATAGTTACTTACAGCATTTGATTTTCTAGAGCATGTTGGAGACTCCTCTTGCACATGTAGAATTTTTATTGATACAAAGGAGTAATAGGTGTATTCATCTATAAAAGGAAGAACAAATTCTACCAGTTGTGGAAGCTGAAGCCCAACAAAATATGCATCGTGTGTAATAATATTACTCTGCATAAAGTATTACAATAATTATTTACCATCTTTTAGAATATCCCTTCAAATAAAAAAGGTAGAGGTAATAAACTGTTAAAAATATTTGGCCTGAAGTATAACCAGTTCTTCACTACTATTTCAATCAGGCGTAGCATAGAATACTGAAGTTTCATAGCCCTTGGTTAATAACTACATGTTCTTTGGAGAATTAGCACCTCAAAGATTTTCCTGTGCTTGAGATCCCTGCCAGAAATGTGGTTAAACTCAATGAAGCTGGGAAGAATGAAAGTAGAACAAAATGGTGAAGATGTGTATTTGAGACCCATCTTGAAGACCTTGAATGGGAAGCAGGGAATTTGCCTTTACTTTGTTCTCCAGGTAGGAGAGTCAGAGTTAGGAGCAAGGAAATAAAGTTAATCTAATGCTTTGTTTTAATTCTGGCTTTCTTATTAATTGGGCTGTATGATCTGCAGTACTGTCACCTGCAAAATGGGGATGATACTCTTAGGTGATGATGAGGCAGATAACTAATATATGGTAAGATTAGGCAAGCTTTGTAAACTGACTGGAACTTAGGAAAGGAAGAGCTTGATAAATGACAGCTATCACTAATGAGAAGCCATAGGAGGATTCTGATGTGGAAGTAACATGATTACACCTGTAATTTAGGAAATCATTCTGGTAATCCTTTGTAAAAAAAAAAAAATATATGCCATTCTATGGGGCGCCTGGGTGGCTCAGTTGGTTAAGTGTCCGACTTCCTCTCAGGTCATGATCTCACGGTGTGTGAGTTCGAGCCCCGCTTTAGGCTCTGTGCTGGCAACTCAGAACCTAGAGCCTGCTTCTGATACTGTATCTCCCTCTCTCTCTGCCCCTCCCCCACTTGCACTCTCTCTCTCTCTCTCTCTCTCTTTCAAATATAAATAAACATTAGAAATAATATGCCATTCTGGTAAGTGATGTTGATAATGGAGGAGACTGAGGCTATAAATGTGGGGAGTGGGGGAGTTATGGGACATCCTTCTTAATTTTATTGTAAACATAAATTTCTCCAAAGAACAATCTTAAGAGTCAATGAGGACATTTCAAGATGGTAGGAGAGAAGAGAGTTTCAAGGATGTAAAGTTCTGAGGAAAGACAGTGTAGGATGAATCCGAAGAATTTTCATTTAATTCAGCTATATCCTTTGAAAACTTCAATTGCTCTTGCAAGGGATTGAGGAATGAGTTGGAAACATGTATGAAATATTGTTTCAAGAAGTTTGGTAGTGAGTGGAAGCTCAAAAAATGTTTATATTCTGAGGAGGTTTGATTGATTTATTTTACAGGAAGTATATACATTCAATCGCATTGGGTTGTTTTGACGTGATTTTTGAATCAGGGTTCAATGATTTTCTTTGTATTATTTTTTCTCCCCAATTTCTCAGATGACCTCATAGATTAAAGCCAAGTTAAATTTTGTATAATATAGGTATACACACAAGAAGCCTCACATTGTTTCTTCCATTGACCATCAATGATTATTTCAAAATTTCTGCATTCTTCCAGCTTTCTCTTCCTTCTCTTCATTCCCATCAGGCAATCTACTTCATTGAGAAAACACAAGCCAGCAGAGATGCTGACTCTTTCCACTTTCCACCATCAAATCTAGAAACGTATGTGCCTTTGAGTCTCCTGGGTATTCCATTTCCCTTTTCACAATGCAGCAGGCAGACCCCGGCACCTGCTACACGGGATTTCTCTCCTCCCTCCTTCTCAAGAATCTGTGCTGAGTCGTCTCCTCACTTCACATATATGCAAGTTCACATTGACCTCTTTATATCAGTCATCAAGCAAGCTCAGGTCTCTACCACACTTTTTTAAAGCCTCCCCCCCTTTTTTACTCCTTATATTCCTCCAGCTCCTGTTTTATAGAGAAGTTGGTGTTAATTCTGTAGCTTCATAACGTTTGGCCAACTTTTTACATATAGCACCACTTCTTGCCTTCTGCCTTTTCTTAAAATGTCCATACTTAGAATGTTCTTTCCTGCCCCCAACCTCTCTAACCCCTCGAGCTTCTTCATACTCACCTTTTCAGTCTTCAACATCACTTCTTCATAAGAGTCTCAGTCCTAGACTTGAAACTTTTCTTTATTATACCTACTACACTTCTAGTCACTTCTTGTTCTTTCCTAAGAGACTCTAAGTTTCATAAAGAAAGGGCAATATGTCTTGTTCATTCTTATATAGTGAATACTACATATAGTCTGGCATAGAGTAAGGCTAGCATAGAGTAAGCATTCAGAAAATTTTTGTTGAATATTCTTTGCAGATTCTCATTAATAGATTCCTTAGTACATGTATTATAATGTAATTTATCAAAAGAATAAATTTAGATTTAATTGATTTTTACATTAATTGATTTTTCTACATTCATTTTAGGAGGAAAGCAAGGAATATTTTCATATGAAGTCATTTTTCTCACTAAGCACAATTATAATTTCAAATATGTTTCCACTGAGAAAGTGTTGACCTCAACATATGATATAACCATCCTTAACATTTCTACATTTACTTTAACAAGCATTATCTCTTTGCCATATGTATTTAATTTTTCAGTTTGTGTATTTAATTCTTCTATGCTACTAATAACTTAGTCAACCAGACACAGAATGCTTATGTATACACATATTAAAATATAGAACAGAATTGTTTCACAACCCAGGAGAGTTTCCTCATGATGTGACACTCACTTATGGCTCAAGAGCCACTGGCATTGCCTTTATGCCAAGAATTTTAGAAGAGTAGCCCATCTAGAAGAGCCAAGTAAGATGCCAGAAAAAAAAAAAAAAAAAAAGAATGTGGTGACAGAAGGGTCCCTAAAGTGACAGCTTAAAAACAGCATCCTGATCCTAATATGATCATCGATTAGCTGTATGATCTTGGATAAGTCATTTGACCCCTTTGAATCTGCTTCATTTGTAAAATTAGCATAAGTGATTTACACTTAACTTTTAGTTAAGAGAATACATTTATCTCAAAAATGTACTGTGCATATAAGCATACATTTCTTTTTTTATTAAAAATGTTTTACTGTTTACTTTTGAGAGTGGGGGGAGAGGGGCAGAGAGAGGAGACACAGAATCTGAAGCAGGCTCCAGGCTGAGCTGTCAGCACAGAGCCAAACATGGGGCTTGAACTCACAAACCACAAGATCATGACCTGAGCCAAAGTCGGATGCTCAACCGACTGAGCCACCCAGGGACCCCATAAGCATACATTTCTGAAGCATTGTAAGGGATACTAAGATGATAGGTAAAGTCCTTTTCCACAAAGCTTATCTTCTTCATATGGACCCACACCAAAACAGTCTAAAGTTAAATAAGACATGCTGTTGTACTTGAGATGATTAAGTGCCTAATGAACAGAAGGGACCATCAGTGCTATAGAGTTTAGAGAAAAGTAGAATTTCTCATTAAATGGTAAGACCTCTTCCCTGTCAATACAATAATAATGAGATTGAGTTTAAAGCATCTAATTATGTGCTTACATGTAGAATATATTCATGAATATGCACTGGATAAATAAATGAAAGTCTAGATAGATGAATCAATGAATTAGGTGCTTAAAATATTTATTACACGCACAAGATATTTTTAAGTGTTTTATATGTATATAAACAAGTGTATGTATGTGTGTGTGTGTATTTATACATACACATGCACAATGTATATGTATGTGCATGCATGGGTCTTTTTCATAAATACAAAAATAACATTTCACATAGGGAAAAATATTTTTTCCAGAAATATTGCTCACTTAATTTATTAACTACTTGAAATATATTAGAGTTTTTATATTATACCCTACACCAAAAAAGTTCCACATGATTTAAAGATTAAATGATGCCATAAATAAAAGAAAATATATGTGAATATTCATATTTAGTGCAGTGAGAATAGATTTTCTAAATTCTACATAAAACCAAAGGTAGACACCATATAGGAAAATACTGATAGACATGACCACATTAAAATTTAAACTGTACTACATCAAAAACTTTACTAAGAAATATGCAAATGAGAAACGGGACATTTTGCAATGGATTTGACAGAGCTAATAGTCTTAATATAAAGAACTCTTCCAAATAAATGATTAATAAGAGACTTGAACATAAAGATTTTTTTAAATAAAGGCAAAGAACATAAATTTAAAAATTTACAAGAAAAAAAAAGAAAGAGGAAAGCAGTAGGTCAATAAACATGTGAAAAATTGTTCTACTTCCTCAGCTTTTAAAAATTCAAATAGAAACAAAATGTTTTGTGTTGACAAGGGTGTGAAGAAATGGTCACTCACATTCCCTGCCAGTGGGAGTATCATTGTGATCTTTTTGGCAGACAGTTCAGCAATACCATAAGTATTAACAGATTTTAAAATATGTGTATCCACTGATCCAGCAATCCCACTTTTAGAAATGGAACTTAAAGAAATAATCAGAAATGTAGGCAAAGATAAATGTACAAATATAGTCACCTAGGATTTATTTACAATCAGGAAAAATGAGAAACGGCTACCCTAAGCATTTTGGCCAGGGCAAATGAAAAAAGCATGCAGAAATTTTCTAATTTTCTGTTACAAGCAACTTGGTAATGTGCACCAAGAATTATGTTTTTTAAATATTTATACTCTCTGACATAGTGATTCATTTTCTAGGCATTTCTCCTAAAGAAATCATTGGAAACACAGATAAAGCTAAATTTATGAAAGTATTGCAGCATTAGAGCAATTTACACTCCAAGTTGGATTCTAAGCATTGGGTGAGCAAATGGTAGAGTCCTGAAGCAGAAGAGTATGTGGTCATTATACATGTTATTTACAAAGTGTTTTTAATATCTTTGAAACACACATATATGAAATGTCAGAATGAGACAAGATACTGTGTGTCAGGGTTGAAACCAGCACTTCCCCCCCATCTACTATGACTTCTCCATGCTATCAATTTTTTTTAATTTATAAAAGGGGACATACTTGTGCGTTCCTTACAGGGATGCCATGAGGACTAAATGAAATAATGAATATAAAGTACTTAGCGCAATGCACATAGCACTCAATAAAAATTATTATTTTTTTGATGAGGCACATGATTCCTCCAAAGGACGGTTGTAACTGTCTAAATATATAGTGAAAATAATTGACGGCAGCATTAACAGTGGTTATCTCAGAATGTTGCAATTATGTGATTTTTTTTCTTTCGTAATTTTTTCTCCTTTCATAATTCTTAAAGTATACCGGTTTTGTGTTTTGTTTTGGTTTCATTTCCAAATGGTAGAAAGCAGACAAAGGATTCTGAAAAGAAAATGTAAATCAGACAGGCGGCAGCAGAAGCCAGGACGTGGGCCACCAGGACAGAGCAACTGTCAGCCAGCACCATCTGCCACACAGCGAGTAGTCAGAGTCCTGGCTGACGAGGTGCAGCCTGGTGGCCAGAGCAGTGGTTCTGCAGTTGTGATGTGTGTCTGAGTCAACGGTGGAGCCTGATGACAGTGCAGATGCCAGGGCCCCACCTCCAGAGATTTTAATTTGGTAGGACTGACGTGGGATCCAAGCGCTTGAATTTTTAATAACTATCCCACCTGTGATTCTAAATGACACCAAAATTTGAGAATCCTTGGGCTAAAGCATGGTGTTAATGAGGCCAAAGTTCCAGACATCATCCCCAAGGGACTTCCCTAGTAGGCCATTTGTGTGCCTGCAGGCTACATGCCCATTTGTTGCCATATGTCTAACCAAGGCTGGGCCAGTTTGGAGCATGAATGGAAAGGAACAAATTGTCTCCTCCCTTCTCGCTCCACTCCACCCCACACACTATTAAACAAATAACCCCAAACGTAACGTCCTGTTATTGGTAAGTCAGTAATAGCACCTTTGCTAGACAGTAAGAGGGCATGTTTGAAGAAATGAGACCTGACTGCTATATATGGTGGTAGATGAAGATCAGATGAAGCAGGTGATCTTAAAAAGTCATCAGTTTAATGGGTTCATGTTTAAGAGGGCAGGGTACTCTGGCGTTTCCAACAGAGTTATAGAGATTAGTGAGAGTTCATGGTTGTTTAGTGTTCGTTTGGAACCCCTCAGCATTTTCCTTGTGTTTTCATTGGTATCGTTTATTTGTCCACTGTTTTGTAACATTACCTTAAGCACATAATGTGCTTTATTAGGGATGAGTTCACCTGAAATTCAGGGTGTTCCAACATATAAAATGAAGCTGACCCCATGGGAGTGAGAAGTTTTTTCCATCCAAAATAGTGTCAACCTAAGTGCACCCAATAAGTGAAATCTTTGCAACACTTACACATCTGATTTTTTACTTGCCCTTTTGTAAAATCCATTCATGTTTGCCTTTGAAAATAACTTTTAATTAAAATCATCCTGTGGATTTTGCACTGTTTTCGGTTTTTAGTGTCAGGAAGCAGTTGTGTAATTACCTTAGAGTTGGTTGGGATGTGCGGGAAGAATCATTTGTGCTCTTGCCATTTTAAAAAGGAGCCCAATGGAGCGAGCTGTGTCACTTTGATTTTCCTGTAGGTCTCACCCAACCCTGTTTCTTTTCTTCTGGTTCCCTTTAGATGTGATTATTTTAAGCTTCATTACCTGTACCTTCGGTACATTCTGTTTGTTCATTCATTGTGGATGTGGGTATCTCCATGTTTACTTTGCTTCAGTTAGCAGATCCTCTTGCTTCTATAGTAGATTAAATAATCCATTTTCTTCCATGGAATGGAAACATTAAATAACTTTGCTGTTTGTCACCAGTTTTCCTGTGCCGTAAAGAAGATACATTTGAAATGGGCTTAATGCAGTTGAAACCTGAAGAGAATGATGGGCTTGTGGTGTAAGTACATAGAGAACAGGCCTCAATATCTGCCCTAATTAGCTTTCTTCCCCTCTTCTTTGAATCATAGCTATAGGAACACCCCGTTTCTTCATCTTTAAAATGGAGATGAGAATATGGATTTTGCAGGCTTGTTTGTAAATTAGATGATAATTTATATGAAGAACCAGGGATATTGTAGGCATTTTATGAATTGTATCTATTATTATGAATGTATAAGTAAAATAGGTATTAATGTGTAAAGTGTATGGATGACACAAAGCAGAAAAAGCTGGCTAGTATAAGAGATGACAGAATTGAGATTCACACGTGTTTCAGCAAGTATTGCATTTAACAGGTACAAAGATATAGTATTCAGTTTAGGTTCCCAAATTGGTCTACTAGATGCCTAATTCAGAAGACACTTTAACATCTTTGCTTTACTATACTGCAGTATTTGTCCCTGTCAACCACTTTTGCTCTCTCAAAACTTCCTACTCTGTTGAGTCATTCCTCTTATTTTCTTCTTATCCCTTTGGCTCATCTATCTCTGTTACTTTAAAAAAATTTTTTTTATGTTTATAAGTGAAAGAGAGAGAGAGAGAGAGTGAGCGCACGAGTGGGGGAAGGGCAGAGAGCTAGAAGGAGACACGGAATCTGAAACAGGCTCCAGGCTCTGAGCTGTCAGCACAGAGCCGGTTGCGGGGCTCAGACTCTGAATGGTGAGATCATGACCTGAGCCAGTGTCTGATGCTCAACCGACTGAGCCACCCAGGTGCCCCTGTAACTTTTATTTTCTTATCTGCTTCATCTCATCCTCTCAATGGTGGTATTATCCAAGTTTCATTTTCAACCTTCTGATCTTTCCATTTTATATAATCTGTTGCCATGGATTTGACAGTTAATTCAATGGTAAACACCAGCTTCATATATCCAATTACTGACTAAGTACCACCCAATAATCCTATACCAACATTTTAAAAGAAAACCTATTGAATTTTCATAAAACGTCTGCCTTCAGTGAATTGGCCATCTTGGTGAGTGGTATCACTGTTTACTCAGACATATAAACTAGAAATCTAGACTCTTTGAATCTACTTATTGCCCCTCCTACTCACTCAAGAAACCAAGTCTTATGATTTTTATTTCTTTTTATATGGCATGCCTATTTCTTTCTCAATCATTCTCCTGCCTGTTCCACATGTAATGCCTGTCATGATTCCTACCTGGATTTCAGCGGGCACTTCACTGGACTCCCCTGGCTCCTCACCACAGTGCTCTCAAACCTTCAGTCACAGTTGAGTGTAGATTAGATTTTGAGGTAGACACACCTACATTTAGATTAGATACACCTATATTTGCCAGTTCCATCTCTCACGGGCAAATTGTTGAACTTGTATATGGCTGTGAAATAGGGATAGCTATATGCATATTGTCAGGTGGTTGAAACATTAAATTTGGAAATGTATATGATAGGCAGAGACTTTAGTAAAATTTATTTGCTAGTACCTTTCCATGCAAATTTGACTATGCCACATTCCCCTTAATGATGCCCAATAACACTAAAGATAAAATTCAGTCTTGGCTGCTTAGTTGACTTCATTTTCTTATGGCCTGGCCCTAACTCTAGATTCTTCTTTCATCATTGCCCATTCTACATCCTTCATACTGCAGTATTCCACTTCTAAGCTATGTCCTGACCCCATAACCATCTTAGGTTTCTCACACCTCTCTGTCCTTATATACACTCTTCCTGCACTTGAAAGACACTCTTCCCTGGTGACTGTGTTCCCTCCCATCAGAGCTCATAGATCACCTGACTTATAAAGACTTCTTTGGCCTAATCTAGGTGACCATCCATTCCAGTTTGTCAAGGATTGTCTTAGTTTACCACTGCTGTCTCCCTGTGACTAATGTTGGCACCACCTTTCACTCACAGGGCATTGGACGATACATTATTTGATCACTCTACCTAAATTCCCCTTGTTCCTAGGCCAAGCTAAGCATGCCCTATTTTCTGTCTCCACAGACCTCTGCACTCCCTTCTGCATTAGATTTATCACATTGTTTCATAAAGTCTCATTATTTTATAAATTCTCACTTACCTCTCTGCCACTGGGGCATGAGCCCCTTGAGAGCATGACTTTCATTTGTTTTCACATCATTTATCCCACATCATTTCCAGTGCCTAGAAAACACACAGTGTTGCATATTAATTATGGCATTCCACCTTCCTCACTCCACTTAAACTACCTATGAGACACTAAGTAAAGATGCTTCAGCAGCATATGTAAAAACTAATGAGAATTAAGTTGTGTCTCTGTTGTGCCTGAAATACCAACGGGACAGGTATGGACACCATAGAGAATTCTATTCATTGACTGTGTTGCTCTTTCTGGGCCTGCCTTGTTTTTACTATAGAACCAGTCACCCACTTCTCCATTCAGCTCTCTCTCCTGCACTTACCCTCTGCCACCTGCCATTAAACTCTGCTCTAAATCACTGAAGACATTTAAATGCTGATTAGTTTTTTTTGTTTTGTTTCAGTCACTGACCAGGCCTCTAAACTTTATTTTTTGTGTCCCACCAAGAAATTATAACAACAGCTAGCATTTTATTTACAGCTTACCATATGCTAGGTCATCCTAAGCACATTTTATATACTGTATCATTTAATAGCATGAGGGATGAATAGCAAGTATCCTTTGTGCTACAGCCTGTTCTGAACTGATAGTTCCTTCTCTGAGCACCCCTGGACAGTGTTCCTTGACTCAAATCTTGAATTGATCTCTCTGTGTCCATCTTCATCAGGGCTAAAGACAAACCTTGTCTTCCTTATCTTCTTGTGTTGTGAACCAAACCATTTCACTTCTGGAAGGATCCTATGCCAGCATCTTATCCAGGTTCTAGAAGACAAGTTTTAGGAATAGCTGCTCCAATATAACCGACATAACCAAATGCAAACTACGCATGGTGTTGGGATCTGATGCAACAAACGAACTGTGAAAGAAATTTTTTAATCACAAGAGGAAATTCAAATGCAATCATGCAATGTGAGATATTAAGGAATTGTTGTGATTTTCATTGAGATAACGTCATTGCAGTTATGTGTTTTTTTTTTTTTAAGTCCTCATCAGGGATACATTCTACAGATTTAAAAGTGAAATAACTGATGTCTGCGATATGTTCTAAATTAGCGTAGCAAAAATTATAAAAACTAACAAAACAAAACAAAACAGAAAAAGACAAAGTAAGGGCACCAGTGATAGAAGACACAAGATGAGTAAGCTATCGATAATTATTACAGTTGGATCATGGGAACAGGATGGCTCACTATACTGTTCTTCTACTTTATGTTTGAAAATCTCATATTAACTATTTAATAAATAACAGTTCCTGGCACCCCACTTCAGTTGTGCTGAATCAAGACCCCTGGGGATAAAGCCCTGGATTCTGCATTCTTAGAAAGCTCTCGAGGTGGATCTTGTGTGCTTTAATATTTAAGAACCACTGGTTGAGATTTAAGATAGCAGGATCATATCTATCTCTAACCGAAACAACAATTGCTACTCGAGACATCCAAAGTAAACCTTAACTTCCGGATAGAAATATCAACGCATCCATCTCAAAGATGCACAGACAGAGCCATGTTATAGAGGCTCAGAAATAAATCTGATCTATTTCATGAAATAGAAGACATGGTTTTAGAAATTATCTACTTTTTATTCCTAATGAAATAAAAGAGGACATTGTCTCGATTGAGGAAAAGCAGGCCTGGGTAAGAAGAGCACACTACATAATGAAAATGACAATAACTGAAATAAAAATCTTATTTGAAAGTAGTAAAAAGCAGACCTGACATTGCAGATAATCAAATCAGCCATACCCAGAATACTGAGAAAATGAAATCATGGGTTTAAAAGATGAGACAGAATATAATGGGCCTAGAGGTCAGTCATGAAGATAAAGCTTATAGACTCAACAAATGGATCAAAATTAATCATTAAAGATGTAATAACATGTATTTTAGAATTCTGGGGAAAAAAGAGACCCAAAAAATAGCAACTGAAAGACTGTATCATGGCCTGGGTAACTTAGTAATCAGGGTAATGACACATGCTGTTTCTTGTTATAATTTCTAAATTACAGAAGAAGGTGATGATGAATTCCATAAGTTTCAGAACAGGAAAGCCTAGATTTCTTCCACAGGAGTTATCATTACCTTTCTTCATGGGCCTCATTTGCATTTTGGGTTAATTCTAGCATTCCTACAGAGAAATCATGAGTTGTTCATATAAAAAGACATCCTCGGATATGTAATGTAGCAGAGAATATGTTACCCAAGAACATGTTTTGCCAAAGTTGGTAACAGATAGTTAAAATCACTGAAGAGAAATCAAGAAAAGGGTCTGATATCCTCTGGGTCATATTTTATGATAATATTCTACTATATCGAGCCTAAGTTGCACTCCCCCACCTCATTTTAACATCACTGAAGTCAGGATGTGTCTTCTAATCAATGATGTCCTACAGTTGCTGTGTGACAGGTGGGAGTGGTGAGAGAGTTGTCATTTCCTGCCCTTGCACAAACCTGGCTGGGATTCCTGTTGACGTGACTGAATAAGGGCAGCCCCTTGATGTTTCAAAAAACAAACCGTTTGAGGGCAATAAGAGAAAGAAATATGAGTCCTGATTCTTGCCTACAAAGCTTCTATTTGCATCTTCTAGAAAGATCAAGAAAATGTAAGCAAAAGAAGTTGCAAAATAGATGTTAGTGACTTGGGAAAAAAGCTGCAGATGGTAAAAGCGCTTTGTTGAGTGTTGCCTTGGGTTATGGGTATATAGGAGTTCATTATACTGTTCTCTCTATTAATATGCATCTTGGAAATATTTTTAAATGAAAAGTCTTCACAAATCAGAAGGAAGAAGGAGCAGGAAGAGAAGGAGAGGAGATATGCATTCCTAATACTCTTCATTACTCAGAAGATGATATTGGGTAGAAAAGCACTGATTCAGCAAAGTCAATCTAGTCAATTAAATTTATATTTTTCTCTTTATATGTGCAAAAGTGTAGCATGTGATGCACAAGAGGCCTAGAAACCATTTTTGTTCAATGTAAAATAAAAATTCTAATGAGAAAGCATGTGT
The DNA here is from genome assembly GCF_014898765.1 of Herpailurus yagouaroundi. Classification (NCBI taxonomy): domain Eukaryota; kingdom Metazoa; phylum Chordata; class Mammalia; order Carnivora; family Felidae; genus Herpailurus; species Herpailurus yagouaroundi. Next base: position 92,217,618 of record NW_024412388.1, read on the forward strand.
CACAATTTAATTTGAAGTGATTTTTTTCTTCTTTAGAGATACATACAATTGCATTTCTTATATTCTATGAATAATAGAAATAACTATTATTTATTAAGCATCTGCTATGTTCTGGACACTTTTTGAAGGGCCTTACATATCTTACTTATTTCTTAAAAGTACGATGTTCTTACTATCTTCACTTTACAGAGGGGCAAACTAAAAACAGGGAAGATAAGTAATGTGATACATATCTCACAGCTAGTAAGTAGCAGAGCCAAGATTCAAATCTAGGCAGTCTGACTCCAGTGGCCAAGTCCATCATCACTCTGTCACTGTCTCTGAAGGACTTTAGGATGCGGTGCTCACTTCACACTTATGTGGATGAGGAACTGAAGCCCAGAGGACTTAAGTATCTTAGCAAGAAGCATGTAATAAGTTAGTGATAGAATATAGTCCAATCCTATTCTACATTCTTTTTACTTTGTATGGCCTCAACAACAACAAAAAACAATATCGTGGATATGCAGATCCTTCACACACACACACACACACACACACACACACACACACACACACATGCACAACCGCACAAATTTCCCATTATTGCCAACATTGGCAGGAAATAAAAGAAAAGGAATGTAGTCAGTTTTAAAGGAGAGTCGGGCTGATAATATTATTTAATCATCACAGTGGGGCTTCATTACCAATTTCCTGTGCAACAGCTGAAGAAACAAAGGCTTGGAGAGGATAGGTAACTTGTTCCAAGTTCCAGAACTAGTATGTGGCAAAATAAGACTGCAGACTTAAATATAGATGCATCTGAAGCCAATGGTCTTTGATTGATCAAAGATAATTAGATACAATTACTGATTGCCAAAGGGAAGCATGTTGCCAGGGCAGAGGTTACACACTGGCAGCTCGCAGTTCAATTCTGTCTATCTTTGTGGTGGGTCTGTCACATGCAATGATTTCTTTAACAGTTGTGTCAGGTTTGAATACTAAGAGATGCCCTAAAGTCTGGATTTGGGGCAGAACCGGATCTGAATTCTTAAATGGCAACAGTGCGATGGACCTATCGGTTGCTCTAGTTCCCCAGTTCACTTAACCCCAACACTCCATTCCTTTTGCACCCAGTGCACTTCATGGGTTGATTCTGCCTGCCTGGCCCCTCTCTGGGCTTTCGATCTGGGACCTCAAACCTAAATGATTATTATAATTCAGACAGCCATGTACTTGAAAACATAAACTATGACAAATCGTAAACTCTTAAGTTTTTTTTTTAAGTTAGAAGCAGGGGTTACCTGTTTTCTGGGTTTTCGAGTTTTATTGGTAGGCTTTTTTTTGGGGGGGGGGGTTTGTGTGTTTTTTAAGGGATCCAGATCAAGCAAGTGCTCGGTGGAGCACTTCTTTCTAAATTTGGGAGTTATATTTGTATCTCAAAAGTTAACAGATTTTATATTCTACTTTCACATTTTGTTGGTACCCTGATGTCAGATCAACATTAAAATGTTGAGATTTAGTAACTAGCTACAATTGGATATTTAAAGGCTAATAATATTCTTGAGAATCCAGATTATATTTTTAAAATGCACATCAGCAGGGGCGCCTGGGTGGCTCAGTTGGTTAAGCGTCCAACTTATGCTCAGGTCATCATCTCACTGCTCATGAGTTCAAGCCCTGCATCAGGCTCTGTGCTGACAGCTCAGAGCCTGGAGTCTGCTTCAGATTCTGTGTCTCCATCTCTCTCTGCCCCTCCCTGCTCAGGCTGTCTCTCTCTCTCTCTCTCTCTCTCTCTCTCTCTCTCTCTCTCTTACTCTCTCTCTCTGTCAAAAATAAACATTAAAAAATTTTTTTAAATAATAAAATAAAATGCACACCAGCAAACTTACTAGAGGGAATTTTAAAGGCTTTGGGAGGAAAGAGATTTTTGTTAAGTCCAAATAACTACAGTAACTGAATGGATTTTCTTTTCTTTTTCATTTTTTCTACCTAAAATCTGGGGTCTTTTTGAGGTAAATACTTTAAAAAATAAAAGGTTTTTTGCTAATTAAAACCCGTTATTAGACCCTAAGTAGATATCAGTATTAGAAAGAAAAGAAGTAACCTTGGTGTCTACTCAGCAGTCCTATTATTGGCTTATTTATTTTCTTTAAAAAGTGAAATAACAATAAAATGCCATGTAATATTTAGATTTATTTTCATATTTCCTCTGAGGGAACAAAAATTCTTCTCTTTGAAAGCATTGGTTAGGTTGATATTGCTCCTTATTACTAACAGCTTTCGGTGGCTGATGGTGGTACTCTGGAGGGCTGGAACTCATCCGGGACAAACACCAAAAGAAATAGAAGTAGAGGAAGAATAAAGATCAGTCTCCCCATCTGTATAGACTAGGGTTGCATTCTGGTAGGGAATGTTCACCAGAAAAGTGGTCTTATCCCTCTCCTGCTTGTGTCCAAACCCACTTGATGTGCACCTAATCAGTAAGAAGTAGGGGACATGTGCCTCTAGTATACATATGTTCATTTATATAAAAATGGAATATATGTTCTACTGCACTAATACATTTTGTACATTATGAAACATACTGAAATAAGAAATTTTAAAGGATAACACAAGTAGAAATAGATGTTCCAGTATTTTCTTCAACTCCCTTAATAGGCTTTGTGCCCTCTTCTTAATGGTGTCCATTTCAGTGTTTCCCAGAGTCTATTCTATGCAACACCAGCTTAGTGTCATTATAAGTATGAGAAATGGTGTAATTGTCAAGTAAGTTTGGGAAATGAAGTTTCAAGTTTGCTTGAATCATAGCCTCAGCTTTCCTGTTATCCATGCAACTAGTCTATCTTGGCTTTTGACAAAACTTGTGAGCCTAGCTTCACTCCAGTTTCTAGGATGAATCTTGGTACTGGTTAAAGGGATTTAAAATAGATCTACTCCACAATTCGACTCACCACAAATTCACTTTTCCTGCTTAGTCTTGATCATGCATAGGAACACCTATTTTTGACAACCTTCTTATTCCTAAGACCCATTCCCCACTTTTTATTCCAGTGATGATAACCAGGTGATTGCTAACCTGCCTGGTATCAGACCATTTCATGAAAAATATTTTAAATCCTTGCTATACAGGGAATATGAGTATCTGGAATTCAAACAAAGTAAAATGTAAGTTAGCTTCTGTTCAGGAACTACTGTAGTGTACCAGTATTTTGGTCATTAAAAAACAAAAAAACAAAACACAAAACAAAATTAAAAAAAACAAAAAGCCCAACAGCAACAGCAACTTAGATTTGGTCTATCCACATTCTGCACTACTAGCTATGCAACCTTGGCAGGGCAATTAAGTCCGTTTCTTCATCAGCAAAGTTAGAATAACAGTATATTCCTCACAGGTTTGTTTTGAGACAAATGATTCAATACATGTAGAGTACTTGAAATAGAGTACTTAGAACAGTCCTTGCACATAATAGGTCCACAATAAATATAATAATATAATAAAAACTTTTACTATTGTTGTTTTAAACAATTGCATTGGGTATTTTCTGAAGAGACTTGGGCTGTTTTTGCAGTTCAATAAAAATCAGGTATTTGTGTTTCATTTGAGGATCTATGCAAAAATTGCATGTTTTGTTTCTGCTTTCAATCATTTTAAATATTTCTTTTTAAAGTTTTTTTTAATGTTTATTTTGAGAGAGAGAGACAGAGACAGAGCGTGGACAGGGGAGGGGCAGAGAGAGGGGGAGACACAGAATCTGACGCAGGCTCTAGGCTCCAAGCTGTCAGCGCAGAGCCCAAGGCAGGGACTTGAACTCACGAACTGTGAGATTGTGACCTGAGCCAAAGTTGAACGCTTAACTGACTGAGCCACCCAAGCGCCCCAATTTTAAGTATTTCTTAATACTGATTATTCTTAATATATTTCATAATAGTATAGTTGAAAAGTAGTGTTGACCCAATTTGCTTTTCAAGTTTGGATCCTCATAATTTTGTTCTATATTTGTTTTTGTTTACTACCTTTTTTTTTATGGTGTCAGCATACCAGACTGCATAGATGCAGAATGCTTCTTTTTGAAAGCATCATTACAAATGACTCATAAACACATTCATTACTTCTTTAAGGTAGCTTGGGATTTGTTTCATTTTGTTTGATATTTTTGCTAAACTAGTAAAATATGATTTGGTCATCAGACATTAATAAATTAGTGCATTTGAAGTTTGGCAACATTTATCTTAAAGCTTAGGTCGTCCACCAGTCAGTAAGTAGTGTAAATATTTTCCCTTACCCTGTAGGCTCATGAGCCATCAAATACTGTACTAAAATAATACTGATCCTGCAGCAAGATAAAAAAGAAGGCTAGCAATAAGGACAATGTGATTTTACACTTTAATATCTAATATTAGATCCAAAGTCCAATATAAAATAATCTAATATTTAAAACTCAATATCTCTGACTTCCCAGTTCTGAACTCACTTGAGTAGACCAGTGCAATCCATTCAGGACAAGTAAATTTTCCGCTGATATGGTCCTGAACTAATATTGAGGAAGATTTGAAATTGCTTAAAATCAATCCTTATATTGGTTCCTGTTAGTGAGCCTTAACCACAGCAGATTAATGAAATTAGAAGGTGAGCAACAAAGGAGACATTCATCCAATAATTCTAGTTGTAAAGCATCTTGGCTACTAACTGAAAAGATCTAGCCATAAGTTTTTTGCATTGAGCAGATATCCTTTGTTTCTAAAATTACAGGGTAGGTACTGGCAACTTGGTTTCACACTTAACCTTTCTTTCTTTTTGTGCTACGTTTCTTTGAACTCTGTCAGCAAACGCTGATCATTCTTTTTTTTTTTTTTTTTCCAAACACTGATCATTCTTAAAAGTGCATTACTTAATCTTCTTCCCCATTTAAGCTATCTCATTTTGCTTGCTTTTGTTTTGAGACTTTTCCAATGAGTGTTTTGAATCTCTCTCTCCCTTTTTGTTTTTAGCATTTCACATTCTCTAGTAAAATGGCTCTGGATCAACACTCAATCATAACAAGTATTTCCAAGGTCACTGACAACCCTTTTCAAGACAGAGCAAAAGATTTTTCTTCCTCCTTATCTTCTTTTGAGTATCTGGCACTATTGATCACACAATTTTTTTTTCTTTCTGGCATTTTGAAGTTTTTTGTTTGTTTTGTTTGTTTTTTATTCTCTAGGATATTGAATTGCCTTTTCATTTTCTTGAAGGTCAGATTAAATTTTTATTTCTCTCCTTGTACATATATTAAAATATCTAGTGAGCCCTGACTTACATTTATTAACTCAAATGTGGGTTGTAAGCTGCCAATAAAACCAGCTCTAACTAAATGGTATTTTCACATTTATGACAAAATACAAGGACTCTTTCTTCTTCTTCCAAGGGAGTTGATGAATAGCCTACATGATGGGTCCAGAAGAGGTTCTTCCAGAAAGAGTAATTCCCTCTTATACTCCTAAATTCTGGAATAACTTGCTGATATTGTAGTTGAAGAATTTCTAATTACCTTTCTGTAGGCATAAATGCATTCTTGTTGCAGTTTCATTTTTAGCATCCAGTTCATTTTTTTTTTCATGTAATTTTTAAAGATTTTTTTGGTCCTTGGTGGCTGATCTGTCTTTGGTCTTCACAATCATGAAAAACACAAGGCTCAGACAATTTTTCAGACTCCTGTCACTCTATTCTCATCTTAGGCTTTGTTTTCACCAGTTGGTCAGGCTGTGCTTTCCATGCCATTTCATACTTATATTGATTATTATTATTATTATTAATGTTAATGTTATCTTGTGTGTGGGCAGGGTGCTTAATTCTTCTTTCTGGATGCCTGCCCAAAAGAGACCTCAAGTGCCTATTGGCATCAATGACAAAAGTCAGTTCAATCTAGGCTATGAGAAGTAAAAAGGACCATATGAACCTTCACTTGCCAAATGTTTGTTTCCTTCATCACATCTGGTTGATTGTTTAAACCAGTATTGTCTGATAGAAATATAATGTATCCATATAAGTAATATTTAATTTATCAAAGGTAAAAAGAAACAGGTAAAAATGATTTTAATTTGGTGCCTGGGTGTCTCAGTCAGTTGAGCATCAGACTCTAAATTTCACTTCAGGTCATAATCTCGCAGCTCATGAGTTTGAGCCCCACATCGGGCTCCATGCTGGCAGTGTGGAGTCTGCTTGGGATTCTCTCTCTTTCTTTCTCTCTGTCCCTCCCAGCTCTCTCTCTCAAAGTAAATAAATAGTCTTAAAACAATTTTTTAATAATATGTTTTATCTAACCTAACATACCCAAAATAATTGTCATTTTAACATGTATCAATATGAAATTATTAACAAGGTATTCTATATTCTTTTTCTTTCTTTACTATGTCTGTGGGATCCAGTGTGTAATTTAGACTTACATTAAATCTCATTTTGGACTGCCTACTGGCTACATTTTAAGTGCTTAATAAGTACATGGGGTTCATGGCTACCATATTGGAAAACATAGGTGTGAACCATTAAAAAGAAGACAGAATGGATAGAAGTAGAAGAAAATGAATCTCTGGGAACCTGGGTGGCTCAGTCAGTTAAGCATCAGACTTCGGCCCAGGTCATGATCTCAGTTTGTGGATTCGAAGCCTGCTTTGGATTCTGTGTCTCCCTGTCTCTCTGCTCCTCCCCCGCTCATAGTCTGTCTCTCTGTCTCTCTCTCTCGTAAAAATAAATAAAACATTAAAAAATAATAAAAAGAGGAAAATTAATCTCTATTGCCAGCTCTATTTCACTTTCTATGGGGTGTGTGTGTGTGTGTGTGTGTGTGTGTGTGTGTGTGTATTTAATGTGTTGGATACTCTAATCTTCACCGGGTAGTGAGATGTACTCCCTAGTGTATACCTGAGCAAACAGAGGCTCAGAAAAGTTAGATAATTTCCCCAGGTTGTTTCTTCTCGTAAATTCAAGAGTGTGGATGCAATCTCAGTCTTGTCCTCTTCCCATCCTCATTTTAATTACACTGGGTTCTGAGTTAGCTGTCCGGTTGGGAGGATTCTGGGTTTGCTCTACATTGACCATAGCTACTACAACAGGTTTGATCCTGAGAGGTAGATATTGCATTCAACAAGAGCCATCTTGGGGGACACATGGGTAGCTCAGGCGGTTAAACGTCCAACTTTGGCTCAGGTCATGATCTCGCAGTTTGTGAGTCCCGAGTCCCACATCAGGCTCTGTGCTGAAAGCTTAGAGTTCAGAACCTGGAGCCTGCTTCAGATTCTGTGTCTCCTTCTCTCTCTCTGCCTCTCCTCCACTCACACTCTGTCTCTCTGTCTCTCAAAAATAAATAAACATTAAAAAATGTTCTAAAAATAAGAGCCATCTGGAGGTATTTTTATATTTGTTATGAAAGGTACCTTGAGACCTTGTAAAGCTATACTGTAAATAATAGGAATGGTATTTTTGCATGTGCATCCCTAAGAGGTTGACTTATCGTATGAATTCTATGAGGAGATTAACTTTCACACCTCCATTTTACCAGCTCACATTGAATAACTGAGTGCTGAGTTATTTGGTGGCACAATGGACCCTGAAAAGGAGGGCTTTTATGAGGTGACAAGTTGTAAGGGTCATAGAGATGGCAATGTTGATGATAATAGTAATTGCTGACATGTACTGAGGTCTTACTATGGGCCAAGCACCATCTTGAACTCTTTTTAGTTATGAGCTTATTTAGTCCTTACAAAAATGCTGTGAGAGTATCCCTTATTATTCTTATTACATGTGCTCATCTTCACTATGGAAGAGGCTGATACTCCTTGACAGAATAACTATTTATTCCAAATGTCCAGGCTTGAAAATGCTGATTCTTTGTCCAGCACTAATGCCCCCATGCATCACTAGTTTGTAGCTAACAGGGCTTATTTTTAAGTTATTGCTCCTGTTTTTACTGGTTTCTACTTTCTAACACTTAGCCCTATTCACACTTCCACGCAAGTTCCTTCCTCTTGGACATTTGTCCTTGGCCTTTTACTCTTTTGTGGACTACTTTGGGGAAGATAACATACCTTGTTCATTCCTTGGGTTGTAATTCCCAGCTCTAGCCTCTTGTCTAAAATACGGTTGGATCCACTTCGCCCCTTAATAATATTCATAGCTTCTTGCACTGGCTCCTAAGGGTTCTATTTTGCTCTCTCTAGGCTCCTCGGCTTTCATTTTATAAACTAGTGTTGTACATAGGAGAATAGCTGGATTTACAATGAAATAAGCAGCAACTAAAAGAAGATAAAGAGGGGAAGGAGGAGAAATCAAGAGAGATGAGGAAACCTGTACAGACCAAGTTTGGGACCAAGTTAATAGGAACTTAAAGTTAGGTGGGAAATATTTGGAGATCAATAAGTACGCATGTTGGCTATTTAGAGAGAGATGAGAATGGAGGACTTTAAAATATCATGTTGTGGGCACCTGGGTGGCTCAGTTAGTTAAGCGTCCGACTTCGGCTCAGGTCATAATTTTGTGGTTCGTGAGTTCGAGCCTCGCGTTGGGCTCTGTGCTGACAACTCAGAGCCTGGAGCCTGCTTCAGCTTCTGTGTCTCCCTCTCTCTCTGCCCTTCCCTCACACACACTCTTTCTCTGTCTCTAAAAAAATGAATAAATGATAAAAAAAATTTAATTTTTTAATAAAAAATAAATTAAATATCTTGTACACTATGAATAGAATCTCTGTGGCATTTTCAGTAATTGGTTTTCAGTAATGTTAGATTTCACACTAACACTTTGCAAATGGAACTTTGCTGTGATGGGGCAATAAAAGAGTCCCAGTCTTATACTAGTTTTAGTCGAAAACTTTATCACCACCATTTTTACTGTCTGCAGGCATTAAACTCAGTGTCACCATTGACTCTTTGTTTTCCTTTGCTCTCTGCTTCCAATCAGTCTAATTCCTGCTGACTCTTCCATTACCTTTCTGTTCGGTTTAATCAGCTCCTTGTTCTCACATCTACATTATTAAAGCTACCTGCTAGCTTCCTTCCTTACCTCCAGTCTTACCTCCTTTCATTATATCCCACACTGCAGTTATTGTGACATTCTGCTATTTCTGAGGCTGTCTCAGTCCATACCCTAGACTTCATTGGAAATAGAGTCATCAGGCCCTAAGTCAGTTCTGGACCCTTTCCAGTTCCATAATGAATCTCTTGATTTGTAGGTGAAATACGAACGAGTGTTTGAGATTTGGGCAGTATCTCTCTAGATAAAGAGAAAAATCAAAGATCATGCTTCTTCTTTACCTGAAGTCCCAGAAGTGATTTATGCAGCAGATAGTTGAATTAGAAGACATTTAATTGCTTCTTCTTCATTTTTGAGAATTTTCCTATTTTGTTAAACAGAAAAGCTAGTTAGAGAAGCAGCTTGTTTTACATTCATTTGTAAGCTCCTCATATATTGACTGTCTACCGTGTGCCAGGAATTGTGCTAGATACAAAGATAAATAAGGTGTGTCCAGAACTATTTGCATGCCCACTCTGAGAATTGTAACTCTTGCTTTTTGATTCTTCTTCATGACTTGATTGAGTTAACTCCTAATATTGGACTCAAGGTGATATTTTCTCTAGAAAGGAATCTGGAAAACTAATGAAGAAAGCTAACTGTACAGGTCACTTACTCTGAAAACCACCAGTAGCTTTTTATTCTCCAATTAATCACACACAAATACGCCTACCCAGATTTTAGTAGCCTCTAAAATCAACTTCACATTGTATATTTAAAATTCTCTCCTAACACCTTCCAGCCTCTCAAACACTAGGTTCATCTTCATTTTACAGACAGACTTATCCCATTTATCTGGAATAGATTCCATGATATTTCTGAACCTCAGTTCCTTCATCTGTAAAGTTAGAATAACACCTGCTGTATAGGTAATGGTGAGAATTAAATGGGAGGACACATATAAAGCCCCTTTTGCAATTCCTAACCATAAAAGGTATTCAATGATCATTGATCCCTTCTTTATTCCAGGAAGAGAATGCCTTCCTCACCTATGCAAATCTGAGACATCTCTGAAAACTAAGATTCTGCCTACTCTAACTCTTTCATCATGACTGCCTGACTTTTATACTTCTTTTTAACAATACATTTTGCATATATTACCTGCGTATTAGAATATTATTAGCTGCTACTTCATTCCTATATAACCTACCAAAAATAGCCCTCTATAATACATTTTCTTTTTTTCAACTGATACACCTTCCTTAATTTTATCTTGCCACTACATTATAGCTGATAAGGAAGAATCAACCTTATTATAAACTAATCTATAAGAGCTAGCATAATGCTTGGCACATGATAGCTGCTTGATATTTTTTGTCATTTAATTTACTCTGGTTCATGATGGTGGCTCTGGTAAGCTGTCATTCAGACTTACAAATAAATGAATTACATTTATTGTTGACAATATACCAAGAGTGTTAATATAACAAATATTGGTATGTTATTTTGCACGCATACACACATACACACACACCCCTCAAGTGTGAACTTGGGCAAAAAAAATAGAGAAAGTTTATTTCAAGGTTGGAAATGTTGAGAAAAGAACATTCTAGGGGAGAAAAGAGAAGGAAATCAATTGAAAAGAAGAAATAGGAAGGAAGGAAGAAGGGAGAGTTATTTTAGTTCAGCAAGCCCCGAAACACTACCTATGGCCCAGACCATGGTAAGACCAAGTTTTATGAGCCTGGAGCCTATACAGTTCTGGGGGCCCTTTTTTAAAAAGAGAAATTCAAAGCTTCAAACACAAAATTAGGTACTAGACCTAAGAGGCAGCTAGTGTAATTGAGTGGCTCTGAGGTGTAAGCTTCATTAGCTTCCTAATGAGTCAGCCTCTGGAGCCAGGTAGAAGTTTCAGGACCTCTGTAATTAGGAGAGCCATGTAAGCTGCAGCACAATAAATGAAGACCACTTCCTTTTTTGCAACGGACTGTGCTGCTTCCTGGTTCTTCACCCATTTCCACTTACCACATCTTACATTTCCCAAGGATTTGCACCAGGCACCATTTCCATGCCTGAGCATTGTTAAATTATAACCTCCCCATTCACTGCTTCTTCCCTCAATTTTTATTTTATTCTCCATAATTGCCCAATCAAACCCTTGATGTTCAGCCACTCCTGTAAACTCAGAAGGATCCTACAGGTTGGATAAGTGAGGCAAGGTGGGATGAAGAAAAGAGGTCTTCAGCCTAAAGCCACTAGAAGAAACACTGCTGTGACTGATGGAGAAAAATGAAGATGAAATGAACACCAGGAAAGGACTGGGACATGACTGTAGTCATGCCATTTGTCTTTGTCCTCTGACCTCACCAGAAGTCCCAGTAACTATATCAATCACAGACACTGGCACTCTGCACTTTGGAGTTGGACTTCTTGATGTTTTCCTGGTTTTATTTTGTTTTACCCAATATATTACATCATTACTAATTTCATCTACAACTTAGGATGTTAGATAGTCCTTTAAGCTTGGTGGTCTGTTTGATCCCTAATCACCAACCTATGGGCAAATCCCTCCCATCTTATTCCATACTGTCAAACCAAGTTAATTTATCCTTTTTTCTCCCTGTCTTCCTGTCTTTCTGCTTTCATTATTTTTCTTATATTCATAAAGTTGTGTTGTTTGCTTCTTATGTGCCAATGCTTCTCACAGAACTCTAGTTGGAAAGACGTAAAAATAAACAATTAGAATTTAATATGATGAATTGCATAATAATGCATATATATAAACACTCATGGGCTGGTGTGATTGACTCATAAGGTGTGAACATGAGTGAGTGAAAAAGAAAAAAAGCACAGAGTCCAGATCTTGAAGGATCTTACAAGCTAGGCTAAGGAATTTGAATTGTAGCCCTCAAGGTAATGGGAAACCCATTAAAGAGCTTTAAGAAGGGGGCATAATAAAAGTACATTTGTAAACTATGCAGAGAATAGATTGTAAGAGGATAGTATAATCTGGAGAGAGTTCATTTAAGAAGGTGTTACAGTAATTCAGGACAAAAATAGTTTTTAAATATTTAAAACATGAAAAAACTAAAGAAAACATTGGCAGTGTTAAGAAAGCTGTAGTGATGGGTTCTAGAGAGCTTGGCTTGTAAACAGATTGAGGAAAGAGAAGGAAAAAAGATGATTTCCATGTTTCCTGCTTAGGACATGGAAGAATTTGATGTCATTCTCAGAGTCAAGAAATGCAGAAGGAGGAGCATTTTTAATGCTAACTACTAATTATTGAGCATTGACTGCATTTCAAGGAGATGCTGAACACTTAACCTGCATTATGTAATTTTTTCTCAAGTTAATATCATGAAGTACATATTATATGGAATTTGAAGAAGAAGAAATCAAGGCTCAAGAAGTCAATTAGCTTGTCTAAAATTACTTAATAACTAAGTGGTAGGCCTGGAATTCAAACCTAAGCAGATCTAACCCAGAGCCATGATTCTTAGAAACATTACACCAGTGTTTATGGAAGTGTAGTCCAGATTATCTGCATTAGATTCATCTAGGGTAGTTGTCAAATTAGGCTCCTGGGTCCACCCAATCTATTGAAGTGGCATTCCTGATGGAAGGGGATTGGACTCACCAAGTATTTCTTATGCACCTTAAAGTTTGTATATTACCACAGTACATACTGTATGTTCAACTTGATGGAAGGATGGCAAATTTTTTGTAGAGATTTTAGTGTATGGAGTACCCACCCAGATTGCCATGGCAGAGTGCAGCAAGTATTTTCAGGCTGGAATTTGATGCTGGAACTGTTTAAATCACCATTCTCAGTGTTGGTAAAGCTAGTATTGCCACAACCTCTCCAAGGTGGTTTGGAAGAAGTATCATATGCAGGAAGGTGGTGGAATGGAATAAACTGTCACTGAGCAGAAACCCCCAGATCCCCTCCTTCTCTAGTTTGGTGATTTTGACACATACCTCCAAATTTGCCCCAGGCATGAAATGTTTTTGTGTGTTTTCCTAAAAATTTGCTTGCAAATACTTTTTGCATTTTACTCCATAAAATGCCTGTTTTCACTTTTCATTTACCTTATTTTGTTTTTTTTATTTTTAAATTTTTTTTTTTAAATTACATCCAAGTTAATTACCATACAGTGCAATAATGATTTCAGGAGCAGAATCCAGTGATTCATATATGACTCCTTCGTATAACACCCAGTACTCTTTCCAACAAGTGTCCTCCCAAATGCCCTTTGCCCGTTTAGCCCATCCCTCCACCCACAACCCTCCAGCAACCCTCAGTTTGTTCTCTGTATTTGAGTCTCTTATGTTTTGCCCCCTCCCTCTTTTTATATTATTTTTGCTTCCCTTCCCCGTGTTCATCTCTTTGGTATCTTATATTCTACATATGAGTGAAGTCATAAGATATTTGTTTTTCTCTGACTGAATAATTTCTCTTAGCATAATACACTCTAGTTCCATCCATGTTGTTGCAAAGGGCAAAATTTCATTATTTTTGACTGCTGAGTAATACTCTATTGTGTGTGTGTGTGTGTGTGTGTGTGTGTGTATATATATATATATATATATATATATATATATATATATATATACCACATCTTCCTTATCCATTCATCTGTCGATGGACATTTGGGCTCTTTCCATACTTTAAAATGCCTGTTTTTAATATAAATATTTGTTTAATTATGTGGCAAGTAGTGAAATAGACCCTCCAGAAAATTGCACAATGTTGTTGGTGGGTCTTTTTACCCTCAAGAGCACCTAGTGCCCTCTCTAGGAGCATGAATAACCAATTGGAAAAACATGATTGTTGCGTGTATAGATCTAGTCTCCATTACCAAGTTGCAAACATTTTGTTGTATAATTTCTGTGTTCTTCACAGTGTTTTTAACAGAGTAGGTTCCCAGTAAACAGCTAATGAATTTGGAAGAGAGGAGTTTGAAAGAAATATAGAGTATGAGAAATCAGAACAGACTCACCAGAAACCAGTCACTTTTGAAAAGTGCCACATTAGAAAGTTCTCTTCATGCCTTTCATGGTTTAGTGATCACTTCAACAGAGAATGCTTTGGTCTTCCTATACTCTCTTACAGGAAAGCTGGAGGCTTGCAGAAAATGGACTTCAAGTGGGTCTTGGACTTGTTTTTTTCATATGAGAGAGGAAGGAACCACTTTTTGAGAATCAAGTCAGAACTTTCAGGATTCAAAATGTTCAAATCAACTCTCACAGTGCATGATGGTATCAGACTCAGAACATTCCCACCTTCATGATATTTTAACTCCCCTCAAGTTACTTTAACTTAAAATGCTGAAAGTCCACTTCAACTTGGTGTTATCAACACTTAGGTTCTGTTTCAAGATGACCTATAAGGCAAAACACCGTGCCAAGGATTTTTAAGTAATATTTTTTAAGACAATAAATTTTAAAAAGCAATTTCCCTACCAGTTATAAAAGTGTCACATTACTACAGTGTTTTTCTATAGACGTTCACTTTCAAACTAACTCGATTCCATGAATATTTATTTCTTCTCCAGTTCATGCAAAATAATGATTTGGGTTGCTATATAAGAATCCACTTTTGTGGCTACTGTGGCTTGAGAATGTATTTGGCTCCTTCTTAAAAACTTGGTCATCTTGATCTGTGCAGCCTTCACCAGTTTGAAAATCCTGGCCATAATCCTCTGTGGGGATTTACACAGGTGTCTATTATGGCCCATATTCTGTGATATGGCCTCTAGAATTCTCGTTGCAGAAAGGTTAAGCCCTCCTGTCTTTATTCCTGAGTAAAAAAGTCCACATGGTGTTAGTATCGTCAGGGAGCAGATTGAAACAAGCAATGGCTTCAATCAGGCCTTAAGCCTGTGTCTATGCCAGAAAGGAATCTTTGTGATGAACAGAGGGTTCCATTAGAAAACAGGGCAGTTGGTTTTTAACTGCAGAGTTACAAAAACAAAACTCTTTCTCCTCTATTATTCTTAGAGTGGCCATATTTTCCAAAGCAAAAATTGGCACTTATGCTCCGACAAATATATAGGTAATTTTGTCCCGACATTTTCAGACTAAAATTTGGACAGTCCCAAAATATTCAGACTATATTGTTGCCCTGTGTGTACTCCTCATTGGGATCCAACATGCCAATTAACAGGGCAGGTTATAAGTGAGAGTGCACTGTCATTTGTAGGGGTTGCTGCCCTTTATGTACAGAGGGATAATGGAAACATGCTGCCTTGTGGACCTACCTGAGGACATGAAGAGTTTATCCCCTTAGCTGTGGTCAGCAAGGCCTATCAGTACTGATGATGCTGACACTTACCTTTCAGATTTCTGGAGAAGGTATCCACCATCTTGAATTATACACACCTCTGGTTCTGATTTCTTCCTGTTCTTTCTATCACGAGTAACAAAGCTATAAGACCTGGAGGGGGCACCTCAGCCTGAACAATGATCAGCTCTTAGACTCAGAGTAGTCATAAAAGTCAGAGAGGGGCTCCTCAGAAAAGGAGTCATAAAAGAGGGGCCTTTCTGTGTTATAGCCAACCGAGAATCGAGGACTCAGGGAAAGGAGTGACGGAGAAGTCCCAAGAAGGGACTGGGGAGTAGGGGCTCCTAACCACCACAAATTACACCAATGAAAGGGAAGAAAAGGAAGCCATCTCCTCAAGATGATAGCCCAGCCTAGCAGTTAAAACATGGTACTCATGGTTCATCTCTCTGAGAGACAAGCAGTAGACTATGCTACCTATTTCTTCACCCTTTTAAAGCCTTGCATTAGCAACGACATAGTGATATCTATTTCAAAATCACAATGGAAACAGGTTGGGAGTGCTATCCCAGAATACTGTGTCTGCTCCCTTACCTATGTGTCTTTTTTTTTTTTTTTTTTTTTTAATGGCACCTAGTCTTAAAACAAGCAAGGACGAGCCAGATGCAAATGGGTGTGAGGCAGCTCTGTCTCACTCGATTATGTTTTTCATAATCGGTATAAGTGTGAACCCAAATCCTTCTCACGACCACTTGTAAGTACATGCCTACTTGGCATGTAATGTACAGTTCAGTGGCAAACCTCTCATGAGAATTCCCTACCTTTCCAACTGTCTTTCCCAATGGGTAAAACTTGGAAGGAGAAGTTCAAACTGGTTGGAACCACAAGGATTACTGCTTATGCAGGTTTTCTTTTTTTAACTCGGAAGGGTCTAGCAGATCTGAGTTGAAAGGGCTATTCTTGTCAAAGTATCTCTTGACAGAGGAAGGTAATTCCATCAATAGAAACATGTCTCAAATTTTATTTATCCTTTTAAGTTCTGAAAGCGCATTAAGGAAGAATAACATTCCACTTTGGCTACAAAGTGCTAATTAATAACTAACTTCAATTCTCCCAGAGGTAACATATTAACATTTCTTAAATGAAATTAAGCATCACAATCTTCATCTTCTAATTGTTACAAAAACATTTAGCAGCAATATCTGTTTAATTATTTAGGCATCTCTTAATGGTGTAAATATTATCAGCACAGTCATAAATATTTTCTGCTTTGTCCATAGACAATCAGTTAAGGATCTGTTACTTGTAGGACTTAAATTAAGATCTATTTAAAGCTGCCTGCTGGCCACAAAATAATTACTTACACTTGCTAATGCCTGAATCTGTTAGATTTAGCAACAAGAAGTGTTCTTTGCTTTCACAAGTAGGGGAAAGTTATTTTTCTTATATAAATTTCATTGTTAATGGTATTAGGGAGGATTAGGGTGGGGTTGAAGTCGTTGAAAATTTAATTAATCTAATCCTTTTAACAGCAATTGTTTTCATATTGATAATTCTCTGTAACAACAGTATTACCAGTCACACCCTTGTGAAATATTTACACGAAATATTTTAGCATATAATCTCTCCTCTAGCTTTCTCTTTCTAGAATAGTAAGGTTTTCAGCTTCTTTGCCTCTCTCTCTCTCTCTCTCTCTCTTTTTTTTCTCTCTCACCACAAATGCAGGCTTTTTCTGAGGGGAGCAAAATGAAATCTTTGTTTTTCCCTAGTAATTTTCTTTCAGTATCATTGTCTCTCAGTAAGTTATGTTAATGGTCATCAAATCATGAATCTCCTAAAAGAGCATGAAGTCTATGAAATAAGAATGGTTCAATTAATTTTTTTTGGGGGGGGGGGGTGAGCCATTTGGTGTAGAATCTCCTTAGAAATGATTTGTTTACTCATCCATTTCAATAAACTGCTATGCTGCTGAAATTATCTCTAAGAGTAGAGTCAGATGAAGGACAAAACTGTCATTCTGGTCAAACTCTGATCATCTCCAGTGTAAATTGGGAATTGCTCTTAATCTGTTCAAATGTCACATTATCCAGGAGAGACTTTCTCTGACCTCCCAGTATAAAATTACAATCAGTATTCCTCCTCCAACACCATTTTCCCCTTTAACTGGTTTATTAGTAGTTATCACCATGTAACATTATAGAACATTATATATTTGTTTAGTACATCTCCCCCAACTAAAATGGAAGCCATGCTAAAAGCTGGGACTTGGATTTGTTTGCTACTGCCTCTTGAAAGCCAAGACAAGTGCCTTAAATATAGTAGTATAGTAGGCAATCAATAAATAATTATTGCATGCATGAAACTTTTTTCTCATTTTTCAGGTGCCTACAGCACCAGATCAGTGCAATGCAATAAAATTGTCTCCTTGTCCTGGCATGCATTTTGATGGCTGACAATTTGATGTAGATATAAGCATTTATCCTGAGCTGGCTGTGCTGCTGAGCCCCTGTGGAAGGGTATCCTTATGGAACAAAAGCAGAGACTAAGTGCTTTGTATGGCCATGTCTTCACTAAAGGACTAAAACTTTGAGTTTTGCAGTGCTCTCTGGCATCCACACATTTACAATTTTAAGAGTAATACAAAGCAGGGAATCTCAAAGGATGTTCTCCAGAACACTACTTCTGTGGCATATAAATAGAGGTTACTAAAGCAAAAAGGGGCTCCATGGTCAAATTAAGTTTCTGAAACTAGGTCTTACATGAAGCTGAGGAAGATTCTTAACATCTGAGATGTATGATAATGCTCATTAGGGCTTTCTAAGGCAGGAAGATCTTAAGCTGTTTTCCAAACCTATTTTGATTTTAGGCCCTTGCTTTCTAACCAGCCAACTGTGTTTCTAAGACTGTATCATAGGTAACTCCATTGACTTGGGAATTAAGCAGGTCAGGGCAGGGGCAGAAGGAACTCGTCTTGGCTCTGTCCCTTACTCACTTTGATATGTGACATTGGGCAAGTTGCATAACACTTCTCTATGCCTCGGTTTTCTCTTCCATATAGCAGGGGTGGAAAGGACTAGCCAGGATAATGGATGTAAAGTGACCCATAAGTGCTAAATAAATGGTGGTTATTGTCAACGCCTTTTATTGAATGTAGGAATGAATGCTTTTTAGATAGATACCTTCAAGTATATTTCCTAAGATGAGTTTGCTAGTATCGACCCATACCCAGAATCAGTCTACTGTACCTCCTTCTTTGTCTTGGCACCCTATGCCCTTCTGAGAAGATCTGCACATCAATGCTGAAGTCGAAGAAATGCTATCTTTCAACATGACTTAATACAAATGCCTGATAACTCACTTTGGTGTATCCTGCAGAGTTGATTTCCTGTGTTTTGATACCCTTGACCTCAGATGAAGATGCTTTTGTCAGGAGGAAGGTGGTAGCATCCAAGTTAATGATTGTGCAGATGGCTACATGCTGGTAGATTTTGAAGTGACCATATTTTTTTAGTAAATTTCAAATGAAGGTGTGATTTGTGTAAACCTGACCCCTTCCAGTAAAATGTGCATTTACATATATTTAGAACTTATAAATCTTGACAGATTCCACAATATTTATAGCCCTCCATAAAAAGCCTTTGCCAGTTTGCAGAGCTTTGCATTTGGCTCTCTGGTATGCTTAAGAGAGTTTAAATAATAATAAATTTGGTGATTTATTCCACCTGGAACAGAAACGTATTTTCCCCCCTTGGCTCCTCTTGAAGGGGTTACTATAAATAGTGCCACAGACGCTGGGATCAGGAATAGGGAATTGAAATTCGAGAGAGAAGTACAGAAACATTTCCATTATCACTGATGCCTCGGATGTATTTTTAAAACAGTTCTGTTCCTCAGATAATGTACCTTCTCTCCTTTCTCTTGCCCATCTCAATTATACTTGAGTCCCCCAAACCTGTTGCCAGCTTTAGGATTCAGTTGCACTAATGGGAAAGAGAGAGTGAGAGTATTAGTTGACTGGGTAGGAGAAATCGCCTCTGGGGAGGCCAAAGCAATTCTCCAGTGTCCATCTCACATTTCATGGGAGTCAGCTGGTAACTGAGCACCAAAGTCCATCATGTAAATTCATTATTTGAGACCTGGCTCATGCATCCTGCAGATATGATGAAAAGTTCTCAGTTCATGAAAAAGAAAAAAAAATCTAATTGTAATTACAAGAGAAAGCCTGAGGACAATGTCAAAGGGTCGATTCTTTCACCCATCCATGCTTATAATTACCCAATAGAGGATTAGAGAGAAATGCCTGGATAGTTGGCTCCAAATGATACCATTTATTTTCTTAAATGCAAAATAAACAAAAATCGGGGAGCCAGCTGTTTGCCAAAGAATCATCTGATGAAAGCTTGAAAGCAGCTATTAAGTGTAGCATAAGTGGTGTTGTAACTTGTTGTGATACAAGATTTATTTCCAGCTTCTTGTCTGAGTGGACTGTGAAGGAACTAGCTTCTGTGAGAGGGAAATTATAGTAATGGCCAACATCCATGGACAGACAGCTGACTATGGGCCGGCACAGAGTAACACGTCAAGTAGCCATGGCTTATACTTCTAATTAAGTACTGGGGTGTCCTGTCCTGATAACTTGGAGCACACCCTTGCCCCAAGTCTTTTCTGTGCAATCCCCTTGCCTCTAGCTAATAGGATGGCAGATGTTTGGACCAAGCCCCAGAGCCTGTAGTATACCACATTTTAATGATTTGTGGTGAACAAAGTAAATGCTTTAAGAGAAGACTTTATGAAGCAGAGACCTAGTTAAGTATGATGGATTTGAGGCGAAGCAAAAAGAAACTGGATGTTGTAGGGGGGGTATTGTTTCCCAAACAGGACACGGGTATCTACGGTTCGTTGCTAATTCTGAAGGTTTGCTTGAAAAATGACTTTTTAAAGAACTATGCTCTTGAGGAACGTCCTTGAGGCATGGAAGAATTTCCTTGCTTTTCTATAGCATCTTTCTAAGAGGACACAGAGGTATTGAGCTGTTAGACAGTTGCTCAGTGTCTTTGTGCTTCTGGGACTGCATTATGGGTCTAACACATATGGGATAAATAAACTGTTTTCATTTCTTAAAGCCCATGGAAGGAAACAAGACAAGAAAATTACCATATTGCCTCATTTTTTTTTTAAAAGCTATTAAAAAGGAGAATCCAGTTAGGGCAAATAAAAATGATTACTGTAGACAGGGTTCCCCCGCCCCTTTCTTTCTTTCCTAGCTTTTTACTCAGCAACAGCAATATGGCAAGACTTGTGTCAAACCAGTGTTTTGATGCACCCTCTTTTGTTCTTCTTCCATAGGGCAACCCCTACATGTGCAATAATGAGTGTGATGCAAGTACCCCCGAGTTGGCGCATCCCCCTGAGCTGATGTTTGATTTTGAAGGAAGACATCCATCCACATTTTGGCAGTCTGCTACTTGGAAGGAATATCCCAAGCCTCTCCAGGTTAACATCACTCTGTCTTGGAGCAAAACCATTGAGCTCACAGACAACATAGTTATTACCTTCGAATCGGGGCGTCCAGACCAAATGATCCTGGAGAAATCTCTCGATTATGGACGAACATGGCAGCCCTATCAGTATTATGCCACAGACTGCTTAGACGCTTTTCACATGGACCCTAAATCCGTGAAGGATTTATCACAGCATACGGTCTTAGAAATCATTTGCACTGAAGAGTACTCTACGGGGTATATGACAAATAGCAAAATAATCCACTTTGAAATCAAAGACAGGTTTGCGTTTTTTGCTGGACCATGGCTACGCAATATGGCTTCTCTCTACGGACAGCTGGATACAACCAAGAAACTCAGAGATTTCTTTACAGTCACAGACCTGAGGATACGGCTTTTGCGACCAGCGGTTGGGGAAATATTTGTAGATGAGCTACACTTGGCACGCTACTTTTATGCGATCTCAGACATAAAGGTTCACGGAAGGTAAGAAAACATCTGTGTGACTTGAGTGAGAACGGTTGTTCAAAGAAAATGCCAGTGTGTTGGCCCCACAGCTGGAGAGTGACATTTGTCACTTTCTACTACACCATTTTCTCAGGAACGCCAGTCTGGAGGTAGGTTTGGGGAAATTTGAGACCCTTCTTACTCAGCAGTCATTTGCAATCCCAGACTCCCTGTCACTGAGCCTGAACCTGGCAGGATTTCTTAGAATTTAAACAAAAGAAAAAAGAATAGCATCTTATTTGAGACCAAGGAATTCCCTAGACCAGGGGGTGGTTTAAGTCTTTAAGACAATGAAACCAGGGGAAACAAAGCCAGCTGCTCTATAAAAGATACTGAAAGATAAGAAATTTGTCTTTCCATTGTTTTCAAGTGCAAGAGAGGGTTTCAGCATGGTACAACTCTGCTTTTGTTTTCTTATATGGCCCCCCAAAAAGTTTCAGAAATGTGAGTTATATTCCTTTAATGTATTAAATCAGAGCCAAATGCAAACAGGAATGTCACACATTTATTAAAAAGGAGTAGCTCTACTTTTCAGGCTTTTGGTCGTTACTGTCTTAAAAAGATAGGCTGCCATTTAAATATGGACCTGAGGCAGGCTTGCTTCATTTTATGGGTCAATTACAGATGGACCAGAGTTTAAACACCTGAATGGTCATAGTTGAGCATATAGTTGGTTCTGAGAATACATCAGAGACACACATGAGCAAGTTTCTGAGAATTTTGAGGATGTGTTAATGAAAACCTCAAGTAATAAGAACCAGGGCTACTAATGTAGAGCTGTTCAACCAGATTTCTAAGTGTGGTGTGTTATCCAAATAACCAACTGATGGGAGCTGAAGCATGAGGTAATTAGCTGGGAAAACTAAAGATGAGTGAAATACACAGCAAAATGGAAAAAACAGCAAAGCAAAGCAATAATCATTCTAACAATGCCAAGATAGCTTTAAGTCAGAATATATGAACTTAAGAATATAAATGGTACATAAATCATGTAGATTTAATTAACAATTATAAAATTCAAACAAATAAGGCAGGCTCCATTAGGTTTACTGGCTTTCAGCATCCCTTAAGGCAACCCTGCCCTCACAAACTGGAGAAGAATTGAGACTCCATGGTCTTTCCAAGAGTTGACTCGACCTATCTTTTGATAGTGTTGTTGTACTTGTGCACAAGAATAAAGAAGAGGTCACTGATGTTAAGGTAAAGACCATAGCAGGCACACAGAATGGAGTGGTGGACATGACCTCGGTATAGTAGTAGAGGTTTCACAATCTTAACTGTGGGAAGTAGCAGGAACTGGTGGCCACCTACTCTCAATTTTATTCCAGCTTCATGTTCCTCCTGGAAGAGTCTAGAATCTTTAGCAATGACGCCTCTTTAAAAACTTTAAGAGGCTCTTAAATATGGAGAACAAACAGAGGGTTACTAGAGGGGTTGTGGGAGGGGGGATGGGCTAAATGGATAAGGGGCATTAAGGAATCTGCTCCTGAAATCATTGTTGCACTATATGCTAACTAACTTGGATGTAAGTTAAAAAATAATAATAAATAAATAAATAAATAAATAAATAAATAAATAAATAAATAGAAAATAAAAACTTTTAACTAAGGCCGGGGGCACCTGGGTGGCTCGTCGGTTGAGCATCCGACTTCAGCTCAGGTCATGATCTCAAAGTTGTGGGTTTGAGCCCCACATTGGGCTCACTGCTGTCAGCCTGTCAGCACGGAGCCCACTTCAGATCCTCTGTCTCGCTCTCTCTGTCCCTCTCCCCCTTTACACTCTCCCACCTCCCCCCAAATAAATATTTAAAAATTAATTAATTAATTAATTAATTAATACAAATAAAAACTTTTAAGTAGGGTCTTGGTGACATATGATGGAGATATCTTTAGAACAAAGTAGTATTTCTGAGAGAAATATGTATCGGTACATTATTGAGCTTATGGGTACTAGGGTGTAGAGGAATGTTTATGTATTAGCAGGGCACCACGAGTGGGCAATCTGGAACTGTTGCCTTAAATATGAATTTGCTATTTATAATAAAAGGTAGCTATCATACTCATAAATATCTTAGCAAAAGATAATCAGTTTCCAGTTCTTATTTTGGGGGACTATAATATATAAAAATAATTGATGTTGGTATTATTAACAATAGCATTCCACAACAAAGTAACAAGTATTCTGTTCATCTACAAGAATGAGTGCTACAGAATTAATAAACTGAGATTTGAATTTGAATCCTAGTGTGATCGGCACTGTTAGATAGTATCATCTAATTCAGTTTTCTTGCAGTTTGAGAAATTTTAATCCATGCCAAAATCCTTAGAGTCCAAGTTCTGCAAACACTGTCATCTTCCACTTGTAAAGAAGGCAATCTTGTACAGCTTTTGGTTGAGCTATAACCATTGTTGGGACTTACTTCTGTTACTGTACATTCATTCTTGTTTCCTCTGATTTAAAAAGAGAGTATAAATACACTTTAAAGTGACAGGCATTTTTTTTTTTACATTTATTTATTTATTTTTGAGATACAGAGAGAGACAGAGCACAAGAGGGGGATGGGCAGAGAGAGAAGGAAACACAGAATCCGAAGCAGGTTCCAGGCTCCGAGCTGTCAGCACAGAGCCCGATGCAGGGCTTGAACTCACAAACTGTGAGATCATGACCTGAGCCGAAGTCAGATGCTCGACTGACTGAGCCACCCAGGCGCCCCATAAAGTGACAGGCATTTTTTATGCATTCTCTGAGGTCAGACATACTATCTCTTAAAAGTGGCATGTTTGAAATATAGACTCCCACCAGATTTACCACTTTTCTTTTATCCCTGGTCCTACTAGAATTCTCCAACTGCATTTTGGTGACTGGGAAATTGGCAGGAACCATGCTCCCTTCTCTGGGACTCCCCTCTTCTGCCTTTTCCTGTTCACCAGTCAAGTGTAAGCTAGTGAGGAAGCAGCTGGGCAAGAGAGAAAGGTCCAATAGAGGTGAGCTCCTTCCATCAGGTCCTTCTCTGTCACCTCTAAACTCTGTCCAAATTCCTCAGGGCAAAACTGATGCTGGCGTGTACTGTGCTAGGCACCAGATGGCTGGGGTATTTTTAGTCTTAGGGGAGGGACTAAGGAAGCAAGGCCTGATGGCTCAGGCGTGTCTCCAGCTTTTAAGTTATATAAGGGAAATGGAGGCACTAAAGAGAGCTGTTGAGCTGCCTCTGGTACACAGGCCTTTCAGCACAGAAGCTGATACATACATTTTACACTTGAAAACTTCGGTAGGGTTAACTTTTTCTTATAGAGCAAATCATCTACAAAACGATTAATTGATGATGTCCAAAAGAAAGTTCTAAGGGTTCCTTTTCCAAGACCTCATCATTATAAACTTTCCAAAATATAAGAAGCCCTTTGTTGCCGTGAACCTGCTCTTGGCCATCCATGAAATGGCTGCAATATTTAATGTGTCATTTCATGTCCATATCTTATCATTATAATGATGTTTATTGACTTATCACTCTACTACCACCCATGTCATAGTGTGGGAATTGACATTATTATTTGGGGAAAGTGGGCAAATATCCATAGAAGAGTGGACAGACAATACAAGATTTTTCACCTGGAGGTATATGAAGCTATGAAACAAAAACAGGAGAGTCTTTGTTTGACTTGACTGTGAATTCCAATTCTCAATTCTTGTGCAACATGTGCACATGGCCTTGATGGATTTTTTTAATGTTTATTTATTTCTGAGACAGAGAGAGAGCACACAAGTGGGGGAAGAGCAGAAAGAGAGGGGGACAGAGGATCCTAAGTGGGCTCCGCATTGGCAGCCAAGAGCCCAGTATGGGGCTTGAACCCATGAACCATGGGATCATGACCTGAGCCAGAGTGAGATGCTTAACAAACTGAACCAGGCTCTCTGGCCTTTATGTTTTACACTAGTATTGTTTGCTGTAAAGGTGATGTTTTGATTGTTATTAGACTAATGTAGCATTTATGTTCCTTTTAGCATGTGATACATCTCATACCTGTTTTACTGGTGACAAAAACTATAATCCCATCATAAAAATTTTATTCTTCTTTGGCCACATACTTATTTTGCTTCCATTTACTCCCTCTCATTGTGTATTTATTAAGATAATGGAAGGAAAAGAGGAAACATGGCTGTTGGCAATCTCAGCGACTCTGTAGTACTTACATTGTTCAATAAACCTCATAATCTTCATGGACTAATTCTGACTTATGGATGTCCTACTTCAGTAAATCAGGGTGATTTTCTCTAGTGAATAATAGACGAGTACAGTGTGCCAGTACCTTAATTAAAGAGTGGCTCTCTTCGTCTTGATCTCATTTTAATTTACAGGGTAATACTACAATAATATCACTAATGGAAGGTACATTAAAGGGCATCAAGTAGCATTAACTGTATTAAATTATGGTACTTGTGTTAATTAACTGCTGAAGCAAGATGGTTCTAATGGCCAAAAAGGTCATCTAATGCATAAATAAAATCTACCCAGATGAGGGGTGAGAGGAGAAATGAAGAGTAGATATTTGTTCTGAACATCTTTTTACACAGACAGGGAGTTCAAGTCACAGGCTGTTAAATAGAGATAATGTCCAAAATGTTTTCTTAGTTGCACAATTGGAAGTTTTGAATTTTAAATGTTTCGTTTTCTTCCAAGCTTTTGTAACAATTAATTGAAAAGTTGAACATCACATTTGTCAGATGTGTAGATTTTATAGAATATAAACTCAGCATAATTTATTGTTTCTTTGAGATGAACAGTTTCAAGGAAGTAATGTGATTCATTGTAATAATTGTTAAATCTGAAAGACAAATGAACATTTGATAATGTGCTCATTTATCTGTAAGATTTGCTACCAGCAATGTATCAGGGTACTGGTTTCAGACTTAAGATAATAGAAAATCATATTCTTTTTTTTAATTTTTGTAATGTTTTTATTCATTTTTGAGAGACAAAGAAAGAGTGTGAGTGGGGGAGGGGCAAAAGAGAGGGAGATAGAATCTGAAGCAGGCTCCAGACTAAGCTGTCAGCACAGAGCCTGACATGGGGCTCAAACCCACAAACTGTGAGATCATGACCTGAGCCAAAGTTGGACACTTAAGTGACTGAGCCACTAGGTGCCCCTAGAAAATCATTTTTGACCTCAAAAACTTTAGGACAGAATTGTCAGAACTTTTCTCAGTGGCCTAGAAAACTCTAACCCACATCTCCATTACTCACCTTGTTACACAATATTTCTAAAAATAATTATCAATGTATTTTTTCTCCCTGGTGCTTATTCATTCCTTACCCGTTGCAGCACCTACCCAAACACCTCACAAGTAGTTGGTTGTCTGTTACTATTATAGAATTGATTTTGCCTTCTGTCCCCTTATTTTTTATTTCCAAGGAAGGAGCCAGGGGGTGCTAGCTCAGAAGTTCCATGTGCTACCTTTTTGGGTGTTTCCTTCACTTCATTATTGTTCCAGCTCGTAACCACACCCTCCCTCCCTACACCCTCCCTACCTAATCCCAAGATCTGCAAAGGTAGAGGAACAGAACCACTCTAACTAGGTGTCTGGAGTGAGAAAGACACCCCCCTACCCCCACTACACTCTCACCCTCAGGAGGAATCAGATCTATTTGCAAATGCTTACTCTTTGAATGTCACTGCCTTGGTATTTGCTGTACTTAGTATGAAGTGAGGTTGGAATTCACTTTCTAAAAGCTAGGCATTCAAATCTTTAGTGCAGAAACATGTGATATTAGGTAAGCAAGAACACTAGGGAAGTTTAAAAGTATCAAAGCAGAAGGGCATCCCTTCAAATTTTTCTCAAATAATTTGGAAAAATCATGTAATATGAAA
Source organism: Herpailurus yagouaroundi (assembly GCF_014898765.1). Taxonomy (NCBI): domain Eukaryota; kingdom Metazoa; phylum Chordata; class Mammalia; order Carnivora; family Felidae; genus Herpailurus; species Herpailurus yagouaroundi. The sequence goes on from NW_024412388.1 coordinate 92,244,735, forward strand.
GTGGTCTGCCAATCACCAAAGGTTTACCAGTTACCCTGCAAGTTCTCTGTCTTTTTCCTAGCCACAATTTGAATAAATGTACCACAATATTTACTTTTCACTTCTCCTGTGAGAGGCGTCCTGCAAGGCTTTCTTGAAGCATTGGACCTGGCATTCGTTCATTCTTCTCAATTAGTCCTAATTATTGAGGTTGGGCTGTACTACTACTTAACAGATTCTGCTTTTATAACACCCTCCTTCTTTCTGTCACCAAAAAATACTCCTTCTCCACCCTGGGACAGACGCTGGGCTAGACAGTGAGTATAACAGAGATGTACTAGGCATAGTCAATGTTCTCAAGGAGCTGAAACCAGAGTGGGCACAGAGGTGTAAACAAAAAATGATGATGGCTTGGGTTAAGTGCTTTTACCATGTGAATGTGTAAAGTGCCCTGATGACAGGGAAGGGGATACTAATTTAATCTGGGAAGCCTAAGAAAAGTTTTGATGAGGGTATGACATTTGCATGATATCTTGAAATATGTGCTTCGGAATTTTAAGTAGCCAGGGCAGAATGTATATTCTAGGTCAAAAATTATGTTTAAGAACAATACAGCATGTTAAGAACCTCTGAATAGTTGGGAATTGGCGGGATGGACAAATCCTGGGATATGCCCTTCCATCTTCTCTCTGTGGATATTCTTTCTTTGGATCTCCAAGAACATTCAAGGAATCCTGTATCTTGGCCTCTGAGCCCTCCATGTCATAGGAAATCTAAAATTATATGGATTCTCTTTATTTTGTTTGCTTGTTGTTTTTTGTTTTTTAATATGAAATTTATTGTCAAATTGGTTTCCATACAACACCCAGTGCTCATCCCAACAGGTGCCCTCCTCAATGCCCATCACCCACTTTCCCTTCCCTCCCAACCCCCATCAACCCTCAGTTTGTTCTCAGTTTTTAAGAGTCTCTTATGTTTTGGCTCCCTCCTTCCCTCTCTAACCTTTTTTTCTTTTTTTTTTTTCTTCCCCTCCCCCATGGTCTTCTGTTAAGTTTCTCAGGATCCACATAAGAGTGAAACCACATGGTATCTGTCTTTTTCTGTATGGCTTATTTCACTTAGCATCACACTCTCCAGTTCCATCCACGTTGCTACAAAGGGCCATATTTCATTCTTTCTCATTGCCACGTAGTACTCCATTGTGTATATAAACCACAATTTCTTTATCCATTCATCAGTTGATGGACATTTAGGCTCTTTCCATAATTTGGCTATTGTTGAGAGTGCTGCTATAAACATTGGGGTACAAGTGCCCCTATGCATCAGTACTCCTGTATCCCTTGGGTAAATTCCTAGCAGTGCTATTGCTGGGTCATAGGGTAGATCTATTTTTAATTTTTTGAGGCACCTCCACACTGTTTTCCAGAATGGCTGCACCACTTTTCATTCCCACCAACAGTGCAAGAGGGTTCCCATTTCTCCACATCTTTGTTCATTTTAGCCACTCTGACTGGCGTGAGATGGTATCTGAGTGTGGTTTTGATCTGTATTTCCCTGAGGAGGAGCAACATTGAGCATCTTTTCATGTGCCTGTTAGCCATCTGGATGTCTTCTTTAGAGAAGTGTCTGTTCATGTTTTCTGCCATTTCTTCACTGGATTATTTGGATTCTCACATATCAACTAAGCGCAGGTGAGGAACATTCTTTTTTTTTTTTTATTTTTTTAAATGTTTATTTTTGAGAGAGAGAGAGAGTACGAGTGGGGGAGGTGCAGAGAGAGAGGGAGACACAGAACCCAAAGCAGGCTCCAGGCTCTGAGCTGCAGCACAGAGCCCGATGCAGGCTCAAACTCACAGACTGCGAGATCATGACCTGAGCCGAAGTCAGACGCCCAACTGACTAAGCCACCCAGGCACCCCTGCAGGTGAGAAACATTCTAAGGCAATGGTTTTAGAGGATATTTCAGTGCAGCTGTGGTTAGCAGGGAACTGTGGGAGAGACAAGAAGAGCTGTTACGTTGCTCAGTGGTGGAGAAGCTGTAACTCCAAGTCCTGATGCCCAAATGAGGAGTCCAGAAAAGCTCTCTAATTTCCACAAAAGCCATCATCACATGAGGGTTTGAGAGTTGCTTGCAAAGTCAATAGGACTTGATGGCCTCAATCAGATTTTGAGGAAGGAAGGGCTGAAGGAAAGACTTCAGTAGGAATCCAAGTAGAGAGTTTAGTCAAGGATTTAACAGTACTGCTCTGGTGTTGCAGAAAGAGGTTTGAGTTAGAAATATAGGTTTGAAAATTATGCCTTACATGTGATGGTTGAAGTTTAAGGAATGGATGACAAGGATATGATATGATATGATATGATATGATATGATATGGTGTTTTCCCTTGCAGTTATAAATGACTGTGGTCATTTACAGAACTCTGTGGAATACTGTCATTTAAGAGGTAATTTCTGAAGGAAATTTTGAAATAATCTGAGAACTAGGAGGAAATCAGAAAAGGGGGGAATGAATTAAGTAATTCTAATAGCCCCCATGAATATTTTAAGTAACAAATCTTTACGTTTGTGTGGCACTCAGTTACAAGGTTCTTGGCAGGTTCTTTCTTTCTTTTAATCCTCATAAGGAATTTGTGAGGCAGGGTACCTGGGCAGATCAGTTGGTTAAGCACGTCTGACTTTGGCTCAGGTCATGATCTCTCAGCTCAGATCGTGACTTCATGTCTTAGGTCGTGATCTCACAGCTCATAAGTTCAAGCCTTGCATCAGGCTCTCTGCTGTCAGCACAGAATATGCTTTGGATCCTCTGTTCCCTTCTCTGTCTTCCCCTCACCAGCTCATTCTCTCTCACTCTCTCTCTCTCTCTGTCTCTCAAAATAAATAAATAAACTTTAAAAAAAAGAAACTTAAGGCAGGTATTATTTAACCCAATTATACAGATGAGAAAACTGAGGATCAGAGAAGTTCCATGACTTTGTTTTTTTAAACATCCCATACATAATAATAAAGTGACAGAGTCATGTTGCTAATTACAAACCTCATGCTCTCTGCATTGTGCTAATATAGTCACACTAGCCTGTAGTGAGCTCAATCCATACAGGAGACCCAGAATATTCCTAAAGGAGCCATCTTTAAATGGCAACAATTTAAATTATGGCTCTGCCCTTCTTGGAATGTTCTGGGAGTCACCCTCTCCATGACTCTCAGCTGAAATATGGTGTATTTCACTGTATCAGATCACTGTGTTTATCTGAATCCTAACTTCTTAACTCATTTTTATATGTTTGATTGGGCTTATTTGACATATTGTGTTAGCTCTAGGTGCTTCACTGCTAAAATAAAATTCTCATGGTACTGTCTCATTTTCTAAGGGGAGAAAAAAATAAAGAAATGCACTGAATTTTCTAAATGTTAATTTTTCCCCATGTTTTCCCATAAATTTTAATACCCACAACCACTTCTGCTTAAGGTGCATCCTCAAACATGAAAACAAACCACAAATATTAATGGATAAGCTTAGAAATTAGCAACTACACCAGCTTATTTTAAGAGTTTACCTTTCAATTGAGAATGATCTGCTTTTCCTTTTAACTTCCATGTATTAGACTACATTAGCTCTTCTGTAACTATAGTGAATAAGTGTACTACCTCTTTCATATGATAACATTTCATAAATTTGCAGTCAATGATCCTATCCTTAAGTCTTTTATTCAAGTTAAATACATAAATAACATTTTACCATCCAAATTTTTAAAATTTAATTTCCTCTTCTTTTAAAGGGAGAATGAAGTTCAGTAAATAAGAGCACTCAGATGAAAAGCTTAGTAACCATAATTGAAAATAAAAAACAACACAAAGCATTAACTCCAGTGGAAATGCTTAGAATCAAGATTTATGGTATGAACCCATTTTAAGTGGACAACTGAGTGCCATTCTGATTTGGAGCATATTTCTTAAATCCTTGAGGTTTTCTTGAATTACAAGGAGAATATATGCTTAAGCAGCTCATTTTCCTCTGAGGTTTGCACCATTATAAAGAGAGGATGTTTCTAATAATTCCTCCAATTAAATTATGAACTTCATTAGTGTGCAGAAAAACAACCCAGTTTAAGAGCTTGTCTCCTTATCCTTAATTCCCCAGTGCCGTAGATTTTTTTAAACTAGTGGGTCATTAAAGGAAAGTTGTCTCCTTTTTGAGAAACAAAAGGATAGTTAGGCAAAATACCACATAATTAAAAAGTAAAATAATTTCCTCCCTCGCTTAGTTTAGCATTTGTAGAAAAAGCTACATTCTGGCTGCATCTGCGTGCCCGAACAATGGAAGACAGGGATGCACTCGGCTCTTATGTCCAACTTCTGGGGCTATGCTTTTCATGTTAGTTCCAAGGTAGGCATCTTTGGAAGGTCTTGGACTTTTTGTCCCTAGGATCACAGGTATTTCCTGACAAATTAGGAGGTCATGGCCACTGGTTGATATTTAGTGCAAGAGTTTGTGTGGAGATATGTAATCAATGGTTCAGTAGAGACACTATTTCCATTCATTCTCCAGATACAAGAATAAATGTATTAATGTCATGGATTTTTTTCATAGTAATGGGTTTTATCATAGTGATTTGATTATGTAAAATATGTTGATTTCATTGCAATATAGGTCTATATTTCAATTAAGTGACTTTTAGAATTAAATATTTTAGTTTAACCAGAACTGACTACACCACATATAAATCATTGCTATTTCTGCCTCCTTTTTATAGGTAAGAAAACTATTTAAATAAGGTCACTGAATCAGTGGCAAGGGGAAAAGGAAGAAATTTAAATACTTATGTTTGGGGAAATGAATTTTCTCCTGAAATTCAACTTGAAAATCATTGAGTGAATGGATAGACTAGGTTTTAAGTCTGTGATATAGGAGCTTCACAAATCCCATTGGTTCACAGATCCCAATCCAGAAAATTGTTCAATTAGGATAGCTATTGTGTCAACTCTTGCTAACTTTGTGACTGGTACTAAGACAACTGATATTGTATTAGGAGTGTACTGAGATGACAGAGGACAAAACATTAGGATCTCAAATCATTTTTGTCTTTCTTTAGAAGGAAACATTCGCTAGGAGTCAAGAGAAATAGTTGTAGCTCTATTATGCTAATAACTGTGTGAGCTCAGGGCAAGCCCCAGCAACTGTGAGCAAAGTCTCCTCATCTACAAAGTAAGAATGTTACACTACATTCATTAGTTTCTGAGAATTACTCTTCAAATAAAGCCCATAATGGTCAAATATATTTTGGAAATGTTTGCAGTATTTCCTTCTAGGAGAATCACAATATGTATTAGCAGATTATCCTATAATAAGGAAAACATTTCCATTTTACTTACCCAGAGCCTCCCAAACTTAGCCAAAAAGCCTCTATTAATACCCCATATAACTATCATCAGTAGAAATCATGTGGGTAGCAAAATTTCTTCACTTAAGTCTCTAATATTATTGGACTTTTCCTATGATATAAGGAAAAAAATGAAAACATCATGTGTGTGTGTGTCTGTGTGTGTGTTTGAACTATTTGCAGTGCTGAGAACAGATTGATATTTCCCAGCAAAGTCTAATTTTAGCTCTCATCTTTCCTATATTGTTGCTACCTTGAGTGAAAAAATGAGACTATCTTAAGGAAAGTATGGCCTTGATAGGGAGTGCCTTTCTTTTTTTAACTGTTGCTCTTATTTTTTGAACCTAGGGGAGTACTGTGTATCGTTCTTTAAGATAGGAAATTAAGTACAGTATTGGAATAGATAGGGATATTTGTTTTGTTTTTAAGTTTGAGAAATTGTGATGGAAGAGTCAGCAAAGATGTAAAAAATGAAATGCCAAGTGGTACAATCTGGTATGTTTCAGAGATAAATAGAGATGTTGGAAGATTTCTATTTCTCTCAAATGTAAACTTCTCAAACTCTAATTACAGCAATAAACTAAAATCATGTATTTAAAGGAAAATAAGATTAACTCATATTTACTATATTCTTTTTTATTTTTTTCATTTGCTTTGGAAGATATTCTTGAAACCACGGGCTGATTTTAGTTAAATGCATATTGCCTTTATTTTGTCCCTTAGGAGTGCTAATGAATAACAAATGAGAGCCCAGTAAAAATAAAAATAGTGTACAGCTAAGGGATATCACCTTGTCTGGGAATTGTGTTGCTTCCCTGTCTGCTTTTACTCATTTGGTCTTAGCAGAATATCAGGGAAGTGAAAGTATTGTAACATACTGGTGATATCCATGTGTAATTATAGGTTTTCCAGTGCTGCTGGGAACAGAGAACAGATAGGCGGAGGGTGGGCCAAGGGATGATAGGAGGAGAAGTCAACAATTTGTCAAATTGGGAGTAGATAGCATTATGAACTCCTGAACTGGAATTATATAGGCAGTGTGTATGCCAAATAGTCAGAATCATAGCACTATGAAATAATTTCTTTTAGAACTGAAAGAAACCATGAGATAATTATAATCTAACTCCCTCATTTTCAAATGTGAAACAGAATGGTTAAGTCAATTAGCCAAGGATGATACTGTTGCATAACCAGGAATTAGAGCCAGATGGAACTTGTATTTTATCCACTGACCTGTTTCCAGTAACTAGAACTGGGCCTGGCACGTAGTAGGGATTCAATAAATACTTATTGACAGAGTGAATGAATGTCTGTGGAATACCCTTTTGAACATCATATAAAACAACAATTCTAAGCATCTATACCCTTTCACTTGACATCCTACACTTGATTTTAGCCAAAAGGCCAAGAAGCGATCGCTTGACATCCTTTGACCACATTTGTGTATTCCTTAATAAGACCATAAGGGAACTGGAGCCAAGCCCAAACTTTTGGTAATGCCACTTTTCTAAAACACCAAAATTGCAAAGCTTCAACCAATTGTCAAAAGATAGAGAATAAAATTTATCTATCTCAGATATCAGAGTCATATATCTATTCAGGATAAATGAGTATCACTCTACCCAGACACACACGTTTCTTTTATTATCGTCTGATTCGTGCTTTAAGACCAAAAATTCTGACTCATAATTTCCTCCCTGGGTGAGAACAAGTCCATGAAAAGAAGTGGACCCTTTTGTCCACCCTTAAGAAATATTTAGTAAAATTACAATATCACTATGTGTCCCAAAGCTGTCTTCAAATGAGGTTTGTCTCTTGGGTTCCGCAACTAAAGAGCTAAAAATTATATAAAAACCACCTTACAACTTGTAAATGAGGCCTTTAAATATTGATAGAGTCAGGGTTGGGTTTCAAGAAATTTGAGCTGAGGAGACATGGAGACAGGCAGTGACCTTTTATGAACATATGTCTTTACTAAAATAACTCAAGTTCATTATATGCTCTTAAGTAACAGAATGGGACTAAAACTATTAACAGTTATGATGGGGGGGGGAATGAAAGAACATAGTGCATGGCTAGCTCAGAATCACGGAATTGTGGGTAATATTTATTTGTGCTTTTCTGTAGTTTTCACATTTCATTCATAGGACATATCATTGAATAAAATTAGTTTTAAAAATAAAGTTAAAATTTAGCAAAGTTACAGGATACAAAATCAACACACAAAAATTTGTTGTGCTTGTATACACTGACAATGAACAATCCAAAGCATAAATTAAGAAAACAATTCCATTTACAGCAGCATCAAAAAGAATAAAATACTTAGGAATAAACTTAACCAAAAAGGCTAAAAACTAAAAAACTAAAAACTATAACACTAAAAGCTATAAAACATTGCTGAAAGAAATTGAAGGAGACAAAGAAATGATTAAGAAATCTCATGTTCATGAGTTGAAAGATGTTAAGATGTCAGTATTAGCCAAAGAGATCTATAGAATCAGTGCAATCTCTTATCAAAATCCTAATGACAGCTATTGCGAAAGTAGAAAAACTCATTATAAAATTCATAGGGAATCTCAAGTAACTCTGAATAGCCAGAACAATCTTGAAAAAGAAGCACAAAGTTGGAAGTTTTATCCTTTTTTATTTCAAAACTTACTACAAAGCTATAGTTATCAAAACAGTGCATATCAGCATACAGATAGACTTATAGAGCAATTGAATATAATAGAGTCCAGAAATAAACCCTTGCATATATAACTAAATGATTTGTGAGAAGGGTGCCAATCCCACTCAAAGGCCAAAGACAGCCTTTGGAACAAATGGTATTGGGAAAACTGGATATCCACATGCAAAAAAAAAGGAATTTAGATCCTTATCTTAAACCATATCAGAATGGATCAGAGACCTAAATATAAGAGCTATACCTATGAAACTTTTAGGAAAACACATAAGGGGACAACATCATTACATTGGATTTGGCAATGATTCCTGGAATGTGATACCAAAAACACAAGCAACAAAAGAAAAAATCAAATTTAAAACCTTTCACATATTGAAGGACACTATCAAAAGTGGAAGGCAACCCCCACAATGGGAGAAAATAGTTGCAAATCATGTATCTGGTAAGGAATTGTTATCCAGAAAATATAACAAACTTACAATCCAACAACAAATGTGAATGTCATACAACAATAAGAATATACTTAATGTCACAAAAGTGTACACTTAAAAATAGTTAAAATAGTAAATTCTATGTTATGTGTATTTTACCATGTAAAAAGTAAATAAAATTAAGTAACAGCAAAAACATAAAACCTATCGACTCAAGTAAAGCACAGAAACTCTAACATATTTCACATTCTTAGCCCTTTGCTATTTTTAATATTCTTCTTGGCTTTGAGATGAAGAAAGATTTTGAGCAGGGTTTTGAGTTTGTAAGGGGCTTCATGAGGAAGGGAATACATGCTAGTTGGAGGAAACCATATTTTGTCAAACAGATAGTTAATGGGCAGAGGGGATTCTCTGTGTACAGGAGAGATGGAGAGCAATTACAAAAGTGGGCTTAAAGGGCAGGCACAGTAATAGTAGTAGAGGATATTCAATATCAGACTGAGTTTTGATTTCATTGCTTGAGGTAAGCAATGAGGAAAAACTGTAGGTCTGTGTATAATGTATATTGGGGAAGATGAAAATATTTAAAAAAAAAAACACTAAAAAGATTATACTACTGTCTGTGTGTACAATGGCTTGAAAGAAGAACCTTATTGACTGTTGCAATAACCATCATGAAAGGTGATGACTAACAATAGAAAGGAAGCCTCAGCCGGCATGGTGGAGGCACAGGGAAATGGGCAGAGCCATTGAGTTGGGGCTGTGCACTCCTCTGGCCACCTACACAGCTCCCACAGGCAGCATCCAGGCCAGAGTACCCTGGGCTGCCTGCACCCTAAGTTATACCCCATTTGGGTCAAACCTTAGTCAGTCCCTTCCAGGAGGCTGAGAGGTGGAGACTCATGCTCATATACATGAAGTAGTCTTCTCAAGGTCATATAGCTGGGTTACTTCAAAAAACAAATCAAAGCACACTTGGTGGTAGGTCCAAACCACCACTATCAGTAGGGAGATAAAGCAACCAGAGTCACAACAACAGAGAACAAGCAACACATTCCAAAAACACCTCCTGAAGGGCCAGGCCCTGGACAGTGTATGACCCCATTTTAATATTATAGTGCTTGCAGGTGCAGGACACATAATGAGCTATTAAAACACGTAAGGGACAGAAAACTGGCCAAAATGATGAAACGAAAGAATTCTCCTCAGAAGAAATTCCAGGAAGAAATGACAGCTAAAGAATTGCTCAAAACAGATATAAACAACATATTTGAGCAAAAATTTAGAATAATAGTCATAAGATTAATAGCTGGGCTTCAAAAAAGCATAGAAGACAGCAGAGAATCTATTGCTGCTGAGATCAAGGAACTAAGAAATACTCATGATGAATTAAGAAATGCTATAAATGAGCTGCAGAATAAACTAGATGCATGACATCAAGGGTGGGGGGAGCAAAGGAGAGAATAAGTGAAATAGAAGATAAAATTATGGGGGCACCTGGATGGCTAAGTCAGTTAAGCTTCCAACTTCAGCTCAGGTCATGATATCATAGTTTGCGGGTTTGAGCCCCGCATCGGGCTCAGTGCTGAAGGCTTGGGGCCTGGAGCCTGCTTCTGATTCTGTGTTTCTGTCTCCCTCTGCCCCTCCCCCACTTGTGCCTTGTCTCTGTCTCTGCCTCTCTGTCTCTCAAAAATAAATAAACATTAAAAAAAATAGAAGATAAAATTATGGCAAACAATGAAACCAAGAAAAAGAGAGATAAGAAAATACTAGACCACAAGGGGAGAATTAGAGATGTAAGTGATTCAATGAAACATAATATCTGTATCATAGGAGTTCCAGAAGAAGAGAGCAAGAAAGGGACAGAAGGTTTACTTGAATAAATTATAGCTGAGAACTTCCCTAATTTAGGGAAGAAGGCAGACATCCAAATCCAGGAGGCCCTGAAAACTCCCTTCAAATTTAACAGAATAGGTCTTCTCCATGGCATATCATAGTGAAACTGGCAAAATACAAAGATAAAGAGAGATTTCTGAAAGCAGCTAGGGAGAAATGGGCCTTAACCTATAAGGGTAGACACATAATGGTAGTAGCAGACCTGTCCATTGAAACTTGGCAGGCCAGAAGGGAGTGGCAGGAAATACTCGATGTGCTGAATAGGAAACATATGTAGCCAAGAATCCTTTACCTAGCAAAGCTGTCATTCAGAATAGAAGGAGAGATGAAAAATAGGTTTTAATAATACCCAAGTCTGTCCCTAATATTTGCAAGGTGGGGAAAGAATACAAATGAAATACTATATGCCTAAATAGTAATGTTATACATTGAATTACACCTCTGACTGGCCCATTTTCCCACCGTGGACCCCATAGCCCACTCTCCAATGTGTAATTAAAGTAGCCACCATCTCAACCCAGACAGTTCTGCTGTGTGAAAGATTGATGGCAACATGGTACTGCTGGAGGAAAGTAGACACTGTATCTGGGTCCAAGACTCATAAGTGGTGACTGATCTGCCTGAACTTGGGATGGAAACCTACCCAGGCGAGCAAACCAATGCAAGAAGGTTCTTCTCTCCATTCTCACTTCTCCATTCCAAGATTTCCAGGTAGTTCTAAGAACCTCCCAAAATTACACCAAGTGCTCTCCTTCTGGTAATGGCATTTCCTATCATGCTAACTCTCCTGCCAATAATAACTACAAACTATGGACTAAAAATAAAAACAATTATTTGAAGACTTTAGAGAGAGGTAAGAAGCAGGCAGATACAGGAGGGGAGTCAAAGGCATTGAGGGACTTTCACCTCTTTTCAGTTTTTCCCCTAAGGGCAGGCCTGTCTGTGCCATGCATGATAGGGAACGGGGTGTAGTTAAAACCAGGATGGAAAATCCTCTTCTTTTATTGGCTTGAAATACCAGAGGACAGGTTGAGGCCACCACAACAACTAAAATGTCAAGACAGAAATATGAAAAGGAGAGAGACAGAGATGGAGAAACCTCAAATACTGTATATATAAACTCTGCCTAAATCTCTGGTGAACTCCTGAATCCCTAATGCGTGGGACAGCCTCCAAGCAGTGTGGCTAAAGCTAAAAGAACTGAACTGAGATTTTGACTCATATCACATAGGAGACAGTTTACAGTGTGCAGTTTGAATTTAGTCACAGTCCCTGCCCCCTAAAACAAATAAGTAAAATCAATACTCTTCAGAAGAACATAACAGAATCTAGAGTCTCTACAAAGTATCATTCATAATATCCAGATACAATTTAAAAATTATGCAATATATGAAGAAAGAAAAAGATATCCCACATTCTAAAGAATAGACAACTGAGACCAAACTCTACATGACAAAAGTATAAGAATTAGCACACAAGGATTTTAAAGCAGTTATTATAACAATACCAAAGGATGTAGGAGAATGTGATGTTAATAAATAATTATATGAAATACCTACAGGGAAACAGAGAATATAAAAAGTAACCAAACAGAAGTTCTAGTACTGAAAAAGCATATTTTTCTATAAAATTTTACCACATATACTTAATAGTAGATTGGAGCTGATAGAAGAAAGAATCAGTGACCTTAACAATAGATCTGTAGAATTATCCAAATCAGAAAACAGTGAGAAAGAAGGTAGAAAAAATAATGAATCCAGTTTCAGGGACTTTTAGGACAATATCTAAAGGTCCAATAGAGGGGCGCCTGGGTGGCGCAGTCGGTTAAGCGTCCGACTTCAGCCAGGTCACGATCTCGCGGTCCGTGAGTTCGAGCCCCGCGTCAGGCTCTGGGCTGATGGCTCGGAGCCTGGAGCCTGTTTCCGATTCTGTGTCTCCCTCTCTCTCTGCCCCTCCCCCGTTCATGCTCTGTCTCTCTCTGTCCCAAAAATAAATTAAAAAAAAAAAAAAAAACGTTGAAATAAAGGTCCAATAGATATGTAATAGGAGTCCCAGAAAGATAAAAGAGAGAAAATGGGGCAGCAAAAGTATTTGAGGAAGTAATGTCCAAAATTTTCCCAATGGCATAAAGTTACAGTGAACCCCAAGCAAGATGACTATCAAGAAAGCAGCCTCTAGGCATATCATATGCAAACCACTGAAATCAAATGATAAGGAGAAAATCTTGAAAGCAGAAAGAGGTGAAAAGACACATTACATATAAGCAAGCAACAATTCAAATGACCACTGAAAATCTCATCAGAAGCAAGCAAGACCAGAAGACCGGGGAAGAACATTTTTACAGGGCTGAAAGAAAAAAGAAAAAGAAAAAAACCCTCTCACCCCAGAATTCTCTGTCCAGTGAAAATATCTCTTACAAATGAGGGCTTATTAAAAGAATAATAAGGATAAAAGAAGACCAAGAGAATTCATCGCCAGCAGGCCTGTACCAGAAGAAATTCTGAAAGAAGCTTCTCAGGCCAAAAGGAAGTGATACCAGATAAATCGTAGAACATTGGGAAGCAATGAAGAACACTGGAAATTGAAAATATATGAATATTTTTCCACTTTATTTCTTTAAAATATATGGTTGTGTAAAAAATGTATAGCATTTTAATATGAGGTTTATAACATGTGGATATAAAACAAGGTAACTACAGCATAAAGCATGGGAAGAGGGGATAAATGGATCTATATGTTTGCAAGTTCTTACATTTGACATGAAGTGGTACAGTGTTAGCTCCAAGTAGGTGATGAAAAAGTAAGGGTATACATTATAATCTCTAGAAGAATTATCAGTAACAATAACTCAGTGATTCAATAATTAAATAATAGGATTCAATAATTTTAATATCTTAAAAACCAATGGACAAATTGAAATGTAAATCTTATGGAATATGTAATCAAGACAAAACTATACCACCCAAGGTCAGGAAAGGGAAGAAGCACAGTTATCTGGGGAGCTTATCTGCCTAGACATCTACTTTGGGTAATTTGGGGTGCGCAGTATTTTTTAAAAGTAAAAACAAAAATACAAGCAGAGGCTCGGATTTTTCTTCCCTCCTTCCACTCCCCCTACACCCAACATAGCTACTGAAGCTCTCTCAGCCCTAAATCTTCTGGTGAGATGTTGATGAGGTTCAGGTAAAATCTCAAGTCGCCCTCCATGATTCCTAACTGCTTGATCTGTTACCAAACTTTCAAAAAATTTTAAGAAAACAACATGTTTTTTAAATGTTTCTATACTGTGATATAGGGGACCTTCTAAAGTCAGAGTGCAGGGCAGTGACCCTTTCTGCGGGGACCTCAGTGGTGAAGTGTAGAAAGAGACAGAGGTATCTACAATGTATGACCAAATTTTTCATCCCAGGGAGCTAGAAGGGTCATGGGGCCATTATTAATATTTTAGAAATTGAGATGGACACCTATTTAAGACTACAGTGAGCTTATATTTTAACTTAACTCAAAAGTGGTAATGGCCTGGGGTGCCTGGGTGGTCCAGTCGAGTGTCCAATTTTGGCTCATGACATGATTCATGAGTTGGAGCCCCATATCGGGTTCTCTGCTCTCTACACAGAGCCCACTTTGGATCCTCTGTCTCCCTCTCTGTCTGCCCCTCCCCCCCCAAAAATAAATAAAAACATTTTTTTTTTTAAACGTGGTAATGGGGCACCTGAGTGGCTCAGTCGATTGGGTGTCTGACTTCAGCTCAGGTCATGATCTCATGGTTCGTGGGTTCAAGCCCTGCGTCGGGCTCTGTGCTGACAGCTCAGAGCCTGGGGCCTGCTTTGGATTCTGTGTCTCATTCTCTCTCTGCCCCTCCCCCACTTGTTCTCTGTCTCTCTCTGTCTTTCAAAAATAAATAAAAATGTAAAAAAAAAAAATTTTTTTAAACGTGGTAATGACCTATAGGAAATTGGAATCATGAGACTGTAAGAACATGAAACAGGAGATATAGATATGATAAGTATTTGTATTTGTTAGTTGCTACATGAGCAAATTGGCTTATTGATGACCTACAAATAAAATAGATTGCTATTTTACATTTTAAAATTCCATCAATGGAAAAATATTTTTTAGAAGCAGATAGCAATAATTAATATCTTTGTTGATTGCAACCCAGTAACTCTGAATGACACCAGAATACCTACAAAGTATTCTTTTCCTGTGTATAACCTTGAATGCATTCAGACCATTAATAACTGGTATTTAGGGCAATGGTTGGACTCTTCAATGAGTCTTCCAGCTCAGCTAGAAAGTATACCAATAACATAAGCATAAAAAATAGGATTTTAGATGGAAAGTATATTACAAAAATATTTTGAATGGAATGTTTTATTTCCTTTGGAAAAAGTTTTTGTAAAGAAAAAAAATTAGGGGCGCCTGGGTGGCTCACTTGGTTAAGTGTCCCACTTTTGATTTTGGCTCAGGTCATGATCTCATGGGTCGTGAGATCAAACCCCATGTTGGGCTCCACACTCAGCATGAAGCCTGCTTGAGATTCTGTCCCCCTCTCTCTGCCTCTTTTTCTCTCTCTCTTTGTCTCTTTCAAAATAAATAAATAAACATTTTGAAAAGAAGAAAAAAAAATTTGTGGTGTTTCTCAGGAAAGCTGAAACTTGCAAGTCTTTAATAGCATGTTGCATCTTTCTGCACTCCTACCCAAGATGAGCAGATCAGTTGGGAAATCTCATCCACTTCAGAAGCACTTTTTATAGTCCAGCTTCATGGCTGATTACACATCAGAGAGAATAAAGGGTAGAGCACATGGCCGTCTTGGTTGAGAGGAATGTCCCCAACTCACCAAAGCCATTCAAATGCTCTTTGTTTCTCACAGCTCTGCCCACTTCTCTAGTCATTATGAGATTGGGAGTCAGCAGAACATAATCTATAAGGTGGGGCCTTTGCTGTGTTCCAGAGTCACCCATTTAGAGGAAGAGATAAAGCATGTTGAAAAGTATGTAGTGTTGATATTAAATGAAAGCATGACAACCACTTATTTAACCTTAGCACTACATAGAATGTAAAATGTGCAAAATCCCATAAAGCATAACAAAAACTTCAAATAGCCAAGGGAATGTCAGAAATATATGGTAATTTAAAAAGGAAAGGAGTCCTTTTTGGAAATAGCATAACCATTTGATTAAACATGCTAATGCAATGGAGACATTTTGCAGTTTTAATAATAATTTGCTTATATCTTAAAAGTGAATAGAAAAACTAGTTATATTTAGTTAAGTAGAAGTGATATTACAAGTCTTTTTGAGAACATGACAATATGTAAGAAAAAAAGGGTAAAGGATCATTTAATTGAGGATTGAATCACACAGACTCTAGTTCCAGCACTGTAACTGGAGAAATAATGATACCGATATTACCTCCCTTTCAAGAATTGAAAAAAAATGCAAAAGAAGAAGAAGACAATGATGACGACGACACAAAATGCAATACAAATAAATGCAAGCATTTAAATGTTTAGTGCTTACTTGTTCCTGATAGTGTGCCAATTCCTGGAGATACAAAAATGAAAAGCCACAGTCCCTGTCTTCAAACTGCTACCATCTGCACAGACTGATAGACATTTCACAAAGAAAATTATAAGGCCGTGTGATCTGTGTAGTGATAGAGATACAGATAAGATTACTGTAGTAACACTAGTAAGGAGGATGAGGGTGGGATGGGAGAAGGTTTCTAGAGGACCTTCTGATAGTCTCTTTTGCATTGGGGTTATTTCTAATTTGTTTTTTAATGTTTATTTATTTTTGAGAGAGAGAGAGGGACAGAGACAGAGACAGAATGTGAGCAGGGGAGGGGCAGAGAGAGAGGGAGACACAGAATCTGAAGCAGGCTCCAGGCTCTGAGCTGTCAGCACAGAGCCTGACACAGGGCTGGAACTCATGAGCTGTGAGATCATGACCTGAGCCGAAGTCGGACGCTTAACCGACTGAGCCAGCCAGGCACCCTGCATCGGGGTTATTTCTAAACAATTACTTCCATATATTAGGTTGAACCATATGAAGTTGTTATTAATTGATTAAAAATGGTTGAATATTATCTAATGGGTGAAATTGTCCAGTGTCCTATTTTAGTACTAGTACACACTTAGAAAGACATGTTTTCCTTCTTCTTTCCCTAATATAGGTATATCCAGAAAATTTATTCACAGTAGAAACACACAAAAATACTGAGTAAAATGTGGATTTGCAAGACCGCATGTTGTTTAATCAGACTGAATGACAGGCTCAATTTTCAATACAAAGTTAATCCTGTTTTCATTAAATATAAATGTTATTTATGGAAAACTAGAGTCCTGCAGAAGCAAAAAGATATCTCTCAGGGTTATACACTTTATATTTGCTTAGCATTGATGAATTTAAACCAAGAGTCTTCTTTGCAATTTGATTATTTGCTCTTTTCCTTGATATTGATTATTCTATTAGATTTTGCTACTAACAACAGCATATCTAAAGATTCCAATATTATTTTACTACCAAAATAAAATGCCAAAGGAAATCACACCACAGTTGAGTTTTTGATACAAACTAAAATATGAAAATATTAAGTTGAAGCATATGCTTCTAACCAACTCTGGTTTACATGGAGAGGCAGTAGAGGGGGCTTGAAGCAGGAAAGACCTGGGTTCAAATCTAAGCTCTTCCACTTGGTACCTGATAGACTTCAGTCATTAATATTTTTTTGTCTACTAATTCTTTCTATTTTCTTATATTGCTGGACTGTTTATACTAATATATAATTCATATTCTATTGTACCTTCATTAAAGCACTTACATTCTCTGTCTTTATTGCTTCCTTTCCCTTTAAAGACTTAAGCAGGTTAAATTTATCATTACCATATTTCTAGGGTTCTCTGTCAGTAGAGATCACCATGAAAATTAAAACTGGGAATTGTAAAAAGAGCAGGGCAAGTTCAGGTTTTCTAAGGTTGGCTCCTTGAGTCCTGGCTAAATGCAGTTATATTATACCCCATTTCCTCTGGGTTGCAGACATGTATTTATCCTCCCGATGATGGATGGCCTACTTTGACATTTTGCATGGATAACCCTTGAGAATGAAAACTGTAGGTATTAAAGATTCATTGGTTCATCCTACAGTCCTAACGCTGTCACCTTGACACACAGTGACAGTATTGTAATGTCCGTTGACCCTGTTGGTCAGCAAAAAGGAGACGAAAATGTCTCAGGATCATCTAAGACAGAAAGAGTTTAAGACTTCTCTTCCATAGATTGCAAGAATTAATACAATTTGTACTTCAGTTTCTTCTCTGGCTTGAGGTAATCTGCTTTTAAAAGGCAGCAAAACCCCTTGTGTCCTGGGGAAGTTCAGGGCTTACCAACTTAAGAACCACATCCAGTTCAGAGGCAAACCCATGAGTTGTGAGGGAATTGAAGCAGGGATTTAGCAGGGGAGGGAAGAAAATTATGTGAGCTCACTAAGGTAGACAGTATAGTGGAGAAGATCTGATACAAAAGGTATTGTGTATTAATAAATGACACTCAAATCCAATTAAAATTAATCACTCTTTGTAAGTCATCTTTTTTGACTAGTAGTCTTATTTCATCTCTAGTATATATTCTATTCTATTCTATTCTATTCTATTCTATTCTATTCTATTCTATTCT
>NW_024412388.1:92262790-92308044 GCF_014898765.1 Herpailurus yagouaroundi
CTATTCTATTCTATTCTATTCTATTCTATTCTATTCTATTCTATTCTCAAGGCAAAGTGGACTTCTTAAAATAAGCATTTTGGTGGGTTTGGGAGAACTTACAAGCGTTCTACCACCTTGGCAATAAAATGTGACTGACCGATCAGTCCCCAGAGAAATTTTGACATACAAATCTCAACCACCCACCCCAAAAAGAGTGTAACCAAGGCATTAATAAAACCATAATTACACCATTACCATAATTGAAAGATGAATGTCATAGTTCAGATTTAAATGCTTTACACAGATAAAATACTAAACTATAAAAAATGAAAAAAACATAGAGGAGGGCTCTGTACATTGAGATATGTGTCTTTACAGTCAACTAATTAGTCGCTACTGAATGTTTTTGCTTTGCTCAGTGGCATGTGGTACATAAATCATTGCAATATGTTAAATGCAAATGGTTGTTAATAGAGGAACCATCTGCTCTGTGCTGGAGAGTTTGTTAAAAAGAATGTGGTGAACCTACTTTGGATGATGTTGAAAAACTCAAATACCACATTTCTAAAATGAGCTGCCTCTGTTAACCCCAACATTACTAATGCTCCTCTGGCCTTTTGAATCCTACAAATTCATCACTAAACCACTCGTAACATAGTCTGTGCTGTGTTAATGCAACCCTGTTGGACACTTCTAAAGGCAGAACATTCTACAGAGGCTTCACACTGCACAGAGATGGACAGTGTCTAAAATTGTGTTCAGGGATTTAGAACAACCAATAAATAATCAGACAATCCTCTCTAGAACATCTTTGCTAACATGAATAAGACAGACTCTCCATCCCCGTCCCTCCTGGAAGGTATTCCTTTATAGCTGTAGATCACTGGCGAGTTGCAGGCTGATGATGAATTGCCATGGGTATCATCAGCGTTTGCAACCTCCACCTCCCATAATCCACAATACTGTATTTCTCCAAAAGATCATCAGTGCAAAGGGGAGCCATGATTTCTTTCCCAACATACTTTATTAGATGCTGTCACATAGCTTCCCAATAATGTCCGCCAGACTCACTGATGACAGTGTAAAACATGAGAAAATTAGTAATAGGACAGGAATCAGAGCCATCAGGTTTCCAATGTCATGTTCCACTTTCTGGCAAAAAGGTAATGCTCCTTAATCCTGCCCTTTCTAATCAGTTCCTGGTCAAGGTTGCTATCAGTATATTTAAGAGCCAGCTGCCATGATGATCTATTACATTAATCTCCATTGGAGGTGTGCTCCAGTGATACAATACTCAAAATAGAACTTTGGCCATGAAAGAACAAGCTTAGAAATTAACTGTGTGGATGAAAATCTTTAAGTATACAACTTCACTAAAGCCAGATGCAAGGTATGATTATTGGCTTACTGCTAACTTGGCTTTCTCTACCCTACTTTTTTTCTCCTTCCCTACCCCCACTCCTCTCTCTTTTGGCTTTTACAGTATCTGATTTAAGACTGTGCTTTTGGGGATTCGCCTGCGGGAGAAGAGGCTGCAGGAGAGCTCATTAGCCCAGCAGATGCTCTATCCGTGGATGAATTATACAATGAAAAGCTTGCTTCTGAGGGCCACCAAAAAGAGCCGGGGCTTTGTGGAGGTGGGCAGCCCTGCAGTGCAATACAGGCTTTTTATTTGTTAAAAAGGGATTTTGTACTAAAAACATTTCCCTTTGTTTGTTCTCATGAAAAGAGGAGCCTCCTGAAGGCTGTGTGCATTTGATGACTCCATTTCCAAATGAACACTTGTCAGTTTCCAAAGGGGGCTGCTGCACTTGAAAGTTACACAAAACCATTAGGAGATGGGGAGACTGGCAGGATAATCAGACAGGCAATACCTTAAAGGCAGAGTGTGCCGGCTGTGAATTTGAGAAGCTCGAATATTGAATTGGATTCTAACAATGATCCTGAACCTTTACAAAGCCCATGCTTCAGATTTGGAGCCTAGAAGAAAAAAAAAAATCTTAGGTTGTCTAATTACATTAGTTTATTGAGCTGTAGTACCACTTTGGCTCCCAGAACACCACTTTAATTTAATTTAGATTTTGTTACTTCTTCCCCTCCAAAAGGAAAACTTCACCATGGAGGCATATTTATTGTTTTTAATGCTTGTGTTTGGAAACATTCACTAATTCATTTTCCCACTTAATTACAGGGAGCAGGAGGATTGATTCTTTAAACCTACAGATGATATTTACCAAAGTTTTTCATGGAAATATAAATGGAAAGTTTCTTTGATCCAAAATTATAGTCTGATTTTCTGGAGTTGTTGTTGGTGGTGTTTTTTTTTTTTTTTTTTTTTTTTTTTTTTTAAGGAGAGGAAAGGGCACCCAGGGAAATATGAAGAGCCAGCAAAAGCCAGTTGCAGAGACATGGTATTCATCAACCTTGAGTGTTTTGTATAGGGAAGTGCATTTGGGTCATTGCTGCTTTCCTTCTCGGCAGGATCCTATGGGGCCTCCCCAGTACACTGTGCTGATATTCAGTGACACACACACCAGCAGGGAGGGCATTCAGACACATTCCATCTGTTGGTGGTTTAATTTTTTTTCAAATTCACTTGATGAGGTATTTGTCAGCAAACTTGTCACTCTGTTGTCTTTTGGAGGTTTGAGCCCTCTTCTTGGGCACAAAGGTATCTCAGTGATGCAAAGCAGAATTTCATAGCCCTCTCTTAATACTTTTTTATACTGGCAATGTCCTCAATTCCAAAATACTTATCTTACTTTCGTTCTGAAAACTCCTCTGGGTCATCAAATTCAAGTTGTCTAGTTAGGTGAAGGCAGGCATTTATTCATTTTTTATAACAAGAGTAATTTTTTAAAATCTCGCCGTGTCCTTTACAATGTGATATTCTGCTTTAAAATAGCAGGAAAGGTTGACTTGTGAGGAAAATATCTAGTTAAAACAGATCAAAGCAGTATATTTGTTGTACTAACAAGAAAAGCAGTCCCAAGCCATTCAAACACTGATAGTTATAGAGTAGTTCCAAAATGTCCCTTCTAATTTTTTTTTTCTAAGAAGGGTAAGACTCAATAGTTCCAAGAGAGAATAGGGATCATACATTATGTCATAGATTTGATCATGAAAATCTCTCCAAATGTTTGAGTTAGTCTGATTTATTTATCTGGGAATTAAAATCCAGTGTTCAAAAGCTATATGGAAAATCTGGGTAGTATCTGATCTCCATACTGCTTGCTTCCAGAATTAGTTATTTAAATGGGGGGGGGGGGTGGCTAACATTTTAACATAGGTTATAAGCAGGAACTCCATCTTGTTATGTAATGTTCAGAATAACCAGACCTTGGTGTTCTTTGTGTGAACCCAAAGAACCCAGAGGGTGATTTTCAGTTCTGTAAGGATCAATGATCAGCAGGTCACTGGACAGGTGTGAGATGCTGTGGCATAGAAGTCACCAACACAGCAGCAAGGGGCATTAAGTTACTTTGGCTTTATCCTTTGAAATGCCATTTTTCTGGGATGAGAATGTCAGATGGCATTTCATATTATTCATGATGGCAACCCATCAAGCTGAGAACCATTGTTCTAGAAAACCCACCTGCAGATGGATAAATATCCTTATAGCCAATAGTCTGAATGCAGATTTTTTAGGGAACTTGGAGACTCTTCCGCAAAACAAATCCCCATATAAAAAGTGTGCTAACTGCCCTACATTAGTGCTATTCTTTTTATTTTAAAAACTTTCTGAATTGAGGGTGCCTGGGTGGCTCCGTCAGTTGGGCATCCGACTTCAACTCAGGTCATGATCTCACACTCCATGAGTTCGAGCCCCATGTCAGGCTCTGGGCTGACAGTTCAGCTCAGAGCCTGGAGCCTGCTTCCGATTCTGTGTCTCCCTCTCTCTGTTCCTCCCCTGCTCACACTCCATCTCTGTCTCTGTCTCTGTCTCTCTCTCGAAAATAAATAAATATTAAAAAAAATTTTTTTAATAAAAAAAATAAAAAATAAAAAACTTCCTGAATTGAAATATTTTTATTTCTAGATCATGTATCTGACATGGTGAGTAATACCCGATTCCCATTTCTAGACTGAGAGTATGTATAGTCTTCTCAGAATTGAAGATGTTCATCAGTTCTCCTGGCATACATTGTGTGATTTGCTGATCTGTTTTCTGAGAAGGGGTTCCTGAGGCTGCATAGGCCCCAGGACATCAGAAAAAGTACAGTTGTAGCAACCAGGAACAAACAAGACAGGCTCACTTTAGAAACCTGGATTTGGGCTGGGATCTGGAGTCTCCCTGTGTGTGTGGCTGATGTCCTGCAGTCTGACTTTCCCAGGCACTGCAATTTACATAGGCTTCAAAAAGGAGATATGTCTCAGAATAAGAAATGCTGACCTACAGCCAACCTAAAGTGACTGAAGGTTTTCTCCATCAGTAACACAGCTCTGGGAGAGGATTGCTCCCTGGAAACACCAGGTCTATGAGGAAACTGCATTTCTTTGGCTCTAAGCATGAATTTAGTATAGTTGGCTGGCCAGGGGTAAAATGGGGCTTGAATAAGCCATTTTGGCACCCTTAGGGATTGCAGGCTGAGAAGATGACCAGTCATTTGAAAGCAGCCCAGATGTCAAGTGAGAGGTTAGCCCGAAAGTGTGTTCCAGGCAGCAGCACAGACACGGCCTGTGGCCCCTTCCTTGGATAACAGCTTGACTACACGGGGTGGGATGGCTGTTCTGGATACAGAATACATTTCTCTCAAGGTGCACTCACAAATGTGTTATATATTTAGATTTTTTTTGGCAAGTTTAAAAAAAAATCTTCAGAGATGTCAAAACAAGTGAAAAATTTATATCCAAGATAAAATGTTCAGTGCCTGGTTTAAAAAGAAGCTTTGATCAGGCTTAGGGGACCAGAATAGCATTTGGAAGTTATTGCGAGGCAATCTTTATTTAAAAAATGCCTTCTAAATTGCTTAACTATGTCTTTAATCTTGCCCCATAACAGCCAGGACTTTCTTATCTTGTATTTGCACATGTAAAGAACCTACACGTAGTAGGAGTTTTATCTTAGTCCCTTATTTCTGCCATCATCTCCTTCTGCCCTAGAAAAAAAAAAAACATGTTCTTTCTTTAGGGGTGCACTGACCCTGAGAAATGGTACACCAGAAGCAGTTGCAGCATATACTAGGGACAAAGGCAAAGGAAGTAAACAAGAACAAGACAGAGCAAGCAGGAAGAGTAGATTTCCAGTGAGAACAGAACGTTCACACCAGAGTCACACCATTTGTATTATTTAATGGTCATCTTTGTAGGTGGACAGACCCATTGGAAATGGCTCAGATCCATTTCTCCATCATTTACTACCTCTGGATAATGTGGGCAAATGCCTTGTCTCTCTGAGCTATATTTTCCACATCAGTAAAATGGGAATAATAACTGGCCTTGTGGGGTTCTTGGAACGATTAGTGTGTAACATTCATCTTTTCCTTTGGATATGCAATGCTACTTCTGCCTTATGTTGGATTTTTCTCTAGATAAAACTCTCATTGATTTTATTTCAATGAGCATTATCTAAAATTGTGTTTAGTTTAGTTTTTTTTTTTTCCCCAGACCTACCTGAATGCTTTTGATAGTCTCATTCCCAACTTGTGTTTTCAATTTTCTCTTTATTTCTTAAGGCTATCAAACATACTTATTTTGTATTTGATCTGAATATTCCAACTTCTTTTTCTTTTTCTTTTTCTTACTGAAAGGGAGTTTTATTTAAAGAATCATCCCACATCAATTCAAATATAATTATGTCAAAGTAACCAATATAGTAAAAACTTACTCAGCAGCGCTCGCTATATGCAGCAGGAAATGGAGTGATAGGAAAAGGCAAGCATTCCAAGGCCTGCTAGACCATATTTATTATGTTGCTTATCTTCTCAAGGCCAATGGGAGGTGATTTGGTCATACTTAATAGAGCTGATTTTCTAACATGTCAGGTCTTTCAATATTAGGAGGTTAATAAATCTATTAATATAATTTAGGAAATAAAGTAGAAAATAGAACGTATGTTATCTCATAGATATCCAATGACATTTATTAGTATTAATCTCATTTTTAATTAAAAATGACCTAAAACAAGTTGATATCATCGGTTATTCTTTAATAAATTAAAGTATGAATTGGACAAAGAAATATCTAAGTAAATATATTTATTATTACATCAATAGGCAATATTACTTAAGCTTTTCACAGACTATGCTACACAGCACACCAGAAACTAGTATACTAGAGTGCCTAAAATAGATAAATCAGCCTTGCTAGAGCTGGACCCATTCCATTTCATATTGATACTTGTAAGAATTCCTTTTAAAAGCTGACTATTTCATCTGGGCTCAGAATCAATCTCCAATTTTCTGTGTGTGTGTGTGTGTGTGTGTGTGTGTGTGTGATGGATTTATTTATTTTTATTTTTAAAAATTTATTTATTGGGGTGCCTTGTTGGCTCAGTCAATTAAGTGATCAACTTCAGCTCGGGTCATGATCTCACAGTTCATGAATTTGAGTCCCACATCAGGCTCCGTGCTGACAGCTCAGAGCCTGGAGCCTGCTTCAGATTCTTTGTCTCCCTTTCTCTCTGCCTCTCCCCTGCTCACATTCTCTTTCCCTCTCAAAAATAAATGAACATTAAAAAAATAAGTAAATAAAAAATTATTTATTTTATTGAGGTATAATTGACATATAACATTATGTTAGCTTTAGATGTGCAATGTTATGGTCCAATATTTGTGTATATTTCAAAATGATCACCAGAATGAGTCAAGTTAATATCCATCTCCATACATAGTTATAGAATTTTTTTTCTTGTGGTGAGAACTTCTAAGATCTGCTGTCTTAGCAACATTCATATATATAGTATTATTAACTATAGTCACTATGCTGTACATTATACCCCTGTGACTTATTTATTTTATAACTTTTGACTTTCTTCACCCATTTCACTCCCTACCTCTGGCAACCATCAATCCATTCTCTGTATCTATGAGCTTCTTTTTGTTGTTATTTTTTAGGCTTTTTTAGATTCCACATGTGAGATTCCAAAGTGAGACCATACTTTATCTTTCTCTGTTTGACTTATTTCACTTAACGTTATTGTGTTACCCTGAAGGTCCATCCATGTTGTTGCAAATAGCAAGATTTCCTTTTTTTTTTATGGGTGAATAATTCCATTGCATATATATGCACGCATGAATTTACCCTTTTCTGCAAGACCCTAATCCTTTTTGGATTCCATCTTTATTTAAGGTAGTCTTTGATCCACCGGGCTCAAGGTCTTGTCTCAGTACCGGTCTAATTCTACCACCACCACCACCTTCAAGCTCTAGGACATAGAAATCTAATAATCCAGTGGTGCCGATATTCACTTGATTCCTTGTTTTTTGTTTGTTTATTCCTGACTCCAGTGGATTCTCTATACTCTTACAGTTTTAAAAATATGTATGAAATATTTTTAGATTTTGTGTTGTAAGGCTAGTGTATACTAGACTGCCATAATGGCAGAAACAGAAGTCTTTATAAATATTTATGGCTGTTTCTTTCACTTTAAATACAAGTACAATTCCATTGTGTGTATATATACATATGCATATATATGTATGTATCATATACATATATATGTGTATATATGGTATATATGTGTATGTGTATGTATATGTATATACATACACACCACAATCTCTTTATCCATTTATTTATTGGTGTATACTTAAGTTTTTTTCATCTCTTGGCTATTATAAATAGTGTTTCAGTGAACATAAGAATGCATATATCTTTTTGAGTTAGTGTTTTCATTTTCTTTGGATCATACTGGAAATACTGGATCATAGAATAGTTCTATTTTTAATTTTTTGAGGAACCTCCATACTGTGTTCCACAGTGGTGGAAAATGATTCCAGATTATAACATCTGTTTTGGGCCCCTAAATCCTAGTATCTATTTGTCAGTCTTGGGCTCCAGAATCCCTACACAAGCTTAGCCAAGTTTAAATTTTAACTACTTTACTTCTTTTTTTTTTAGTTTTTTTTAACGTTTATTTATTTTTGAGACAGAGAGAGACAGAGCATGAACGGGGGAGGGTCAGAGAGAGGGAGAGACAGAATCCGAAGCAGGCTCCAGGCTCTGAGCTGTCAGCACAGAGCTCGACACGGGGCTCGAACTCACGAACTGTGAGATCATGACCTGAGCCGAAGTCGGCCGCTTAACCGACTGAGCCACCCAGGCGCCCCACTACTTTACTTCTTTTATAGACATTTCATGGTTTATTAAAAATTTGAAATGATTTCATTCTTTACTTGACTGGTCTAGTCAAGTATATGATTGAGAAGTGACCAGAAATTCTAGATCACAAAGTTTACATTGAAAGAAAGAAGATGGGCTGGTTTTAAAAGCTAAGAGAAAAGGAGAGACACTGGGCAAAAATGTATTTTTTAACACAAAAGGATAAACATAATGTTTTTGTTCATGGTATGTAACAATTTGTTTTTCACAGAGACAACTATAAATGATTTACAACAGGTTATCTGATCCTAAGCTTTTCAATCATATGTGATTAAAATGGTAAGTTAATATGAAATGAAGGAAAATATTGATCAAAAACATTTGAAATATAGATGGAGTTGTTCAGTTAGAATATTGAAGCTGTGCTTTATTTCATATATCTAAGAAACATTTGGAAACTCTAATGGTAGAATCTATAGCATTATAACCTACTCAACTATGTAGGGCAAATTACTTCTTTTAAATTTGTGGCTACTCTTAAGGAATACATTATTTCATTCAAATATAAGATTAGGATTTTGAGATATATTGAATTTTAGAAGAACTATTATTGTGAACTCCATCTTAAACTCTGTGAGAAAATATTTACACATCCTGAGAATGTGATAGAGATTTTGGGTACAACAATATGCAAAATCTGAAAGTAAATATCAAAATATGGCTTTTCTGTCTTTGTGGAGAAAAAAAGTAATTGGGAGAAAATACTGTCTTCTTGACTCAGGGAGCACCTCAATTTGAGTTATATTTAAAGTTTAGTTTATCAAGTCTTGTTGATAAAGGTGATACTCCACACAGTTGAACATTGGAAAATAGATGGGTGTGAAGAGCTAGGATGTAATTTGTTTTTCTTGACGTCTGTGAAGAAGCTAGAATTAATCAACAGCACATGGCAGCTTGCACACAGGTTTGGTCACTACTGGGGGCTTTCTGTTCTTTTGTTCTGGATGACTCTGTCAACAGTAACATTTTTCTTGATCTCCAATTCATCTGCTGTATCTCTAGTGTTGCTTTAGCCCACTAAAAATGTGGTCATCTTTTCCCAAAGTAATATCCTATGAGTAAAAGCTTAAATTCGAATATCTGTTTTGAAAGTAATGAATTCTAAAGAGCACCTTGAGATGGTAATCAAATCATTCCAGGAAAAAAAAAAAAAAAGGCAGAGAGTTTAACAATATCCGCAAGCTGAGGTTGCTTGAAAACACACAATACGAACTGAAATTTGAGCATGTTTCTACCCTTTAGACATTATAAACTTGCCATAGCACCCTGCTGTGGGGACAGCTTTGGTGCCCCAGAAGTAAGAGTTTAGCTGTGATTAAAAGATTGAGGTCTGTGCCTTGAAGTGACAGATTCATTTTTTGCTAGGTTTTCCCTGTTAATTCTAGGCTTGACAGCTCCACCATAAATTAATCTAAATGATGGCAGACTGCTACAAGCCTGATCATTGTCTTGCAAAAAAATCATAAAGTACTATTGAAAATTCTGACATCTCTATCACAAAATGCTATTCCCATTTGGTAGAAACTTGAACAAGGCAGGTAAAACCACAGGAAATTGCAGCTCCCTCAAGGCTGGTGGGGAAATAGAGATGTGGACACACACACGGAGCTAATGGGGAGAATGTGCCTGACTTCTGTGATCCTCAGTGTTGGTCTTCTAGTAGTTCATGACAATGTAATTACATCCTGCCTGCTCAATTTTTCTTATAACCAAGGTTGATAACTATAAACCACTGTTTATGATTGTGAATCACAGCCTGAAGCAACGTGGCATGGACATTGATTGCAGAGAAATATGAATAGCAGATGATAACAGATTGATTGACTCAATCTGAACCCTATCACAGACCAGTTAAGACATCAGAAAATCCAAGCACCACCTAAAATCAATCTTAGCTTCCTAGGAAGAGACCACACAAATACAGAGTGAACGGGTCCAGTTGTCCAGTGAAGACTTCGTAGCCTCATTAGCCCTATTCATACCTATAAGATGATCCTTCTTCTGGCAATTAGCCTTCTCTGCAGACGTGAGAGTAGGTACCAGAAGTTAGAGGTGGCATTTTCCGTTTTCTGTCTGTGTTTGGCAAGCCCCTTCCCTTCTCATTTTTATAACTCACCCTGTGTTCTTGAGTTTGGAGCTCCCTGTTTCTGTGATTAGAAAGCCTAGAGATATTTTCATTTGTGGTCACTGCTTATAACATTAGGTTGCTGAATAGTCAAGAATTAAGCACATCAACTGTGCTAACTTAAAATGCTAAGGCAAAGAAGACAAAAGAAAGGGAGGAAGAGAAATGGGAATAAATATCTATTGGAAACAATATTTTTTCTCCAAAGCCAACTACCATTATCTATAAATTCATATACTATGTAAACTCAAAGAGGTAAGGCCCAATCTGGTCCTTAGATGTATTTTATGTGGCCAACACAGTGTTTTAGTTATATTTAAAATTTGAATGCCCTTTTATGGAGCCTATACTTTCCAGGTAGTTCCATCTCCCTCCACACCTTGTTGTCTGATACAAGGTGTGTTTACCTACCTGACAGCTGAAGGCAGTTGAGTTGTGACACCTCCCCCCCCCCCGCCCCCCGCCGTGGTCTAACACCATCCAATAGATTGATTTGGAAACATTGACTTTTTGAGGAAAACAGTTGCTGAAATGTAACTTATTATATGCCAAGTACTGAACCTGACACAAGCCAAACAAAAGATTTTATAATTTAAGGCAGCGATACATACCATGAAGAAAAATAAATTCAGTTAAGGAAACAGAGCAAGAACACAGGACAGCCACTTTAGGAATGGTCTAAGAAGACTTCTCAGAGGACAGGATATCAGAGCAAAAGTTAAGTGATGTAAAAGAGTGAGCCTTGTAAACATCTGGGGGAAGAACTTTCCAAAAGGAGGAGTAGCAACTGTAAATACCCTGAAGAGAAACAGGAAGTAGACCAGTGTGGAGCAGTGGAGGCAGAAAGTGATATACACTGTGATGAAGCACTTAAGTGCCAGATTGCTTAGGTCTTACAGGCTACTTCAAGACCAGGGGAAGCCACTGGAAGATTTTCAGCAAGAAAATCAAGTAATTTAACTTATATGGTAATAAATAGATAATTTTTATTCATAAGTGGTACATAAATATTTCTTTTTTGTTTGTTTGTTTTTTAATATGAAATTTATTGTCAGATTGGTTTCCATACAACACCCAGTGCTCGTCCCAACAGGTGCCCTCCTCAATGCCCATTACCCACCCTCCCCTCCCTCCCACTCCCAATCAACCCTCAGTTTGTTCTCAGTATTTAAGAGTCTCTTATGGTTTGGCTCGCTCCCTCTCTTTTTTTTTTTCTTCCCCTCCCCCATGGTCTTCTGTTAAGTTTCTCAGGATCCACATAAGAGTGAAAACATATGGTATCTGTCTTTCTCTGTATGACTTCTTTCACTTAGCATAACATTCTCCAGTTCCATCCACGTTGCTACAAATGGCCATATTTCATTCTTTCTCATTGCCACATAGTATTCCATTGTGTATATAAACCACGATTTCTTTATCCATTCATCAGTTGATGGACATTTAGGCTCTTTCCGTAATTTGGCTATTGTTGAGAGTGCTGCTATAAACATTGGGGTACAAGTGCCCCTATGCATCAGTACTCCTGTATCCCTTGGGTAAATTCCTAGCAGTGCTATTGCTGGGTCATAGGGTAGATCTATTTTTAATTTTTTGAGGCACCTCCACACTGTTTTCCAGAATGGCTGCACCAGTTTTCATTCCCACCAACAGTGCAAGAGGGTTCCCGTTTCTCCACATCCTCTCCAGCATCTATAGTCTCCTGATTTGTTCATTTTAGCCACTCTGACTGGCATGAGGTGGTATCTGAGTGTGGTCTTGATTTGTATTTCCCTGATGAGGAGCGACGTTGAGCATCTTTTCATGTGCCTGTTGGCCATCCAGATGTCTTCTTTAGAGAAGTGTTACAATATGTTAGGAAACATCTATTGAGCACCTACTGTGTGCAAAGTCCTATGCTAAGTTCTGTTCGAAATATAAAGTTTACTTAATACATGGTGCCTGGCTCAAAAAGTTTAGACACCATTTTCTAACATCCATTCACTGGTCACTGAGTATTTTCTGCCATGTCTCCAAAATACGTTTGTTACATTTTTCTTCCTATTATTAAAAAACAAATTAAGAACCTTAGTTTTGTTATTGATCAATAACTATGACACATAAACCTGCTTCTAATGGAGCTCCTATGTCACTCCTTTTACTTTTTTATTAATTACCTTGATTTAAAGAAACGCATACTGCAATATGAAGGTTCACAGCTCCAGAAAAAAAAAAGGCAAAAGAACTTTGAAATGAGTTTGAGGAAACAGATTCTTAAACACTGCCAGCACTTCCTCATCCTGCTGAAAGCTGATATTGTTTTTGATGCTCAGGAAATGATTCCTATATGGAAGAAGTGATAAACAAGTCTGCATCCTACTGCAGTAACTCAATAAAAGATCGTGTTTGCTGTTTCACTTCTGAGGATCACTTCATAATTGTGGAGCTGTAGCAAATTAGCATCATGGCTTCTCTTACCCTATTTTGTAGAATCTTTGAGTGTGACTGGCAGGGTCAATGGAACGCTGAGCAAGAACAGGCTGATTTACATATGACAGAGACAAGGATAGGGACAGGGAAAGCCCTGAACAAAATTGCAGAAAGAATCGTCTCACATCCACACGTCATACATGCAGTGCTCTTGTACAACCACATGTTATATTATACACAATAAAATTATAACCATATATTATATTATACAATAATATAAGGTATTATTGAATATTCCTCTCAAAAGCATCCACCCCTGAAACCCATCCGTCAGAATTACTCTGACCTCTATCCGCTTTCCTCAGAGCCCTCTCTCTGATAAATTTCCCAAGTCTGTTTGCCATGATATTTCCATTCAATAACATAACTGCTTTTTAAAAGAGGTGCTTATGCCTTCTCCAAAGGAATAACTTGAATGGTGACATTCTAGATGCAATAGGAGGCAACATAAGAGAGTTACAGACAAGACGCCTTTTGATCCCCTTGGAATACCACCATGTGATGTCTAATGTGTGGTTATTAAGTACATGTTACTGCCTACTGCCCTGACTGGACATGGTAAATGCTATGCAGTTCTATTACTTTCATTACTGAAGACTGGATATTCATTAGTTAATCCTCATTTTAGCCACCACTACAGTGAAACAGGAACTGAAGTAGGAAAGTAACTTTTTCTGTCCCTTATCCCAGCCCACGTGAAGCCAAAGCTGACAGGCACCTGGTGTGGTGCCGTGGAAAGAACTTTGGAGTTCAAGGACCTAGGTGAGCCCTCCATGTCCACTGCTTGTGGAAAAAGAGGCATGGGGCAGGTCCCTCAGTCTCTGAGACTCTTAACGTCATCTGTAAAATCCCACAGAGTTGTTGTGAAATCTAAACACAGAATATATGTTAAAATGCTTTGTAAACTGTAAAGCACAAGGCAAATGATGCTATTTTCATTTTAAGCAAAAATAGAATAAGGGCAGATGAAGATTTCAAGATCCTCTTTTAGATTTTTCTTTTTAAAGTTTCTCTACCTTTTTTGACAATCTGTTTTCATTATGGCTGATTACTTGAGGAGTTTCTCAGGAGACTTTTCTGAACAAATACATGAGTTTTATCTCAGTGTCTCACCTTCTTCCTCCCTTATGTGCCTTGGCATTTCTTCTGGGCTTTCTCTGGTCACGCAGGAAGTTGACTTCAAGTATTCCTGAAGAACCTTTTGTGTATATTGTCAAATTAACCATCACTGTTTCATCATTTTGTTTCTTCTTTGAAAAAATTACGCAAACAAGTGAAGTTAGTTTTTTTCTTTATTTTGTAAATATAAGTCATCTACATTAATCATTAATCATACATCTCAAACTAAAGCGTATTCTCATATAAATTTCATTAGCATATGATCGAGTAAAGGCAGGACTTATATTTTGGATTGTTTTCTGGAGAACTCAATGGAAAAAAGCCCTATTTCAAGTACAGATGTGGTAGAGCATCATCCTGACATAATCCTATGAAGAGAATACTGCATTACATAGTCTTTGCATCAGAAACTGGCATGGGGTGTATCCTCACAGAATCTCATAATCATGAAAGGTATGGAGGGCCATCCAGTCCAACTTGATCACGGATCAAGAATACACAGGACACATGATTTAACCTGTGACATAACCTACTTTCCATATCTTGCCTAAGTTGATGGCTCCTTATCTGAACTATAGTTTGCACTTAATAAATGTTAGCTAAGGAAATTGAATAATTATCCCACTATTCTTTCCCTGTCAAAAAAGAAACTTTCTGATATCATTAGTCTATTTTCTGATTAATTCCATTCACATCATGCTTTTATTCACTTTTTCCACCAATAGAATGTGGATCCTCTCTTTCCGTTTATACAGAGATTGCCTACTTTAAACTTCAGCTCCAAGCTAATCCCCACCCAGAGATAACATCTGCATTGAGTTCTTCCTTCTTACCTGAACTTTACCATCTTACATCTGTATAGATACAGATAACATATATATTTCCTGAGACGTTATATACAATGCTTTTATCACTAAATAAGGCACAATGACATGTCTGTCTTACAATTTTCATTTTTGTTTTGACTATGTTATTTTGTAGAGGACTCCCCTTTTTTCTTTTTCTTTTGGATTGCCCCACTGTGACCAGTGAAGGGAAGTACATAGATAGAATAGATGCTAAATAAATCTTTGTGCTTAACTGAATAATAAGAATGTATGAGGACTTATGTAATAAACTGTTTACACTTCTTGTATTGAAAGTGTGATGTAATGATATTAAATAATAGTTTAAGTCACTTCACTCTAACACAATTATTTCTACTTTTGCAAATTACCTTCCACGCCTTTCCCATATCTATAAATATTTTATATAATCGTTATCAGAATGTACTTACATTTCATATTCTGAATTTTCATTTGTATTTGGCATAATCACTTCAGTAATTTTACATAATCTCCATGATTATCATGTTACCTGTACAATACTATACAGCATAATATTCCCTTTATGAGAGAACCATAGTTTTATTAATCTATTCACTCATTATTAAACTTTTGACCTTTTCCCATTTATTTTTCATTTGTAACACTTCAGTGAAGACCTTCATAACAAAGGGTTGGTTTTTTTTTTTAATTGTTTCACTTGAATTATTTCGCTCAGATACATTCTAGGAATGCCTTGATTTGGTAAGAAGACACATTTAATATTCATATTAAGTGTTATGTATTGCTTCACAAGGGGCTTATACAACCATTTACAATGTGTCCAGCAGGATATAGAGTACTCTCAAGGGAAGCTTCTGGAGGAGTGACCACAACTTACCTCCCAATCAAGAAAGTGTCACCATCATCTTATTCTTAGCATTTATTGAGCAATTTGTCTGTGCTGGGCAATGTTCTAAGTGCTTTGAATACTTATTGATTATCCAGTTTGAATCAAGTATTATTATTATTAT
This sequence comes from Herpailurus yagouaroundi, assembly GCF_014898765.1. NCBI lineage: Eukaryota > Metazoa > Chordata > Mammalia > Carnivora > Felidae > Herpailurus > Herpailurus yagouaroundi. The sequence goes on from NW_024412388.1 coordinate 92,278,642, forward strand.
GCTTTTACAGGTAAGAGTGGCTCAGAGCACTACATTCCTGCCTAAGGTCAATTATATCGTCAAATACAGAACCTGGAGTCCCAATCCAGATCTGTCCAATACACACCTAATAATTTCTCTCTTTTTTTTTTTATCACCCACACTCATTATTTCAAAAAGTATTTTCCAAAATATAGCACCTTTAGCGCTGATGGGAAGCAAAAAATTTTTACACAATGCAGTTATATATTCACTTTGATGAGTATTTAAAAAATATTAGAACAATCGTGTCTTGAATAGCATTGGATTAACAATATAATTAAAATTGATTTCACCTGTTACTTTTTACTTTTTTGAATGTAGCTAGTTAGGAAATTCTAAGTTATATATGTGGTTTGCATCTGGGGCTTTGTCATGTGAGTGTTTGTGTCTGTGTTTGTGATGTGAGCCACATTTTTATTACAAAATGTTGACTTAGGGGTGCCTGGGTGACTCAGTTGGTTAAGCATCCAACTTCAGCTCGGGTCATGATCTCACAGTTCGTGAGTTCGAGCCCCTCATCGGGCTCTGTGCTGACAGCTCAGAGCCTGGAGCCTGCTTCGGATTCTGTGTCTCCCTCTCTCTCTGCCCCACTGCTGCTCATGCTCTGCCTCTCTCTCTCTCTCAAAAATAAATAAACATTAAAAAAAAATTTTTTTAAAGTACTGACCTAAAAAACAGTTGAGATCCAGTGTATTGGCTAGGAATATGGAGCATAGTTCTTCTCCTGAAAAACTTCATTCAAAATGTTCAAAGTCAATCCTAGAATTTGTCTTCATTCACACTATAACTCCGTAACTTGAACCTGCAATAAGAATTGTCTCTTCCCTCCTCAAAAAAATAAATAAAAATTTCAAAAGATGATACCTACCAATAAAAGACAGCCAGAGGACCACCACCGTGGTGAATGATTTACTGATGCTACACATAAATCCTTCTTGGCAGTCCAGAGCCCATAAGAAAAAAGAAAAAGGCCCTATTTTTGAGAAGTCAAACTATAATAAAAAAAATTATACACATGAATGAATATACTTATTCATTTGCATATAGGTAAACCAATAAAACTTTATATATGCATATTTTACCATCACTTACCATATGTGATGTAATGATGCCTATAAATAAAAAAATTCAAATTCAGCCATAATATGGAATAGACAGAATCTTCAATGAAACATAATCATATTTTTGCATATTTTTTCTATATGCCACTTGGCATAAGGTATGATTTGTAAGAACTACTTAACATAATCCCTCAGGATCTGAATTCATAAGAATTTAAAATGTATTTTAAAGGTCTAAAACTACATTGAGTTTGTTTTGCTTGGGGGAGGGCACATTTTAAGCATACCACTGTTATGTTCAAGCATTATTTTATTTTATATTCTTTCAAAGCTATATTAAACAGTATGAAATTAACCTCTCTTGTTTCTCCAGCAGCAGTAAACAATTCAACAGAAATTCAATTTTCTTTCAGTTCATAAATGTACTATATTCCCCACTGTGTCAAAGTACCTTCTCTACTTTACCTCTTCAGTAAGCTGATGACAGATAAAGATCCTGCTACCCATGTCTGTTCTAGGCAACAATAGCAGTCAGCCTAGATCCGTAACAACTCTCCTGGGTAGTTCTGTTGGGGGAGTAGGGGGTTGCAGAATAAAAACATAGCAGAGAGTTAAGTAAGATTTTGAATGGTATTGTAACCATGTCCAGTCAGATGGTAATTTAATCTCTACAATTTTAGACCTCCCACACAACGAATTGTTCCCTTTCAGTGGCACGGTAGGGAGAAGAGTGCAGGGTACCAGCTGGCAGTTGCTGCTATGGAATACTACCTATAAATATAGATCGGAAGTTTTGGGTCATCACTCCCATCTCAGAAGGACTTTTATAGGATGACTACTAAGCAGATGTAAGGGCACTTTTAATTAAATATAGACCCAAAAATCTGTCTCAAAGTAAAGTTTGCTGTGACACATTCTCTCCAGAGACCTGGAAATTCATAGCTAAAATTAACTTTAGAACAAAAAGGTTTAGAGTCAAGGATGATATTCCAGAGGGTCACAAAATGCCAACCTGGGGTTATAGATCTGTAGGCAAAAGCTCCAGTAAGGCTGGCGGGGGGGGGGGGGGGGGGGTTGTGCGCACACGTGTAGGAGTATTTATATTTAAAGTCACTCAGAATGAAAGGATAAAGTCAGACTTCAAATCTTTTCCAAGTTATTAACATATAAGCTACTGGGATAATAGGAAATCTTCCATACTTTATATCTAGATTGAAACGATGCAGAGTTAATTCATCTTGTCTCTTGGGGATTTAAGATGTTTTCTAATTTTTAACTTTTTTTCTGGGGAATTAGGAGAAATTATATGGAATAATTTTGACATACCTATTTCAAGATGTTTTCAACTCATTTTGTCCATGAAGACAAATGTAGACCTTTACATTTTTAGTCATTGAGAATCCACTTTTGTAATCCAAGAAGCCTTGGTTTCTCTGTCAGAGTAACTGTACAGCATCTTGATTGAATACTTATAAATTTCTTAAAATGTATATTGCTTGCTTGATCTATTGAATAAGCATATATTCATTATTCCTCTTTTACAAAGAGCTGCGAAGCAGGAACAATGTCTTTCAGCTGTTCTCTGTGTGTCTAGCACACTATGGGTGCTTAATAAATGTTTAATGACATTAAGGCATATGATAAATCACTACTGTCCTACAGATATAATTGGAAAAGGAACTGCAACTTGAACGGGGACTAGGGCATTTGAAACTTGTTCCTGCCCAAAGCAGGAAGTGTAGATCTTAATAGTTGCCCAGAAACGATTTTTATTTTTTAAATATACAGGACCCTAAGAAATGGAGGTAGGAAGTAGAAACATGCAGATTTGAAATTCCTTGAAGAAGGGCACTGAATCTTCTGAATATTTAACACCAGTATGCCTGGTTCATATCAGATACTCAACAAATAATTGTTGACTGAATCATTATTGTTATGGCCTAGCAAACTTTATGTGTAACCGTGACCAGATTTACCCTCAGGAAAATGTTTTCCTGTGCTAGAATATCACTGTACATATATGTCCCTGGTGTATCACAATCAAGCCAAGAATATCAATGGTATTCTTACAGAATGACAGCTTTTTTCTTTTGTAAAACAGGCAAGTTTATGATTATAAATTATAAACTTAATATAGCATATTATATTTATATATTTATTAATATATATTAATATAAATGTACAAATATAAACTATAAAATAATAAATAAAACAAAATATATTACCAATATATATGAGCCATCTAGGTATCCCCTAGTTACTCTATACTAGATCTTTAAATAAAAATGGCCAAAACATCCATCCAACATATAGTAGGAAACCCTTTATTCTATCCCAGATACATCATTTCCAGGGTTCTTAGAGAATTTTTCTATCTCCTAATTACTTTTTGTTCCATTTTCCTATTTCTATGATCTTCATTGTGTCTCTCCTCCCTTGGTGTATCCTTGTGTCTCTCCTCTCTCCTTCCCTTCTCTTCTCTTTTTTCCCTTCCCTCCCATCTCCTCCCCTTCCCTCCCCTCCCCTCTCCACCACATGAACATAGTGTGTGCAACTGGGATGAATCTCAGTCCGCAATCTCAGGTGTGCAAAATACCACACTTCTTGATTTCCTTTACCTAAAGAAAAAAGAATGGGTGACAGAATTTTTTAATACATGTTGCTTATTTCACCTTCCTTCATAACATTCCTGTGTGGTAAGCATTGTTGCTAACCCCACTTTACAGGTAGGGAAACTGGGGCTGAGAGGAGTTAAGTAACTTATCTAAAGTTTCACAGATGATAAATAAAGTGCTAAGAGTTGAATTTAAGACTCCTGGTCTACTCTTATGTTTGACTTCTAAGTCTGCTATGATTCATTGCCTCCCTCATTAGAACTACCACATAAGTGATATACTAACAGTGAGCACTCACTGAGCACTGTGTAACAACATTCTTATGATCTTTCACATGTATTATTTTATCTGATATTAACATACCATCCCAGCTTCTTTTTGATTAGTGTTAGCAGGATACATTTTTTTCTTTCCTTTTGTAAGCAGCATATAGTTGCTCTTTTTGATCTCTCTCTTTTTTTTTTAATGTTTGTTTATTTTTGAGAGAGAGAGAGAGAGAGACAGATAGACCATGAACGAGGGAGGGGCAGAGAGAGAGGAAGACACAGAATCCGAAGCAGACTCCAGGCTCCGAGCTGTCAGCCCAGAGCACCATGCGGGGCTTGAACACACCAGCTGTGAGATCATGACCTGAGCTGAAGTTGGATGCTTAACCAACTGAGCTACCCAGGCGCCCCTGATCTCTATCTTAATAGGCTGTTAGGATTTAGATTTAATGTGATCGGATGTTGCGATTTGGATTTAATGGTTAGGTTGAACTCTAATATCTTGATATTTATTTTCCATTCGTCCCATTCTTTTTGTTCCTTTTCCTCTTTTTCTGCATTTGTTTGACCATTAATCAGTTGCTCCTAGTTCATCTCTGCCTAGAAAATAATGATGGTAGGGGCGCCTGGGTGGCGCAGTCGGTTAAGCGTCCGACTTCAGCCAGGTCACGATCTCGCGGTCCGTGAGTTCGAGCCCCGCGTCGGGCTCTGGGCTGATGGCTCAGAGCCTGGAGCCTGTTTCCGATTCTGTGTCTCCCTCTCTCTCTGCCCCTCCCCCGTTCATGCTCTGTCTCTCTCTGTCCCAAAAATAAATAAACGTTGAAAAAAAAATAAAAAAAAAAAAAAGAAAATAATGATGGTAATTGCAGTGGTTAATGTGTATTAAGTATTTATATTGAGCTAGTAACTCTTGTAAACACTTACTCTTATTAGCTCATTTAATCATCACAACATCCATATAATACTAATATTATTATTATGCCCATTTTATAAAAGGGGAAGCTGAGGCACTGAGACGATAAGAGGATTGTCCAAGGCCGGCATTCCAACCAGGAAACCCTGCCCTGATGCCCACGCCCCAACCCACTCTGCTCTGTTACCTTCTGCCCAGATCCTCTGAACTTCAGAATGTATATCCATCATGAAGTCTGCTTTTTCTCTGAGTTTCTGACATGCTTTATTCTGAATTTATTTTGTATGATGAGGTGATTTCTAACCTGGTTGCTGAACAAATGAACTTCATTCAATAATTTCTCGGCTCTCTCAGTCCCAACCTCTAGGCTTCTCCTGCTGCTCCCCAGCTGGCAACCCAGGCACCTGTAAGTGCTTGCTCTTCACATTCGTCCCCTGCTCTTCATATTCACAGCTCTGTTCACTCAGAACTATTGGAGGAATACCTCTTCCTCAATTAAATAATACCTCTTCTTTTCCCCCTTATTTATTAGTTTCACAGCACAGCCTCATTTAGACTAACAGTGAGGCAGAGCGAGCTAAAAGATGCTACTTTGCCAGGAGATTAAAGTCCCCTGAGCTGATATATGTGAATCTGGGGTCCCTCTGACCCCTCTCACCTGCTTACAAGGGGCTCATCAGGTGCTTGCTACATACCCATTTCCCTCAATTATGGACACCGTCTCCCTTAAAACAAAGTTGTTAAATTTAAAAGCACTCTGTGGAAGATTTGGAGAATACTGAAGAATCACATTGAGAGTGAATGACTAGTTTTAGAGTTCATGTTCAATCTTAAGTGGCTCCCACTTCCCGAAAGGCGTCACTCAGAGGCGACATTGTGGCCTGGGCAGAGAGGAGCATCTCTGTCATCACCAGCTGGAATCTCTAGCCACCACTACACCTCACATTCCAAGTTCCCCACTTCCTGGCTGCAGAGAGGGAAGAAAAACCTCCTTTCTCTCTCCAAAGCCCATCTAACTTCCTGCCTCAGGAAGACTGAGAACATTCAGTTCCTTCAAGAGAAATTCCCACCCCTACCTAGAGAATGTGATCACACCTCCTGGCCCTTGTGAAAACAGATGAGCCGTCCAACAGTGCGTGTCTTCAAGTCTGCCTCCAACACCCAGTCATGTTGGGTGTGCCCAGTTTGTCCCATTCCCCATTTTATCCCGAAAGTGTTTAAGAGGTCAGACCACCACATTCCTCCTGTTTCATATACTCCCCTTAATTTCCTACGAGCAAATGCTTGGGCGAAAGGTTACACATGTCTCCCAGGGGCAAGTGAGCATGACTTATGATTTAGTGGGGAGGCTCTTCAAAGGCTTGGATCTGCAGGTGACACACCAAATTTACACCAACCAGAAATCTTACTGGATCAAGCTGAAGCATCTGCATTCAAGTTAATTTCACAGGATCGGGGCTTTCCTGAAAACAGTGGGCAGGTCTTGGCATTCCTCTTCATGAATGAAAAGTTCACCAAAGTGTGCTTTCCAGATTTTGCTATGTAGATGTAATCTACTGCAGATGTTTCTAGCTGAGGCCCCAGGTGATAGTTTTGCAGCTTCAATAAATATTAACATACCTTTCCTCCTAAATATCTTCATTTAATGTAAGTACTTATTTTTAAAAAATGAAAAATGAGATTCTTTTGAATGCTTATAATGTGAAAAACTGAAGCTCAGAGAAATTAAACAACGTCTCTAAAGCTACACAGCTTCTTAAGCGGTGGCCAATAAACAAGGTGCTTCCCCAAGTGAACAAATGGCAGGTCATGGGGACTGCCTGTGTCAGCAACAGAAACACACAGCCTCTCAGCATATTGCCTGTGACCCTGAAGGATATTTTTGATGAGGTGAAAAACTGAGGCCATAGCTAGGGGGAGAAGCTCAATCTAGAGACATAGCCATGTGATTGCTTTAGGAGAAAGAGCCCTTCCTAAAGAAGAAGGGTATTGGAAGTGATCAGAATGAATACATCAGGGTCAAAGACTCCAAATCAAATTGTCAACAAATTCAGAAACCAGGATACGTGCACATTAATCCTGGTTAAACGTGGAGATTAGAATCTCAGATGCATAAGTGGGGGGGGGGGGGGCGGCAGCTTTGGAATAGAGTCACAGCCCTGGGAACTGGGAATAAGGTTGTTAAACCGAATGCGCCAATGCAGGAATGCAGAACTGGGTGTTGAGCCAATGTCTGGATCACAAGTAGAATATCAGGGAAGGAGAAAAACAAAGGTAGAGGTTCACAGATCAGGACAGACTAGAGACAGGGAGACTAGTCTGGCACAGCTGAGTGTCTTGACAGCCTTAAATCCCTAGAGCCACTGCAGAGGCACCTGTTCCTCCTGGCTCTGTCTGGCAGGTTGTGGGGCCAGCCTGCTTGCTTCCCGGCAGGGTCCTGACACCAATCAATGGTGACCGCTCGGTCCCACACAGACACCTTCATCGAACAGAGGGCACTCTGTCGGGCAGATTCACTGTCAGCCTCGTATCTTACTCTCTGTCATAAAGCTCTTGTGTTTACCAGTGCATTAAATATAACCCTGCAATAGAAAATCCTCATTTCCATGCTTGAAATATATTATCTAATGGCATATCTATTTGACTTTTACTACATGCCTTTCATTCCTCTAAGTGAGGTAATTGACCTTTACTTTGCTACCCTGTGGATTAAAAGGCTGCACCACACTCTGCATTTGATATTTCCAGTCCTGCAGGAGAAGCAATTTTTATTTACTTTTGTTGCAGAGATGCTCTTTGGGCGGGCCCCCAAACGAAAGGAAACCTCAAAGCCCAAGACTGCATTGTGGTAGTTATTGCCACCATCATGTGGTTTTTATTAGAAAAAGCACAGGTCATTTCATTTCTGTGGCCATCTCTATAGAATCTAAGGACCGTGGGCCTATACAACTTCCGGAACCTTCCACCTCAGTTTCAGATGACAAATCCTCACTCCCTGCCTCCAGTGCTGTTGTTTAGGGATCAACAGCTTCATTCTTCAGATTCAGTTCAAGCACCCAAAAGTTTAAAATCCTGTCCAAACTACGCAATTTGTGTGAGAGCGGAAAATATTAGTGTTATCAATAAGAGTTTGAGCTCTCTGTCAGCCACATGGACCCAGAAATCTTTTGTGTGATAATTTGGCACTAGTGTTATGTAACTCTACAAGTTAGGAATCTGGAAGGTTTGGCTTTCTCTGGTGCCCCTTTAGTTCCCTTCCCAAAACCAAAATGATGACAAGAATAATGAAGATGATGGTGATGATGAAGATGGTGATAATGACAGCCAACATCTACTGCGTGCCAGGCATTGTTTTTAAATGTTTTGAAGGAGCGCCTGGAAGGCTCAGTCGGTTGTCTGACTCTTGATTTTTGGCTCAGGTCATGATCTCGCAGTTCATGAATTCAAGCCCTGCATCAGGATTTTCTCTCAGTGTGGAGCTTGCTTGGGATTTTCTCTCTCTCCCTCTCTCTCTGCCCCACCCTGCACCCTCTCTCTTTCTTTCTCTCTCAAAATAAATAAATAAATATTTTTAAAAACTGCTTTGAAGATAATATTTTGGCATTTGAGTCAGGTACTATTATTATCCAGTTTTACAGATGATGAAACTGATGCATGTAGAAGTTAGGTAACCTGCCCAAGGTCACACTGCAAGCAGGTAGTAGAGCCAGAAACCAAACTGAGGCATTTTGGAACTTGAGAGGCAGAAGATCCTAATACAAGTTTGGATCCTAATGCATTTGGACAAGCTGTATATACAATGAGGGTACTTCACTAATTACCCATCCTGTTTCTAGAGAGTTGTCAAGCTGGATCTGTTAGCCTCTAGAGGTATAAGATTCCTTCCTGAACACCCCAGGAGAGATTCAGAACCCCAGGGAAAAGTAGTCAATCAGTAAAACCCTGTTACATAAGGAACAAGACACGCTCCAATGTGCTAACTAAACGATCAACAGACATACACGATGTGTGCAGAGAGCTTCTTACTACTAGGACAACACTGATCCAACAATCTAGCAGTGTCCCTTTCTGTGGTTCTTCTTGCAGTCTACGAATGCTTTTCTGTCTTCCTAGTTCAGAGTGACCCAAGACAAGGATCTGGATGCAAATGATATATTTGGGAAGTAATTCAGGAAAGCATTGTGAGGAAATGGGGAATAAATGGAGCAAGGATTAAAGTCAATCAGGGTGCTCTTCCCAGAACTGGCTCCCTAAGAGGCAGGGAAACTGGAGTATTTATCCTCAAACACTCAGGGGTTGCTCCTGGGGAGTTAATTCACCTCTCCCTTGTAAAATTTGCTGGCCAAGTACCAAGCATGCGGAGGCAAGAAATGAGGATCATTGCAGGGACAATGATGATGCTTTTACTATATACATTTGTATCCTTTCACACCCCAAGTCCTATCCCCCTCTCTGTTCCTTCCTATGGAGAGGCTTTGATCACCTGTTAAAACCAAGCCAAAATCTTTGGGAACTAAAAGCAAAGTAGAGCTCAGTTTTTGAAAACTTGAAGAAAAAAATATTGGCTTACTTTGTTTAAAGTATTGCTAGTGGGAATATTAAAACAAGTTTGCTTTTATATATTACTACATGTAAATTCTCTAAGTCTGAGTTTTATCTTAATCTATAAAATGGGGAGAGTGATACCTGCCCACCTCTCTCTTACAACGTTGCTATACAGATGAAATAAAACACTGCTAGAAAAATGTACTCTTACGAATGTACATTTAAACACAGAATTAAGCTCAAAAACTGCTAGCCAATTTATTATTTTATTGTTATTATTGCTATTATTATTTCTCTGATCTTGTGTTTCCCACATTTCCACAGTGAGGGAATGGGACTGGATAATTCTTTCAACAAATGCTTACAAAGAGCCTACTCCAGACCAGGCACCATGAAAGGTCCTTTTCAGGAACTGGGGGTTTAGCCTGCCCATCACCTGACCTCATGAAGTTCAGAGTCCTGATCCCTTTCCTTCATACTGTAGTGCCTCACAACGCACTCAAGTTTCTTCTCATTCTTCTGTTAAATATAAAACAAAAATGAGAAGACCTCATGACCTTAGAGTAATTGAGGTGAGACAGCAGGTCCCTTCTTTCTGTGGATTATTGTTCTGATATCGTTCAGAAATAGTATAAGCTTAGCCACCGGATCTTATGTATTATAAGCATTTAACAAATATTTCATAATGATTGATGATGACAGCCAGATGGGAATTAAAACTTATCAAGTTTACCTTTTTATGATCTGTTCATGGTGGCACTTGACATGCTATCTCATTCAAAAGTCAAAATAAAGGGTCACCTGGGTGGCTCAAGTGGTTAAGCATGCGACTCTTGATTTCGGCTCAGGTCATGATCTCACACTACATGGGATGGAGCCCTGCATCATGCTCTGCACTGACAGCACAAAGCCTGCTTGGGATTCTCTCTCTCTCTCTCTCTCTCTCTCTCTCTCTCTCTCTCTTTCTCTCTGCCCTCCCCAAGGCACACACACACATACACTCTCTCTCTCAAAATAAATAAACATTAAGAGAAAAAGACCCAGCTCTTAGTTTCATTGATATAAAATTAAATTAATTAAATAATTAAAAAATAAAAAATAAAATAAAATAAAACCTAACAAAGTCATTCACTTTCATCTCTATGTTACAGGTGAGGAACTAGCTTAAGGTCAAAGAGTTTAAAAGTGATCATAGGGATATTCAAATCTAGGTCTTTTCTAACTCCAAAATACAGCACGATTTTTGCACCTTAACTTAAAAAGTCAGTTCATTTTACTGAAAACAGAAACAAAACAAAACAAAACACTTTTTATAAAAATCATGTAAGGTTAGAACCGGCATACTTTGAAATTATCCAGCATATTCTAATGCCTACCTCCTAATGATAACATATGTCTGTTTTGCAAGTCTAAATCCTTGGCAGAAAAATCTGGTTGGCCAGACTTTTCCAAGCCAGGCCATAAATTTTGGGTTGTTGAGCAATTTCTGTAATGACTGCTTATGGGTAATAGGTCCAGTCTAGTTCAATCATTTTGGGAGGTGGAAGAATCATGGGGAACTAACATGGCATATTGTATTAGGATCTTTTGGTTGCTAGTGCCAAAAATAAATAAATAAGTAATTCAAACTAGTTTAAACAAAATAGAGTCTATTTTGGCTCACATAGTTAGGAATCTGGGACACAGTTAGATTCAGACAGGCTGACAGCATGAGCTACACAAAGTCATCAGGATATTGTCCCTATCTCTTGGCTTGTTCTCCTCTGTCTTGGCTTTATTCTAGGCTGAGATTCTCCATGTCATGGACAAGATGGCCATGAGCAGTTCCAGGCCACCTGCTACCAGAGTAGCAGTACCACAAGGAACAGGACTTTTTTTACCCTCATACTCTCAGCAAAGGCCCAAGGGTCCGTTTTCACAGGGATTAGGTCCTACTCCCATCCTTGAACCAATCATCATGTGTCCAAGAAGATGGAATGGATTGGTAGGCTGAGCTCAGCCTCTCTGCTCATCCCTGGAGCTGTAGGTTGGAATCCCCCACCTCAACCTCCCAACATGAAGATGAAAAAGGGCAGCCCCACAGCGTTGTTACCAAAGGAAAAAGAAGTAGGAATTTGGGGGTGCAAAAACTGCAATGTGCACCCCCATTTCAGTTTAGATATTGCCAGAGGTGGGGTAAATCACACAGCCAACGTAAGCCTTTTCTCACGCACAGACCAAACTTTTCACAATTCAAAGAAATTAGTCCCTCCAGCCAGTGTAACCCACCCAAAGTGAATCATCTATTTAGTGATTAAGCCCGGGTCTCTTGATCACCTATCACTTGACTCTAAAATATGACCATGATCCATGTAACATTATTGGAAATTTCACTTCTCATGACACCTCACTTCTCATACATTTGGTGCAGACCCCACCTCTGAATATTTCATTATATAAGTGAAGAGATGGTGATGGGGACAATATTATTAATCTCGTAGCTACCATCTGGTTATTTTTCCCTGACCACATCCTATCTGTTGGATCTTTTGAGAGTTCATTGCTGTTCTTCATTTCTATTCTCAGAGTTCTTTATTTCTTTGCTTTAAAGCCTTTGTGTCTAATCTTAAGTGACATACAGTTCAGGTCATCGGCCACAGCAAGTAAGATCAGTCTCTTTTACAGATGGGTTTTTTTTTTCTTTCCGTTCTCTGTGTGTGTGTGTGTCTGTCTCTCTCTGTTTCTCTCTCTCTCTTCTATCTTTTTTTTTTTTTTTTTTACTTTTAAACTTCAACTTTTTCAAGGCTTGCTGACAAAAGTAGGCCACCAAATAGGGGGAAAAAAACAAAGGCTTTGCTAGGTGCACCCTTCTCTATTGGATATTATTTTATTTCTCAGCAAAGGGAGAATTAGAAGAAAGCTATTTCCCCCAATTTTCCATACCACCCATGGGAATCTAATTCAATTTCCTCTCAAATTTTGTAGTGAAAAGTAAAAATATAGAATCAGGTTGCTGTAGTGTATTCTTTTGCACAGGTGTGACTTTATTTTTTATGTGATAAAACTGTTTATTCAGCCTGGTTCATTTTTAATCAGACTCTACTATAACTATTTGAGGAAATAAGACCTTTTTTGAATGGATGAGTGTACTTATTTAAAAGACCCCCAAGCTTACCTGACAATCTAACCTGATAGCGGAATCCTACAGTGTCAGAGGGTTCTTAGGTCTATAGCCAGAGTTTTACTGAACGGTGTGGCTTTGCAGAGCACAAGAGGACTTTAGGTTCATTCCTGTCCTATTTTTCTTTTGTCCCAGTTTCTCCTAGAAAAAAGGAGAATTATATTTTTTTAATCCAAGAAGTATATAAGAAATTATCATGGTATAGTTCAAATCAACTGGAAGTAAAAAATAGGTGAAAGAAATATTTCACTTATGTAGTTCTATAAAGAGAAAAAAAGAAATGTAACTTAGCAGTTGTTTACTGTAAACCGCAAAATGGATGAATATGTGTGAAAATAATAACCTGATTACATCAACAACCTTTATAATGGCTTCTTATATCAGGAATATATTTGGTTTCCAAAAACAGGATAGCTGACTGCCTTAAACAGGGTGAAGCTTGTTTGCTTCAAGTGAGAACACATGGGAGGTGGGCAGGCTGGGGCTCAGGGTATAAGACCACCATCAGGCCTTAGTTTCCTTCTGGCCTCCCACTTACCCATCATTAAATGGAATTTCCATTCTTGTGGTTGCAAAGCCTGGAGTCCCCCTAGCATTTCTGTCTGGATCCCAGACAAGAAGAAGGAAGAAATGGCAAAGTGAAAGGGGGCAAAAAAAAAAAAGGGGGACGGAATGATTCTTTTTAAGCTGTCCCTGTTTAAAAACTTTTAAGGGGCACCTGAGTGGCTCAATCAGTTAAGCGTCAGACTCTCGATCTCAGCTCTGGTCATGATCTCACCGTTTTCGAGTTTGAGCCCTGCATGGCATTCTGCACTAACAGTGTGGTGCGTACTTGGGATTCTGTCTCTCCCTCTTTCTGCCCCGCCCCCCACACTCTCTCCGTCTCTCAAAATTAAATAAACTTTAAAATGAATGAATGAATGAATGAATGAATGAATGAATAAATAAATAAATAAATAAAATAAAAACCTTCCAGAACACCCCACCTAGTGACTTCTGGTCACATCCCACTGGTCAGACTATATAACATGGTCAACCATAGAGGCAGGGAGCCTGGGAAATGAGTATTGTAGTTTCCTCACATGTTTTGTAGAAAAAATCAAGAGAGAAAGGGATGAAAAGGACTTTTAGATGGCCAAGCCATGAATTTCCCATCTCTCTCCATAATAACAGCTTGAATACTTCGTATTTACCAGAATCTGTAGTACATACTTCACGTGAACTATTCCATTTAATCATCATAGCAATCCTATGTGATAGGTACTAATAACAGTCCAAAAATATATGTGAGGAAACTGAGACTCAGATGGAGACACCCACCAGGTTCATGGCAGAGCTAGGACTTGATATCAGACCCTTTGTCTCCAGAGTCCAAGCTCTTAACACCATGTTGCCCTGTTTCTCTTATCTGGTTCCTTGAACAATGATCATCTCTATTTCTGGAACTGGAGACCCCTAAATTTTCTGTTTTCTCAAAAAGAATTAGAATGGAAAGGTTCGCCATGGATATATTAAACATCTAGGTTCATCTATTAGTTGCTAATTGGCCTTGGATTAGTTTAGTTTTAATTTAACAAGCTCTTTACCTCCCAATCTCCAGAATTGATTGGTTGTGCAGAGAACAGTGGCAGTCTCAATTGAGATAATTATCTTGTTATGTCTTTTATCCTTCAGCACCTCTTGTCTAACCAGATTCCTCATGAGTGTAATAAACAGGTCACAGAGCACCATCGTATACCTACTCCAATCTTAGAGAATGCATTATCTCGAATTTATAAGCTCCTATTTTTATTTTATTTTACAGTCATGGTATGCTAGTCTCCCTGGCAAGCTTTAGAAATAGAAAAGAGCTATTTTTAAGATTATGTAAAAGAACCAGTAGTTTAGCGAGTCATGTAATCTGAGGTTTCACTACAGGTCGGTTTAGGGTTTAAAGCAAGATTTAAGTGTAATTTTAGAGGGTTTCTTAAATGTCATAAGGATGTCTAAGTCATTTATTGCTTAAATGTACAAGAAGGATTTCTAGCCCCTGTTCCATCAATTTTTGGAGAAAATAAATTACATATTTTTTAAAAGATGGTAAGATCCCAGTGTCTGTGAAGAACTTGATAAGGATCTCAGGCTTTATTTCACACTCCTGGAGAAAACTGTGTAACTGTATATTTCTTTGCTTAAAAAAAAAAGAAAAAAGAAAAAAAAAGATCTGTATCAATAACTTTTCAAAACTAATTCTTTCAATTAGTTTCCTCAGGACAGGAAAGCCACCATCAACACGGGGCCATATTACATACTCAATATATTGTGAAAGAATGAGCTCAAAAGCTATGTGGAAATCTGTCCTCTGGGTTGAATGAGCTCAAAAGCTATGTGGAAATCTGTCCTCTGGGTTTGCAGGGCAGATACCTACAGTCCTAGCGCCTCTCTTTCTTCTATGCCTCTCCTATAATACAGGAATGCAAACCCAAGTTATATGCCCAGACTCTTTGTTAGTATGTTAGTGTGTGGCTGCTTTCCAAAAATTGTTGTAAGTAGATATCTATTTCATATCGAACTTTGGCCATTGCATAGTTTATAACAATAAATCTTCTGAAAACATTTTTGCTTACCAGTGGTAACTACTGTCAGACAGCAATTAGCAGGTTTTATTAATGGAGGAAGGAGTAGGAGAATGCTGGAAAGATTTGAGCTCTCTCTTTCTTCATGGGATCAGGATCAGCAGACCCATTTGATAGTTGAAAATCTGGCCTTTTGCTATGAGATAGAAGTGATAATAGTAATAGTTTATAATTATTACCTGCTTACTTGCCAGGTGCTATGCTCAAATATAAGTTCAGATGTGTGTAAGATAGATTCACATTATAAGAGCCTTAAACAATATTGAAGAGGGCATCTTTTGGGATGAGCACTGGGTGTTGTATGGAAACCAATTTGAGAATAAATTTCATGTATTAAAAAAAAAAAATAAGAGCCTTAAACAAAGTAGAAGTTTTTTCTCTCTCCTTTCTCTTGGGAGGTAGGTCCTCCATGGCTGGAATGGTGGCTCTATCTTTACCTACCCTATGACCGCAGTGAAGGCTGCCTGAGGGCCCAGGTTCCACTAGTCATGGTTACTGCCATGGTCCATGTTGTCCAAAGTGGATCAACGCCACATTCGTGTTCCATGAAGTAAATTAGAAATGGAGGAAGGAGTGTAGCCCAACAGGAGTGTCATACACAGACATCACTCCCACTAATATGCCAATGGTGGGACATAGTCACATGGCCACACCTAGCTAGAGGAGGTGCTGGGAAACATAGTCTTAATACGTGTGACTGTGCACCCAGCTAACACTGTAGTGGTATGGAAAAAGAAAAGATACATCAATTAGCAGTCTCTGCTGTCTTGTAATCTATCATTTAAGGCCCCCACAACCCCTAAGGTAGGTATTTTAATTATCCTCATTTTACAGAGGAATAAAATGAGCTTAAGGAACTTGCCTAAGTTCCTGCTAAAGCCAGACTATTTGACCTCAGAGCCCAAACTCTTATCCACTGTTTTTCTGCCATCTCTGTGGACAAATACCATATTTTTTTAGTTTACTTTTTCATTTATTTAATGTACAATTCAGTGGTTTTTTGTATATTCAAAAAGTTGTACAACGCTCACCATTATTGAGTTCCTGAACACTACCATCAATCTAAAAGAAAACCCCATCCATCAGCAGTCACTGTCAGTATGCCCCTCCCCCCACCTCCTGGAAACCACTTATCTACTTTCTATCTGTATAGATTTGCCTATTCTGAGTATTTCATACAAAAGTAAACATACATTTTGTGGCTTTCTGTGTCTGGCTTCTTTGATTTAGCATTATGTATTCAAGGATTTTTCCATATTGTAACATGTACCAGTACTTCATTCCTTTTTTTTCCTCCCAAATAATATTCCATTATATGGATATACTACATCCTCTTTCTCCGTTCATCAGTTGATGGATGTTTGGATTGTTTTCACTTTTTGACTATTATGAATAATGCTGCTATGAACATTTGTGTACAGGTTTTTTTGTGGGCATGTATTCAATTTTCTTGGGTAAATACCTAGAAGTGGAATTGTTGGATCCTATGATAACTTTATGTTTACCTTTTTGAAGAACTGCCATATTGTTTTCCAAAGTGGCTAAAAAAGTTTACATTCCAGGGCGCCTGGGTGGCTCCGTAGGTTAAGCATCAGACTTTGGCTTAGGTCATAATCTCACAGTTTGTGGGTTTGAGCCCCGCGTCGGGCTTTCTGCTGATGGCTCAGAGCCTGGAGCCTGCTTCGGATTCTGTGTCTCCCTCTCTCTCTGCACCTCCCTGCTCTCTCTCTCTCTCTCTGTCTCTTTCAAAAAACATTAAAAAATTTTTTATAGTTTACATTCCTACCAACAATATATTCCTACCAATATCATCATCGGTGTTTACCATCTTTTTAAATTATAACCATCCTAGTGGATGTGAAGTGGTAACTCATTGTGGTTTTAATTTGCACTTCCCTAATGACTAATGGTGTTGAGCATTTTTTCCTGTGCTTATTGGCCATTTGTATAAATCTTCTTTGGAGACCTATCTATTCAGATCGTTTACACGTTTTTTTCTAATTTTTTTTTTGTCGTTTTATTATTCAAGTTGTAAGAGCTCCTTATATATTCTGGATAGAAATATGATTTTGATTAGTAAGTATAAACAGTTTTTAATATAGTTGAATTATTTAAGTATTCTGTGATATATGAATCTGCAGATTGATAGCCTTGACAGAATTCACAAACAAAAATGGTCAGTTCAGTTTGTGAGTACAGCTAGCACCTTAGTACTACTCAGATTTTAGGCCAAAGACTGCCCAACAGAATATAGGCAGAAGTAAGGTTTGTATATGGATCACACCCATGATTTTAGTTTTCCTGTTCATCAGGATTTTGACACGCTGGTGACTGGGCAGTGCTTCTAGCCCTTACTCTACATATAAATCACCTGGCCATCTGGTTAAAATGCAGATTCTTCTTCAGCAAGTCTGGGAAAAGCCTGAGATTTTTAACAAGCCCTCAGGTAATCCTGAAACTGCTGATCCAGGGACCTCAATTTAGGTAGCAAGTGTTAGTAGAAGTATTAATATTGCTGTTGGGAACCATGAGTCTAATTCTCCTTCTACAAACCAATTTGCTTTCTTCTGCCTCAAATAGACTGATGTCCTAGCTCAAACCTGGCCTTTGGAATTGACTCTTGACTACCACTTACCAGAAGTGCTTCTTGAGCAAATCACTTAACTGCTCTTCACCACACTTTCCACATCTGTAAATTACAGATACTTATACTTCCTTCTCCCAGTGGTAATGAGGATGAGGTGAAATAACATACATAAGGCATCTATCACAGTTCCAGATCTATATTAGGACGTGGTTAAGTGTTGTTTTTTTTCTTCTACCCGCCTTCAGCGTTAGGGGCTGTCCCTCTGTTTTGTGCAAATACAGCATTATCAGTGGGGGGACAAGTGAGTGTTACTACCCTACTTTCCTATATTGTCATGATTAGATCAAGCATTGTTACTGGAGTCCAGATCTTGGGCCCCACAACGGTAGAAATGAGGCCAGACCAAGGCACAGGCGAGGCTCTATTGGGGCTATAGCTCTAGCTGGAAGGAGACACATCACCAACACACAGGAGTTAGGCTGGCTTCTCCAAACAAAGGGGAGGCCCTGCTTATATAAAGTCCCCTGAAAGTTGCCAAGTCCATTATGCTAATAAAGGATAGAAAAGTGCCTTGTCCTGATTGGTTGATTTTGGCAAGCAACTAAGACAGTTTATTGGTGTCTTTTGGAGCTGGGGTCTTTCAGGCTTGTGGCGCCTGTTTGTTTCTGTGCCAATAGGACATAGCTATGGCTGTTGTTTTTAAGTCAGCCTTGTATACTAGTCTGCATCCCAGTTCTGCACTGTAAGAGAAGCAGCTTAGCAATAATAGTCAACATGAAATGCCCCAGGTGTATAATGTTTTTCACCTGGGGCTTGTTCCCATGGTCCCTGGCATTCTCGGTATTGCCCTCTTGAAGGTTTGTAGTCTATGTGTATTTCATCTTATTTACTCAAAAATTGTATGTTCTTGGACATTAGGACTCTTTGTCATCTTCTGGTTTTGAATCCCATGGGCACTCTCATGGTGCTACCCAAGAATATGTTATTAATTAAGTCTTACAGAATGAATAAGCCCATTTCAGTTGTGGTAGTAGCAGTAGTGACTATAGAAGTAATAACATTTATTAAGAATTTTGTGTCAGACATTATCCTAAAGGCACGCGTACATTATCTATTCAATACCCAAAACCGTTTTTTGAAACACATCCATTTATTGTGTCTGTTTTACAGATGAGGCAGCTGACACCTAGCCATACTTAGACAGCCTTCCACTTTTGGTGGTAAGAGCAGAGTTCTGGAGGCCGGCAGCCCACAGTCTAAATCTCTGTTCCGTCTCATTCTAGCTAGAGAGATGGGTTTGGTTTCTTAGCTGGTCAATATGCAAATACATCATCTATAATTAATGCCAATCCCACAGTATTATTGTGAGGTCCGTGTGAACTATACAAAAAAAAATGCTTAGCACCGTTCCCGCTACTTGGAAGTATTCCACACGTTCTGTTTACGTGTGTGTTTGTGAAGTCATTTATCCAGTGGCCTCACAAGTGGCAAAGGTGGGATTTGAACCCAGGCTATCTGACTTAATAATCAATAACTCATAATTTCTAAATTATGTTGCTGCGGGTCTTCTATTTCAAATAATCTGTTGAGGTGGAAACCAACAATTCATGTGTCAAAGTGAAAAGAGAAAGGTCAAGGGGCTGCAGAGGCAGAAAAAATATGTGAAAGGCATTTTGTAATGTATCACCTGTTGAAAAAGACATCTTCAAAGCTCCAGTGTTTGTGTGAACTCATTTTCTAGAAGCATTTGTGGCTGCTGCCAATCCAAGCCAGAGGGTGCAACCAGAGACTGAGCCAGGTTTTGTTGTGCCCAAAATTTACACCCTTTGGGAGTGGAAGGGTGCTCTCATTAAGGGAAAGCCTTCACTACTTAAAAAATGCAAAAATATCTTATTTGTGAAAATTATACAAAAGCACATGACCACATGAGAGCATTGCTAGGGTCCTCCTTAAGGCCCTGAAAAGGCCGTGATGCTAAACTTCATTCGCTTCATGGTGAACCGCCTCTGGCCCAAAAGTAGTCAAATCCCTGACCTGCAAAGCAGCAAGCCTGGCTTTCCTTCCTGTTTTGCTTCAGAAAGGGCCAGTTTCAAATTTCTGTGTCTTGGTGCCTCTATTTGAAACACTAGTGATAGATTATATATATAGATCTCTAACTCACAGGAAATTCTGGTGGATAACATGTTTCCCAGAATAAATATATTAAATTATCTTGAAAAAAAACCAGGCAGACTGTATGGGTTTTTCATACCTACTGGCAGGTGGCACACATCTAAATGTTGGAGCCTTTTTATAAGCAGGATTAAATTGACTCATGACAGCTGGTCACTAAAATACAGGAAGTGCAGACCTGGTTGAAAGCAAGAATACACTGGTTTTCATCACTCGCATCAAAGAACAGAGCTCGCTTTTTTTGTAAGTCCGTCTTAGCAATGCCTTTATTTGACAGTGTATGTAGTTTGTCACTTATGCACAAGTGGATCTTTGAGGTACAAGCAAGTCAATTCCATCTAGAGTGTCTTGGTGTGAGTTCTATGTGTGTAAACAGAATCAGTGAATAGGTTTTAGCTCTCCAGAACATCAGATATTTCACTGTTAGCAAAGCCTGTTAGGTCTCCATTTGTACAGCTCCTTCCCTGCCCAATGTAATGGTAGACGTGGGAGCTGGATGACCATGGAAATAGATAATGAATCTGTCAGAGACAAGTGGTTGCCCTGGAAATCTGACCTCCATCCCATCACAAGGCTGGAGGTCATATTCCCAGCAATTGAGAGCAATTTCCTGGCGTTGTGACATCCATTTCTTCTTTTTTTTCTGCTGGAGGAAAAGATACTCTGGCAGGGGCTCTAAATAAAGAATCTTAGTGGCTGGCTGGAATGGGCTGATGCGAATAAACCAAGCTGTAGAGAAGGAAAGAGAATCATTTTCAAATACCAGCCAGTGTTGTGGTACCTCAATGTCCACTTTCACCTGTGCTGCCCAGGTACAACAGTCATCACCAGGATGGAGGAAACACAGTCGAAGCTAGGCTAGGTCAGCAGAATTAATACTAGACAAGTTCCAGTTTTTGCCAGAACCCAAGAAAGATTGCCAAACTTGAACCTGAACCAGGTGGCCATTCTTCCATGAGAAGTTGAAGCCAAAAGATGTACATTCCAGAATAATTATGCTGCACAAATGCTTTGTTTTTGTTTTGTCTTGTTCTTTCTCCTCTAAACTGTGTTGTTTTCCTGAGTCTTTGAGGCATTTATTTTCAGGCTTTTTTTTTTCTTGTGTTAGGTTTCCAGCATTTGGCAAATTCTCTGGAGTTTGAATAGTGTTTACAAGGTCTTACCAATTTTATAGAGTTCTCTTTGCCCATTATGAGGTTAGTTATGTAAACCAATGATAAGGGCATGTGGTAGTTTTGAGCACATATCAAGGAGTTTTTGATTTATTACAATACCTATTAATTCTGTTTTTAGTCCATTACCGTGCTAGACATAGTAGAAAAGACCCATGAAGTTCCTGCTTTCAGAGAGTTTACTTGTTTAACAATCATTTGTTTATCTGTCAAATATATATATATATATATATATATATATATTTTTTTTTTTTTTTAAGTACTTACTACGTGCCAAGCACCTTGAAATGTGCTGGGGATGTTGCAATAAATAAGGCAAACATGACTGCTGCCTCCAGGAGTTTACTCTAGTAAACATGCTAGAAGAAGAAACTATGAGAATGCAGCCTATGTCTAAGGCAGAGATAGTGTGGGCTTTATCATGTGACTGGCCTCACCCAGTGTCCCAGGAGCACATGGGAAAGGTATTCTGGTGGGTCAGAGAAGCACTCAGATAATTGACCAGCAGATGTTTTTTGAATGTCAGTTAGCAGCCAGACACGGAAATTTCCAAGTTGACACCTGAATGGTAAGAATTTTGCAGATGAAAGGAATAGAAATGGTAGAGCAGAACATTGCAAGCAGAAGGAACAGCTTATAAGATTACGTGAAGGCACAGTTTGAAAAACTAAGTTGTGTTGCTGGCAGTGCAGATGAATCTAGAGAAGGGAGAAGACACCAACTTCAAAGGGACTTGGAGGCCACATGACAGAGTTCGGACTCTATTCTGAGAATAGCGACAAGTCTTTAAATGGTTCTAAGCTACAGTGACCCCAATATTTTTGTGTAAAGGATTATTTTGACTGTTGTGTTGAGACTGGGCTAGAGAGGAGCATGACTGGAGGCAGTAAGGTCTGTTGAGAAGCCATTGTAATAAAGCAGATCAGAGATGATGACAAGCTTCACTAGGGCAGTGGCAATGGGTGGCTGGAACCATGTGTATTTGAGAGTTATCAAAGAGGAAGGAATCCCAGAATTTGGTGAGAGATGGAGCAATGACAACTTAGATGTGATAGGAAAGGAAGAGAGGCATTCTTAACCAACTGCCTCAAAGGTGATGCAGTTTACTGAGACAGACATCTCAGAAGGAGGAGTGAGTGGGGAAGAGAGTCTCAGACTTCAGCTCAGGATCTGTGGAGTTTGACATGCCCAGGAGAGAGATCCATGATAGATCCAGAATTTATCAATATGTCAATCAGGTAATCTTCACCTAGTAATAGTGGAGGGAAGGGTTCTATCAATCTCTGTGGGTAACAGAGAATCTCTGAATCTCCTAAAATGTTTCCAAATGTTAAAGCTTATCTTTCATGTGCTTATTATTTCAGGGTGGGGAAGATTATGGAAGTTTGTTTTAGAATGCAAGTTTGCTGTAACCCAAAGGTAGTTAAGTGCCACAGAGGAAATTGAAGGGACGGCCTTTTGTAAGAGTGTCTGAAAAGACTCACTTAGGCTGATGGTTCTGAGCCAGAACCCCAAGAACAGCATATAAAAAGAACACACAGAAGAAGGTTCTGAAAATGCACTTGAGAATCCAGTGAGGACAAAGTATCAGGAGAAAGGGAGTGGTCAATACCTCAATCAAAGGGAGAGATTCAAATACCCCTGGGTGGTCAAATGAGGTAAAGAGAAGTATCCATTGGATTTTCAACAAGGAGGTCATGGCAAGAGAGGCTGTGGTGGTGAGAAAGAGAGAGTGAGTGGGAGATGAGAAAATGGAAAATTCAAGTACAGGAAACTCAAGAAGGGAGAGGAGATTGTTAAAGAAGTAGCTGGAAATGAAGACAAGGTAGAAAAGAAGTACAGGGTAGATATCCATCCCCCCCCCACCCCCCACCCCCGCTTAAGATGGGAGAGATTTGTGCAATGAGTCAACATTTTAAAAGCTCAAAGAGCCTTAAGGAACAACTGACAAAACCAAATACACAGAAGCATTTAAGGGGATCAGAAGAATAGAGCTCAGGGTGCCTACACTGGTAGCATAGGTGATTGGGAAGAGTTTGAATTGAGTTGAGCCTTTGAATGATTAGCTTTTGGACAGGTGAGGATGAACCATTAATTGAAAGAAATCTGCAAGAAATAAGATTAAACATTTATCCGTTCCTCTTTCACCTTCTTTTGTTATTCAAAGAATATTTTCTCAGCAAATATAAGGTCTTTAGAATGGAAATTGCCTGTAACACAGAAAGTGACTACAAGTATATGGAGGTATTAACAGTTACAAAACATTTAATCCAACTTACAATTACTTCTTGTATTCTTGGTCTTCCTACATGAAACCAGCATATCCTTTGGGGTCACATTATTCTTTTCCCCATTTGGAATTTTTAACACCAGATAGGGTGCTAAATCAGTATAAGCTGGTGCTTCTATCACTTAGGTTTCTAACATCTTCCATATATACAAACACACCCATAAATAAAGGTGCTAATGTTGATGGATAAAGATCCTTCCATATACAATCTGGCACAATTGACTCCCTCCCTGCATAGAGGAGATTGCTGTAAGACCTAGCTCATAATTAAACACTATTTCACTTAACCGAATTATTTTTCTCTTATCTTTTTATGAGACTGCATACATGTTAATTTTAAAGGCTTTGTTTATGTATCTAAGTTGAAGAGGTATTGTTTAAACAGCAGCCTTTTGGGGCGCCTGGGTGGCGCAGTCAGTTAAGCATCCAACTTCAGCCAGGTCACAATCTCGCGGTCCGTGAGTTCGAGCCCCGCGTCAGGCTCTGGGCTGATGGCTCGGAGCCTGGAGCCTGTTTCCGATTCTGTGTCTCCCTCTCTCTCTGCCCCTCCCCCGTTCATGCTCTGCCTCTCTCTGTCCCAAAAATAAATAAAAAAACGTTGAAAAAAAAAAAGTTTAAACAGCAGCCTTTCAATTTACTACAATTTATAAGTATACAGAAGGCAGAGTGTAGCTACAAGTATTACGAATTGTGCTAGACCCCTGAGGAAGCTGAGGTGTGGTCTTTACCCAGGGAGGTTTGAGGGAGGGGGGCAGGGTGGGCATTGCTTTAGGGGCCACACCTTTTGGTTAGAAGAGAACCCAACAGCTCTCAGTAATGGTCTTAGCCATTCCTTTGCTTCCTTGCCATAAGGGTGGGCCAGCCTACCAAACAGATCATCAGTGCACAAGGGAGAACCTCGGATGTTGCTGTACAGACAACATAGAAACCCACATCAGTTCTTAAAGAACCTTATTTTGCTACCTAAGAAAGACTACTGTTACCTTTTCTAATTCATGACACTTTCCACAAAGGAAAACAAATGTAAAGCACAACAATATTTCTTTGTCTTTATGAAATTTGGCTTTCTGTATTTTTGTCCTACTTCTTGGGAGAGGCCAGACTCATTTAAAAATTCACACACACACACACACACACACACACACACACACACACAAATTACATTTTCCCGATTCTGACTCTGACATACCTTGACCCTTTATCCTTCAGCTTGGGTGTCCTAGCTCTCCCCTTTGTGTGGATGCATGGCGTCCTGCATACACTATTCTGGCCTCTGGCCATGGTCATCCTGTCAACCTAGGTTTTACTTTTCCACAGGATGCGAACTATGCTTGGGAAGTTACAATTTATAATCTGCTACCTCAACAAATATCCAGTTGGCCTTTGCAATTTTATAGTCCAGGATTTTGGATAGGGGGATGCATTTTTGTGGAAATTGCATATTTCATTGTGGCCTCTCATAGATCACACTTTTATTCATAGGCACCAAAGGCAATAATCCAGCCACATATAGGTTTTTGTTTTCTAGACCTCTAAGCATTTTTTTTCTGAGTCATTTGAACCATTCCTGAGAGAACTTTGTAATTGTCTTATTTGCTGTGAGGGAGCAATCTAAGGACTACTCAGATTGGGTAGAAGCCTTGGTGGGAAAACTTTGGATCTGGGGTAAGGTCATTTTTGAGCCCGGAATATGAATATCTTATTATGACCTCCTTGGGTCTATAAAATAGTCTGAATAGCAAATTGTCTTAATGGTTACATTTCCTTTTCAACAAAGAAAGATTGCCTTTCTGGTTTAAGGAAAAACAGAAGATAACATTGTTCTTCCAACCCAGATGAAATCGTCACAGTTTTGATAATATTACAGGAAAAACTGCTCCCTAAGTAGTTTGATACCTGTTGGAAAGCCCTTGATTTTTTAGCACCGTTGTCTTACCTCACATTCAGGTCCCCACTGAACGGACTGACTGGTATTAGGATTCCTCAAAGTGTGGGAGGATACAGACTGTATCATAACCCCACCTCTTCCCCCAAGGGCACTTGTTGAAAAGACTCTGAGGGTAGGGCCTCCAAATCTATATTTTGCCAAGAGTTTGTAGGTATCCAAGCACAGCAGGGTGTGAGAACTACCACCCAGGAGATAGATGGGTAAAGCCTCTGTGATCACCAACTTGACTTAACAATGAACTCTTGTTTCTCCTCTCTTTAGGTGCAAATGTAATCTCCATGCCACTGTGTGTGTGTATGACAACAGCAAATTGACCTGTGAATGTGAGCACAACACTACAGGTCCAGACTGTGGGAAATGCAAGAAGAATTATCAGGGTCGGCCTTGGAGTCCAGGCTCCTATCTCCCCATCCCCAAAGGCACTGCAAATACCTGTGAGTAGCTTTGCTCTGTAACACCATATTTTGTGCACGATGAGATGAGCTGAGAGTTCTGCTCAATTTCACTTACGATTGTGCTTTTTTTGTTTTTATTCTTACCGTTGTCCCATTCCTCTTCAAAATGCAGCTGAAGCTCTAGTCCCTATTTTACCACTTGTAAGCACATTTTCACACTTGGCTCATCTGTTCAATTCAGTCTTCCAACATTCACATCAAATGTGTTGGGAAATGAAGGAAATCAGGAGAAATTTTGCTAAGTGGATGAAACAGGAGATGTTTGTTTTTCTCCACCAAATTAATTTCCAATTAAAATAACAACAGCGTTCAAAACTCCCAATGGTAACTTAATTTTAACCATAAACAACTCCAGAAATTCTCTAAATGTTTGTAATCCCATTTCCCCTACTGGGTAACCTGAGAGATGCTTTGTCCAGAAGATGCTTCCCTGTCTGATCTTACCATAGCCTTAGCTATGCCCAGTGAAATAATTGGCTTTTTCCAAATTCAAGCAGTTGAGGTCATGCTTGGCATGGATCCTGTTAGCAAAAGCCACCTTTTGACACAGGCCTTGCAGGTGCTACATTAAGTTAAGGAACGTCTGTGTGTATGTGAAAAGAGCATTGGCCTTATCTGTGTTTACAGGAACCATAACAGGTGCCCCATTACCACTCATGTGTATGCCCCACTAAAATCCCTGAACATCCATAGGAAAACACACTCTGACACGCTCAGGCAGAGAAATGATTACTTTCAGAATAAACTGCCCAATTCCATGGGTGGACCAATTAGCCACCTGTAAAAGCCAAAGGTTTGCCCTCTTTCAAAAGTAGAGGAGGGGTGAGGTTGAGAATATACCTAGTAAGTGAGAAATAACAGAAATAGCAGGACAGTGAGCAGTGGGAGAATGAGGGCTTGAAAAGCCACTCACTCTGTGCAAGGCTAAGAATGTTATCAGGTACTTCAAAGCAGCAGCTGTGAGAAACCAAAATCTAAAAACTAGTATCACAGGAACCAGGACCTTATCAAGTTAAATGTAAGAGTAATGAAGCGAGAAACAAGCCATGAAGTACAGGGGCATGAAATTATGATAAAATTTCTATGAGGCAGAAAAAAAATTCTTCAAAAGATTTTTTACAATCCCTATTTGTAAGGGTATTCAGTTTCTTTCTGTGTTAAAGAAAAATTGACAGTCTAGCTCCTAAAATTAATACATAAAACTCTATTGAACAGAAATGTTGATTTTTCAAGGTGATTTTATTAACAGAGACTCTTTTGGCCATCCTCAATTGTTCAGGGCCATAGACTCATGAATTCAGAAGGAATCACAAGGTTATTTGTTTGCGAGACCCTGTGGCTGCCTACCAAGGGTCCCTATCACCACACTTGTCATATTTACTTTAAAGGTTTCCCAAAATGAAAGTGGCTCAGATTTCATTTTTGGTGTCTGCTGCTTCTTTAGTGGGACAAGATGGAACAGAGGAAAGTTCACAGACACCTGCCAGCCTTCTAGCTCATCCTCAGGGCTGACCAACTTGACAAGGCTACCAGAAAGGCAGCTGGAGTGGGCTGCTACTAAAGGCATTGGTTGCTATTCTAACATGACTTCTTTTGCTTGTAACTGAGCTTCGAAGTCTTGTTTATTTCAAGACCTTTTCACTAGGAAGAGCTTCTTGTGCTAGCCAAGCTTTCTCACTGTGATGGGTTTCTTGTATTCTCCATGGACATGATTTACTTACCCATCATCTTTTGCACATTGCAGAAGACCACCGATTACTCCCTGGCCAAAGGAATGCAACCTCTTCCAATTTTCTTTGTGGATTCTATTGCTTAACAATCCCTTAGTCTTCAACTGGCCTTTTCTATACTTGTAGACTTGTCCCCATCTTTGTTACAGTAGGAAGATGACAGGGGTCATAATGCCCAAGGGGGCCCAAGTCAATGTTTCTTTCAGTCTTTAGTATGCAGAAATTAAATGAAAGATTTTAGAGATGACTGCAGTGGTTCAGTCTTGCAATGGAAAAGTCTTACAGTGGAAAGAACCCCTTAAATTAAATTTCTGATCCATCAGACTGTGCTTTAAAATGTCCAAGGATGGAAATAAACGATTCAGTGGTTTAGTACACAGGTTCCAGAATCAAATACAGTTTATCTATTCACTAGCTGTGTGACCTTGAAAAAGTTAAACTAACTTCTCCAACACTTGGTTTCCCACCTGTAATGTGAAAATAATAGCAGTTCTTACCTCATAGGGATTTTGAGAGAATTGAATGGCCTACTGCGTGTAATGTGTTCAGCATAACACCTGTCACCAAGTAGGTGTTCAAAAATAATTTTGATTTTGGAATTTTTTTCATAAGGCATGCTTGTTCATTATTGGACAGGTTTCATTGTTATAAAACTTATTTATTAATATCAATATTATCTCCTAATTTCCAGTGGGTTTTTTTCTCTTTAAGTAGTGAAAGAGTATATGATCCCTGTTTCTTTTCTTCTCCAGGTTAACATCATCATCCTTTGTCATATAATAAGATTTTCATGTCTCTTGTGGGGTTGCTTGCCCTAGAAGTCATCTAATTTTTTAGTGTGAAAATGTCAGCCAAGCACAAGACTCTGGCACTGTTGTGATTCTTATTCATACCGGCTTTTTCTTACACACATGCATACATGCTTTTGTGTGCATGACACACACACACACACACACACACACACACAACTCTAGGTGGTGCATCACAGGTCAGTTATTTAAGAGGAACACTTAAGATATGTCATATCCTAATACAAAAGTACAAAACCTAAGAAGTAAAAAAAAGAGTGGCTACAATCTCTGAGCCCTCAACGTCAACTTCTCAATGGCTTCGAAAGGCTATGCATCCTGGATAATCTCTTGATTTAGCAGAATCTCCGCAGCCAGGATAATTTTTTTTAAGTTTTCATTTATTTTGAGAGATAGAGAGTGAGAGCAGGGGAGGGCAGAGAGAGAGGGAGACAGAGAGAATCCCAAGCAGGCTCTGCACTGTCAGCACAGAGCCTGATGCAGGGCTCGAACTCATGAACCACAAGATCATGCATGACCTGAGCCGAAATCAAGAGTTGGACACTTAACTGACTGAGCCACGCAGGTGCCCCCAGAGTAATTTTTTAGTAGGAAGGTCAATTCCTGTCCACTCTTAGCAAAAGAACTAAGAGAACTTCATTAAACTAGAAAATTAGAAGATCTCCATTCAGACAATTAACCCATCACCCAGAGGTACTGTAAACCAGGAGTTTGCTGGGAATTTTATGACTTTGGAAGTCCTGAATTCTGGAGCATCTCCAAGGCCACTTTTGTAAGGAGCATGTAGAGCCAGGAGAGAAGAATACAGATCCCCAACATTCTAAAATAGAGCCACCCCTATTTAAATAGGGGTGGAATAGAATTTTTAAATTCTAAAATAGAGCCACACCCCATCTGTGAGACACATCACATTTCCCTATGCTTTTCACTGCCATAGGCTTGGCAGAGGCAGAAGTAATAACTCTTGTGATTATATTTTTATTCACCATGTTTTTTATTCAA
Organism: Herpailurus yagouaroundi; assembly: GCF_014898765.1. Taxonomy (NCBI): domain Eukaryota; kingdom Metazoa; phylum Chordata; class Mammalia; order Carnivora; family Felidae; genus Herpailurus; species Herpailurus yagouaroundi. The sequence continues at coordinate 92,308,003 of NW_024412388.1, forward strand.
GACCAGTGTGTTTTCTTCTTGGTCTTTTAAAACCAAATATAT
>NW_024412388.1:92308444-92412009 GCF_014898765.1 Herpailurus yagouaroundi
CAACTTCATGCTTCATCATGATTCACTTGATTGCTATTGTCCAGCTCATTAATAAAAGTATTAAGTAGCACATCTTTAAATTTCTGATCCCTGTGGAATAACACACAATATTTTTCTACATATATATGCTAAAAACTCAATAATTAACTTTTAAGAACTATAACTGTAAGAAAGATAGTACAATACCATCCACGCCTCTGCTTCCCAAAGTGTGTTCTATGACCCTTTAATGAATTCCATGGCCAAATAAGTTTGGAAAATGCTATAAACTGTACTGACTCTTAAGATATTCATATTACCTTATTAAAAATTTGAGAATCCGATAGTAAAGTAACCTATTTTACCCTGTGTTTCCCAAAATTAACTGTTCATGGAACATTTAATAACTTTCTATAAAACACTCTTTGGGGGATCTGCTGCACTAAACAATTTCTACAGCCTAGTGATAGAAATGTCATGAAGACAGACAGAAAGCCCATCTAGTTCCACTGTATTCAATCTTTCACTTTCTTCTTACCTACACAGTCTAATATTCTTCAAAGAAAGAAAATTAAATTGGTCTGACATTGACATTATTTGTTTGTTCAGAAATCCAACTTGAATTGTTACACAATATCTAGGTCTCCTCTGAGTAATGGAAAATAATTTGATGATCGTTCTGTTATTTTCTCTAGTATTAAATTCACATTGACCAATTTATATTTTCCCAGGTGTACACATGTGTGTGTCATTATCCAGACAATTTCCTAAGTGCTTTACATGCATTAGCTCATTCTTAACTCACAACATTCTTATAAGGTAGATGCTGTTAGTTTCATTTTACAGACGTGGATTTTGCAGACTACTGAGGACGAGTATTAAGGTTTCCATGACTAGTCAGGGTGAGCAGGAGGATTTGAACCCACATATATCTTGACTCCAAGGACTGCACATTGTACTATATTGCTTCTCAGGTTAAAGTTTAATGACTTCCTCTGTTCTCCACTGGGGTATGCACATTCTGACACCTGCTTAAACAAGTCAGTCTTCACTAAACTTGGTCTCTCCTACTTCTCTTCCTAGACTTCTGCTTGTTATTTCTTTGCCTTCAGAGACTCCCCATCTGCCCTTGCTTTCAATTTTCAAGCTCCCCACCCTGCTTCTTCTCAGTCTACAGTTTTTTTTTTTCCTTACCATTCCTGTATATTCCTGTGGTTTTAGCTCTTAGTATTATTGGTTTGATAGTAATCAGCCAATTACAGCCTAGAATTGCTCTAATGAATCCACACTGGTTTTTCCAGCTGTCTATGAAGATCTCAAAGTCCACATGCTGGACACTGAATTTATTCCTTTCTCCAAATTGCCTTTCTGTCACTTTCTATTTTAATTCTCCTTTTTCAAGACTGCTCCTCAATGTCAACTCCTCAGTGAAGCCTACCCAGATTCTCCCACGCAAAATTAACTGCTCTTTTTGCTCTAGATTTTTGAATAGCGTATGTACACTTACAGTTGGTTGACTTTCTATGACCAAGATTGTAATAATAATAATGGTAGCTTCTATTTATTAAGTTTACCACAGGCTTTTATAGTTTGTGAAGTGCTTTCTTGCATTAAATTCTTATAACAATCCTCATGGGGTGTGTGCTATTTTTATCTCCATCTGACAGATAAGAAAGCACAGGCACACAAAGATCACTAAGTAAGTTTTTCCAAGGTCACACAGCAAATACGTCACAGAACAAGATTTATTACTTTTTAAAAATATAATTATTTTCAAATTGGTTTCCATGCAACACCCAGTGCTCGTCCCAACAGGTGCCCTCCTCAATGCCCATCACCCACTTTCCCCTCCCCCCACCCCCCATCAACCCTCAGTTTGTTCTCAGTATTTAAGAGTCTCTTATGGTTTGCTTCCCTCCCTCTCTGTAACATTTTCCCCCTTCCCCTCCTCCATGGTCTTCTGTTAAGTTTCTCAGGATCCACATAAGAGTGAAAACATATGGTGTCTGTCTTTCTCTGCCTGACTTATTTCACTTATCATAATACCCTCCAGTTACATCCACAATGCTACAAATGGCCAGATTTCATTCTTTCTCATTGCCAAATAGTATTCCGTTATATGCGTAAACCACATCTTTATCCATTTGTCGGTTAATGGACATTTAGACTCTTTCCATAATTTGGCTGTTGTTGAAAGTGCTGCTATAAACATTGGGGTACAAGTGCCCCTATACATTAGCACTCCTATATCCCTTGGGTAAATTTCTAGCAGTGCTATTGCTGGGTCCTAGGGTAGATCTATTTTTAGTTTTTTGAGGAACCTCCACACTGTTTTCCAGAACAGCTGCACCAGTTTTAATTCCCACCAGCAGTGCAAGAGGGTTCCTGTTTCTCCACATCCTCTCCAGCATCTATGGTGTCCTGATTTACTGAACAAGATTTAAACTCAGGTCTATATGACTTCAAGAGCTAAAATGTTAGCAATTTAAGAACAGTACCATACTGTATTTCTGGCCTTTATAAATGCTTGTGGAATTAACTATTTTGTGAATGACTAAGAAAACCTAAATAAGGCTGTAATGTGCATGCAGTACATTGACCTCCCATCCATTTTCCCCTGTCTCCTGGAATGTATGGTCTTCACAGCTCAGCAGCTCTAACACAAAGGTCTACAATCTCCTACAGGAAGAGCCAGCCATCTTGGAGGAAATACAACAGGGAAAAGACTCATTTTTTTTCAAGGGTACTCATAACCCATCTGACCATCTAGAGATGGCACATTGGCTGGCTGAGCTTCCCAGACTTCTGCAAATGTCATTCATGGCCTCACTGACTTGAACACTGTCAGATTCTGCCCACCAGCCTTTCAGGCTGAGACCCCTGGTTCTACAGCACAATAAGAGAGGACTTTCCTCTCAGAGCCATATATATACAGCCAAGCTGTCAGCCCAATATACAAAACCAGAATACCAAATTATTCATGTATAACCATCAATCCACACAGTCTTTATCTGAAGCTCATGGGACCAAATATGACTTGGAATTCAAAACTGTTGGGATTTTAAAAGGTAATACATATATTGTAGACATATATTATAACCATTTTCACAGCACAATATGAGGTAGCACCATTTGAAAACATTGTAATATTTCTGCAGCAAACCTCTGATTATTCTCACCTTATGCCCCTTTCACTCAGGTTTTACCACCAAATTAGTTCAGAGCATGTTATGTTGTGCTGGAGGTAAATTTGGGAGAAAAAAAAAACTTTTAATTTTCAGAGTTGTTGTTTGAAGATTGGAGATAAGAGATAGGGACCTAAAATAAATTAAGAGATGGTATAGAGTGGTTGTTACAGGTGCAAGCTCTGCAACCTGGATCTCTGGATTCAAATCAGTTTCCTTAAGAGATGATCTTAGGCAAGCTGTTTGTTTTTGAGTTTCTCCCATCCATAGAATAAACCTGAGTGTTGACCTCATAATGTTGTCATTAAAATTAAATGGATTAATGCATGTAAGGTATTTACATTTTTTAATGTTTTTTATTTTATTTTTGAGAGAGAGAGAAAGAGCACGAGTGGGGGAGGGGTAGAGAAAGAGGGACACACAGACCCCAAGCAGGCTTCAGGCTCTGAGCTATCAGCACATAGCCCAAAGCGGGACTCGAACTCACAAACTATGAGATCACCACCTGAGCTGAAGTCAGCACTCAACCAACTAAGCCACCCGGGTGCCCCAAATGCATGTAAGGTATTTAGAACAGAGGCAGACACATAGTAAGCACACAATGGAATGAGATGCTATTGTCATTATAATTTCACTGAGATCTAACACATGGACTCATCCCAGCCAGATGTGTAAATCCTCCTTTTGGAGATAACAGCTATGTAGGGAGATAAATTATGCCCAGATCCCAGCTTATTCATGTAGAATATGAAATAACTGTTATGGTATTCAGAATATTTAAGTCCTCATGACCAGTGTATTCTCTCCCTTGTAATTGAGACTCCTTGCAGAGCCAGATAATAATCAGAAGGTTGCTTGGTGAGCATGGCATCAGGAAATTTAAATGACTCTAATGCTAATAACATGAGACTGAAACATCCTGACACATCCATCCTGCCACAGAGTCAGCCTCCTTAATGCCAACAGAACACTGCAGGCCTGAAAGCTTTCAGGTTGCCCCTCCCTCTTCCTGAAACAGTGCTGGGCCAGCAGTGCTACCATATGCCTTGGGATGCTGCTCCTTTCTAGGCCTCCCCCTTCTGATTGGCCATTCTTCCATTCTTCAGATCTGTCAATAGGCTACATCAGGTTGATGTCACCTATGTCAAGTCAATCACATACACTCAGGTCCTTCTGTTGTAAGATGACTTTAGCTATCTTTGATTGGATCATTTATATGGTGATTTCACACTATAATTCTATGAAGGCAACCTTATTTCCTTTACTTTCAAGTTTCCGGCAGACAACTCACTGTGCCTCCTATCAACACAGTGGGACCAGGGATTAGGGCTGGAAGGACATTGGAAATTATTCCCCCAGAATACAAATGAGGCTGCAGAGTGTTTTCTTCCTCATCACCCACCTCTTCTTCAACTGGGTTTTTTGAAATTATAGCTCCCGATGGCCGCAACCTGGCTTCCCCTGAAGATCTAGCCATCTACTTGATGGGCTTTTTTCAAACCATCTATCACAACAGTGGTAATATTTCCTCTCGTTTTGAGGCATGCCAAATCTGTGTCCCTTCTGATTTCCTCTTGATGAAAAGCTGCCGACTTTGCATTGATTCTCAGAAGGAGTTATGACTCTTAGCACTGCATTAATCTGCTTTGGAAGATTAGGATGTTTATTTTTGCGATCTCCATCACGTTGCTTAACTATGCCCCCTTTAGCCATTTACTTGGTGGGAGGGTTAGTAAAATTGAAAACAGAAAGAGAAGGAGAAGGAGAAAGAGGAGAATGGGAAGAAGAAAATGATTGTATAATTCTACTAAGTTCTCATCCCCCTAATTGTAGCAACTTCCTTTAAAACAAACATTAAACTAAATACAGGAGTGGAAGGGCCAGTTGAGGAAGGACTAGCCATAAGTGCCTTCTCATTCTTTTGATACACAAAACCCTTTGGCTTATTCAACGTGTGTGTGTATCTCTGACTGAAGGAGCATTTTCTATATACCATGTATTGCAGACCCTTCCTCTCAAACTCATGCATACCTGTGCTTCATTTCCTCAGTGCAAGTTCAGCAGTGTCTAATCAGACAAGGATTAGGAATTAACTGTTCCAATGTTGAATTTAAAGGTGTTGACTTGGGCAAGGCTCTCTCTTTCTTCTCTTTGTGCATTCAGTTTCCTCTTTTCTAAAATGAAAAGCTCGATGAGATTATTTCTTAACTCCCTGTCTGCTCTTCATTTTTAAATTACTCTTTCTGAATTAGCCTACCTGGTATCGTGCTTCCTGTCTGTCTACCTATCATCTGTTTATCTTTCCCAAGTATTTTTGAGGTTGTTTCAGGGGTGAGGTTTAACCTAATGAAGCTTGAGTTTTAGGATTCCTCATCAGAATCCTTCTAACCTTAAAAAAATAAATTTTATATTTAATTTTATATTTTAAAGTTAATATTCTTTTTCTCAAAGAGAGCTCCCAGATTTGAATATGCTTTAGACCTCCACAAAATCTGTACTTTGCCTTGGGTGGCTTAGGGGAAAAGACAAATACAAATAAGAGTATCCAAATAGAGGGCTAAAAAAAGATGTGAAAGAAGGAATGGAAGGCAAATAAGCCAAATATTAAATGAGTTTACCCAGTTGAGCACCAGGTTGTGTTCTGAGCCACTGCACTTTCTAGAAGGCAAGGAATATCGTATAACTCTGGCTATCAGAATGAAGTAAATGTTCAGAGAGAACAAAAGTACCCATTAACTCTGAACTCTGAGAAATATCTCAGTTGAACATTTTATAGGGGACAAGATCATATTATGGCCAAAAGTATTTTCATTTGATAGAAACTGTTTTGGTAACAAGTGATAAAGTTTTGCTCAAATATACTTTGAGCAGCTTTTCTGTACCAGGCATTGTCCCAGGCAGATACTAGAAATACAGAAAGGAATGAGACATGCTGACTATCCTTCAGACCTCTCAGACAGACACACAAACAATTATAAGTAAGTTGGTAAGTTTTTTAGGGAGGCCTGTACAAAGAGGTGTGTGATCACAGGGAGTGGCTATTTCACATCAGGGAGATGAAAAAAGAAGGGAAAGAATAACTTCCAAGCTCAATTTTAAGGGTAAAAATATTCTTTACCTAATACTTATTACTTCACAGGGAGTGATTAAGAACTGCCAACATGTGTCTAGATAATCTGACTCTCATCCCCGTGGTTCATGGGCACTTTCTGTGTTGTCAGATGAAATTATATTCATTTATTCATCCTTTACAGACCCCAAAGAAGCCCACCTTTCATGAATGACAGCCCTCTTGTCTTACTCTTGGAAGGCTTCTCATGGCTTACCTTACTCTTTTTAATGACTGTAATGGGTTTATTAAATTCTTTAGTTGTCTGTAGAGAACCCAGACCAAGGTGTTTAGACAGTACGATAAGGAACATTTGGAAAAATAATAGTAATAATAACATTTCGAAAATGTACTAATGGCTAACCCTTGGTGTTCACATATTGTCTACTTCAAAAATCTTTATGCCAGCAAACAGTTTAAAAGGCTTTTCTAAGGAATTCCCATTTTACAGCAATGGAATAGAAAGTGACTCACCTGACACTACCCCAAAAAATTGTAAGCCACAAAATGAGGAAGGGGCTGAATTTTAAGCATCCAAAATGTCAGGTAATGGAAAACATCTTCATGAGGAAAATAAGATCTCAGAATGGCCTTGCTTGGCAAGCTTTGTACAGCTGCAGTGAACATTTCTTCCTGCGCTAGCATCCCCAAAGGAATGGAAACATTTCTGCATCGTTCTAATGTATTCAGCTGCAGCAAGTACTGCATTAAATAGTCTTGCAGGTTCGCTCTCTCTCCAGCTGCCTGGCCAAACATCCTGAGAACTTCGCCTTGCATTATGCATGGCCCTCTAACTCCATGTAAGTTTCAAAACACCCGAAAAGTCTCTTTCTGCCATCCTAACTTCCATTCTCTTTGACGGATTACAAAAGGCAAGCAGTTCTGATGGAGCAGGATTTTCCATCATGGGGGAATTTGGAGCTTCTACCATTGATACTAAAATTGTGATGCTGCCATTATACCTCACTCAACAGGGGATGAAAGAAAGAAAGAAAGAAAGAAAGAAAGAAAGAAAGAAAGAAAGAAAGAAAGAAAGACTGACTCAGTACCAAGTCACTGTCACACTGCAGCAAAGATAGTCTGCCAAAGTATCGGTCAGGAACTCAGCAGTCCTTTGAAGAGATTGCTTTCAGCATGAAATTCAGTTCAGAGGACAGAGTTAAAACACAGAAATGGAAATTTAGATTTCCAGTTTGGGTCGAAGAGTAATCAGTAATTAAGCTGAAGCACCATAAACCCTGTGCATTTAAAAATCAAGAGATTTTGAATGTATTTAATAACTGAAAATAAAATTTCACTCCTTCCAAGGTTTTTAAAAAATCATGGTACGCTTTAATTCCTTCATACCCCTCCCCATTAGGAAATAGGAAAATGGCTCTTGGTTTTAAAGAATACACAGCTAGAAATCTCTGAGTAAGTTACGATGATTAAGTAGGTTATGCCAAATGTCAGATGTTAAAACAAGCAGAGGGCAGTTGTTCAAAGATAAATACTAAAATAGAAGTTTAATGATTCCTACATTTACCACCTGTTTGGAGCACACTCCAGTGATGTGGAGAACAAGTCTGAACAGCTCCTTAACAGCTATCACTTATTGACAGTGTACCGTGTGTCAGACATTTTTATGGATTGTTTCATCCAATCCTCATAGCAGCCCTATGCAGTAGGTAGTATCAGCCCCCTTCAGTTGAGGAAACAGGCATAGAGAGGAGGGGAACCTGCCTGAAGTCATCACCCAGCTAATCAGTTGCAAAGCTGGCCTCTCAGTTCTGTCTGATTCCCATCTCATGCTCCCATCCATACCCCTACCCAACTTTAGTGGAGAAGATATAAATCTCTGACTCTTAATTGGCAGTATCTTTCATTGTATTGCTTGCTTGATGAATCCACTATATCAATAACAGTAATCATAGTAAAGACGGATGTAGTCCACACTACCTGCCAAGCAGCATTTTGAGTATTTTACATGTATCAATTTGTGTGATCTTTGCAGCAACCCTAAGAGGTAGGAAACCAAGCTACAGAGAGCGTAAGCAACTTGCCCAAGGTCACACAGTCAGTGAGTGTAAGAGCAAAGCTTCAAACCCAGGCAGCCTGGCTCCCATGCCCCTGCTCTCAGGACAGACTAAATTCATGTCCACGTTTGTACCAAGTCCATTGCATTCTGCAATGGTGCCACCACCTTAGCACAACCTGTAAATTAAAGAGGAAGCTGAGAAAATTGATGAACTGCATGATCAATATGAACAACCTAATGTATTCTTGAATTATTCTGCTCAATTAAGTTTCTATTACAGAGTTTAATCCACATATCTGACAAGTAAAAGAGGGCTAAAAATGATGGTTATGCGAAATTAATCAAATAAAGGGCCAAATGACTTTCAACAGCTAACATATGTGTCTCATAACACATTTAAAGAGATCTGTTGCACGTGTGGAGATATTTACACAGGTCCACACAGTGTATATTTGGCACTCTATGCCCGGAACATAAGCCTAGCTTAAAATCTGTTTTGAACCACATACAGTGCCACAAAATGTTTATTGACCTTAGAGGCAGGCACAAAATGTTTGATGTCATGAAGCAGTCTTGAACCAGCTGTTGAAGTTGAGCATTAATTTCCCAACCCTGATAAGTTCAGGAGTTCTAGAATGAAAGCAAAAATGGTTTTGATGGATGAATATATGTCTTTCTGTTTCTGTGCATATTTCCTAATGATCTGAATGTTATTTAGTGTTAAGTTTCTGAGATTTTTATATTAAGTTAAAGATATCATGTATTAATAACTGTCTAACAATTTTTCTTTATTGTTTTCTTTCTTTCCAGGTATCCCCAGTATTTCCAGTATTGGTAGTAAGTAAAAAAAAGAAAATCACCAAACCAAGTCTAGGCTAGTTCTGTTTTCTTGTTGGGCTCCTAAGACCTATTTTCCCAGTGTCCATTTCTGATGGAAAGGGTATTTTCTTTGTGAATTGAACTGTTGTGTTTGTTCTGTGCACAGATATGGTGAGAGCACAGGTAAAACAGTTATCCATGTATAACTCCTCTAATACCACAGTTTTCCTGACTACTTTTAATCAATGAAGGCTACCTTTACAGAGGTGCAGTTACTGAGGTAACCATAGCTCATGAGCAAAAGTATAAATAGTCCTGTGTACTCATACTCAGTAACCAACAACAAACTCAACTTTCTCTTTAGGACTGGGTATGGATTTCTACTGTAATTTTTAAAATTGTTGAATACCAACAAATGCTTTAGGCATATGTATTAGAACCCAAGAAAACCAGGGGGAGGGAATTTTAGTAATGTATTGCACTCCAGTCTTTGTGAAGGCCTGAAAGAGGCAGGTTGGCGACCATTAGTTTTCTGGAGGAATGAAAGAATGTATGTCCACTTCTCCCTCCTAAAATACAGCGATCCATCTTTTCCTGACTACTTAGGCTTAAGTTTGATAGAGAATGGGGTATTAAAAAATATATGCAGAATTTAGGAATCCGGCTACTAGAATTCCTGCAAGAAATCTTTTAGTAGAAATAGAAGCAACTGAAACTCCCACTGCCATGGCAGACAGCATCCTCCCAGCTGTCATAGGAGAAACAGACTATAGCTCCTTCTTCACATAGAAAACAATGACACCCCAACACCAAGCCTGAAATGCTCATTAAGGAAATGCCCCACAGCTTTGTGGAGCAGGGTTTTTATATATCTCAGCCTTTCGCTCTGATGGCTAAAACCTTTGAACAATTGTTAGATTAACTGATTCAAAATAGAATACTGAGAAAGCCAAGATTATGTGCTGTAAGTGAAGGGAAGAATTTTCACTGTGGTCTCACCCCTCCCAGACTTCCTCATGGGTGCTGTGCCACCCAGGGTGATTGCAGTGTAAACAACAGCCGCTGATGTGTTGCAAAACCCAACATCCATCGTGAAAGCAATACTCTGATCATTTGGATAAAAACAACTTCCTCCTTCTTACAAATGCACAGGCAGGTCTTCCAATTTGTAAAGCAACCCGGTGTACTTAAGCTTGTGAATAGGCCCCGACACAGCTTTGTTAAGCACTGGGCATGTTAAATGCCATGAAAATCAGCAGCTTTGTAAATAGAAGTAGTGTTCACATCCTTTTAGATACCGGCCTAATGCTACAACATGGCCTTTATGATCTTATTGAAATGGCATCAGTGCTACAGACTTGCAGATGGAGAAAGTTCAGCTCTAGTAGTCTCCGGGTTCTGCTTTAGTATCTCCTCTGGCATTTGCCTAATTTTGTGTGTGTGTGTGTGTGTGTGTGTGTGTGTATACATATGTATACACCCCACAGTAGGCTCCTTTCAGGCCTTGACAATTTCATTTGCATATGCATTTGTGAGCAAAAGGGAACCAAATGGAAGCAAGCTGGCACAGACTATTGAGGCTGCTGTGGCAGTCTGGCCTATCCAATCTTCAGAAATGGATGGATGGAAAGCAGTTCTTTGGCGCTGGGGTGTGTTTCTGTTCACGGTGTCAGTCATGTGTTGCATGGAATCTCTGACCGTACAGCTCACTGGACATTTCATTCGGCCGCCTCCGCCACATGCCCCATCTCTGAGCATCAGCAGATGTTGACCTTTTACACCCTGATTCAGGAAATCCCACTTTTGTTTGGCTTTGTTTTATTTTGAAATGGGTGGTGACCTGAAAGGATGCTTTGTTGTGCCTTTGGCAAATGTATCAACCTTTTTTTAATCAGGAGCCTAGGAAAATTTAACTCCTTAATGCCTAGCGAAAACCCTCTAACAAAGTGATAGTTTGTAACCTGACCTCATTGTGCCTTTGGCAGCTCCTTTTGGAGCCCAGTGGGTGTTTCCTCAGATTTCTCCAGCAAACAGGATGTAAAAGCTTCCAGGAGTCACCCAACATCACCCACAACTAGCTTGCCTATTGCTGGCTTTAAAGTCAAGAGATTTACGATAAAACCATCAAACATGATTGTATCTTCTAGGCTGCTTAAATGGCATTTGCACATTCCTTCTTTGTGGTGCTCCTCATAAGGTGTTCCTTGTGTGCACTAGTGTATTCCTTTCCTCTCCAAAGGGCAAGAATTCCTGCATAGAGGACCCACGGCCTATTCCACAGGGTGCAGGAAGGAGGTTTCCAAGGTATAAGCTAGAGAAGAGGGAGTTGCTTGGGTTTTTAACTAAGTTTGGGTGTTTCCCAGGGCTTTGGCCTTTATCCCAAAGAAAGAAGCAATGAGCATAATTCCACCAAGTACATAGACAATGCCATTATAACAGATGTAATACCCATGAGACTCCCATCACCAAAGCATATTTCAAGGAAAGGGAATGATATATACTACTGACGTAAATTATTGATTTATGTAACCATAAATTCACATACATATGCTATATACACAATGGCTAAAGATTTTCAAGCCCTGATAGATTTCAGTATAGATCTCAAACTGTCAATACCAGTATTACGGTTCAAATGCATCGACAGAGTGGTCATCCTTTCCAGATCATCTGCTAAAAATGTTTTTGAAACAAATTTCTCATTAAGATCATTTGTTGTACCTGCTATTGTCTATTTATTAGGAAATAGGCTTCCCAATAATTTCAAAGGTCCTTGATTTAAAACTTGGTCATTTTGATGTGTTTTTGACCATGGCTGAAAAAAATACTGGTGATATTGTCAGCAATTAATGAATCCCAAAAATATATCTATAGTCATTTGAGCCTTGTGATCTCTGTTACTACTTTACCTAATGGGGCAGTAATTCATTCAGGTTTCATTCTTTTTTAATAAAATGTATCACGCACTGATAAGGAAACATTCACAATTTTACCCAAGTGAACATTTGTTGATGCTGATGATGCAAATTAAGAGTTGGTTTGGTGTGGATGTTTTTGCTAAAGTGATAAACTAATGATTACCTTCTAGCATATATTATCTGATCCTTAGTCCTGAAAAGCAAGTGATTTCCCTAATATGTTAAACATTATACAGACCATAATTAGAATAAGAACTGGCCTAATGTGCACATAGCTTTGTGTGGGTTATTATCACTTAAGAAAGCAGATGACAGATGAGTCCGAGGTTAAAGGTAGGCCAGCCACTGAAATGGAAGATCACATCAGGAAACACCATTTCAGACAACTTGAAAATTTTTAATAAGTAAAGATATTTCTTAGAAAAGCAACAAAAGAAAAGAGAGATGTAAACGTTCTGTGAACCCAAGTGTACATTATTTCTTTACATTACTTTTAAGTGGCTGAGACCATGATATATAAAGCATAGAATATTGGTGGAAGTGTTTGGATATCCTCTCCTCTCTACCTCATTCAATTAGAAATCATGGTTCACTTACAGGAAATATTCCATTTTCCTGTTTTCTCTTATAATGAGCATTCCCTTCATCATGGAGTTAAACTTCATCTCTAATTTGATTTAACTGACGGGACTGTGGAACAAGGGAGATGCTAGCTGCAGGGATCCAATAGCCTGTTGAGAAAGCCCAGAGATGTTTTCATACTTGAAAATATTTGATGCCAGTTGGAGACCTTGTAAAAGTTGTGTTCCATACAGCATCCAGATATTTCTGTTCGGCACCGATTTGCTGTAGAAACCTGGATCATGAGGAAAATAATGAGGTTAATCATTTCCCCACCCAAGGGTTATTAGTAGTCATGTTCATCTATCTAGACATCTGCAGTGTTTGGTTTTTTTTTTTCCCTTTGCTTTAATACTTCTAAATCCCCCAAATAAAAGTTTCATTTGAATTGCCCTTTAACTAATTAGGTTTTATATAATGAGGAAAAAAATTATCAGGCTAGTGTAGCTATATGGCAAATTGCATGGTGTGCTACATTAATTTTGAACTGTTTGCTGATGTTCTAGAAGGAAAGCTCAGGTCCCAGGTGAAATGCCTTTGGGACTTTGTTATATCATGTACCCAGTATCTTCATCACAGATCCATTTCATATTTGTGTAACTAGCATTTCACATTCATGAAACCTTTGTGGTTATCCTAAAATTGAATGAACATTAGGATATAGCTGCTGCTTTAATCCTGAAGAATAAATCAAGTATTACAGTGAAGGAGGCGAAGTACCCCCTACCTAAAGAAAAAAGAATTGGGAGGTTTAGTAATGTTATCAAAAATCACCCACCTTGAGCAAACTGACTTTTTTCATGTGTTAACCTTTTCCCAGGTGAATTTAGAGTGCCAGACCAGTTTTTAAGTGTGAGCTGCTATCTGCACCTTTGCTATTATCTCTGTGTAGGGGCATCTGGAAATTCCTAGCATAAACAAAGATTCAGCAAGATCTCTGAAAGGCCCCATGATGAGCCTCAAACATGTAACTGTGAATTCCTGTGCTAAGAGTGTGGGTATCATTGACATCTTCTTGGAGTATAGATATGGAGCTGGTCAACTAAGTGTTTCACTTCCCAGGAAGAATTAGGCAGTGCTTTTGCTCACAACCGGAGGGAGATGTTCCCACATATCTACAGAATTCCATTTTACAAATGGTGAATCTGAGGCTCAGAGGGGCCGAGTCATTTGACCAGTGTAATACAAGCAGAAAGGCCCATCTGACTCCAGAAGTTATGCTCATAACATTACACCAAATGGAAGAGCTCAGAAGGAAAAATTCTAGATTTATTGACTCTTACCTCAGACTCTTTCTAGTCCACCACACTGCACTTTAGACCTTTTGATCTCTGAATTCACCCATTTTTGCACAGAGAAGTTTAGTGTCCCGGAGAAAAACAGAAGTTCATTTTCTGGTACTTCACTATGTTGTCAATAGAAGTTACCAGCATCATGTCTGAGTAGAAGGGGTAGGGAACTGTGACCTCCACGTTAATATATGCCCTTCCTCTACCACTAAACATCCTCAGTATGCTGAGCAAGAGGGGAGATGTATAGATGTCAAGTATATTATAGATCGCAAGAAAGACAGCTCATGAAATTTTCTATGCAAATTATGAAACATGTTTGTTCATATTGTATGACAGTAAAAATCCAAATTTTTTTCTTTATTGAAATAGTCACTTATAGCAAAAATAAAATTCTATATGCCATCTCTAGGACAGACCTACCACTATCACATTAAACTATATCTTTCCCATCAGTTTAATGACATGGTAGTTCTGAGGGTAGGCAGCTTGCTATGAAGATGGTAAGAGTACCTCCAAGGCCCTAGAGATTTCTTCTGGAAAGCTTTAGGGTTTTCTATAGATTCCTTTCTAGGCATCAATAATGCTTCCAGATTCCCTGAGTAACAGAAGCATTAACTATATAAGGCCCAAAGGACCTTGTGACTTTGCCTCTACCTGATATTTTCCTCTCACACTCCTTGAAGAAGGATGTTTAATGAAGGCTCACTAACATCCCCCAGGAGTGGATTTTCATATCCATGGTGGCACCCATGTGGTGGCTTCCCACCATATTTTAGAACCAAAAAATTATTTAAAAATTAGTATTTTTAGGAAACTTAAAGAGCATTCATTCAACATCGTCATTTTACAGTATATAAGACAACGAAGGCTTAAATGAAATGTCTAAGTCATCGGGGCAGTGGCCAAGGTAGGATTCCAGCTCAATATCCAATTTCCAGATTAGGACTCTTCACATTCTACCCTGATATTAGAACTCACCTTCTCATTTGATGAAAGTACTAAAGTATGAAATTCTATGTGGTGCACCATTCTAGAAAAAGATGGGAAATCATGGTCACAATTTACTCTGTTTTTAAAGGGTGCCCACAAAGTGAGTTGAAAGTTGCCTATAGTTCATGCAAACTGAGTGCTATGGGTGATAGAGGACAACTTAATATTCTAAAACAACCCTACCTCTAAAGCTTTCTTGATGTGAATAACATATTTTCAGCCTTCTGCTTCAAGCTTGTTTTCCAGTTTGACAAATTATGGCGTCAGCAATAGATGGTCAATTTCAGCCATTCCAACATAGTCCCCTCCAATGTATAGTGCAGAGTTTTCCTTGGGGCACAGAGGAGAAAAATTTTCCTCCAAAGTTTCACTCTTGTAACTAGAATCTCATTTTTTCTGATTCATGAAAGTGAGTTTCAAGTGCCACAACCAAACTGTTTTCTTAATTCTCTCCCTGATGAAAAACAGAATTCAGATGACATATATATTTAATTCATAGTCTAAACTGATGTGCCCCCAAATTGAAAGAAATTTGAAAGTTAACATTATATATTTAACTATTAATATTAAAAATCAAATCTTTTTCACAGTATCCCAAACTATTTCCATTGCTTTCTGAACAATAGTATTAATCAATAGAGACCCTAAAACTGGCCTAAAGTAAACTACATCTTAAGTGAGCTTTTTTACCTATCAGTACCACTCACTTTGGGAGTAATTAAGATTGCAAAAAATAGGGGGAGCACATTATTTTCTCTAATTCAATTCAGCAAGAACTGTTAATACTACAGTAATCTGATTTTTGTCACAATAGCAACCACAAATGGTATCATAAGGGCTAACATTTTTTAAATGCTCATTATAATATCGAGCAAGTATTAACTCACTGAGTCTTGAAAACAACCAGCAGATAGTGTCATCATCCCCAACTTACAGATGAGAAAGACAAAGAGAGTTTCCTTTTTTTTTTTTTTTTTTTTTTTGATCAAGAAAGAGACAAGTTCCTTGTCCAAGTGGTAGAGCTGGGATTTTAATCCAGCCCAAGCTCTACTTACCTGCACCATATCTCAAAAAATTTTCCCCAAATAGTTATTTTCTAAGCTTCCCATAGATGCACTTTGAACATTCAACAATGAGAGTAATTGGATCTGATTGACATTCCAGATATTTTTGTTTTTTGTAAGGGGACAGCTGTGGAGTATGTGATTATGGTCTCTATACTCCTAGAGCCAGTCTTTGGAATCTAGTCAAGGAGATTATCAAAATGAGTCCAGTCCATTTTCCCAGATGTATTGTGCCAGCATCTTTAAGAAATAGGGATTTCCACAGAAGGCTATTCTTGAATGACTAGCCATCTACAACCCCACTGGACACATGGAGGGATCCATCCCCTCACCCCAATAATAATTTCTCAACTCCAGTTTGGGTTTCACTATGACAGTCGAAAGGTCCACTGTCAAAACATGCAGCAATAATTTTCCCTTCCCTCTTAGTCCTCTAGAGTCTCCAAAGAGCGTGTACCTCATCCCAATAGACCTCATCCTCCCATGAACTTGAGTGGGGGCCCTGCTAGACCATTGGAGAACTCCTAGAGGGATGGAAATTAACACCTAAGGGAAACCTTAGAGATCTTTTAGTCCAGCACCTTTATTTATAAGGAAATGGAAGTCCAGAGAAATTAACAGCCAGGCAATTCCTTGGTAGCAGTACTGGGACCAAACCTGATTCTTCTGACTCACGGTGACCTTTGCCCTGCAACAAGCCACCACTTTAAGACCTTCATGTTGGCCCAAAGATATACCTTAGTTACTTTGTGAAAAAGTGAAATTAATAAATTCTGCCTCAGGTCACCCAAAGAGGCAATACAATAGTTTTAATGCAATATATATATATATATATATATATATATATATATTTATATATATATTTATATATATATATATATTTTTTTCTCTTTTCAATTTCCACCTACTCAAAACAAGTGGCCCCCTGGCTAAAAATTATCAGAAGCTACATGTTATGCAAAGATTTTTCATTAGAATTGGCTATAATGACATAGAATTTGTTTCAATTATACTATTAAAATCATCTTCAATGTGCCTAATTTACTCCTGGGAATTAAACATTTGTTAGTAATATTGATTAAATATTTATTTGAGCCAGGATCTTAGAGTACCAGAGTAAATGGAGAGTAACTGCCTAATTTTGTTTTCTTACTTAGCCTTGCAATTATAAGACAAAATCAAATTTTTAAAAAATGAGATATTAAATTAAAAACTCCTGGGGACCAAATATTGGAACATGTATGCACAAACAGTAACATGCTGTAGGAGTCTGGGGGGAGGGAGGGCACAAATTTCAGTGCCTTTTTTTTTTTAGGACATTTTTCCTTCCAAGGGAAAAACAGCACATAAAATTTTGTCCCATCAGAGATATGTGTAGATTAGATTGGGATTTCCAATGGGATCACTGCTGGTGGTGGTTCTGAGCTTTGAGTGTTCAGGAAAGTTAGGCATCCCACATAATGGAACTTTTGGGGGCGCCAGGGGGTGGGGGGAATGTCTAATTACATTCCCAGGCAAATACAAGGGCTACCTTCTCCCCTTCCCCCCAAGAAACCATCTGAAGTACACAATACAGAAGAAAGTTACACTCCAGATACGGATCAGATTGTGACTGAGCTGTCTACCTCGATAATTCCATACAGTCAGGTAGTTAACGATTCAAAAGTAGAATGCCCTATGTTAAGTTTTTATATATTTTATACATTCCTTAACATGGAACCTCAGAATCCTAGGGGCAAAAATTATAAAACACTAGGAAAAGAGTATGCTAAAAATAGGCATAAACAAATATTTAATAGAATATGGGATACAGTTTAATTTATGAAGCTAATTTTCAAAACTCACTTTTAAATTGATTTAGTATAAATGCCGGTCTTTACTTAAATTTCTTGGCAGAGCTTATTAACCAAACAATCCTATTGCTTAATTTCATCAAGTCACTAAATACCTGACATCAAATTTACAAACAGCAGCCCCACTATGACCTGTATTTGCCTCTCCTATAAGAAAAATATGGAGAGAACCATTTCAACAAACTAAAATATTCTTAATTTGAAGCTAATAATGTGAAGGAATATATTTTCTATATAAACCCACAATTTTTTTCCAAGTAATTTCTAGAAATCATATTCATTCCCTCAAAATGCAAATTTATAGTTTTTCAGAGGTAATGAGCACTGTTTAAGTAGCCTTGTTCTGTTAATTCAGCATCTACCCAGCACCAAAATGCTCAGGTGAAAAGCAACATTAGTTGCCTACTTTGCCTATACATGTTACTAAGTATCTATGTATTTAGTAACAGTTGGGTACAAATGTGGAAAATATTATTACACTTTTTTCATTCTGCAGTTTTGACAGAGTAATATCAATATTAAGATTTCATCTGCCTTTGTGTACACACACACACACAGTAGATCAGCTTTTCTAACAAATATTAAAATACCAAAGTTATAGCGAAAGTACCATGTCTTACAAGAATGTTACTTGCTATAATCTAATTATGGAGGAAACAGTCTGATAATACCTGTTTACAGTGGCCTAGCCACTTGATATCAATTATTCAATTATTAGATATTTACTGAGGCCTCCTGCAAGGCTTTGCCCTTCCTCAAAGAGATCCAATCTAATTACAGAGACGAGAAATAGACCTATGAAATTTAAATTAACAATATTAAAACTCATGCCTTATCCCCATATCAATGAGAAATCAGGAGCACAGACAGTAACATGCTATAGGAGTTTGGAGGTGAGAGCACTTTTTGTGGACTTGGGTAGTCCCAAAGGACCACACAGAAGGTGTAGTTTTGAGCTGATCTGAATGGGTGGTAGATTGGAGTCCTAAAATGCCTGCTTTAATAGTTATGCACCTTAGCAAAAATAATTTTAAAGCATCCAATCCTAAACCTAGATGTTCTGCTTTTCCAGAGTCTTTTTTTCTTTTTTTAAATATGTATATACTGGTGAATCTAAGAAAGAAAGAACATCAGTTCTCAAGGTAACAATGCTTATAATTACCTCTGGATTGGAGCCAAAAACTCTAGAAACATAGGTTGAAGTAAAAAAAAAAAAAAATCATGAAGACATATACACATCCGTACATACAAACCTTAGCTATACTAAGAAGCCAGAAATCACCAGTATTCCCTTTCTTTCTCTGAGAAATGGCATAAATAAAAATAGGAAATAAATCCACTTCTTTGCAGAGATAATGGCTCACACTTAAAACATACCCCAAAGAATCTCTCATGAAAGACTAATGCAACCAGTTCATATCTGTAAATATAAATTTCAGAGAATGGAATCCTCCAGTGAGAAATTATTTCTTTCACGTTATCTTCTAGTTTCAGGCACCAGCTTTATATAACAGTTTGAAATGCCGAAGTCCCTATTTGGTTATTTGTAAGAACACTCTAGTTTATTGCAAAAGTAAATATATATAGCTTTGTTAGCGAAGGGGCTATCTATTTAATGTCCATTCAATGTTTTGGGAATCATCAATTGCTTGCTCTTGTTTGGTGCGGGAGTCATGTTTTGTTAAGTGCATCACAGCCAAGTTAAAGAGCAGATGTGTGGTTTGTGTCTTTGTCCATATAAGTTTCTGTTTAGACCAAATGACATTATAGCTGAAAATAACATACCCTGATTTTTCCTGATGCATGCAGATCTTCCAAAGTTTAATAGGATATGGCCGAATATTTCTTCCCTTGAGGTTTCTAACCCAAAACAAGGTAGGAGCATGTAAAATTCCTAGCAATATAAAACCCCACATGTTTAGGGGGAAAATCCCATATACTATTTTTCAGCACTGGATAACAGCATTATTGTGAATGCCATGTCTTTGAAAGAATCCTGATTCAAATATTATTTCTAATATGAAGAGTGCCCTGGAAATATTAGAGTGAAAGATATAGGGGAAAATTAGATGGCATAGAAGTTACAAGCACTTCATCAAATTTAGGTTGAATGTCTCTCCCAAGAGAAGCCTAGAGTTTTGCTGCCATCACAGTTTGGAATATAAATAATAAGCCTTAAAAACTTCTGAGTGCTGCAGGTGTCCTTCCAATGTCTCCCTTTTGCTCCTCTTAACGAAACTGACTAGTACGTCAGTTGTGTTGAAGGTCCGGGGAAAAATACATAAAGGCAGTATTGCAACCCCTAACAGACTTGTTTTCTTTTACTGTTTCTCCATATTGACTGGCAGAAATTTGAATCTCTCTCTCTGTGTATCTCTCTCTCTCTCTGTGTATCTCTCTCTCTCTCTCTCTCTCTCTCTCTCTCTCTCTCTCTCTCTTTCTCTTCCACATCACAGTATATTTTCTCTGTTGGGGCTTCCCCTTTTAATCCTTTACAAATTAACAATTATTTCTAGCAGCATTAAGAACAACCTGCTCTCTGTCTGTCTTTAGAGCAGTAATTATTTTCTGACTTGTAACCTCAAAAATAAGTAAATAAATAAAAGAGAGAGACTGACAGCAGTGTGATTACACAGGAAGAAATAGAACTTTTAAAAACTGGGCAATGAAATTCATAAGAGGCAGTGCAATGTTAAATTCACATTAACATCTAGCCTATAGATATATATAGACATGTATAAATAGGAGTTTATTTTAATAGAAAATTGTATTCTTTTGCCTTCTTTCTTCTCAAAAAAAAGGACATTTTTGGCTTCCACCTTCTTTCATTACATACAGGATGTTCCTTTTAAACTCTAATGAATACAGATGGAGGAGGAAATGAGCGAAAGGAGGAACCAGGAAATAGCTGCTAAGCAAACAAAATACATTAGCAATTTGTTGGGGAGTCAAATTGGAAGGGCTGCATTTTCAGTCCTTGATCAGGGTGATGAAATCGAGAATGTCCTAGATACATATATTAGTAGCAAATAGAATTATCTTAATCATCTGCTCCAAATGAATTTTTTCAACTTTCTGCATACATATGTGGAAGAAGAAATAGAGCTCAAGCTCACCCCTATTAGTATAATTCTGTGAGGATTTGGGGGAGGTTTAGTGGCTTTATTCCTTGGCAGGTTCAATGAGAGCATCTTCAGTGAAATGTCACTCAGTATTTCCCATTGAATTTCAGAGTTCAACAAATTATACAAGACAGGATCTAAGACTTAACACTTCTCCACAGTGAGTTTTGAGATGAACAAGATTATGCATTGTTCAAAACCTGAAACACACCTGCTTAATTATTTTGCTGTGTTTTCTGTCAGTGTCACTGCACAGAAAACTTTCAGAAATACCTTCAGCTAATACCAGGTGCAGTTTTTTTAGAACATGGGTAATGAGTTCAAATGAATTTATTTGAGAAGCGGCGCACAGGATAAAGTGCTTAAACTTGAAATTTTAGCTCAAGGGGCACTTTCTAACAGAGGCCAGTTCTGTGCAGCCATAATTTATCTTGTCAACATCTGCAAAGAACGTCAGGCTCTATCTGCTTTTGCTGTTTTCGCAAGCAACTCGTCATGAATAATCGGAAAAGAAATGGCAGACAGCATACAGAGCAATCTCTGCCATTAACAGACTGATATGACCACAAAGGTAATAAATATTGAGAAGGAGACTACATTTTTCAAAGGTAGACAGATTCAAGGTGACTCTGAGACTAAGGTCCATATGGTTGGCCACTGAGATTATGTTCCGTGAGGTCTAATCAGTTCAACAAAAATAATCTAACTGGCTGAGGCACAGACGAGCTTTTGGTTACACAGAGAAAATGACAGTGAATTGAGGCAATGATTGCTAATTATCTCAGCACAACTACTATTTTAAGAGAGGGTCAATAGGGGATCCTAATATCCATAATGTTACCAGAATAATCCTTGCATAACTGGACTCTTAAATGGTAATTCTCTTTGCCTCTGAAAATAAAGCTTCTAAACTTTATTACTGACAATGTAAAACCAATTTCAGCCAAATACAAGACTTCCTTTGGGACTGAAACCATCTCCCAGAAACAACAGATACAAATAGTCTCTTCATTTAGGGCTACCTTTTCAAGTGGGTTGATGATAAGTTACTACAGTTTGAACGTTTCACTATTGTTTCTAATGTTCTGTTCATTCTTTTAAACCTATCCAGTTGCTCCCAAATTAGCTTTGTCAACAGTTTCTTCTGTTCAAGTTGCAAACCACAAGAGAGGTAGGAATTCTTGGATTCATACAGTGATTTCATGGTGTTATGTGTTGTGAAACATTGCACTGTATGAATCTGGAATATCTGTGAAGTGTACCCATCAGCTTATCGGTGAGGCATGTTGACTGATACCAATCAATGCATCAAATAGTACTGAAAATGTCATCTGTAAGAGACAAAAAACTTCACTCAGAAATTTCACTGCTGCAAATTAAAATTGCTGCAACATTTGTTTTCTGAAAGATTAACACGTGAATAAACATTCAAACAGCTTAGGATCCTGTTTAGAACATGAATGTTAGAGTATTAACATTGTTGCTCATTGGCATTGAAAATAAGGAAACCCACTTACAGTGAGTTTCAAGGATGCTTTTCATGAGAACAGAATGGCAGGTTCCGTGTTTTGTGCCCATTTGACTTTTGGACAAACGAAATAGCTTATATTTTCTATTTCCATTGTTTGAAATGAAATTGAATGAATACCAGTGAAGATCTACACTGGGTTTAGCATTGATTATGACCTGAAAATAATAATTACATTACTTACTTTAAATGCAAGCAAGCAGTATCTCATCTGTGACTCATGAATAGTCCATTCCAGCTAGCATCTGTCATTCACAGAATGAAGATTTTTCAGGAAACATAAAGACTTCTGTTTTTATTTTACCATTTTCCTTTAAATGTCTTCTGTGACAGGTGTGTCTTGTTTTCCACCCTTGACTGTTGGGCTTATGTCATGTTTTTGGTTTGTGGGGGTTTTTTTTTTTTTTTGTTCTTTGTTTTTTCATGAAACACCTCTTATAAAGAAATGTGTTTATTAACAAAGTCAAAATTCAGTTTGACCCACTTGATGAAAATGACCGTAATAGCTTATTTATTCTTTATTGAACAGAGTCAGATCATTTTCCAGATTTTAATTAATGTTGAGTTGGTCCTTCTGTGACGTAAAGAGAAAAAGATGAAACTGGTGCAAAGATGGGAAAAGGGAAATGGATAGTATTCATACCATGTCTTAAACTTTCCTCACAACGTGCTTTTTACATATCAAACATTAATGGTGCCCTTTTGAGGGGAATACAAATGTATTTGAATTTGGGGGAACTAAGTTCTTTGGAACAGACCGGCCACAGCGTCATAGGGTATCAACCCTATCTGGGCAAGTGTGCCCATCTGAAGGCCACAGGGGGAAGATCTTTCTTTATCTCCAAAATGCAAATCCACACAAAGAAACCAAGGAAGTGGAGGAAACAGAGAAGCATTAGGGACTTTCATAGATTTCATTTCTCTTATGTCCCGTCAAGTACACTGGAAATACAAGGGGCCTCTTGACCTGGAATTTCACCCTGCATCATTGAATCTCCAGTTTCCGGGGGTCATAGCACTAATGAGGTTCAAACACATCTCCAGAGGCAGGAAGAAGCCACCTAATGACTTATCATTTAAAAAAATCCATATCGTCATCAAATGATGTATGTAGCTTCAAAAGCTACATAAGGTTGCAAAATAGGGGAGAGGTGGGGTAAGGACCAGCAAAATGCTACAGCCACTTCACTGCCACCCCTGGAGGAGGCCCCTCAGAGGCATGGTGACTCTATTAACGTAGTGAGAGGAAAATACTTTCTGAGAGTTCTCATTCCTTTACTTTCTATCTAAACTCTTTTCCCCAAATCTGTTTTGTTTCTTTTTTAATGAATTTTCATCAGCTTTCCTAATTTGGCCAAAAAGAAAAATGACCTGTGCCATATTCAGAGGACTTGATCTTATATTTACATAGGCCATGTAACATATGATGCAAGGCAACATGGCAAACAGTAAGAAAGAAGACACCCAGGGGAAGTTTAACCCCTCCTATTCTAACATTCTTTTTCTTCCGTTCTCTTTCTCTCCAACCTCTTGCTTCTGGCAACTCCTCCTTGCCCAGACCTTCTCCAGCCAGTGTCAGTCAGAAAGAACCTTTACTTAAGAGGGTTGGGTCGTTCCTGATCTAGGCCAACCACTCCTTCCAAAATACTCCTTCTAAAGTATCCCTAGCTTTAATTGGTCTTAACTAGCCAATTGCTAAGTATTGTAGTATCTTATCATAACTGTTTCATATGAGCTCATCTATTCATATGGGGGATTTTACCCCCCAGGGGACTTTTGGTTGTCACGACTCGGGGGTTGCTACTGCATCCAGTAGGTAGAGGCCAGGGATACTTGTAAATAGCCTACAACATATAGGAAAACAAAGAATTATTTGGCCCAACGTGGAAATAGTGCCAAGGCTGAGAAACCACCCTAGACTCTGCAGGACTGGCTCATGTTGTTCCCTGGTATGAGGTGATTCTCAGGAAATATGTACTGCCAGCGGTTCCTTGCACACCATGGCCATGTGTTCTAGATGACCCCGCTAGCTCGTCTACACGGCAGCAATGAAAAATCATCTACAGTGTAATCTGAGATTGAAAAACTACATAAAACCATAGAAGTTTTTACAAGTCTCCTTTTTTTCTTCCCAAAATGATCTGCATAGATGGGTAGACAACCCTCAGCTAAAATAATCAGTAACTCAGTTACACCTTGTTGGTGTGGCTGTTGTTTTTCTAAACTCTTGGGTATATGGGATGTAGCCAGACTCTGATGGAATTCAAATGGGGGAGGCATGAGTTTAAGCATAACTTTCCTCTTGTGTCTGCCTGTGTTTTGCAAAAAATGGCACCTTTAGAATCGTCACATATTCACAGATACGTTCATTTGACAATGTTCGTTGAGTGCCTAGCATGTGACAGATGTTTTGAGTTCTCTGGTTACATCTGTAAACATAACACAGTCCACACTCGTGTATTTATACTCAGAGTATGGGGGAAAAATTATTCTAAATATACTTTCCAGATACTATAAATTCTACAAAAAATTAAGTAGGATTAGGAAATTGAGGATTAGTATGTTTAGGCATTGCTGTTATTTCCAATAGAGTGGTCACAAAATTTTCTTTGAGCAGAAACCTAAGCACAAAGTGAGGAAGCAAGTCACAGGGATGTCTAGGGGAAGAGGATTCTACACAGAGGTAACAGCAAGAGCAAAGGCCCCAGGGAAGTCCCTGGCATGTTTGCAGAGCAACATGGAGGCTTTGTACAAGAGTAAGGAGGAAAGTGATTGCAGTGAGCCACCAGGGAGGCCGGGGGCCAGATCAATTGGGAATGAATGCATATAAGTTCTGTGTTTTATTCTGAATGGCATGGAAAGCCATTAGGATTATAAACAAAGGGATGTCATGGCTGAATTTAAGTTTTGAAAGAGTCACTCTGGCTGCTGTGTGGAGAGGAGGTATCACTAGCATGGAAGCCAAGAGAGCAGTTTGGGGACAATCGCAATAATCCAAGGGCCTTTAACTCAAGGTGACAGAGTAAGAGGTGGTGAGATTAGAGTGTATTTTAAAAGCATAGCCAAGAATATCTGCTGATTGATTGGTTGTCAGGGATGAGGAAAAAAAGACATGTTAAGAACAACATCAGGAATTTTGAGCTAAGCAATTGGAGGAATGGAGTTGCCATTTACTGAGATAGGGTGGGCTGCCTGGGTGAGTAGCAGGTTTGGGAAGGTTGACCTGAGAGCTCTGTTATGAACATGTTGAAGTTGAAATATCTAGTAAATGTCCGGGTGGAGACTAAGAATGCAGATGAGTATGTCAGTCTGGAGGAAGTCTCACTAACTGGGGAGTTGATCTAGGCTGAAACAACTATTTTGGAAAGGTCAGCATCTAGATGATGTGTAAAGTCCGGAGACTGGGTAAGGAGCCCTAGGCTCTAGGTTGAGCCTAAAGAGCATAGAGTTCCAAGAGCTAAGCCCTGAGTACCTGTGAGGAGAAAGGACCAAGAGGAAAAGAGAGGGAAAAACAATCATGGGTGGAGAAGAAGAAGAAGCAAGAGGAAGTGGTGACCCAGAAGTCCCCTGTTTTAGGAAGGGTTTCCTGGCAGCCCTAAAGGTCCCTTTGAGACTTATGGTTATAAACTTAACATGAGACTTGTTTCAAAATAGTTGGAGAAAAACTCCAGCCACATTTAGCTGCTGGGGTGTAGGCATGGAGAGATGGAGAGGTGGATTTTTTTTTTTAATGTTTATTTATTTTTGAGACAGAGAGAGAGACAGAGCATGAATGGGGGAGGGTCAGAGAGAGAGGGAGACACAGAATCCGAAGCAGGCTCCAGGCTCCGAGCTGCCAGCACAGAGCCCGACGCGGGGCTCGAACTCACGGACCGTGAGATCATGACCTGAGCCGAAGTCGGACGCTTAACCGACTGAGCCACCCAGGCTCCCGGAGAGGTGGATTTAAGCAGGATCAGGTTTTCCCAGGAGACTGATTGTGGTGGACACTCGGGGTCAAGGGAGATGAGAGTGCATGAAAGGAAGTCACTGTAAGGACGGACCATGGACTCCATACTTTGTAAGAAGGGAAAGGAGGACATGGCAGGTCAATGAGTTGAGAGATCAAAGAATTATTGAACGATTAGTATCATCCCTGCAGGGTCTTAATATGGTAATATAACTCAGACTACATCGTTAATAATCATTCAAGGATTCTGTGCCTGTGTGGAAAGACTAGTTCCTAAAGAGTGGTAGATTAACAGAATACTGAAAAATAATACAGCAGCCTAATAATTACATTTGAAATGCCTTGCGTTTATACACTGCTCTCATGTTTTTCAAATCATTTTCAAAGATCTTTTTGTCATTTTACATTCTCAAATATATCGTGGCCAGAGAAGACAGCTTTATTGAAGTCTCAGAAGAATCTTAGAAGTCTTAAAAGAATCAAGTTGCTACCCTGTTTCCTAGATTAAAAGATATTTAAATATCCACTTATCTTCTAAAATAAATTTATTAATATTGGGCATTTAGCTGGTATGGTTCTATATATAATTATACAACTTACATTATTTATCTTCTCCTACCAAAATTAATAAATCGGTCTTCAAACAAGACCCAGAAACAAATAATGTCATTGTGGAAATGTATACTACTCATTGAATTCAGAGTAATAATACATGATAGCGTGACATTTGATGTGTCCATGGAGATTCATGGGCTGAGTCTTGAAAGTGTTGAACTTGGATATCTATAGATATGTTTTATTTCTTGGATAAAACTTTGTCAGATAGAGCTCAGCATGTACTCTTGCCATTGCGCAGATCTTACAGAACCCTTCAAATACCCACAAAGGAAATGATTTATGAAACTTCTCTAGCCTTATTCTCTACACTTTCCCCAACTTCATACCTTTGCAGGTTCTATTTCCTTTTCACCTGAAATGCTCATCCCCTCTCCCCCAAACTTCTTTTTTCTAACAAACCCTACCTGCCCTCATGGAAGACCCATTGTTAAGTCCAGTGTTAAGGTAGTTTTTGCTAATTCCCCTCAAGTTAAAGACCTCCTCCTTAGATCACTTTGTGTCACTGTTTGGCTTTCTTAGCACATGCTCTTTTGTTTTCTAGTTATTCTAACCATATGTTTGTCTTACCCACAAAACTAGTTTTTTGACAACAAGGGCTTCTTTGTAGCTCCAGCTTTTTTCAAAGCTGGATAAATTATATTAGGTGCACCAAGGGCCAGCCTGGGATGGGGAATATGAGAAACAACCACCAAGGAACGTCTTCCAGGAGGGAGAGCCAGAGGACAGGGCTGTTGATGCCCATTCCTCAGCAGTTCCAGGCAGCTCTGAAGAAGTCCTTAGGAAACAATTAGATTTGGAACTTGGGTCTCCTTCCTGAAACCACTACTCTTGGGTGGCTCTAGGCCAGAAAGGTTTTCCCTGTTCCAAATCCTCAACCAAGAAAGGCTCTAGAGCCCTTTTAGGTTTCCTCGCAAGTCAGAATTGCCAGCATAAACAAGGTGTAACTCAGGGAGATATAGTGTATTGGAGTGATATGTTTGTTTTCTAAGAAAATTTAATTTGGTGATCTGTAATTCTATTATTTTTGTTGTTATTGTTTTCTTATTATTAATATGGCATGCCTTAACTACTGCATAGGCCTCCTTCCCACTCTGCTCTTCTCCCTCTGCTTCCTCCTGATCCCAGCCCCCAACATGCGCGCGCACACACACACACACACACACACACACACACACACACACGACAGAGCTATCCTCCCCTAAAGGAACCAGCTTGTCTTCAGGAGCCTCCCCTTCTTCTTGCTTCCCTTTTGAGTATCTAGAATCCCCAAGGTGCTGACCCTAATCTTGGTATCTTTCACTAGTCACTACATCCAAGTGTCCTCCTCTGCTTTGATCCACATTTTATTTTATTCTGTCAGGACCTTGACCCTCTGCTATAGCAATCAGCTCTGCACTAAATAAATCCACAGCATTCCGATGAGTACCAGCATGTTTAAAAAAAATCCAGTCTCTCTTCCTTAATCTTCGTTATTCATTTTGACAGTGCTTATTCATTGTTACTCTGCTCATCAAATGCGATATTTCCAAAGTTTATCTAAGCCAAAAGAGTAACTCAGTCCCTTGCATAATGCCTGGCACATGGTAGATCAACCCAATAAAATATGGAAGGAATGAATGAATGAATGAATGGGTTCAAGTAGTGGCTGTCTTTGGCTTCCTAGTGAGGTAAAATAAAGGTCAGACATTAAAAAGAGGAGTATTTTTGGATAAACTAAATAAAGGTTTTGCAGTATCACCGTTGACCTTCCTCATTAATATCCAGCTACACCTGCCCCCATATTTTGAGAAGACAAATTAGCTTCCCCACCTACTTGCTTCTCCCGTCTTTTTTTTTCTTTTTCTATCTGATTTGATGGCGATTGCTACCGGTAAAGGCTTTGTCTTTACCACTTTTTTGAAAAATGTTGAATTAGATGAACAACTTCTTGCTTTAGCTGAGATGCAACCAAGAGAAAATGTAATCACTCCCCATCCTTCCCCACCTGCTCTCCTTCTCTTTCCCCATCTCCTTGTCTAGTTCTTCTCACCATCAGGACCTCAGCCTCAGAGGCATCTCCAACATTCTGGGAAAACAAAGAAAGGAAATCTGGGAGTACTGCATAATCACTAGTTGCCTAATCCTTCTTTTGTAGTGGACTCAGCTTGAAATTTGAATGAAAAGGAAATCTTCAGAGCACTTTTCCCATACAAATCATCTCTCTGTTTTTTGTATTTTCTCTCACACATAAACAAACATCATATTTGGCCTGATGAAAGGCTTACAAAGGCTGTCTTTCCTGTTAGCATTTGGAATAAAAATAGAGAATTGTTTAGTCCTCCAGATCCCTATTAAATTTCCCACAATTTCTGTGAAACCCTGACCGAGCTACTGTCTTAACATAAATGATAATGAGACTAAACAAAGGAGTCATGGGTGATGGCAGGCTCAGGCCCTAGATGCTCACATACTTCCCTCCCTTTTTTTAAGAGTGCAAATATGAAGAAAAAAATGGGGAAGTGATGTAAAGACAGTAAAGTTCTCAGTGTGCAAAAATTAGACTTTTGCATCAACGGCGACCGAGCCTTCCCAAATTTTAAAAGGTGTACACCTGCAAATGCTTCTGTTCATATTGTATGCCAAGAATTAACACTCTTCGGTCATGTTCTGAATGTCCAACCTTT
Organism: Herpailurus yagouaroundi; assembly: GCF_014898765.1. Taxonomy (NCBI): domain Eukaryota; kingdom Metazoa; phylum Chordata; class Mammalia; order Carnivora; family Felidae; genus Herpailurus; species Herpailurus yagouaroundi. The sequence goes on from NW_024412388.1 coordinate 92,338,172, forward strand.
CTATCCTGCTTGAAACAGATGCTACTTCCATGCCAGTCACAACCACCTGTGGTCGCCATGTGTCATGTTGCATCACATAGATGTAATGCCATTCTGTCATCTTTTCTCCACTCCTCATTTTATCCAAGCATGTAGTGTGCTATTACTCTGCTACTGTATACACTCTGTATACATTTCTGTTCTTCCTTGCAAGATTGTGAATGCTTCGGCCACTCCAATCGATGCAGTTATATCGATCTGCTAAATACAGTCATTTGCGTGAGCTGTAAACACAACACTAGAGGGCAGCACTGTGAGTTATGCAGGCTGGGCTACTTCAGAAATGCTTCTGCACAGCTGGACGATGAGAATGTGTGCATAGGTCAGTTCCATTATAATTTCAGCTATTGTTCTGTGCCTTTCGAGCTATGGGGAGCTATTCAAGGTGAAGAGGCTGTTAACTTGAACCACGGCTGAGCCAGAATGAACTTTCTCAATGGAGAAAACATCCTTGTGGTAGACTTAAAATTCTCTTGTGCCGGTTGAATTGGGGAATATATTCTGAATCCTTATGTTTTTGTTGCTTTAAATATGATGATCTGGAAATCTTGTTTAGAAGATGAAGAATTTTCTATCAATTATTCTTTCTTCCTTTTTTTTGCATGAAATCTTAAAACTTGGTAATATCAAACTGATCTTAAAGGCTTATGTTGTACATTCAACTTTTAAAATGAAAACTCATTATATGGGACTTAATTATAGATATGAGTAATTAGGATAAACTCTTGCCATAACTGGTAATCAACAAACATTGATTGATTAAAAATATTGCCAATTGGAATTGAAAATCATTAGCAACTGGTAATATAGAAGTTTGCCTGACTTTTCCATCCATAGCAAGGAAATTCCATTTATTTAATTTTCCTAGCCCCCCAAAGCAGAAGCAATTTCTCAGAACTATTATAGGCAATGAATTCTCATAGCTTCCAAGGTAAATAAGGAAAAACTGGGTCCACAGGATTCCCTTGAGCACTATCCCCTACCTACCATGACTACTGCTCAGGTCAACTGGAGAAAGAACCTGTTTTCACAGACAAAAAATTTCTCCCACCTTTTGCACAGTGGAACCAGTCTTTAAGAAAGGGAGCTGATGGAAAAATAAGAAACAATAAATGGAATTTCACTTCATAATTTACTTTGAAGAAATGCATATATTTGAAATGGTCAAGGTACATGTGTGTCTGTTACCATACCAGTAGGTAAATACATTGGCAACTAATTTTCAAAATAGAATTTTTCACATAAAGACTAATGTAAATTTTTTAAAAATGCAGAAAAATGACAGGTGGTTTTTTTCATCAAAAAAGAAATCTAATCTGCAATTCTGAGATCATTGTCTTCTGATTAGGTCATCAAGATCATATGGCTACTTGCCCAGAATCCCATAAGCTAGGTCTACAAGTTGTTGTGAATTCAGTTAGACCAAGTTTACATAATACTGTTAATATCTACAGTATGTTCTATTTTTCCAAGTGCCTCCTTATTTATTATTTGTGAATTAGTGGAGAGATCACTGGACTTAGAGACCGGAGAGCTGGGTTCAAGTCCCATTTTGCTATTTAATAGCTGTATGTCTTAGGTAAGTCCTTTCAGAACTCCCAGTCAAACAAACTGGGATCATATGGAATGCCCAGGAAACACTTGGTAAACTGTGAACTGACTTGCAAATATGGTTTGTTTTTGTTTTTGTTTTGTTTTGTTTTTACTTAATCCTCATTAACAAAACCAGGGGGGGTAAGTATTCCACTGATAATTTCCTCTATTTTCTAGTTGAGAAAAGTAAGGTGAAATGAACCAAATTATACAGCTTTAGCAAAGAGTTAGCTTCCTGACTTCAGAGCTTGAACATCTTCTCCCAGCTACCCTGACACAATTAGCAAAACTAAACTTGTCAGACTTCTTACTTAAACGGTATGCTTTTTGGATGACAGTAGCAATTCCACCATGAGTTTGTGAACAGTAGTTCAGTGGCCTTTATAACAATCGGGGTTACAAAGATTTGAGGCTATTAATAACCCAAAAGACATGTAGCTGTCTGAATTTTGAATGCAGAGCTACACTTCACTGAATGTCATTTGCAAAAATATATAAATGTCATACTATAAATACAGAAACAAGAGAAAAGGTAAAATAAATAGGAACGCAGGAATAAAAATCATTTTCATAAAATACCTAAAATTAACATGTTTTACAGTGTTAATTTCATAGTATTTTAAACAAATCAGAGAAAAAGGCCTTAAAAGAAAAGATTTTATTCCATAAAATTTCTAATAGCAGGTAACTTAACAATATCCCAAAGTGTTTTACTCAGAGTATTCTTTCTTATAAGCTTTGGCCTTTTTCCAGTCCTAAAGTAATTTTATGAAGTATAAAATCTGCACTTACTATTTAATTTTAAGAGGTTTAGTCCTGTTGTAAATCTATTTCTGATTATCTACAAGCAGGAAGGCAGCCTGTTTAGCTTTTGTCTTTTGAATAACATCAACTAGTGATGAAATATGAAAAAGCTGAATATACATTTCTTCTCCTGCCTAAAAAAATCAAGAGCATTTGTTATCTCCATTTCTAGACAGTTTGTTAGTTAAAATTATAAATCTTTGGGGAATTTTATTTTATTGAAGCAAACATGTTTCTATTCAGTATTTTATACTTTCCAAACCAAGTAAATTGGTAAACCCAAAGATGAGAACTTTTAGGTACCATTAAAATTGGCTATAATATTCCCCCACATACCAAAATTCCTTAAATTGCTGCCTTTTTTCTAAGGCGTAAAATTGTTTGTAAAGAATGCATTGGAAAATGTAGCTAGCTGATATATGCTATAGTCTGTCTTTTGTCTTTAGTCTATATATATGTACAATGAATCAATAACAATAAAAGCTATGTCCTATAAGAGCTACGGGTTCCACTTTCCCACTTGAAGAGCTGCCTACACACCAGGCTAAGACTGGAGTTTGCTCTCTGACGGCCATTGGTAGCCTGTGGCTCCCTATTGCCAAGGTTTGCCCTAAGGGAAAGCATGAACTTATTCACTCTTTTCCACAGTTAAGCTCCCCAAAGGGCTTGAGCCAGGACTGAGAATTAAATTGAAGAGCATACATCACAAATAATTGAGTTTAATACCTTTTTGTATAGAAAGCACTAATGAAAATGAATGGATATTTACCCAATTCACTTTCACAGAATTAAGCACCAATCTCAGAAAATTTGAACTTCATCTAAGTCTTCTCCAAATTTAAGGGGGAAAAGAGGCATTTTGCCATCTCTTCAACAAATGACAATGAAATCCACCACACTGGCTGTGAGGGAACAGGCCGAATCTCGACAAAATATAGACTGCATTGAAGTACATGTCGTAAACTATTTGCGTCATTTTATATTATGACAAATATAAAATGCAGGCTATTCCGTGTTGCCACAGTGGTTGCTGCTTATTGGTTACTGGTGAATTTCCCCATTTTCATACAAATTCCAAGCACAGCCATGTCTCCAAAGATGCATGTAATTACCCTGTATTACGCAGCAATTACATGAAGATGACACCCTTGCATGCTTCTGTTTCATATAAACTCAAGCATTAAGCAGGAAGTTAGAGGATATGTGGTTCGTGACCTTGGGTAATCACTGCTAATAATCTCTGGTAACAAGCTTGACATCAGAATGAAACACAGGGTTCAGCATTTGCTACTAAACGTATCTGAAATTATGAAGTATTGTCTTTTTATTCCCCTTGAAACCCAAGATCAGGTAGTCAGAGGTACCTTCTATAGACAGGATACTTCTAATACCTATAAATCAATTGTACTGTAACTTTTTAATCAAACCTCCAAAGTATTTCATGTTATTTTTTAGCCTAACAGTCCTGCATATTCTTCCTGGTTTAATGTAATAAAATATAATACTCCAAGGCCATCACCAATACCTACCATTGACCATGGTATTCTTTAAAAAACTAAGTTATTTGTACATAAGGTGGTAAACCTCTCCTTGTCACTTATTTTCCCTACTGTTTGTATAACATAACACTTATCACCCTTCCTGTGACAATCACTGGTTTAGGTGTCCCATGTTTAAAAAAAAATTTGTTTACTTTCTTTGCATCTAAATCCTTATATTAATATAATTGCTATGGGCTAAATGACTAGACTGGTGTGTGGATTCCTGTTGGCTAGATATAACTCTACTCCCTGGTTTGCAAAATGCTGGTGACTCACTGTCAACTTATGAACTCGAAATAGTAAGAAACATTAAATGTTGAATAAGTATAAGCACAGACTTATAGTATAAATATGTACACAAAACATTTTAAAGCCATACAAAATTACTATTTAAAAAAAAATCTTTTTAAACAACTCCCATGTACACACATTAAAATAGAAAATGATGACTTAAAATAAAACTCTAGTTATTAAATACAAACCAAGCCAGGCAAGGAGGGAACATTTTAGTTTATTTAGTTTTATTTTTACCTGCATATGTCACTATCACTATTAGTCTTATCAATGCTTATATCACCATAATGCAGAACTCAAAAATTGACTAACATGAAATAAATCATAATCGTAAGGTCTTCCACATTTTCTGAAGACATTCTCCAGTTAATTCCTGTAGTAAAACCAGAACAAAATGTCCAGTCCTCTCTATAACGTTAAACCTTGAATCTCTGTTGCCAGTCTAAAACACTAAACTTGATGCTGTTAAGCTAAAGCTCTCAGGGCTTCCGTTGGTTGGTTGGTTGGTTGGTTGGTTGGTTGGTTGGTTGGTATGATTTTACTTGTTTTTTAACCAGAAAACCTTTTAATAGGACCCTTTTAGTATAAAGGAAACTGAGAGACAGAGAGGCATAATGACTTGTCCAAGATTATACAGTGGGGTAACAAGGAAAGAAACTTTGGCCCCCAAGTCCCCAAAGCTGCAAACTAGCTGTTATTACCTTTCAAACTAAAGGAAACCTAAGGAATCCCCACTTCAGGTTCAGCCTTTCAGCTAAACAGAGTTTCAGAAGCAAAAGTATCCTGTATAAGAGTGTGTGAGGAATCCAGAAAACACTCTATTTACTCTTCATTGGACAAAGTTGTTTTGTCCTGCCAGGAGACATTATGATGAAATATATGTCTCAAATTATGCCTATGTTGAAATTTACTTGGGATTACAAAATTTATTTTTCTTTCATGATTGTTAATCTAGGCTGCATAAAAACCATACTAACATGCCTAGCAGATAGAGTATCTAAAAGCTCATACCAAACAGTATATATATAAATAAGTTAAAGTGCTTTCCCATATCATAAAGTAAAAATGCCTTTGAGTGAACAAAGTGCATTCATATTGCACTTTAAAAATGTTCAGCAGTTCTCAAATATTGAGTGTAACAGATAAGGCCATTTGAATAATTTAAAACAGATTTTACACTGATGGCATATTGATTTATCCTTGATATACAAACTTCTCATGGTGTTCATTAAACCATCTAAAAATGCCCTAACAAATGGAATCTCTATTATGATCTGTTAGCCATGAAGAGCATAATGTCTTATTTCCTGGGAAGTTTTCAGTTAATTTCCTCCCATATCATAAAAACAGCATCACAGAAGGCTGAGGAAATAAATAAAGGGGCCTGAGATAGCTGTATTTGCCAAAGCATTTCATTAGCGGACATCTTTCTTTAAGTAAGCGATGCATTTAAGTGACGCTCCTGTGTTGATAACCTATAAGCCATGCAGACTTGTCTCCAGCCTGTGTGTTGTCTTGTTTCTACAGAGTGTTATTGTAACCCTTTGGGCTCAGTCCATGATCGTTGTAATGGCTCAGGATTTTGTGAGTGTAAGACGGGAACGACAGGGCCTAAGTGTGATGAGTGTCTGCCGGGAAATTCCTGGCACTACGGCTGTCAACGTAAGTAACTCTGGGAGCTGCCCTCTGCCTGCTGCAGCATGGCTGATCTGCTTGTCCAGGCCGGTGTGTGCAGCTTCTCAGAGCAGAAAAAGACCCAAGCCACTGACAAGCTTTAAAAGCTACTTAAAGCTCCAGCCTATGTATAGGAGAGAGAGCAATCCATCAGCTGTCCAGCCAGCTTCTTTGAAGCCCATCTTCTTCTCCTCTGAATGCAGGAGCAACTTATATTGAAATATTGTACTCAGATCCATGTACCTGGCCAGACCATAAATTAAGTGGCACAATAGGGACCCAGCGTGGAAATCCTCACCACAAAATGAAGGGTGATGTGGATGTGGTTAATATATTTCTTGAACTGAAAGCTACCTCAAAGCTCCAGAGTTCATAAATTAAATGATATCTACATAACTTATTACCACCCCTGCTCTCACACCCATCACTGAATCTTAACCAGAAACCTAAGGGTAATAAATCTAAGGGATATTTAAATGCCAGGGTAAAATAATGAAAAAAATCAATATTGATTTTAAGCCTCTGAGGTTAGGCACCATGCAGTGAGACTTAGACAGATGCCATTTGGTTCAGCCTCATTTCTCTGAGGATTATCAGACCTTCTTAAAAGCTTGTCAGGCAGGTGGCATGTCGGTGTATTTGGGGAACAGAAATTTAAAAATCTGAGCAGAAGCTTCCTTCTGTCATTCATAACCTTTTCTGCTTTTTCATTATGCACTAACTTGTGAGTCTATCCATACACATTTAGCTTACTAATATTAAAGAGCCACCAGGCAAATCCTCGAGAGCAGTGCAGTCCAATAGAAAATTGTGCAAGCCACATATGGAATTTTAAATGTTTTGTTACCCACATTGAAAAAGAAACTGAGTTTAACATCTTATTTTATTTAACCCAAATATCTCAAATAGTATCATTCAACATAAAATCAACATCAAAACTATTAAAGATACGTTTTTTCCATACTGTATTTGAAATCAAGTGTGTGTTTTATTCTTACAGAACATCTCAATTAGGACTGACCATATTGCAAGGCCTAATAGCCACATGTGTCTACCATATTGGACAGCACAGCTCTAGACATTTTTTGTTTGTTTGTTTTTCTGCCTTTTTGGGATTGTTTTGTTTTGTTTTTGTTTTTGTTTTTGCTTACTTTTCACTTGAAAACAATGTCAGCATGCAGGAACTGTCTAAAGCTAAGTCCAGGGCCTTACAGAATATTTCACCAGCCACTCGTCAAATTTATACTTATCTGTAAGCTACCCTTCTACATAATGTAAAGCCAAAGTGAAATTAACTGCCATCCTATTGTCATGGGCGGCAGAAAACTGTGGTGATAGTTTGAGAAATTTGCCATTGAGTATGCCAAGGTTAATATGGGATCAAGGAGCTGGAGGTGAGCATCTCCAGCCATGCTGGAGAGGAGCATTAGAAGACAAATAGTCAGAAGTCATGCAGCATACCTGCATGTGAGCTCTGTATAAGGCCATGGTTAAAAATCCTACATGCTATAGATTCCTAGAAGGCACCTTAGGGGTATGGATGACTTGGTGGATCCCAAGGACCATATGAGGAGCCAGGACTCAGCGGACAGTCATTGGTCCTGGAACATCTGGATGTGGAGGCCCAGAGAATGCCAGCAGCCAAAAGGAGAGAAGGAGGGACAGACAAAGGAAGGACCCAAAATAGGTCCAAGACTCAAGGCATAAGGCATAAGACTTTACAATTAAGACACACTTCTCTAAAAGAAAGATCCATGTAAATTTCCTGATGGAACAGGACCTGAGGAATGGGTTCCTGTAGTATAATCAGAGAAAGACATTAGAGAGGAAAACTAATCTAGCCTTAGAGGAAATATATCCCAAAAAGGTCCTAACTTGATTTTTCTGTATTGATTATTGGAGTATTATAAACTGATATAATGTCATCAAATTTTCCCTTCTGGAAGTGGAAGACTGTATTACACGTGGCCCTACCACATAAAGGCTGTGCAATATAGAAAACTCTGTACCTCAGCTCCAGCATCTCACATCCTTGGTATGTATGGATAAATGAGATTATGGAAGCGAATGCTTTATCCTCTTGAGTATTTCTTGAGTACCTTCCATGAATTAGGCATTGAGGTAACAGTAGAGGCTACAAGGATGAAGAAAGATAGCTGCTGTGCACATATAGGCATGGAGTTCACACAATCTGAGGTAAGAGGCTAACCTGCAACCCAATGATTATGAAAGAAGATAATCAGAACTAAGAAAGACCTATAGGTGTGCTTTTAGTGAAGCCCGGGTGGGAATTGTAAGGCTTCCCAAAGAAGTGACATTTGATTCAGTACTGAAGGATTAGTAGGAGCTTTACAGGAGGGAATTTCTTGAGCAAAAGTGAATGAGCTAACCCACTATGTTCCAGAAATACCAAATAGTTTTGATGTGATGGGGGATGAGGTGTGTGTGTGTGTGTGTGTGTGTGTGTGCGCGCGCGCACGCGCATGCATGTGTGTATGTGTTGGGAGGGAGGGAAGATGTTGAAAAGGCAACCAGAGACCAGATCATATGGCTTCATGAACACTAAGCTGAGGAATTTCTTCTCACTGGGGAGGAGACAGACACGGAATCCATCATACAGTTTTAAGCACAGGAATGAAGTTGTCAGATTTTGTTTTAGAAAGATTATTCTGGCTGCTCTGTAAAGGAAGGACTGGAACAGGATGAGATGGGATTTGTTCTATAAATTTAACATATTTCAAATACACCTTTGAGTATGCAATAGCTTTTTCTTACTCTGAAATATCTTTTCCTTCCCTCAGACCCACCCACATAGGGCTGATATTCTACATAAAAATATAGAAGTTCTGCTGTCAGTTGATAAATGGCTATGAGATGAGGATCCTTAAGTGCCTTCCCCAGGATCTCTCAGACCACCCCCAAGATTCAGCAACTACTAGGATAATACCTGTCATAGTAAGGTGCCTCCAGCACCAGTACTATATAACAGATATCATTCTAATTAGTTGGCGATTATAGGTTGACAAATATTTTTCATATCACTCTGTGTCTGCACACACATGAATGTACTCAAAATAAGTCCCTCAAGTCAATTCTCTCTTTCTCTCTTCCCTCCACCCTCCTCCCCACCCTACCCCCCACACTTCTACTGAGATGAACCCATCCTTGAGTTAGCCACATTATCAGTGGCAGTAATTAACCTGACAACAAGAAACCAATGCCAAGAAGAAAGCAGTGGTAAATAGGGCTGGCAGTGGTGCTGGTAGCCATGAGCAGGGAGGAAGCAGACAAACTTAGGCTCTGGGTTTGAATTTCACCTCCACCTCCTACTACCTGCAAGACTTAGAGGAAATCACTTGGACTCTCTAAGCACAGTTTTTCATCTTAAAATGGGGGTATACTAGGACCTAACACATATGGTAATTGTGAAAATTCAAGGAAAGTAATGAATGTGGACTTTATGGTACATAGTAAGCACTCGATTATTATTATTTAATTCCAAGCACATGTTGATGTGTCAAAATGCTAGGCAAGAATCTGTGTTTAAAAGTTATTGTACAGTGATAGTGCAGAACATCAGCAAGCTGGGCCACTATTGAAATTCCAAACTGTGGACTTAGGAAGTTCTAAAAAGCCCTTTATGATAAGCAAGGCTGATTTAAGAGATTGAAGCAAAGCTGACCCCAAAAACAATGCTATGGCTTCAGCAGGCGAAATGAAGAAGTCTAGGTTCATAAGTGAACCTTCTCCCTCAGGGGGCCACCGATTGTGTGCTCCATAAATGTAAGCTGCTCTCTCTGACATAAAAGGTGAAACACTTGAAAACCATTGGAATGAATGGTCTTTAGACAGCATGGAGCACACCCAATCTAGGAGAGAAAGGAGAAAGAAAAAGATTTCAAGGACACCAAGCAGAATCTAAATTAGTGTTGAGGTTACTAATAGAAGAATGAGATGTTGAGGAGAAGGAGGGTTTTTTTTATGTGCCCCTCTGAAGTTAGTGAAGAGGGATGAACCACATCCCAGAGAATAAAGTTAAACCATCCAAAAGGAAACCACGTTCCATGCTTCACATAAAACACGGAGGGTTAACATGTATTGGGAAGTAATGAAACACTTGTTCTAAGGAGATGGACATAGGGGAGGTTGGGGGTATTTTGGTTTGGAAAATTTAATGGAAATAGCCACACATAGAACCAATGAGGCTGAAAAGGTGTGTCATTTCCCTGGAGGACATATAAGACACATTAGAATATCATGCAGTGTATATTAAGCTACCAAGTATCTCCCATTTTTACCTAGTTTATATGAATACTAATGGTACTTTCAAAAGAACTTATAGTCTGAATATTTGGACTAAAGTCCAAAGATTTGGTAACATAGTTCAGTGTTATGATTTTGGAAGATAACAGAGCATGTAGGAAATCAAGAACTAAGTACATATAGCAAGGGGAAGGCTGAGATTCAGTTGCTGGATCATGGCCTACAATATCAGAATATGGGTTCTTGGAAGGGATCAGTACATATATTACTGTGAATAGAGAAATGAGTGTTTAGCAGAAGACTCAATGGCCTGATCAAGAAGACTTTTAATTAAGTTTGAGTAGGGTATTGTGAAATACCTTTATAAAACTGTAAAAACTGAACACTGTGGCAAACCACAGAGTTAAGAAAAGAAGACAACAGTTATTCTCAGAAGAATAAGGGAAAGTTGGGAACAATACTCTATGGCTTAGATGTTTTCCTTCCCAGAGAGAGCACAATAGTTATATTCATTTTCTACTGCTACTATAGTAAGCTACCAGAAACTTAGTGGCTCAAAACAACAGAAATGTATCTCTTAAAGTTCTGTATTTAGGAGTCCAACAAGAATCTCACTGGGCTAAGATCGAGCTATTGGCAGAGTTGTGTACCCTTCTGGAGGTTCTAGCAGCAAAATCTTTTTCCTTGCCTTTTATAGCTTCTAGAAGCCACCTGCATTCCTTTGCTCATGCCCCCTTCCTCTACTTTCAAAGCCAAGAACTTTCTATCTCTCTTTGCCTTTCTTCCATTATTACATCTTTCTCTGACCACAGCTGGAAAGGATCTCCACTTTTAAGGACTCATGATTAGATTGGGCACACACAGATAATCCAGGATAGTCTCACTACCTCAAGGTCCTTATGTAATTTCTCTGTAAAGTTGCTATTGCCATGTAAAAGAACAGGTTATTAGGATATAGACATCTTTGAGAAGACAGTCAACATTGCCTACCACAATAATCATTGATAATGTCAATTTTTTAATGCCAAGGATAAATATGCAGGCATCATGGAGATGGAATGTAACTCATACTCAGAATAAAGATATGCAAGAATAAAACTAACTTGAAAAAAATACGTTACAGGGTTAGAAAAGATTGCCATGGGTCGAGAAGGTATAGACTCACATTATGAATTAGAAGATAGAAACAGTGAAATATTTTTCAGTCAAGACCAAGAAGCTTATAGAAAAGGTATTGTAAAGTGTATTATAGACCACACAGCTATTTGGAAGATACATATATTTTTCAAAGCCAAATTAGAAAATCTAGATGCTCTGGAATCTTCCAAAATGAAGGAATTCAGATACCAAGATATTTGTTAAAAGATGTGGTCTACTAATTGTTGACTTGCACTGACAAGAGTGGAAAAAGGAGTCAGGAAACTAGTATTACCACTGGGTTAGTACAGAGATGGTAGTATCACATAAGTGAAGAAATGTTAATAAAAACCTTTAAGGGACATTGTCCCAAACCTTAAGAAAAATTCAAAATATCCTTGGGGGGCGGGAGTAAGATCTTAGACCCTTATTAAACACACACACACACACACACACACACACACACACACACACACACTCTTTTTTTTTTTTTTTTTAAGAAATAAAAGAACAAATTGTTCCCAATAGATGACCTAAAATAGAAGACTTCTAAAATAACCAACATGGCTATCCAAGGGTTCCCAACAGGGTTTTGACAAACATTTAGTCCTCACTGTGTGCCATACGCTGTGCTGCAAATTAAGGCTAAAAAATAGAAGTTGCAAAAATGTAGGATGGTATAAAGTTGTGTTCACAGTTGCTTAGGTCACAAAGATGTGGCAATCTCAGCTCACATTCAAGCTCAATTCTAGATAGCAGTATGTCATGAGCAGCAAAGAAGCTAACACAACTTGAGGCTGAACAAAGACCAAAAGAAGTTATAGTCCTTCTGACATGTGCCCCAAGCAGCCCACGTCAAGAGTCTAGTCCTGCGAGACCACATAATAATGCAGCAGATAGTGATGTAGGAGAGTTCCATCTTTGGTGAAGGGATTTTCATAAAGCAAGCTGAAGCAGGTTGACACATGTCAACCAGGGTTCAGAGGGCTCTTATGTAACAAGTGGACATGTTGGTTCAGGAAGATAGAATGGAGACCAGTAGGTAAAAGAGAGAGGTGGGTCTCAGCATTTTCCAACAACTATTCTCCCCAGCTGTTTTAAGAATATACAGTAGAGTGCCTTGGGTAATGATAAATCCCCAGACTCTGGAAGAGTTCAGAGAGAAGCTGGATGGGCTCCTGTGAGTGATGCTTTTGGGAGAGTTTCTGCCTGAATGAATAGTTGAGTGAAAGGACCTCTAGGACCTTTCCAGCTTTTTGGCTCTAGTAGACCAAGTCAGTGGGCCAAGGGAAGGCATCATGAGATACCTCAAGTTGTATTAAGAACTAGTTTGGCCATTCAGCTGTCCTCTGTGCTCTTGCCTTTCCTTACCAATGGGTAGATTCTCATGCTTCTCACTGGCCATGTTCTCCATCCTCACTTCTTGGTAAATCCTTTTTTTCTAGAAACTAACTTTTCTCCTACTATAGATCAGGATTCTTTCTTTTATTTTCTTTTTTAATTGTTGTTTTGTTTTGTATAAGATTAACATCTACAGACCTGTCAACTTGTGATCATTAAGATGATGCTTCCAATTGCTTCACTGAGATGAAGATTATACCTCCCTGGACAAATACTGTGAACCTAACTTGTAACTTTTCAATTGCCTCCAGTTGCAGTGACCTGCTATTTGCTGTGTTACATTAAAACATCCAATTCACATTTCACCAGTTGACCTCACATTTTGAATCCATTGACAGGTGGCACGTCACTTAAACAAGGATGTCCGTGATGCTTCAGCGCATTTGCAGGCCCAGACATATGATTTCACTCATTTTGGCTCTTGCATCTCTATTACTAAACGTGAATGGCATCACTGAATCCAAGTTTTTAATTTCCTTGCTAGCAACTTGAACAACAGTCTCATCTCCCTTGCTGAGCACCACATACATAACAGTGATGAAAAGTAAATAGTTGGAAGGGTACTTGATGTTACTGTTGTTCAACTCCTAAGGGTGGGAAGGAAGTGCTCATTAAACAGAACCAGTAGGAGCCTCCCTGAGGTAATTTAAAAAGGAAAATATTAGGACGACAGAAGATAGAAAGTGGCAATTTGTAGGCATTACAAATAGGCTTGGTAGTCCTCCTGGGGAGAAAAGGCTCATTTTGTCATCTAGAAGAGCAAACCCCAGGGTTGCTCTCAGTTGTGAAATTTCTCCTGATTCAGCAGGACGTGGCCACAGCAGTCCGTCATGCTAATAGCCATCACTTTCCAGTTCCAGTCCTGTTTCCCTTCCATTCTTAGCATAACTTTAATTTGGGATTGGGAGAAAAATCCCACCAATCTCCAGTACATCAGGGACCTGATGCCACCCATGAACAGGGGAGCCAAGGCTTACCCTCATGCCATGGAAAGTGCTGTCCCCCTTCACATTACTAATGACTCCATTTGGAGCAACCATTAGAGGCAAAGGCTGGGGCAGCTTGAAAGGAGTGCCTTGTTCAGAATTCCCTTCACAGTTGGATCATATCCTAAGTATGTTCAGAATCAAAACCTGTGACTCTCGAATTGTTAGAGCTTGGCATAAGACAGATACAGATGGTGGGTATACTAACAGCAACTCCAGACCACTTCCTGACATTCTGAGGTTTGCCTGCTACTCAGCTACCCTGTGCTCAGCTCAGAGTGGGGCCTCAGTTCTGACCTCAATAAGAAACATTCCATATTTACTTGGCAATCCATATGAATTTTCCCCCTTTATTTGAAGAGAATTTTGAAAATGACAAGAATGCCCAAACTCTACAATTTTACACCACTGTACAAGTTAAACAGTGAAAGGTGTGTGAAATGCCAAAACTCATGGAGAAATGCAGGTACAACTCTATCTACTAGTGTCCCAGATTCGAAGCAACAGCCTGGTCCTATCTGATAGTGAGATGATCGAGAGGCCAAGAAGAAATACAATACATGAAGTTCTTTCCTTACTTTAGACAATACATAAATGGAGTTTCACCTTGAGCCACTCTTTACCCACTAGTGAGTGTTGTGTGTGTGTGTGAGAGAGAGAGAGAAAGAGAATCTCAAAATCTTCTGAGGCTGTGTATATAAAGGTAATGTCTATGTGTGTAAATCAGCCCAATTGTAAAAGGGCCGCCCCATGTGAAATTTGTGGGAGAAAAAATTTTATGTAAGTGAAAAATCAGTCCTCAGCCCCCATCAAACAGAATTCTGGGGTAGAGGAGCCACAGATAAACCAGGATAGCTAGGGTTCCTGATAACTAAATTTTAGAAGTCAACACAATAAAATCAGGGATCCTGATTCTGGGTGTGACTGCTACCAGCTCTCCAAGGAATGTTTGTTCCACACCTCAGCCTTTTCTGTGCATCTCCTGTGAAATCCTCAGGCTCCTTGCTGGTTTGAAATTCTGTGATCCTGAAACCTCACAAATGGTTTGACCTACTTGCATTTGGGCCAATTTCTGAGGAGTAATAACTATTTTAAAATAATAAAAGTTGTTATTTATTGTACATTTTATGTGTGTCAGGAATACGTATGCATTATCTCATTCTACAAGGGAGGTTAAGATTATCTTCCATATTTTATAGACAGAAAAACCGAGATTTAAAGAGGGCAATCCCTGCCCCCGCCAAAATGGCAAACCAGTTATTAGCAAATATTTATTAATTGAGTTTGCTGCAGCATTTTATAGGATTTTGTCATTTTTACTTCGAACATGGAGACAGAGACTTTGGTGATTTACTCCAGGGGTCATCATGCATTTTCTAGGAAGGGTCAGATAGCAATTATTTCAGGTTTCCTGGGCCACACAGTCTGTTGCAACTACTCACCTCTGCTGTTGTAGCCCCGAATCAGCCCAACATGATGTTGAAATGAATGCGTGTGTCTATGTTCCAATCAGACTTTGTTTATGGACACTGAAATTTGAATTTCATATGTTTTCACACGCCATGAAATATTATTCTCCCTTTGATTCTGTTTCAATCACATAAAAATGTAAAAAACATTCTTAGTTCATAGGCCATAGTAAACAGGAGACAGGCTCCATTTGGCCTGCAGACCATAGTTTGATTTATTTCAAGCTCACACACCAGTTAGAAATAAAAAAGCAGAGGGCCTGTTTAATAAAGCGGAGAGAGTATGAAGCAGGAGACAGAAGAGGACATTAAGAAAAAACGCACACATTTCATTAAAGTGTGTCTTCTATCTTGATATGGGTATCACGGGGGGCTGGTCTAACTGATTCATATTTACCAGGCCCTAATTGACCTTAAGAAGAAAGTTAGGATTTCCAGAAACATGAAGGCTGCAGTCATATAATTTCCAGGACAAGATCACAGGCGTAGTCAGTGCCAGCCGTTTAAAGGCTTACGAGTCAGCCGAGTCAATTTAGCATCAATTTAGTACAATCAGCAACTAATGAAAGAGAAGTCAGGGTGGCCATAATATAATCAGGATTGCTCATGTTGGTGTAAGGAATCGTTCTGTTGCATTCTACAGGAACAACCCATCACCTTGAACATCAGCAAAAAGCTCTACTAAGGGAGAATTATAGTAATAATACCACCTACAACACGGAGGGTGCAGGAAAAAAATACATACAGAACCCATTGAGAATTTTTTTTTCTACCATCGGCTTTGATGTCAGAGATAATTATTTTAAATAAAGTGTATGTCAGGGCCATAAACCCCTGCCTTTTCTGCCCAATGCCCTTTTGAGTGTGACTGAGTCCACTGAACCCAGGGCATTCTGGATCATGTGGCTCTACCTCCAGGAACAGAATTATGTTATGACCATCCTTACTTAAGGGCTATATGCCCTTCATCTCATCTTTGTCAAATTTTCTGTTTTTAAAAATTATAGTCAACCTTCAGTTTTCCATCGCTGCAAGGTGGGAGAAGAGGCATGCGTTAATACAGCGCAGTTGACTATCTCGATGTAAATTCCAGTGAGACTGGATTTCATTGAAAACAGGCACATACACGCAGAAATTCAGGCCCGTACACGATTCATCTGTTCCACGTCCAACTTCAGTCACCGACTCATCCTCATAGATAGCAGTCAAGATCATCCAGACATTGCTGGATGCTTTAAAACAGAAACAATTGCTAAAAATGTATTTTTCACAAAATTCTTTCCCATGTTCTACAAAAGTGCAGGATTAATATTATGTATTGCAGCTGTTTCTTCTGTGCTACAACTCTTTGGGGAAAATGGGTGTATGTCTCAGAGACAAAACTACAAAAATAATGAAATATTGATGTAATTATTTTTAAGAATCACCTTGAGACCTCTTTTTAATTAGTATTTGGACCCTATGGACTTAGTCTTATGTTAATCTGTATTCTTTATCATGAAAATCAATAATATAGACAACTACATTGTTCGCATGATTTTGAGTACAAAAAGACAAAGCTTGGGAGTTTGTAGGAAGGCTTGTTACCAGGATTAATCTGGCAGTTTATTAGTGATATAATGTCACAGTGGCTGCATTTTCAATGATCTTGCCAATCCAGCTTTAACTAGTGCCCACATGGAAGATATTTGGATATATTATGAGGTCTTTACTGAGATATCACACCCTTCTTCTTTCCAATTAAAATAAAAATTAAAGGAACTGATTTTGCACCAAGGATGCTAAACTATGTATAGACACATAGATATGACATAGGAATTCTGTCTGATTATATCAGGCTTTAAAATTTCTGAAGTCACATTTTTACTCAAGACTGTCCAGAGTCTTGGGATGGAGGAGTTTCTGTTTCACCTATTGACAAGGCCCATCTAATATGGGTTAAATCAATCATGGTCAGTATGTTCCTTCATATACAACAAATGGGGTCAGATTGTAGCATACTCTATAGGAAATCTATACCCTTAATTTCATCTTTGGTTACTAAATTCAATTTAACCAAGGTGAAAGAAGGGCTTCTTAACCGAGTCTTGCAAAATCTGTTGAATTTTCCTCCCCAGCAAACCAGGCTGGCTAGAGGATTGTTTGATTCATTCACTTGTTCACACCCTCATTCATTCACCCATCCATTCCTTCATTTATTCATACTGTCATTCGTTTTAAAATATTAAAGCCCAACTCTGCACCAGGATTTGTGCTAAATTTTATCACCAAAGGCAATGAAAATGTGATCCCTTCCCTCTAAGGGCTGACAGTTTAAGGAGGGTTCTCCACTCTAGTTGGAATCTGAGAAGACAGACCTCCTGTACCACTTTCCTAGCTTGTTTTTCTCATCACAGAAATCTCTCCTCCAACCTCTAATCTTAGGATCTTATATATGATTTGAGTCTTAGACGTTTTCTAGTTTAGCCCTTATTTTTCAGTCATAGATGAAAATTGTTTAGTCTTTAAATTGTTCAGGGCTTTAATAAGCTCTCCCTATTGCATTTACTAATGATGACAGTAGCCACTATTAAGTGGGCAGGCACCATGTGCCGGGAACTATGCCAAGCCATTTACCCTGACTTGTTTAATCTGTATAAAATCCCATTAGCAGTTATCCCCCCTTTACAGATAAGTGAATTGAGGCTCAAAGAGGCGAAGTACCCTGCACGTC
This sequence comes from Herpailurus yagouaroundi, assembly GCF_014898765.1. NCBI lineage: Eukaryota > Metazoa > Chordata > Mammalia > Carnivora > Felidae > Herpailurus > Herpailurus yagouaroundi. Next base: position 92,356,086 of record NW_024412388.1, read on the forward strand.
TAGATTCTTGCAACTTAAAAGTGCGATCCTTCAGCCAGCAGCCTCAGCAGCAGTTGGAAATCAGAATTTCAGGCCCTCCCCCAGATTTCCTGATCTGCATTTTAACAAGATTTCCAGGTGATTCATATGCATATTTGCATTAAAATTTGAGAAGTTAGGGGATGAGATAGTAAGTGTAGATTTTAACCTAGGACAGGCTGATTCTACAGCCCAGGTGTTTTGCTTATTTGTTTTTATGACTTAGTGTTCACAGAATGATGGTAGCTGGGAAATCAAGGGCATACGCACACGTTGGAAAAAATTATATAAGGGGCAGAACTCGTATAGTATCTCATGTCATCAGTTTTTACCAGCATGTATTCTACAAATCCAAATCATATTAAAAGAAGGAGAATCATGAAAACTTAAACAAGTAGCCTATTTGTTTTCTTTCACCATATAATTTAAAAGTGGTTAATATTTGATAGGTTAATAATAAATATTTTAATATAGTATATTGCATTTGGTTATGAATATATCAAAAGGAAATACAAAGTGAGTTCCGAAAGATAAACTTTTATTGGGCACATGAAATAGAACATAAAATTTGATGGCAATTACCATTTAATCTATTCATGTTTGGAAACGTATTGAAAGAGAAACTCATAACTCAGTTAATTGTTATGAATTATTAATTGCTCATTTGAAAAGCGATGAGCAGAACCGCACTTGTTGAAAAACTTTCCCTCTCAGTGGCTTTAACCTTTGTGTCATTGGTTTTATGAGAACAAAAGGGAAAGAATGACAGCAAGATTCTAATCATCCAAAACTAGAAAGTGACAAGACTGTGAACATCTCAGCAACTATATAAAGGTTAATTGCAGTTGAAATGGAATAGTTATTGCTGGCCCCCCTCTAGCATACATAAGTATGATTCTCCTGGGGGCAGGCCCAAGCATCTGCATTCTCCAAAACTTCCCAGGCAATGACAATATACAGCCAGGACTGAGGGCTACATTTTCAGTAACTGCATGTTGTCAGAGAGATTTCATCCAGCCTTGAACTTGACTCGATATTCTGAACCCCAAGTGAATGCAAGGTGGGTTCCAGTTTGCCATTCTTCATTAGAGTTTGAGGTAAGAGGGCATTCAACCAAGGCCAGGAGCAGTGTAAACCATGGCAGCTTTATAAAGACATATTCCCTAGATGGCAAGTGATTTCTAATCCATACAGGCTAAGATCAAGAATGTATCTGGATTTCAAGATACCTGATGTAAATAGCCCCTTCTTTCTCAAAAAATCAATGTTATGAGTTTCTTCTGTTGGATTAAAAAAAAAAAACCTTCAAAAAGTGGAAGGCTTTTTTTTATGAACTAAATCCAGGGATTTATTGTTTAGTGTCAGCAGCGTAACTGCTTTATAATTGATTTTTCCAAAGAGAACTGAAAACTTAAGCTACCTTAATTTCCTTTATCTTGACACACATGATTAGCATTACTCTGAAGTATATTTTATCAGGTTCCCAATTACCATTTTTTTAAATCAACTTCCTCCTTGCATACGTGTCTTGATAAAATATTTCTGAGACAGAGAGAAAGGAAGTATAAGAAGATAAAAAATATGACTGCTTTATTCCTGTTGATAGCTTTATATTCTTTCTTCAAAAAATTATGTTTATATTCAGTTATTTTTTTTTTGAAAATGAGTAGGATTATTAAAAGACATTAACACCTATTAATTTTTTAAATCTTGGGATAAAGAAGGAAGAACATTTGGTTGGGCAATGACAGAAATTTAAGGATAATGAAACAAAATGTAACATTTGCAACTTAGGCTAATGTGCCTGAGTCCTTATAGACTCGATCGAACATTTTATATGCAGCCATTACAGTCCTGTACCATTAGTTAGCCTTATTCAGCCTCAATTTGCTGATGTAAAATGACACTAAGAATCAGATCCATCTCACTATCTGTGAGAATTCAATAATATAACGATATTTAACCCAGTTTCTATCACACAGTAAGATCACATGGTGAGCTACGTGATGGTTCCCGCCCTCAAAGTTTCATTCAAAATGGTGGGAATTGGATCAACAAATTTAAGGAAGCAGTCAAGTTACAAACAAAATGACATGAGAATGAAAGCAATCCTAGTCACAACTGCTACCTGGAAAAAAAAAAAAACTGAAAAATGGATGGGATTTAATACTTAGTGTGTCATTTTCTTGTGGTTCTTTCAAGTCCTCATCGCCCCCTGTGAATGCAAAATTTTAGTTGCGATTTTATCCAACATCAGTGCCTTTTAGTTTTGCAGTTTCCAAATAGAGAAGTAAAGCTCTCACTATAAACTTTTGTCCATTAGATTCACCCTAACCTTAGCAGCACTTCTTCATCAATTTTAGGATCGTCTTAAATCCTGGAAATTATCCTGTAATGCTAAAATGCCTGCCTGCTAGCCAGGTCTTGAATTATGGTGACCCCTAATCCAACCCAAAGCAGACTGGGTTCTGTAGTTGGACATAAACCAGCTTCTCAGGATGATGATTGGACACTTAACAATCCATTGTGCCATCATCAGACCTATTGGATGTGATAATTGATCATTTTCAGCTTGGTGACTATTGACACCCTAAGGGATTTGTATGTCAGAAATACATTCAGATCCTCCACCCCTTTTTTTAGAACTCCTCAGGAGACTTTATTATTAGTATTATTATTGCTATTCTTAGCAAATTCATGCTATGTGCTATTTTTTTCAGCAAAGATTTCTCTTCTTATACTACAAAGATGCTCAAGTTGAGACTCTTACTTTTAAGGGAATAAGGTTATTTTTTTCTTGCAGAAGATTAAAAGAAATAATATGAGTAACAGTTTAACCACATGTCATCCAGCCCATAAAGAAGGAAGGCTGAATTTTAACAGTGAATCAAAGGCATTGAGGCACAGAGGATGAGTTGATATTTCTTCAGCCCTAGCAGTGTCACTACCAAATGTGAAAATAAGAAGGAAACAGAACCTCCAAAGGGTAAGAAGGACATGAGGGAAGTGTGACTGTCCCTCACAACAGGCAGGGGACTCACTGCCAGGGTCAACCAATCTTGGTTTAGTCTGTGCATTTGAAATGTGCTGTCCCTCTGTACGCTGTATTGGCATATTAATTTATGTTTTAACATGAGTGTACTAGTTGTTGAGGAAGTATTTATCAGGGTGGGGAGAAAAGGTGTGAAAGTACCAAGCTCTAAAGAAGCAGGATTGGAAGAAAGACCCTGGGTTGAAGGATTCATCAATAAATAACCAAACATTTATGGACCTTTCACTATGAACCCTGCATCATGTTAGGTGCTATATAAGATGTAAAGCAAGGTTAATATAGCCTGTGCCCTCAAGGAGGTTATCAGACTCGAGATTGGGGTAAAGCACATAAATTAGAGAGTTAAATGAAGTTTCCTGTCCAGAGTATTTAGTTCTCTCCTAATGACTCTGGTTGTAAAAGGAAACTGAAAACTACTCTAGGTCTATTCTAGCTGAGTAAGTAGCTCTGTCTTGACTAGTGGTTGGAATCCTGGCCCTGCCTCATCCTGTGTTGAGTAAATTATATAACCTCTCTGCCCAAGCTGTTGCTTCTCTAAAAAAAAGAGATGATTTCATCTCATAGAGTTGTCAGGAAATTAAATGAAATGGTTGTATTACTGAGCACAGTTCCTGGGGCCCAGTGAGCTCTGCGAAGGATCACTGTTATTGGGATTGTTCTACTGTAAGCAAACTGCAGTAGGTAACAGCAATTGATGAAGAGCTGGGAAGGATTTGCAGCTGTCAATGAGCCATTACAGCTATAAATGGAGATTCCAATCATAAATGTTGGTTTCTAAGCAATATTTGACAAGGCAATTAATCATGTGTGCTCAGAAGCCATCAAGGGAAAGTGGGGAGTCTCTGGGTGGGGACAGAGAACTTTACGTGGATTCCCTGATGTTCTGAAATTCATTTGTGGGGGATGTGGAAAAGATAAGTAGTTGAAAAGTCTGTCCTATATTCAGGAGGTATCTGACATCACAGGTCTTCTCCCTTGTGCTGGGGAAGTGACCAGGATCTATGAAATGCCTGAACCTCCTACCCTTGCTCAAGATTGTTGGATACTCCCCCTTCGGTCTTTGAGGGAGAAGTTAGAGCTTCCATTCATTGTGGCTAACTTCTCTGGCATGAGTTTAGCATCTCAAAACATCAGAATTAGCCATCTGTGTGGTAGAAGAAAGAGTTCTCCTTTGTACCCAGTTTCAAATGAGAATTTTATTGTTTTGTGGAATAGCACAGTCAGCTTCAAATTTGTTAATAAATCTGAAGGTAAAGGTAGTCTTACACTTTTTAATCAAAAAAGGCAAGGCACTATCTGTTCCTAGCTCCAAATTTAACATCAGTACAGAAAATAATGTTCCTTTAGAGCATGGATTTCTGTCTAAAAAAACTTCATCCAGAAACTGACAGTCAAAAAGGACATTGAAAACGCATTTCTTTTCAAGAGAAGACAGGAGTTCACTGGGGATCTTTTCTTTCCCTCAGCAGGTGCCTAGTTTCCAGCTCAAGAGTATGCATTACTCACTGAAAAATGTGTTTGAAAACACAACTAGAGATCATGACTAAAACCCCCAGGGGCTCTCCTCAGGCCCAGCATAAGTCCAATTCTATGCCTGCAATGTACTTAAGCTTTTCCCACTGACTGTGTCCTTCTTTTCAAACTGCTATGACTTTAATAACAGGAAAGATGAATACCATATAGGGAAATTCACTGGAGTGTTACAAATAAATACACCTCTGTTACAAATAGGTGTATTTCAAAATATTTCAGTAATAAACATGCCATGTGCCATAAGCATGCTTGAACACTTCACACATGTTATTTCAATTAGCTTTCCCTATAATCCTGAAAGAAGTGCTAGTATACCCAGTTTATAGATGAGGAAACTAAGGCTCAGAGAGTTAAATTTGGTCAAACAATTGGTAGGCAATAGAGCTATTATAAAACCAAGATATAGATCTGATTCCTTGTTCCATTTGCCACGCAAACTCAGTGCTGTGGGTCCAAAATAGATGCAGTCTTAAGCTCAATCCTCCTTCAGAACTGGGAGGGTAATGGCAACTTGCGGTGTCGTAGTCTTGGACCACAGCCCAGCCACAGGATCAGTTTGCTTTCAGTGAGATGGAAACAATCCTCGGTCCTCATTAATAGGAGTGCTTATGAACACAGACACCACCGCACAACAGAGAAAAAGCCTTCTGGACAAAAACAAGCATCGACAGTCAAAGGTTACTGACTGTGTCTCAGTATCACTTTATCATGTGCCAATGGCAGCAAATGTTTATTCGCTGCCCACTGTGTGCAGTGAATTTATTTCCCAGAATCCACAGCTCATCCACCCATGCTCACTTGGAAGGAGCAAACTATATTCTTAGATCCCTAGCTCACAAGGTCGGCGCCTAGAAGTGTGCAGAGAGGCGCTGCCATAACATACAAACTGGTGAGAGGTAGCATCTCATGTAGGGGAGGAGGTTAACAAAGAGGATAGAGGATGGGTTCTAAGGATGCAAATCATTCAATTCAAGCCAAAATCCTGTGTCTTTTCACACAGAAAAATCACTCAAACTGGTCATGAAAATACCTTCTGACCAATTCCTCAAGCCAGTCAGAAATTCAAATAAAGACATCAAACTGTAGCTGATCCCACGTTACTTCACATGTTAATACCTCAAAGAAGGAAGCAGCGTACATAAACAGCTGTTAGATATTTAGTCACTGGCTCCTATCTGACCAAAGAGATCATCTTATTCCGACATCATCATCATGACAAGCCGTTTGCATCATCTTGCTTGGTGTCCAAGGGGTTTTCATTTTGTTAAGCCCAGCCCAAATGAGCCAATGACTTACCAGATCAGCCCATGGAGGGCATCATTCTGTTGCCTTACTATGTGGACACCAAGCAGAAGATCAAATAATCTTCACGGCATCCCTGTAAGAGAATATATCACCTTCTGCATTTTACAGACTTCGAGAGGTGAACCCAACTATCTAGGTCACAAAATTAGAAAAGAAAAGGATGAGTCTCAAACCCAGTTCGCTTCCTCTCTAGGCCACCAATGTGTATTCACCGCCCAGTGCCACATGCAGAGCATTGGCTACGGCACTCGGGGGTGAGCCTTGCAGAGAAAGTGAGGTGAGAAGTGAGGTGCAAGGAGGCAGACTGTTGAACACCAGACACTGGCAAGATGATTTTTAGGAGCAGTAAAGAGTCATTATTCACAATGTTGTCCATTAACCTAGTGTGGTGCTCCTCAGGATCAAATGAAACAGAATGTTGGATGCTGGAAACAGGAAGGTGCCCATCTTCTCTAAAGCAGCAGGCTTATTCTTCGCCAGCTGTGTTAGTGCTTGTGAAAAGTAATAAATGCCTGATTCACTGTAAGGGTCCAATATTCTCAGACGGGCAGGGCAAGTAACTGCTGTTGCATTGCAACCATTCCAGTGAAATAAGGTGACAGCACTGAGTAGCATGGCAGGAACAATGCGTGGACAAGACTTGATTGTGGTAGCAGCTTTCATGATGTCATGTCACTGCTCCATGGTCAGGCTCTTTGTGTTGCCCTGGAGACAAGGAATAGCAAGAATCTCTTCATCATCAAATCATTAGCTGCTGGTAGCAGACACTGTCTCAGCTCTTGTGTCCTGTGCCTGTCATCTCTTTCGGAAGTGTATATGAGAGGAAATGGAGATGGCTCCATATAGTGGCTGCACATGCTATAAACGGGATTTTTGAAAATGTGGGTGGTTGTCATGGAATAATCTCCGATCAGGTTTGGAAAGATGCACCATTTCTAGAAGAGATAAGAATATTGCCCATGCCTGAACACAGTGACCCATCATGATGGGAGACTCATGTCATCTCAAAAACTGAAAACCATCTCATGAAAAGGAGGATAAGCAATGAAGGATAGGGAAAATGAAATAGTGCAATGGAGGGAATCCTAAAATCACTTGGGGCTGTGAGTGATTACTTACGGTACGTAGTAAGGCAATAGAATTATGCCCTCCATGGGCTGTTCTGGTAAGTCATTGGCTCATTTGGCTGCCTGGGCTTAGCAAAATGGAAACCCCTTGGACACCAAGAAGATAGGAGAGGGAGTGAGACTTGGACAAAATAGGCATAAGCAAGTTCTCTCTCACCCAAACTGGCTTTGGAATCTGCTGTAGGTCCATGCCTACCCTCAAAGACCCTGGCATTATAAAATCACCCTTGGTCAAATAAATCAGCTAAACTTTTCTGAGAGCTGCCACCAGAAGTGAGTCAACCCCCCAAGGAGCCCACCTTGTTTGCTTACTGGGACTCCTAACTGGATTTTAGAATAGCCTTTGATGTATCTGCAGATACCACGCTGCGCTTCATCTAATCCTTATGCCCAAAGTAGATTAGGGTATCTGGTACCAACCAAGAAACCCTATACCCCAGGGTTAGAGGTTCCATTTGTTTTCATATTGGTCTGCAAATACCTTTGTCTGGCTATACATTGTAATACTGTTGCCTTATGATGATGCAAGACTTTAATCCCCCAGTTGGATGTCATGTGTGCTTTGATGTACCATTAGCTATCAGAGGTTCTAGCATGCAACTGTTCTCTGTAAGATCGCACTGTAATGCTAAGCTGTAGGTCCACAGATTTACACATTTGGAGTACTGTGTGCTGTGTGACTCAAGGTACAGATGAATTAATAATCTGTCTGCAGAAATTCTGCATACAAAATGTCTTCCTTTTTGTTCTATCACAAATCTAATTACTGGCACATCTAAGATGTATCATTTGAGGAAAATACAAATCTCAAGCCTCAGGCTGTATGGCTAGCGCAATTCTTTTTGTGCCGTTTTAGATGCGTGCACTTAGAATTGTTCCAGGCTGTTCTCCTTCATTAGAAAAGCATTCTTGGAGAGAAATAAAGGCCAGCAGGCAGCATCCAGATTGGAAAGAAAACACCGCACATCTATCACTCAGTTTATTTTCCAGTATGAATTTCTGGTTCTTTTGATACAAAATCCTCTATCCAATACTTTATGGCAGCACATATTTGGAAAAGTCTGGAAGCAATGCATTTGAATTCCATTTGCACCTTTCACATTTATTCATGTGCACAGTGCTGTGTTCAGTGCTGTAGATATACATAGATGTGAGCACTCATTCAAATGCTTACTTTGAATGTGCTATGCTCAATTAACAAAATTTGGGAATATTGTTTAATATCATGCTTAATTATGACATACATGTGTCTATCAGCTATTCATATAATGTTCTTAGAGGCAAATAGATTATTTTGTTTGGGGGGTTATCTAACAATAATTTATCTTTTATTAAGTTTTTTGTAACAAGAAAATTGCAACATCCTTTTATAAATATTACAGTTTGAATCATACATAAGCTGCCAGAATAAATTATTTATATCCATAGACTTATGAGTTTGTAGTGTGAGGATGTGTTCGCCTTCCTAAAGTATTAGAAAATTATGAGTCTAATACTTCGCCATGATATCTAAGGAAACAGAACATTAATTTCTTGGCTTTTTGTGTTATGAGTAGTGTAAGGAAATTTTTCTGAAGGCTTTTATCTATCCCAGACTCCTTTGTGACATTAGAAAATGAGCCCATCCCCGGGATGGTATGTTTTTATTCATAATATTCAAGGAAAAGTTTCAGTTTCCTTTTAAAAGTTGACCTCATTTGCCCTAATAGCCCAAACTTCATATGGAAGTTTGGGAGTGCTATTCCTTATGCGTCTGATGTCAAATATTAAAAAACACAGTATAATAAAAAGTCCCCTTACTTTAAATCTGTTAGTCAGATTAATAGGGGTGGCACATTGGTTCCACTGTTCTATCACTCCACTGGCAGCCTTCTAAAATTAGGTACTGCCAATCTGGGGGAAGCCAAAGAACTCTATATCATTTTAAATTTAACTTCATCCTGCTCTGAAGCCATTAGAGACGATTAAAGGAGATCTCCAGCCATTATAGTCAGCCCAGTAGTCTTAAAGTTCAAAAGGTAAAAAGCACTTTTCACTATAAATAAACTGAGAGACAAAATTATTTTCAATGAAGTTTCACTCTCAGTGAAAATAAAGTAGGTAATTACATTGGCTATTACTGAGGTCACTGCCTTCATTGACCATCTGGCTTAAAACTAAAACATAGGTATCATTTATGACACGGACAGAAATGAGCAAAGGGTCCACAGCTTCCTCTTTTAAAGACCTCCAAATTCAGTTAGTTCACAAATTAATAGTCTTCATGAAACAGTTACTGAAAAGTTAGCCTGATGGCCTTTTTGAGCCCTTTTTTAACAACTCTGGAAGGAAAAAAAAAAGAACATAAATCTGTAATATCTTACCATTAGTATTACTATAGTTATAGTTTCCATATGATGGGTTCTTGCATAACATTTTTGCATGCCAAAAACTAGTGGTCCAAATTTATCATTCCAATTTCTATAATGTTCCTATATATAGAATCCTATTTGTTAGATGTAAACTTTACTTTCAAATTGGAAGTGTTATTTCTTACAAAGGAATATGATTCAATTTTTGCCTAATTTTGCTGTACTTTCTATAATTTCAAAAGGCATCAAAACAGGACGGATGTTGCTTTAAAATTTTTCTATGTATATTTATTTTTGAGAGAGACAGAACACGAGTGGGAGAGGGGCAGAGAGAGGGAGACACAGAATCCAAAGCAGGCTCAAGGCTCCTGGCTGTCAGCACAGAGCCCAATGCAGGTCTCAAACCCACAACCTTTGAGCTCATGACCTGAGCCAAAGTCAGATGCTTAACCGACTGAGCAGAAAGATGTTTTTTTAAAGTCATCCTCAATGCATTGTTTGATTATTTTTATTAATCTCTTTGGCCTCTAAAAAATGTCATTATTGGATTTTTAGTTAGCAGTGGCTCACACTATCTATTATTGCCTGAATTGTACTGAAGACAACATGGTTAGAGCAGTTTATTGCCTTTTTTAAGGCAACTTTGCAAAGATACATTGTTTAAGAAGAGTGAGTTAGAAATTGGATAAATTTGGTCTGAGTCTTAAACTTAGGATAACTTTATTCCTATGTCCTTTGCAAAACCCAAAACTTTGTTTAAAAAACAAACATGTTCTGTTGTGTTGTGTTGTTTTCTGAACACAGAGGCTACCAGCCTCAGGTTATGCCATTCATTCAGCTGCAAAGTAAAATACACACTTTCTGAAGATCCCATTCTCTGCATTCATTGCTGTCGGAGAGTATTCACAAATACCCTTGCCAGTATACATAGATGTCAGCCTGAGAAGAGGAAAGGAATGGGGGCAGAGGGGGAGGAGGGGGACAGAGGCAAGGCAGGAGTGGAAAATAAGTTGCCAAGAGAAAAAACTACACTTTCAATTTGAGCTTTTTTCTATTTAGTCAAGTCTTGCAAAATTATTCACAATAAAGATTAATGATTCCTTACAGTTGGGGGTAGGCCTTAGCCTCCCCACTAGTTTCTTCTGACAAAACCCATTATGCAGTGATGCTAGTGGGAAGCCAGCAGGGGATAATTTGTTAGAACACCTTTGGGGATGGAACGCTCTAACCTAGAACTTGGCACAAGGGAGCTGTTCCAATACAGTTTGGGAATGTTGAAGGGAAGGGTTCACAGCAGCATTTTCAGACATAGCCAACCAGGTACTCCCAGGGCAAATCATTTGCTTGTGGATTTGACAGTGAGAGATTTAAAACCACAAATCAGGGTCCCTGCTTCCCAGCTAGCCAGAGGTACACCAGGGGAGCAGAGATGCATCGATGGGTTCAAGTATAGTGGTGGCTCGTCTTTTCTGATTTTGCTCTTTGTTCTTTTCAGTGTCTTTGGAACATTGAGAGTCGAAAACAATTTGCTTTGCCAGGAGAGAAAAACCTCAAAACACAGTTCTCAGCACAATGACCATGCAGGCTGAGACCCATCTCAGCATCACAGATGGCTAGCCCTGGCTCTCGTCATGACGCTTGCCTCATTGCCCAGTGCCATGCCACTAAGCCGTGCCCCTGCACAGGGCCAAGCTGGCAGCTCCCAGGAGTGCACTCTCGGGTCATTAGCAGCCTCTTTTACCATGACATCCCTCCTTTGCTCTGTTACTCATAAAGAGGTGAGCTGATAATAATTTATCAGGCAGGACAGATTTTACCATTTGGAATAACTTTGGCAATTAAATCTCACAAAGAAATCCAATAGTTCCTATTTGGGATATGAAATTATTTCCTCTATGGCCCGTGGTTTCATATTGACTTCTTACAAATATTTATATTCCTAGCATCTTAGCTGTATTGCTGGGGGGAAAGGCAGTTCTATGGAAATAATAGCTGTAATCATTTGATAGTTTTGTTTCTTTTCTTTTTCTTTTCTTTCTTTTCTTTCTCTCTTTCTTTCTTTCTTTCTTTCTTTCTTTCTTTCTTTCTTTCTTTCAAAAGCAGCCACATCCTTCAGCTCTCAGTTTTATACTGAACTAGAAATTAGGAGGTAGCCTAGCTGTGGAAACTGATGTTGGAAACTATTCATCCATCATGAGGAATGATCTTTTCTCTGAGGAGAATTTTCTACCAGATTGCCAAGTGCATAATATTCTGCTGGAGGGGGGCTGCATAAAACGACACTGCTGTGACATATCACATGATACGTAACTCTAGAGGGCCTGGAGTTTTAATTGTGTTCTAGAGGTATCATCGGGCCTTAAAGCCCAGAAAGTCAGAAGAGTTTATCTAATCCTGGAGTAGGAGAGCAATTAAAATCCATCTCAGCCAGGAGAGCTTCCACAAAATCCAGTATTCCCATCATAGTTTTAGGTCCTTAAAGGAAGGATACTAGGTGAAACAAGCCATAGATGCCTTCACTTTATTCACTGAACATGTATTGAGCACAAATGCTGTGCCAGGCGCTGTTCTGGGTGCTGAAGGTATGGTAATAGGAAGACATACGTAGCCCCTCCTCTCCAGAGCTCATATGCCGATGTGAGGCAGATGGGAAGTAAGGCAAGGAATGAACAGTGGGTGTAGACCATTTTAGACAGGTGGTTATCGAGGGCCTTTCTGAGAAGGTAACACTTTGGCTGAGACCCAAGTGTCAAGAAGAACCCACTGTGGGAAGTTCTGAAGGAAGAGTATTCCAGGGAAGAAGAAATTCGTCCTGCAAAAGCAGAAAGGCAGGAAGGAGCTTGCCCAGTTCAGAAAGTGGGAAGAAGAAAGTGTGGTGCGGTGAATCAGAGGAAGAGGGTCTGAGATGAGGTGGGAGAGGGAGTTGGACACCAGATTCACCTGTCCCTGAAGGGCCAGGAGAAGAGGTGTGGCTTTTCTTCTAAGCACAGTGGATGTTAGGCAGTAGAGTGACAGGATATGGGGGTTTCAATTAAAAAATAATAAATAATTGTGACTACAGTGAGAGCAATGAATGGTAGAGGGGGCAAAGAGAGAGGGTGAGGTTCGAACGAACAAGGCCACAGTAGTCTAGGCAGAAGGCTTTGGTGGCATGAACTGGATTGGCAGCAAAGCAAGTAATGAAAGTGGATGGATTCACAACCTGCTGTAGTCTGTGCCTGCCTTTTCTGAGAAACTCAGTGTTAAATCTAAATTTTGAGGTGGTCTGCAACACAGCTTTGTATTTTCTGTTTTCTGTTGCCCTCACCACCTGGATGCCTTGTAGTTGGGCTGTACTGGTTTCTGTTTGGTAGAGAAGGAAACAGAGGGACACAAGTAGTAGTTGTCACAGCATTCCAGCATATTAATGTAATGCCTAGAGATTAGACAAAGTGACTAAGTCCCCAAAACTGTGTGGGATCCCAGGCTCTGGCCACCCACTACCAATGTGACTTTAGATACATGATTTACCTTCCCTGAGTCTTTGTTTCTCCATCTACAATAAAACTATCATGATAAGAATACCTACCTTGTAAGATTGTTAAAAAAGATCGAATACATTAATGCATGAAAAGCACTCAATAATGCTCAATAAATAAATGTTAGCTTTTGCTATTATCGTGGTTTGACTAAACCCCCTTTTCTCCCCCCCCTCCCCCGCCCTGACCAAATGATACATCAAATGACATATCAACATGTGCTTTTCTTTTAAGTTACCAAACAGGAAGAGAGACTGTGTAGAGATTTTCTCAATTTCTTAAAAGGAGAAGGGGAACTAACATTGAAGAAGCTCTTGCTATTTGACAGATGTTTCATAGACAATTATATCTCATTTAGACCTCACTGTAATCAAAATAGTTACCATTTATTGGTAAGCTTTTTATATGCAGTCTCTATTTGCACCCTCAGAAATAACTCTGCTGGGAAAACATTATGTGCCTGTTTTACAACGTTGGAAGGATCTGGGAGGTTACTTGCCCTCCCAAGTTCCCACAACTAGTGAGCTGAAGAGCTGAAGAACCAAAATGTGACCCAGCTTTGTGTGACATCATAGCCTTTCCCCTTTCTCCTAAAGAGTGGGTTAGAGGCAAACTATACCAGGTGACTTCCAGCGATCTCTCAGATCCATCAGACAAACCAGGAAGTTAGTTTTCCCCCCATGCCAGCCAGCTCAGGTCTTCATTTGTGTCTTGACTGGTCTCCAATCAAGGATGTCCTGGACTAGATTCCCAGCCTGGTTAGTGCGTATTGATGACACACTTTAATGCCATTAGGCAAGTACCCATCGTCAACAGGAATTTGTTGTGTGCTTCTTGGGAAGTAAATTCATGAAGGCTGGAAATCACTGGAAATCCTTTACTTTTTCATGTGGCCATTCAGTCTTTTCACATTATTCTCACATAATTGCTTTTGGCCATATAGTTAAGGATCTATTGATGTTAGCATTGTAAAGAAGATCTGTATCATGTAGTTTGGTCATACAAACTCATTTATTTGAAATTTTGGCATGATTCTTCTTTACTGACTGAATTTTTGTCATAAACTTTCATCTTATTAGTTATGTAATACTAGAAAAAATAAGACACAATTTTAATTGATGGTACCTTTGTTTCCTTGGGTTTCTTTTTATACTTGTTCCCACAAAAGAGAATTGATGAATTAAAACGGCACACTAACAACCCATAATATTAATTGAGACATTTTTAGATATTTAAGCATTAGGCCAAGACAAAAAAAAAATCCAAGAATTCTCATGGGAAAATGATTACATTGTCAGAAAACCTCTGTTTCCCACACCCTACCCTCATGATTCTTCTCTTTCTTTGCAATCTATTTATAAATTGCCCTGTTTTGTCTTGATGAGGCCAGGCCAGCCATAGGCGCACCTTTAGATTAGAGCATTTAAACACTGTAGGGGCATTTGACAAGCACAAAGATTTATAACCAACAATCATTACCACAAAGGAACTGCCTGATTGAGCAGGTCAGAGACCTGCCTAAAACATTCTAATACACTGAAGTGATATTCAGAAGATGTGACTAGTTAAGGGCACCTGGTGTAGAAAGCAAGCATTGCGTGGAAATGAGTGACCTGGACACAGATGAAAGGTCTACTGCAGCAGTGACAGGTAGCAGGAACCCAGAGGAAGGAGGGTGAGTGGAGCAAAGAACTTTAGATTAACTGAGAGACCTACACGGAGCAACTGATACAAAACAATTAGAACCCCGGACAATAAAGCCAGATAAATTGACCCACGTAGGATCACACAGCATACCAAGCAGCACATCCAGTGCGAAGAAACGTGTTCATTGGAGTCAGGGTCTTGGCTTTGGCCTAAGGAGAAGTCGGAAAGTTGAATTTGTGGAGTGAAAAACCTGTTTGCCCTTCTGCACTTTTTTTATGGGGAGTACATGTGACATATTCATCCTTCTCATCCTTGGAATAAAATAGCCAGGATAGAGGCTAAAGCTGAGCTAGAGTTTTAATTTAAGATTTTGGAAGGCTTTAAACTTTAAATGCAATCCATACTCCCAAGCAAGGAGAGCTGGAGACCTTCCACCCCCACCCCAAGGAGGGCCAGCACCACATCTCTGGTGTGGGGTTCCCTCCAGATCAACCCAACCCTGCATCACCCTTCCCTCTCTCCTTCCCTGCCCCCCTGTCTTTGCTGCTTTCATTCCAAAGAATTAAAAGAAACAGAAACAAAAGGTATTAAAAACTACAGAGGAAAGGAACATTGCTGAAACTACTATTTGGAGTCAGTAATGAAACCAGATTATTTTCAGTTATATTCTCAAGAGTGATTTAACTCTCACATGATCTTAGGAATGCAGAATTGCTTGAGAAGGGGAAAAAAAAAAAAAACAAAAAACCACCAAGAAGAATCTCCTGTTATGTGCCAGGCAGTAGAATAGGTGCTTAAGATACAAAGATAAGAGATGTTCACTGCCCTCAAGAAATAATGTTTAGACTTCCACTCTGTGCAAAGCACCCCATGCTGCTCAGTGCAGACAAAGAAAAGAGGTACAAGACAATGCCCTACCCTCAAATTGCATGTGTTTTCACGGAGGAGACAAGAAATGCATGTGGAAACGGGGTGTTCGTTGTAAGTTTTGAAGAGTCAAATAAACCTTGGCATTTACTGAAGGACTTTCTGTGTGTCAGGCACTGTGGTGGCTGCCTTATATGTATTAACTCCTTTAATACATATATAACAGTCCTATGAAGTGGATACCGGGTATTAAATTAGCTCCCTGTTGTGAATAAAACAAAGATTGGTTGAGCAACTTCATAAGATCATCCAGCAAGTATTTGGTGGAGCCAAGGTTTAAATCCAGGCTGTTCAAACTCTATCTACAGTTAGAGTTAGATCTATGATCTTAGGCATCAAAGGCAGGACTGGTGTCTGAAGGCTGAAACAGAAATCTTCATGGTGGGGTTGTCCATGAACTGGCTTTTTAAAGATGGGTGTGAGTTTAGGAAAGGACACACCAGGAGTAGAGGCTCTGACTCAGGGGCCAGCATGTGGCAGCCAAGGAACAGGAGGTCAGAATGGACCAATGGTGCTTGGGGCCAGAGAGGCCTAAGTTCTTAGTCCTGCCTCTGCTGCTGGGTTGCTGGTGGGGCTTGGGTAAAATCCACACATCTCTCATAAAATGGAAATAATGATAATAATAATTAATAATTAATAATAATAATAATAGCTATCCTGCCAGGTCAGTGGAATTATTTGGCAAAGTGACATATGCAAAGGTATCTGAATTATAATTTATTTTTGTTTGTCTTGTGCATATGTATGTGTTTAGGACAGTAAGTAGATTAGCCAACATTGGAAAGTTTATGTTGGGGAGTAAAAACAGACGATAGGGAGATTCCCAGCACATTGTGAAGGATTCTGACTACAACATTACCCAGTGAGCAAGGGGTATCATGTAAGCTCTGTGAGTTCAATCTGGCCATAGCACTTCTGCACATTTGATTTGGGGAGAGAGAATAGACACAGTGGGAAGGTAGGTTAGAAGTAGAAAGGGAGGAATGGATATGATATATGACTTTTTTCTATGAAATTCATGTATTCATTCACTTGAGAATACTCAAGCATCCACTGAATACAGTCGGGTACTAGGCATGGTTCTAGGCATCACACATGCATTGAGGAACAAAACAGTCAAAATCCCGTTGATAGTCTAGAATAACTCCTTATTAATATAAAATTATGGTATATTCAAAAAAAGAATAATAAATGTCCAAGGAAATGAAACGTGTTAGAACAAGATTTTTTCAGAGCACCTGGGTGGCTCAGCCGGTTAAGCGTCCAACTCTTGATTTCAGTTCAGGTCATGATTTCATGGTTCGTGAGTTTCAACCCCGTATTAGGCTCCAGGCTGGCTGTGCAGAGTCTGCTTGGGATTCTTTCTCTCTGCCTCTCCCTGCTCATGCGCTTTCTCTCTCTCTCTCTCTCTCTCTCTCTCTCTCTCTCTCTCTCAATATAAATAAATAAACATAAAAAGAAAGAACTTTAAAAAAAAGAACAAGGTATATTTCAAAGGCTCTTGTGTGATTTCTCTTTAACCAGCCCACCCAAATCGTATTCATTCCTGCTTAATCTAACTTTGGGTGTGCCTTAGTCTGCTTCAAAGAGGAGAGCTAACATCTTTTCACTGTGTTTTAAATAATGTTCACAGCCTCCCAACTGTATCCAAACCAATTCCTACATTTTTTTTTCTTTCTGCCTCTGAATCTGAAAGCCCCAGAAGGCACAGCTCACACACGTCGCTTGCTAGCCTCTTGATTTCGGGCTGACTAGCTCACCTCTCTCCTGAGACACAACAGCTATGCATTTAAGAAGACTTAAAATGTCCTTCTCTATACCTGCAATGACTGTATTTCCCCTTTTCAAATCATCCACTCTGGATTTGTTTTCATCCCTACACCTTTTTATTAACCTATTAAGAAAAGATTCCCTTGGATGTTAAGAAAGAACTGAGTAACTTTACCTTCTGCATCATGTTTGAAGTTTAGGTTTGGTAAAAGTAATGTTGCACAGAATTGTTTAAGTTACTTATGAGCTAGTCTAGCATCCCTGTCTTACCAAAACATTTTCCTCAGAACACGCTTTGTCCCTCTTTCTCTTCATTAAAGAAAAATGAGCAAATAGATCTTCTTTTCAATGGGTAAGCAGTTGTTTTTTCTGTGTAAGGAACTGTAGGTGGGAAAGATGATTTTTTTTAAATCAACAGGTATTTATTAAGCCCCAAAGAAGCTAGAAACAATTTTTTTTATTCAGATATTTTTTAATGTTTATTTATTTTTGGGAGAGAGGCAGAGCACGATCAGGGGAGAGGCAGAGAGAGAGGAAGACACAGAATCTGAAGCAGGTTCCAGGCTCTGAGCTGTCAGCACAGAGCCCGAGGCGGGGCTCCAACTCACAAACTGTGAGATCATGACCTGAGCCGAAGTCAGATGCTTCACCAACTGAGCCACCCAGGTGCCCCAGAAGCTAGAAATTATTAATGATTAAAGTGAACTAGAAGACACAAGAACATACCCTATGTGAAGTTACATTATCCAAGGAATATATTGACCTACAAAAATAAACACCATTCCTGTGGCTCTCCCAGTCTGTGTTTTTATTGCAGGACTTTGAACAGAGCCCACACTTACAAAACTCTTAATAATAATCATTGAGCTGAATGATCTCTCATGCTCACAACAGCCCTATGAGATGGCCTCTGTTACAGATGAAAAAATAGAGGCTCAGAAATTCAGCCATGAGTGGTGATGTCAGTATTCGAACCTAGGCCTTTGGACAAAACCAAAGTAAACAGTTAAATACTAAATTTTGCAGTTCAAATTTTGGATGTCTCGGGACTTTATCAATGGGAAAAGACAATGTGAACTGCAATGGGTCACCAGTGACTTTATTGAAAAGATATGCTTATGACCCATCTATAATTGTAACCCCTTGTCTGTTTGGAACCTTGTTAATGTACTTTAGAACACTTAAATGTTTGGTCCCTGATGCAGTAGCAAGTACATTTTTGAAAATTAGCAGTCATTTTTACTTGGAGCTTGGCATCCCTAAATGACTCCTGTCATCATTCTGCACATTCTCTTGATTCCATAATGTTGTTTTCCTCACCTTGAATTTATTGACACCAATTCATTTTGCTTTGACATTGGCATTAACAGGGAAATGGCTTTGCTTCATCCAATTATAAAATCACCTCCCAAGACTTTGTTCGACATTGTCAGGAGGTGGTTATGGTGACAGCAAGGCCACAACAGACAAGAGTGAATTACAGTGATTCTCAGGGAAAAAAAAAAAATCATTAAGAAAATTTACTGCTGTGTGATTTCAGTAGCTATTTTTCATACTTAAATATCCCTGCTGTTTAAAAATCCTAAGAGGGCTTAGACCATATTTAGAACACTCCTGCCAAATATATATAGGAAAAATTAAGTCTCTAAGGAGTCATTTAGCTATAGCTTGACAAACAGGAACCTCAAATTATATTTTAGCTTTACACAGTGCTCAAAGGCATTGAAATTCTGTCTCAAAAAAAAAAACAAAACATGCATGTGAATTAATGACACAATTATCTCCTCTCAGTCACAGATACTTGGATTCTTAATGCCAAATATCAAAGGCCTACTGTAGTATTGCTCTACCTTCTCCTCAGAATGTGGACTGTTTTACAGATTTGCCTTCAGCATGGAATGAGGCTATATGGATTGTCTTTCACAATTCCCTCATCATTTCAAAGAACACCAAATCCTTTTACCTGCATTCTTCCATATGCCTGTGATGGTATATCACCTCCATCCTAGTTCCACATAGAACAGTTCCATCTGGATGTTTTTTTAGCCTATGTTCTGAATTTGTCTAGTCACCTTCCAATCAAAACAAAAAAAAAAAAAAAAAAAAAAGAGGGGCGCCTGGGTGGTTCAGTCAGTTGGGCGTCTGACTTCAGCTCAGGTCATGATCTCGCGGTTCAAGAGTTCGAGCCCCGCCTTGGGCTCTGTGCTGACAGCTCAGAGCCTGGAGCCTGCTTCAGATTCTGTGTTTCCCTCTTTCTCGGACCCTCCCCTGCTCACACTCTGTCTCTCTCTCTCAAAAATAAATAAGCATTAAAACAAAATTATAAAAAAAAAAAAAAAAAAAAAAAAAGGAAAGCCACTAATTTCCTTTAGGGCCATGTCTTTTCCACCTTTGGGTTACTCACATGCCAAGATGATACTAAGGGCCAATTCATTTTGCCTAATGAAAATTGAAGGGGGTGCTTCTGATGACTGAGCTCAGGTGGCCACTCTTGCTTCTTCACCTCCCTCCATCCCTTCCCCAGGCATAAACTGTATCATCGAAGGAAGAAACCCCAAATAAGTCACCATGCCTTTCCTTCTAGTGTTCTCCATCAGAAAAGCAGGAAAGGCCTGACCAGTCATGGTATGCAGGCTGAGCTGGAACGTCAAAGCTGCTCAGCACTTTTGCCAGGTGTCCCCTGTTAGCTTCCTGTCTTCCCTGTCCTACTCCCTACCAAATATTCCAGCCCTACCTTCAATGTCTCACTTTACCTCTCTCTGTCTCCTTGGGCTCAGGAGCTAGTCTTACCTCCTACTGCCCAGAAACAAAATGAGGCCATTAAGGGAAAGTTACCTCCACTTCCCATTCCAGCCAGTAAGCTTTATATGCATGTGTATCAATATCTATCTACCAATCTACTTGTCTGTCTACTAAAATAGATATATGCCCACTGTTCAGAAAAAGGCAGAGAACAAAAGACACATTGTATTTACATGTTCAGTAAATAATTTATCGGGCATCAGTTTGGTG
The DNA here is from genome assembly GCF_014898765.1 of Herpailurus yagouaroundi. Classification (NCBI taxonomy): domain Eukaryota; kingdom Metazoa; phylum Chordata; class Mammalia; order Carnivora; family Felidae; genus Herpailurus; species Herpailurus yagouaroundi. Next base: position 92,376,346 of record NW_024412388.1, read on the forward strand.
CCAGGGACAGTGTCCATTACTGACTTATAACCACAGTGAGCATGTTAGATGTGGTGCAGACACATACATGGGGAGCCCATAAGAGTCTCCCACAGGCTCAAGGCACATGAAATATGTTTTCTTCCAGGGCAGTTAAGCTGGACTCTGAGCCCCTATACTGGGATGGTAGTGGAGAATTCAGGTACAGTCATCACTGTGATCTGCCAATACAAGAATGTCCATGCATTTCATATCATCTGCACCGGTTAGCAGTGAGCTGACCCTCAGGCTACAGATCCCTTTAACCCCAAGGGTTCTACAGCTTCCATCCATACCTGGCACTGTTTAGTCTTTAGCAAGGCAAGGAATCTCAGTGCTTGGGGCCTTCTTTTTTTTTTTTTTTTTAATATAATTTATTGTCAAGTTATCTAACATACAGTGTATACAGTGTGCTCTTGTTTTCAGGGTAGATTCCCATGATTCATCGCTTACATACAACACCCAGTGCTCATCCCAACAAGTACCCTCCTCAACGCCCATCTCCTATTTTCCCCTTCCCCCCATCAACCCTCAGTTTGTTCTCTGTATTTAAGAGTCTCTTATGGTTTGCCTCCCTTTTGAAACTATTTTTTTCCCCTTCCCTCCTCTCATGGTCTTCCGTTAAGTTTCTCAAATTCCACACATGAGTGAAAACATTTGCGGCCTTCTTAGGATTGTGGGACTATGTAGGAACTCTTTTTTCTTTTATGAGATAATTTGTTTTTGTAGTTTCAAATTTTTATTTAAATCCCAGTTAGTTAACATACTCCGAGATAATTTTTGGAGACATTTGAGATAACCAGCAGTTTGACTAGAAATATATATGAATAGCACAAATACTGAAATGTGGCAAAATTTGGTCACACGGATCATTTCTTACATGAATCACCTTTATCATCTCTGTAAAAGATGCCTTTTATGTTCTCAAGTAACAATAGCTCCTTTTATTAACATTTTTAATACTTTCAAAGGACTATATATTCTAGACAATTTGCAAAAAGTGAAAAGTATAAAGATGAAAATTAAAATTACTAAAATCACCCATACTCCCACCAGCCAGAGATAAACACTGGTTGCATTTTGGTACAGTTTGTTCTAGTACTTCTTGTAAGGTCTGTATTACGTAGAGCACGTGTAGGGGTGTATGTCTGTGCTTATGGAGATCATGCTGGATAAACATTTGTGCTGCTTTTCCTCCTGACATAGCGTCATGCCCTTTGAAATGGTGGTTTAGACCCTGATGTGTGTTGCATCGTGTGTGACTAAGCCTCCCAACAGGAGCCATCTTTCACCTCGGGCAAAAGAGTAGAGGCTGCACCTTTTTATTAAACTAGACAAGTGTGTTTTCTGATACCAGATGAGAAACTGTGTGATTTCTCAGCACGGTCTTTTGAGCACCTTGCCTGTGTCTGTGTCTGAAGGTGTTGACCTAAATAGGATTTCAATACATCATTAGTGATCGCTTTGGGAAAAGATACCCAGCCTTTGGCTTGTGGGATTCTCAGTGAATTAATTCTTTCTCAACATCAGCGGAGGGGTTTTTTTGGAGGGGGTGGTTGCAGAAGCTGAAAACTTGGGGGGTGTTTGGGCAGCGCCTCTCGCTCCTGCATTGGAGTCATCTGTGATTTCTCTCACGCTGGCTGTGTTGCTGCAAGCTGCAAACATAGGCTCCTTCAAAATGAACGTGGCTGTTTTTATGATGTTTTGAGCAGTGTTTCCTTGAACTGGACAAGAGCAAGTGTCACTCCCATAATCAGTGCCTTGAGATTAGATGAATATGAATAGAACGGCTTCTCTCTGATGTCAGAACCTGCTGTACTTCATTACCCACACACGTCTGAGCACCCAGCTGACAGCTCCCACATTGTTCCCGACGGCCCCTTCAGCTCTGCTCCTTGGCCTCATTACACCGAAACCAAGTAGACTGGATGCTGTCACACGGGCATTGTGCCACCAGCACCACTGTCCCCAGATGGATAGAGATGCAGCACGCAAGGTAGGCTGAGAGCAGGAAGGCAAAAATGTTTCCAATGGATGGCCTCCACGTTGCAGTCTAGATCCTGGTTTGCATCTGTATCTATCCCTGCCTCAACAAAGCAGAGGCTAAAGGTGGGCTGTGGGGTGGTACCCTCCCTGTTCCCCTGAAAACACACCTTCTGTACTCTGATCAGTACCCGAGAAGGCACATTGTGAGTACACAAGTCACCTTTGAACAGACAGGAACTGTGCACCCAAGCCAACTCACGGAACTGTTGTGGAGTACACAACAGTTGGATGTAAATAAATATTCAAGGACTGCACATTTCACCCCACAGGGGACACATAGATGCATCTTTGAGGGAGGACATTTGCTTCCATTTTCACTTCAGTGCCTTGAATTGAATAGGTAGTGATGAAATCCTCATCTGGCAGAGATAGGAGCAACAGCTCACTCTTCAACCCGGGCTTCTAACACTTGGCAGGGATTGGAAAGGTACTGAACATTAACAAAGTATACTTAGGTTATGTTTTATATTTTTTTAAACCACCTCCACATAATTTATCTTGAGGGTCCCAACAACTGTGAGGTGGGTGAACAGGACAAGCGTTACTACTCTTGCTTCAGAAATGAGGAAAGAGAGCCACAAAGAGGTTAAATGATTTCCCCAATTCACACAGCCCATTAACTACAGAGACCAGTCTTGAATCACAAGTTCTCTTTGCCTCATTCTCTTCATACCATCTCATGCTTATAGTACAAGTCAGGAGAAAAACTATTCCTGCACTAGACAAGACTGACAAGCAAAACCAGTCAAGCAAAAAAAGCCACCTGAGTCATCACCAGGACTAATACTGGAGACGTCCAACAATCATCACGTATTTCATCAAAAAGAAGAGGAATTCCTCACTTTTTGCCTTTTCAGACAATAGGCTTACCATGATAATATGCATGCAAATCATAAAGTTCAAGAGAACTTTAGAAATACCTATGTCAAACTCTTCCCCTAACTCTGTAGCTGTCATCAGAATGTAAGCTCCCCAGAAGCAGCTGCATTGTCCACCTGGCTCCCGCTATGTGCCCATCGTCGAGAACAGTGACTGGTGGGATGATGGATGGATGGTGGATGGATGGATGGATGGATGGATAGATGGTTGGATGGATGTGTGGATGGATGGATGAATGGATGGATGGATGTGTGGATGGATGGATGGATGGATGGATAAATGTCACTAACTGGCTTCATGATATGTCCAAAGCCTCACAACCTAATGATGGCTAGTCAGAACCAAAACTCATGTTTCATGCCTCTTAATGTTTTCTCCACCATACATGTACCAGTCATAGCCAGACACAAGTGAGAAGAGATGGAGGGAAATGCAGTTAGAGTACCCAGAATTCAAAAAAAGCCCATTAGACCATGGTCTGCAAAGTTTTTTCTATACCCCAGGAGCTAACCTGTAGGTTCAGTTTTATAGCTCCCAGCTCACAAGTTAGTATAACAGCCACCAAGGCTGAATAAATGGGTCATAATCATAGCTCTTCATCTCCCTGCCACAAAATCTCAAATGTCTAAATCAGAATTGAATGTTTCACACATGCCTTTGTTATTAGCCTGTTTGGTAGAGGTTATTCACTCTTTGACGTTTCTTTGAAAAGGACGGGAACAATTTGGAACATCTTTCCCTCGGCAATCCTGGGCTTGTTTCAGGTGGTGAAGGTAGAGGTCACTTTATTAATACAACCATCAAGGAAGGCTGTCATGGCAACACATTGCATTGATCCCTTGATGTGCCTGAGACAAAGCCAAAAAGAGAAACTTTCAAGTCTATAAATACAGACCCAGCATTGCTCAAGCATAGCAACTCACTGACAGGGTGAACCTAAATGTATAGCTTTGAACAAGACCCAAACAGAGAAAAGAAAACTTCCCTTTTGTAATGTAATGGATCATCATGGCCATAACGGGTATAAGTGACCCTTCAGGTCAGAAAAGAAAAGAAGACTAGAGCAAGCAGCAGCATTAAGTTCTGGCTGGTGCCCATTTTGAGCATAGGGATCCTTCTCTATGTCTGCTTTTCCATTCCTTCCAGAAAGGACTAATAGAGGGAAAAGGAATCAAACTCTCATAATGCACATTTTGACAAGAGATTGCAGTTTGGGAGTAGGAAATGTGTATGACAAGGAACCTACAAAAAAGTTAAAGAATTGAATAATTTGGGGGTACCTGGGTGGCTCAGTCAGTTAAGCATCCAACTTTGGCTCAGGTCATTATCTCGCGGTTTGTGAGTTTGAGCCCTGCATTGCTTTCTGCTGTCAGCACAGAGCCCAATTCAGATCCTCTGCCTGCCCCTCTCTCCCCACCCCTCCCCCGCCCCCTCACTCTCTCTCAAAAAAAAAAAAAAAAAAAAAAAAAAAAAACTTAAAAAAAATTGAATAGTTAACTACATCCCTGTGGCTCATTATTCAAGCTAGAAAAAAAATAAGTAGCGAAAAAGGGAGGAAGAAATGCTGCGCATTCCTGTTTTTTCACTTTGAAAATTCTGAGTGTTTTTAGAAACTCATAGCAATTGTGGAAGCCTATTTATTTACCATTGTAGCTTGCTTACTGAAGCTGTGATCAGAGCTATTATGACACCTTGCCAACCACAAACTTTCCACCAGGATTCCACACTTCATCTTCTAGCCGTGTAACTGTTCAGGTCTAACATTAATACTGTAACCTTTCTATCAAGGGCCACAGATCATTTGGGTCACTCTACTTGAAAGCATTCCTAATATTGAAATGTCAGGGGGTTATAGATTATATGGTGTGATATTGGACACCCATACATGAATTATTTTTATCAATTGTAAAATTATCCTTCAGAATATGGCCAAACTATTAACAAAGAAGGATTAGCTTATCCAGTATCTAAGGATATCATAATAAAAGGTATCATAATAAAAACAATGGTGTCTAGCAAATAGCAATTTTCATCCAATACTGAATCAAGTGTTGGAAAAGGGATTGAAAAACAAACCTTCCCTGTTTACTGAGGTCACACACTCTTAGATTATCAATAGCAGTAAGGAAAAAATCAGAACATGTTTAATGTAAATACTTCCCAAAATAAGGTCAGAGTTTTTCGTTTGAGACAAATTCACACAGAAGGGCACCAAGTAAAGGAAGTGATAACTGCAAAAACTCCCCAGTTGGATTTTTAATCTGCAGTGACATGCCAGACAAGATGGCGATGATGACAGGACTGTAAATGGCTGTTCATCCTCATGCCAGTTCTATCAGCTGGTGGTAGATGCCTGAAACCTTATGTTGCAAGAAATCCGGAAGTGTGATGCAAGCGAGTGCCGTGGATAAGTAGCTATGTCTTCTCCATGGAGGAAGAGGAAATGGCAGCATATGCAGCATATTTGCTGTTCCCAAACCAGACCTCTGCTATTTTTGGTTATATTTTATGTCTGAGCTGATTGGTATTTGGGGCTCTCCTAGAATGTGGTAGAAGTCTAGAAGATGTGAGATTCGATCCTGTCAACAAACACCTCAACCTAGGCGCAGTGTGGTCTGACAGCAGAACAGCCGACAATACAATATGAAGGTCAATACAAGTGACAACCTACTGAGGATTACAGAGGTGAATTATATTGTCTTGAGGAGCACAGGGTGCACACTGTACACCACCATTTACTGCGTTTCTCCTGAATGTTCTATTCTATGTAAAGAGCAGTAATATGCAAATCAAGAGACCTGATTTTAGCTCTAGTTCTTCCCTAAATTGCATTTGGTTTCCTCATCTAGAACTTGCCTAGTTTCCGGAGTCTCCTCAAGCTCTGATTTTACTGTTTCTAACAGGGCAAAGTAGAACAAATTACATGACAAGGCTGATTTTGGTTCCTCTCTCCTACTCTTTAATTATGAACAGTACTCAAGGGTCTGTCTTAGATCCCAAGCTTCTGTAATTACTCCCCTTCAAGGATAATCCACTCTTACATTTCAACTTCAAGAACTTATAGTTGCCTCTAACTCCCGAGCTGCACACCTACAAACTCACAATCCTCTGTGACCTAGAATCACCAAGACATCTTCATTCTCCTTTGCCCAGTATGTGTAAAGACAACTCCTCCTCATTGCCTGGCTGACACCCCCATTCAGAAATTCATCATGTTACCATCAGCGTTAATTGAAGAGAGATTCTTTGTTGTGGGGGCTGTCCTGTGCATTGAGGGATATTTAGCAGCCTCTCTGGCCTCTGTCCGGTAGCGGGCCCTGAGATGTGACAGCCAAACATCTGTAGACATCGTCAAGTGTCTTCAGGGAGACAATGTCATCCACTGTGGAAAACCACTGCTTTAGACTGACAACCAAAGACCTCGGTGAAATGTTAGTTCTTTAAATTTCTTCAATCCTTTTTTAAATTATTCTGAAATCCCTTCTTACCACATTCAATCAAGAATCAAATGCTTATTTTTCAATTTCTTTCACCCAACTCAAAGTGCCCTTCCTCATACTCTGCCAGTCTGTTTATCCTTAGACAGAGGCAACCACAGCAGGAAAACTTCTAGGCTTAATTTTATACCCTCATATGATCACTGCATTTTGTTGACGTCTTTTCTTCTCAGAACGCTTCATGATCTTTCATTCTCTTCCTGTGGCCTAAATGCTGATATTCTTCAGTTTTCCAACTGGTGCCTTCATTTCTCCTTGCTGTGTATTCCACCAAGATCAGGTCTTGGTGATGACCACCATCACTCCTGCTCCAAACCTGTACCTCCAAGATGACCCACCTCCTGAATGGTTAACTAATTTTTCCAACTAATAACAAGACCCCTGAAGAAGAGCCTACAGACCCCCCAGAGTCAATAGGTCCAAGAAAAGTGCATTTTCATCCCTGACCGAAGTCTTCCTCCAATCTACATTTCTTAATAAATTACATTATAATGCATCCAAATACTGAAAATTACCCATTTCAAATCACCTGTGTCCAAATCTTCCCCTTCTCTCTCCCCAGTGCTCTAACCAGACCAAGCCCATTGTACTGAAGCATCTGGGTTGCATGGCTGGCTCCATGCAAAAGTCAGCCTCCAGTCTGTCCTTTCTCTAGCCAAGCCTCATCTGTCTATTTCCCCCTTAAAACCCCACCCTGGTCATAGGTCTTTGATGGCTCCCCATTGCCTGTTATTTCAACGCTGTGTTGTGTGTTATGTAGAGCTTACACAGTCATCAGGCCACAACCTACCTTTCCAGTCTCCATTTTCCCTTTGCACATCCAACATTCCAGCCACTGCAGTCCACTCACCATTCACTAGCGTGTCCCATGCATCTCTCACTCAGGCTCCTGTCAGGAAACTGAAACCACACTAGGCATTTTGACAGAGAGAATTTATCAAAGGAAATCATTAAACAGGTGTTTTGGAATTTAGAAGTGAGAGCTCCTGAAGTCACTCAGAGATAGTAACTGTGTAAGCAAGGAGCAGCACCACTCCCAGGCAGAGGGCTTACAGGGAAGGGGATGGGTTATTAGAAACTAGAAGTACTGGGGGAGACCGCACAGACATGGAACCTGCATCTCTGAGGAGATGTAATGCCTGGCTGCTCCTAGTACCTCTGCAACATGGGCAAGGGCCCCTTGGAGCCGAGCTCAAACCTCTAGGGAAGGAATGCTGCTAGGTTGGTGCAGGGACCTTCTAAGGGTGAGATAAAGCTGGTTCTGAGTAAAGCTATGCACTGGGACCAAATGCTGCTATTGGGATGAAGGGCCATCGTGGGGCAACAATGTTAGGAAGAGCCATCAAATGGGAAAAGGGAAATCTCCTCACCTTCTCCAGTGCCTTTAGTGCCCCCTGTTGGTGGAAGCCAGGAGACAATTTGGAGAAGGAAGGGTGGGTTAGAGTTGAGAGACAATTGCTTAATAACCAGCACTCTGCACTTCCCTGTCTCCTTATCCATACTCATACAGCTTCCCCATCCATAATGCTCTTCCAACCAATATCTGCCTGGAGTGCACCATTGTTTAAATACAATCTCCTTTCTAATCTTCTCTAATCTTCCCCCAAATAATTATTTCCACTAGCATTTTGCAAATATTTCCTTTCTAGTCTTCTTTGGTCTCACAGTTACTTGTGTATGTTCATTTTATTCGTTTTCTGCCAAACTGTGAACTTCTTTAGGGCAGGTAGAGTTACAACCATAGAATGGAGCAGGGTGCCTGGCACACAACAGATGTTGGCTGAGATGGATGGAATCAATAAAGGCATGTCAATGAAATTAATATTAGATCACTTCTTGTACATATTTTATCTTCCCAACCAGACTTGAACTCCATAAGAGCAGAGTTCATGCTTTATAATATTTTTTAAAAACTTTTTCATGGTGTTCAGTACAAGGCTTCGTATGCTGAAGAAGAGCTCAGTGATATTTGTTAACCACCTAGTTTATTCGTTAAGCATCACAAATTTGGTCCAAAAAGACATGAAGATGGAGGATAGATGTATGAAGAGCAGGTAAGATCTGTAGTTAGGTTTAGACGTGCTTCTAGCACATGACTCCAACAGATGCTGTTCATACGCTGAAGTTCTGTGTTTGTTGAATAGCACAATCGGGAGACTAAATGTAAAATGTCTTATAGTGAATTGTAAAGTGATGAAATATATTCTAGGTTTGATTTCTTTTCTGTTTACCTCTTACAGAAAAATAGATATCCCCAATTCACGGTAGTATGAATCCTGGGTTACATCTCTTCCTTGCATATTTATTGAATTTCTCACACTTCCCAACATCAACTAGCAGATTATTTAAATGTAGGAAAGGTATTGAATCTGAACTTAATCACCAGCTTCTTGAAAAAAGAAAAAAAAGAAATAAAGAAAGAAACCTCTGTTCAACTGATTTACATTCAAGTCCAAGAAGAAAAATAGCTTTTTTTTTTAAGGGGAGCAATATTTAATTAACTATTGATTTCTTCTCAATTATTCAAGGCAAGCAATTATCGATATTGATGGAACAGATATTTCCCTACCTCCAGTGCCCAAATGAAAGGAAATATCCCATTCAGCAATCTGCTGCCGGGAACAAGAAATGCTGAGAATCTTTAACTTTAAATGGAAACAGTTATTTGGATCTGTTTATTCCATGTTGCCCCAATTAAACAGATATTTCCTGAAGTGTAAGCAAAACAAAATCCTGAAAACCTAGGTATGCTTCTCAAATTAACAACAACCATCTCTGACCATGGGTGTAACCATTCTACCCTTGTAGATTTTGCCTCGCAGCCACAGATCTTGGCATTTTTTAAACCATGACACATAAAATACCATCATTTGGGTCTGATATTCAAGATTTCTACCACCCAATGAGAGGTAGCTTAAATAATCATTAGAACCCCTGAGACACTACCATGTATATCAATATTTTGAGCCTCAAGGATTTGGTAGGCCTTAATAGTCACTTCTGACATTTACAGACAGCAAATGTGGGTACATTTGAAAATTATACCAGTGAGTGATGCAGCTGCCTTAGAGGTTGCCAAAGAGTTACTGTGGAAGAAGGTAAAAGAAGGCCTTGTTTAGGGCACTTTGTTATGAACTCTGTGAATGTCCGCTACCATCATTCCTCAGCTCATTTGCACACAGGGCATTAGCACATTTGTGTGTAAGAAGCTTCTTTTGAAGGTGACATGACTGCTGAACATGATTAATGGACAAGCAACATTCTCTATTGAATTACTACTTGGGAGGTTTTTTTTTTTTTAATACTTTGCACTTGATAGTAATATTAAGTGTGTGCGTGAGTGCGTGTGTGTGGGTGTGTGTGTGTGTGTGTATGTGTGTGTCTGTGTTTAATTCACGTGGTACCCCTGGGGAAATTTGACCATGACATTTTTTAAAAATGAAAAATGTTGTAATTTATAAAAATTATTTTTTCTGCTCTGCCCCTACCCCCAACTCCAGAGTGGTTCTATATATTAAGTGCTTAAGCAGCATATGTTGCTGGGAAGTGTTCTTGGCTCTTTTATTCTTTGTTATTATTTTAATTTCCCTGGGTCCTATTTAACATTCTGCTAAATCAGTGAAACCTTGATTATCTAAAAGAATAGGAGACATGGAATTAATGAGGATAACCAGAACTTTGAAATAAGTAATTATTAGAGATGAAAATTACATAACAGGGACCATGAATGAATTGCAGTATCTGGAATTGCTTGCTTGATTTATTCAAACGGATTCTATTAATTGATGGACAGAGTGAAATTTTGGTAATCACGGTTTCATCACCGCATTTTTTACTATTCGGGGGAAATCAAGGTAACCTTGGACTCTACTTCCCATATTTACATGGCAATGAATATCCTAATAGGGCTGTCAGGGGTAAATATGACCGCTCGTCCTCCCTCTCCTCCCAAAAAAACCACTTTCTCTCTTCTGATCTGGCTGCCCGCCTGCCTGGAGCATGCTGCCTGTCCCCTGACCGGTCCCCTCTCCCCTCGTGCTTCCCTGTTGGCTCGGTCTTCCTGCATGCAGCGGCTGGAATCACCTGCAGGGAGAATGGCCCACCCCTTAGAGGTTCTTGGTCATTTCAGCAATACTGCTTTGCATTTTAACTTCCATTCACCTGGCTTCAAAACTCTGCATTCTTGTACGGGGCACTCGCCCTTTAAAAACCCGGGAGGTCGCAACAGGTCCCAGTTCTATGAAGAGAAGATACTGCCAAACCAGTATTACATTCCTTCGTATTCGATAGCCTGAAATGGACAATGATACCATCCAGGATTGCAGCAAAAATCTATACGAAAAGGACAAATATGATCATTAAAAAAATAAAAAGGCAGCGAACTACATTCGTTTGGAAATTGGAGTCACATGCTTAGTTTGTGGAGGGGAGGGGGGAAGCACAAGATCGATAGAGATTTTTTTTAAGCTGAAAAACACGATGTACTAGATGAACTTAAATTGATTCTGCTTCTCCTCCCCGCGCCCCGCCCCACCCCCACCCCTCGTTCTGCAGCGAATGTCTGCGACAACGAGCTCCTGCACTGCCAGAACGGAGGGACGTGCCACAACAACGTGCGCTGCCTGTGTCCGGCCGCGTACACGGGCATCCTGTGCGAGAAGCTGCGGTGCGAGGAGGCGGGCAGCTGCGGCTCCGACTCGGGCCAGGGGGCGCCCCCTCCCGGCTCCCCGGCGCTGCTGCTGCTGGCCGCGCTGCTGGGCACAGCCAGCCCCCTGCTGTTCTAGATGGGCCACCAGCCACCGGCCAGGGCGCGTGCCCGCCTGGGAGGGGGAGCCAACGCAACGCGAGCATTCGCTGCTAACATAGGAAACACACACTCAGACACCCCCACTCAAGCACCGTGTACAAACTAAGAAGGCCTAACTGAACTAAGCCATATTTATCAGCCGTGGACAGCACATCCCGAGTCAAGACTGTTACTTTCTGACTCCAGAGGAGTTGGCAGCTGTTGATACCATCACCGCAAATCACATTGCCAGCTGCAGAGCATATTGCCCATCGGAAAGGCTGTGACAGCCCCTGAAACAGGAAGGACAACAAACAAATCAAGCAACCTAAAAACATTCGCTACTCTCCCGCGGGGTGCCCCAGCACCACTGGCCCGGTGTGTGGACCAACCAAATAGAAGCATTCTTTGCTGGCAGTGCACTGTGGGTATAAGGAAATCTGTTACAAGCTGCCATATTGGCCTGCTTCAGTCCCTGAACCCCTTCCAACCTGTGCTTTAGTGAACGTTGCTCTGTAACCCTTGTTGGTTGAAAGATTTCTTTGTCTGATGTTAGTAATGCACATGTGTAACAACCCCCTCCAAAAGCTCAAGCCAGTCATACCCCGTATATCTTAGCAGCACTGTTATCCCAGTGCAAGCACACATCCACTGTCCAAGAGTGGCTATAGGAAAAAAAAAGAAAAAAGGAAAAAAAAAAAAAAAAGAAAGTGTATCTATCCTTTTGTATTCAAATGAAGTTATTTTTCTTGAAATACTGTAATATGTAGATTTTTTGTATTCTTGCCAATTTGTGTTACCAGACAATCTGTTGATGTATCTAATTCGAATCAGCAAAGACTGACATTTTATTTTGTCCTCTTCGGTTCTGTTTTGTTTCATTGTGCAGAGATTTCTCTGTAAGGGCAACGAACGTGCTGGCATCAAAGAATATCAGTTTACATATAATAACAAGTGTAATAAGATTCCACCAAAGGACATTCTAAGTGTTTTCTTGTTGCTTTAACACTGGAAGATTTAAAGAATAAAAATTCCTGCATAAATGATTTCAGGAATTTGTATTGCAATTTCTTAAGATGAACGGAGCAGCCAGCGAGCAGTTCCACACTCACTTTACTGGTTTCTCTGTGGACTGAATACACTCAGCTGATGAATTTAGTACCCAGGAAGATGGATTGATGTTCACTAGCTTGGACAACTTCTGCAAAACATGAGACTATTTCCACTTGGGAAAAAATTATAACAGCAAAAAAAAAAAAAAAAAAAAAAAGTCTAAATGATTGCCAAGATTATGCCAAAGCCTGTTGGCAGAGTACTAAGAGACTTTGATTTTTTAAGTCATGCTATTTTCACAGATTGATGTGATCATGTGACTCTAGGGATGCTGATCTATGTATCTTTGCAAATACAGTGTTTACATGGAGTATCATGAGAGAAAACCTGGAGAACCAGGAAATTCGCAGGGAATTTGAGTGATTAGCAATTTGAATATATTCAGACTTAGTATTTAGAGGAAATATCAAAATATACAGCAGCAAGTAGACATGACTGCTGTTCCTGAGAATAAAGTTTGTTTTAAGTACCACCCGAGGTGTAATAAATTGTTTCTGCCTTTTATCAGGCCAATTACTGTGCAAGGCAGCAAGGGGAGGTGGGTGCGGGAGAACCCTCGCAAACTTTCACAGTGGCTCAAAGAGTGTGTGTTCCGTTCCAGGCACACTGTTGTCCTACAGGTTACAAGCGTGTTAGCAGCAGCATCTCCTGGAATCAAAAACAATTTTCAGCCCAAGCCAGAGTCTTAAGGACACCTGACTCGGCAGAGCAATAATCCATGATAGTGTTAGGTTGGAAGCCCGCTTCTGGTCTGAATCCTTTACCCTACCATGGGGCGGGGAGGGGGATGTCTTCTGATAACCTGGGTAGAAACTAGATGAAGGAACATCATGTCTTACTGGTTTTGTTCCCAGAAAAACCAATTCAAAAAAGGCAATAAAAGGTAAACAGGTAATGCCTGTGCTGCCTGCCACCCCATGTCTAAGTCGATTGAATGTTTGTTATTCAAACCAACAGTCTCTTTTGATGTAAGAAATAAGGAAAGATGGAAATAAATTAGAGCTCTGGCTTAGTGCCAGAAATTGGAGATTTACGTTAGAAGCATAAACAGCAAATTATATTTCAGACTCACCAAAGAATACACATGAAAATGCTGATAACATACAGAGTTTGTGATTACTTCTAATGAGGTGGATTCCTCATATTAAAATTGGAATTTAGGTTGTCTTATAGTTTATTAGCACAAACCAAAGGCAGACTGTGTTATTTCTAGCAACGATGCACTTTATCATTATCCACTCATGGCTTTGTCACAGTGCTCAGGAATCAGACTCCACACATTTCAATACATGGGACTCCAAATCTAATTCTAAAATTTAATGAAGGCTTGATCTAAATCAGTTCATCTGCATTTTATCTTTATGAGGCTATAAGAATCTAAATTGATGAGGAATATCTTGCGTTCCATGTATTTAGATATAGTTTTCTGAATTTCCTGAAGTGATGTGATCTGCTTTTAATAAAAATTCACTTTTAGGTATATAACAAATGGAAATGAAATGTTCTTTTTAATCTGGATTCTCAAGTTCTTCTAAAGGGTTTATTCCTTTGAAGAAACCCCAACTCAGTGGATTTTTATTCATCTGCTGCTTTCCAGCATTCTTGCCATGTGGGTTCCACCTGCAATATTATGCCTTTGAGAACAGGATTGGGGTGAAAAGTGGGTACTGAGTTGTTCACATACTTAAGGTTCCAATTCTTGCTTCCCCAACTTTCCCACAGAGTAAAAATATAATTCATTCCGTCAACACCATTAATAAGCATAAAGCTTCAACAAAATTTTTATCCAAATGTCCAGCTCTATAGAAAGGGTCACTATTTCTAGGACAGTAATTAGACTGCCCTGCTGTGATATGGAAGTGATTCGTTTCTGTCCCTGTACCAGTCTAGAGCATGTACTTGAGTCTCAGCAAAGAGGAGTCCATTCTGACTCTCCTCTCACTTCATCTCAGTAGCCAGGAACCTAGTATTCCCTTCCCCAATGGCCTCTACCCACTTAAAGGGCATGTATGCACCTCTTCTATGGGTCCAAACTTCCAAAGGCAAGCAGCACCATGACTGCATATCCCTGGACACAAGGGGTGGCCGACAGTGAATCTGTGTGGGTAGATAAGTGACTCGGTCCTAGGAGTCCTCGGTCCTGGGAGAATTCACACATGAGTGAGAAGAAGCCCCTTGCAGTGAAAACCAGAGCTCAGAAATGGAAGGAAAGGGTCTAAAACGTGGGAGAGAGAGAGACTAGGGCTGCCTCAGGGCCAGGGTCGGGTACAGAACCCTGAGCAGACTAAGGATTATAAATCTACAACTGGGTTTCCATTTCTTAGGAAAGCATTTGCATCAGTGTGGCAGATTGGAATGTATTTTATTCAACACTGTGTTAGCTTAATGTATACCTTTTAAATATTTAGACATATGGCACATGGGCCTCCGTTGGTACTTTTGTCCTGGCCCCCACCTGGTGGCTCTACCTGGAGGTAAACACTGCACGAGATGCCCTTGCATTAAATCACTAAGTTGGCACAAATCACTCACCCAGGTAACAGAAAGGTACAGGTTGGAGAAGGCGTGGGCCACAGTTCAGCAGTTGCTGTCATGAATGCTCTCCCTCACCTTTTCTCAGACCTATGGACTTACTGGAATTATTAGAAGTTTGGATGGACTACGGGGCAGCTGTGGGGAACCCTAAAATCAGATCTTTTGTCCCATTGCCTTCCTTCTCCACCATCAATAACCCAGTATTGCTGGGATGTAAAGACCCCATATTCTGAAATAGGTGCTCTGCACTATGTGGGATATGGGTCGTTGTACTTCATCTGTTGTTAAAGACAAAAAAAAAAAAAAAATACCTGTTCAACAGTTTCTTTGATCACAGGATTGCACATGTGGGAAATTTGGACTACATGTTCTATATATTTGTTACATATGGGACTCTGTACCTTATGATCTGGGGCAATTTCAAGTTTCACCTTCAGAAATCTGAATTAGAATTCCTTCCCCACCATGTCCCTCCCAGTCTTCATCTGCAAGGATGGGAATGGTAGCAGCAATCAAGCTACATGTTAGCAAAATATGAACAACCGGGTAAAAGTAGATTTTTTTTTTTTTTTTGAAAATCCAGAAATCCAATTGGACAGCCTTAGTAATATGTAAGAATGAAACATAGAGATAAGGAACACCCCCAGAATTTTGATCCAAATGTCTAGTTGTGAGCAATCTCTTCTGTGCCTCAGGGTATCAGGACTAGATTCTAATCCATTTTCTGTCTAAGAAATATCAAATGTTGATCTGGCACAAATATTCCTGTAATTCTTACCAGTTCCATAGAGAAGAGTTTTTCACTTTTAACTACATTTTCACTTGTTTTTACATTAAAAAGTAATTTTTCCCTTTAGTTACCTAAAACAGATGCCAATAAGCTCCCAGCATAAACTACACATAAATATAATATGATGTCAGAGAGAATTCAGAATGCCAACTATTGGGTTTTGAATTTTCACCAAAATCTTGGGAACATGGAAAACTTTTCATCTTCACAACACCTGGGAAGGTGTGACTCACATATTATCATCTTCATTTTGTTTCTGAAGAATCAAATATAAGAAATATAAGAAACAGATATATCCCTTGTATAAATCATATTATTGCATTTAGCTAGAAATGAGAAAACAATATCTGTGAAAAACTCATATTAATATTTTTTAAATGCAATTATTTAAGATAGATTACCTTAGAAAAATTCTGCTCCTAACACGTTTTTAGAGTAGGTCCTGAAAAAGCCTGTCAAGAAGACCTAAATGATTTTAAGGGCATCGTTTACAATGGTACAAGTTAAGCATCTAACAGATGCCAGAATCCCTCTTCTACCTTCTCCCGTCACCCAAGAGCTGTTTTTAATTGATGGATGAATTAAAATGGAGTAGTAGCATTTAAAATTATGTGATGTTTTTATTAACCTGAAATGATAGCTGGTAAAATGGGCCATTATTCCGTGAGACCTAATTATGTTAACACTGAAGATTCAGCTAGGCTGATTGAAGTGAACTGCAGAAAATTGGAAGTAAAAATAATACCCATTTTCTTAACACTGTCCCAGTTTTGCAGGGGCATCCCTTTTAACCATTATTTAATTAGCGAACCATGAATTGTATGTGGAAAAAAAAAAAAAAACCCGCCTGGAAGAGAGAAAACATAATGACTCCCTCTCCTATATCTGTCTGAATAGACTGAAAATTCCTGTGTGGCGAGAATGTGTCAAGTTACGTTAAAGACATAATGTGCCATGCTGTGTATCCTCCAGCCGCCCTGCCCTGATATGACCACATTACAGCTTTCCTCTTACAAGGAGCAGTCATTCTAATCTAACAAAAGAAGGAAAATGGCAGAAAATCACACACCTGAAGTCCTGTTAAGAATAGGTGATTCTCTTTGCCCCAGGCAAGGAAGAACATAATGTCATTTTTGTTCGTTTGTATTTGCGCTCTGAAGGGGGGCTGCTCCTGTGGGGGAATGACTTTCCCTCTGCCGGTGTGAAACACGCAAAAAAACATTCTCCAAGGAAATAGCATTTTGAAATTTACCAGTCGTGCCTACCCCATGAAGCCCTGAGTAATTGTTTTGGCTTTCATGGTGTGTGATAAACACCTACAGGCAGAGATTAGTGTCATCACTCTCTATCTCTTTTTGTCCCCGCTGGGGGGGGCGGGGAATGGGTCCAAATATGGGAGGACTACATTTGCAAGAATCCTTTGGTTGGTTGATGCCTAATTATGAAGACCCCAGCTAAATATTTAGGTTTATTAAATTAATAGTGTGACAAGAATTGAAGCAGTTTTACAACCACTTAAACTCGTGTTTACATCCTGTGTAATTACAATTCATAATTGGGAAAGCAGTGAAATCGAAATGCATTCTGATCAATGGTTCTTTCGGCCACATAGACCCAGCAGCACACATTATAGCAAGGGACTCTTAAAAGTGAGACTTCTTTCTAGACTTCAAACCAGAATGGAGGAATTCTGGCAGTAAAGTGCTTTAAGTTACGTGTAAGATTATATGTATGTGTGTATGTATGTATATACACATATGTATGCATATACATATATATGTGTGCATACATATTTTTTTTTTCTGGCAGAGGGGCTATTACACTCTTTTTTAATTTTTATTTTATTTATTTATTTATTTATTTATTTTTTTTTGAGAAAGAGACTGTGTGAGCAATGTGGGAGAGGCACAGAGGGAGAAAAAGAATCTTAAGCAGGCTCCACTCCCAGCACCGAGCCCACCATGGGGCTCAAGCTCATGACCCTGAGTGAGATCATGACCTGAGCCAAAATCAACAGTCAGACACTTAACCGACTGAGCCACCCAGGCACCCCACTCTATTTATTTTTTAATTTACAAAAGGCCTAAAAGTATAAGGATGACTGCTCCCAAACCTAAGATTGAGATTTACCCTATCTATGGAAGTTCTCTTTAAATTTGTTTTGTTTTGGTTTTTTTAGTGTTTATTTTTGAGAGAGACAGAGACAGAATGTGAGTGGGGGAGGGGCAGAAAGAGGGAGACACAGGATCGGAAGCAGGTTCCAGGCTCTAAGCTGTCAACACAGTCCTTGACAAGGGCTTGAACTCACAGAGTTCATGACCTGAGTGGTAGTCAGACGTTTAACTGACTGAGCCACCCTGGCAACCCACATCTTTGTTAATTAATTTGTAAAGGTGAACACTGAAGAGGTATTTTTTCATGGAGATAATAAGACTACAAATTTTATGTAGTATAATTATATGGTAAAAAAATTTTCCTAATAAATTAAGAAACTTCTGGAGGAGATATGTACAGGACATTTGTTATGGTACATTCATAATTTATAATTAGAATAAGTTATATAGAACTTTATTCTTTGAAATAAAGCAATAATTATCCAAATTTACAAATATTCTTATTATACACAGGGAACTGAATTACAAAAATTTTTTGAATGGGGCTCCTGGGTGGCTCAGTCAGTTAGGCATCTGACAGACTCAGGGCTTGAACTCATAAACCAAACCTCAAGATCATGACCTGAGCTGAAGTCGAATGCTTAACCCACTGAGCCACCCAGGCTACTGGACCACCCAGGCACCCCTGGAAGTTCTCTTTAAATAGTAAATTGTTGGCAGGTGATGAGTGAAAATAACATGAAGGTATTTGAAAGCACATGTTTTCCAGAAATCAGCTCTTTATTCATTTCATACCGACCTTATCTCTCCTAAGCTGCTAAGGGCATCTGTATTCCCTTTTGTAGGTACCTATTTTAACATGTGCATGGTTGTTCTGGAAGCCAGGCAGGAAGTAAAAGTGAAAATGGCCCAGAGCAGGAGTGTAATGTCATGGACAAATGATCCAAGTGTCTTGGTAGCTTTTGTGTAGTGTTTTATGTAGTGTTTCTCATGGCAGCATGTAGACAAATGGAGATTCACATCCTCTGTATCTGCAGATGGGAGATCTTCTCTAGGGTTTGAAGGATATTGGTGGCTCCATAAAGAGCCACTAAATAAAGCTCTTGGGAGAATCTCTGTTCCTAAGTAATTTAAGTACTTGCATTAAAATATTTATCATAGGTGCCTGGGTGGCTCAGTTGGTTAAGCGTCTGACTCTTGATTTTGGCTCAGGTCATGATTTCACAGCTTGTGAGATCAAGCCCTGTGTCAGGCTCTGTGCTGACAACTCAGAGCCTTCTTGGGATTCTCCCTCTCCCTCTTTCTCTGCCCCTCCCCAGCTTTCTCTCTCTCTCTCTCTCTCTCTCTCTCTCTCCCTCTCTCTGTCTCTCTTGTGCATGTGCATGGAAGCATGTGTTTAAAATTTTAAAAATTAAACAATTAAAAAAATGTTTATAATAAAGGCCCTATACTGCATATTCAGTTCCAATTAAATGATAACTAAACTCCGCCAATTGGACACATACCATTTTTCATTTGATCTGAATATGTGCATATTTCCATGTAAATTTTCACGTTAATGCACACAACATATTAGCATTTAAAATCACATCATGACTACCCCTCATTAAAGGCAGATAGCACTGGGTTAATTTGAGACTCGCCTATTATAGGATGTTACCACATAGATTTAAATCCCTCCCCATTAGTCAGATTCCATCACCTAAAATACTCTTAACACTCTGAAAAAGTCTGACATGATGTGGGTTCTGATTCTGTTCTCAGGGATGTGCAAAGCACAACCCACCCTGATTTCTCTATTGCAGACATTTTGCTGGAATGGGCTCAAACTTTTTCTTTTCCATACTTGTCCTAACATTTTGAAAAATAAAGTACATGTGACACCAGAACACATTTGGATTGAATGGCATGAAACCATTTTCCTTTTGTCTGGTTTGTTTTATTTTTATGGTTATTCTAGTTTGCAAGCATTACATCAGAAGCAAAGGTCTTTCTAAGTGTCTCTATGGTTCTTTAAGTTGTGGGCATTATTCTGACTCTTCAGGGCACTGATTTTCATTCCCACCCTGTCCTCTGGACCAGCACTATCTAAATCGGTAGCCACTAGCCTCCGATGGCTATTGAGGACTTGAATGTGGTTAGTCGAAACTGATGCCCTGTGAATGTAAGATACTCCCTGGATTTCAAAGTCTTAGTACAAAATAAATGAGAAAAGAATGTGAATTCTCTCTTTTAATAATTTTCATATTGATTACATGTTGGAATGATAATATTTTGGATATACTGGGTGAAATAAAATATATTATTAGAATTTATTTTAACTGTATCTTTTTGCTCTTCTAATGTAGCTACCAGAGATTTTTAAATTACATATGTGGCTCATGTCATATTTCTATTGGACAGCGATGCCCTAGACACCTAATTTTCCCATCTCTAAAATGGGGTTCATGAAATTCATTCTCCAGAGTTAATGTGAAAATAAACATGAGCTAACGAACATGAAATTACTTGATAAATTGTAAAGTATAGGAAGATGACTGTGCTGATGAATCTGATGGTGACAATCTTGATGTTTTCAAGCTCCAGTTCCACATTTCCAGATTTTTCTGGAAAATTTTCAGCCAAAGGTCTTACCAAGTCTTTCTCTAAAAGCACTCTGGAACAACGAATGCTAGGCTTTTAAAGGTTTATTTATTTATTTAAAATTTTTCATGTTTATTTATTTTTGAGAGGGAGAGAGAGAGAGCACACATGCAAGCAAGGCAGGGGGGCAGAGAGAGAGAGAGAGAGATGCAGAATTTGAAGCAGGCTCCAGGTTCTAAGCTGTCAGCACAGAGCCCAACACGGCTCTTGAACTCATAAGATCATGACCTGAGCCGAAGTCGGAAGCTTAACCAACTGAGCCACCCAGGCACCCCTAGGCTTCTAGAGTTTTAAACGAGTCATGTAGCCTGAATGTGGATCTTACGTTAGCAACAGCATCAACAAGAATACTAATGGTGATGAAAAATAATAGTACTAGCAACAACACAGCAAGTCTTCACTGAAAGCCTGGAGCTAGATGCAGTGGTAAGTGTTTTTACCATCTTTATTCTAAATAATACACCACATTTCTATTAACGCAGCTTACGAGCATATTGTTGACCCACATTTTTCTTTCTGTACATTTAATTGCTTCTGTTAAGCTGTGTATGCATACAATGAATGGAAGATGGCAAAGTGTGGCAATCCAATGGACAAAGGCCAAATGTGAGTCTATAATGTGCACATAGGCTGCATAATAGAGATACAGCATTATAATGGGAAGGGTGTTAGGATTTCTATTGTTAGAAGAGTTAAACCTTTAATTACTTTAAATTTTACCTGCTTAAACAATGATTTTCATGAGATAACACCTCCATGATCCCTCCATTCAACAATCTTTCAAAATAAACTGCTCACTCCACAGCCTGAGACTGAAAAGACACCTTCATGTTTTCCCCGTGCATTTCTCCAGTGCACAAGACCTGAAAATGCCCTGCCCATTATCATCTTCTTGACTTTAGTTAGGTCTTTTTAAAAATCTGGAGTACCTTTAAACATTCTTCACCCATGAAAATCCTACCCCAAGTCAAGCTCCACCTCTCCAAGAAATCTTGGCAAATTATCCCCACAGCTTCTAGGGGTCTGATTCATCACTTAGCTCTTGCTATATGTGATTTATACCATGACTTACTTGTTATCTCTCCTAGTAGATTATCATTGTTAAGACTAACATTGGATACACACACACACACACACACACACACACAAACACACAAAGACTTTCTGTAGAATAGTGTTCCATACATTCATTCACAAATGTTTGTTGGGCACCTATTATATACCAGGTACTGATCTAAATGACTGAAACAACAGGGTTTAATATAAGTTTGAGTGTGTGGCCCTCACATTATATTTAAATAAAGCAATTCAAGTAAACTATTCTGTGAAATAATATAAATAAGAACTAAAGCAAACTGAATTCCCAAAGAGAAAATGTTGTCTACGTTTAAGAGTTGCAGATTGAATCTCCTTTTTAAAACATTAGGGGAAGGGGTGCCTGGGTGGCTCAGTCGGTTAAGTGTCCGACCTCGGCTCAGGTAATGATCTCACTGTTCACGGGTGCAAGCCCCACATCAGGCTCTGTGCTGACAGCTCAGAACCGGGAACCTGCTTCGGATTCTGTATCTCCCTCTCTCTCTGCCCCTCCCCTGCTCACACTCTATGCTTCACTCTGCCAAAAATAAATAAACATTTAAAAAATTAGTTTAAACATTAGAGGAGTACCCCCAATTAAAACTTGTGAGGTATGCTTCCTAAAAAGCAAGCAGTCTTTTACAGTGTGATCAATGTATCCTAATTTACCATTTACATTTTGAGACATTTCCTTGTCCTAAAATAGAAATACCTGTATTTCTCAATCTTTGTCACACATCGCCCTTGAATGAACTGTTCTCAGACTTGAACATGCATCAGAATCACCTTGAGGGCTTTGGTGAAGCAGTGTGATGGAGCACACCCCTGGGGTTTCTGACTCCATAGGTCTGGTGTGAAGCCGGAGGGTACGATTGGTAACCAGTGCCCACATGAAGTTGATGCTGCAGGTCTGAGATATCACTGTCTGAGACCCATTGGCTTAAGGTAGTTAAAACCTTCACTGCAATTTACTGAGAATCTCACAAGGCTGATCTAACTCCCCTTCCTGGAGGGAGGCTCAGTCACCTAACATTAAAGTGGCCATCTTGACCCTCACCCCACAGGGCTATGGCAAGAATTGAATGACATCATGTACATGTAACTGTTTGATCTGAGGTTCACATTCAGGAAATGTGAGTTGAAGCCACACATTTTCAATTTAGCCACAAAATAAGGCAAGAGCATTTATTTCACTAGATTCTCCCACTCATGCAATTCTAACTATCTGTGAGAAATTCCAGTCTCTAAATTCAACTAATTTCACTGACAAAATGATAAAATAATAGAACCCTACAGTTGACAAAGACCTTAGAGATTTTTCTGGAGCGAGCAGTTAAATGTTTTGGACCAGGTAAACTGTCAAGCCTTTTTTGTTTACTTTCTTGATTCAATAAAGCAATCAAAACAATTGAACTGGTTGCATGTGTCATTCCTCAACTTGAATATCTGGCTTTTCCAAAATTGAATTATTTGACTGAAACAAGACACATCCAGACTAAAAGAAAAATAGAAATAAGATTCTCTTTTTTCTTGTCAGGTCATGGCGGTAGCCTCCACACGGACGCTCGGAAGCCCTGTGAGTTCCCGCTTAATGAAAGCCTAGTTCCTCCTGAAGCCAGCTTGCCCACTGAGTCATTCTGTGCCTTCACTCTGTGATGTTTCTCTGCCCACTAGAAAGGATCAGGGGGTGGCTAATGCAAGGAATCAATGATCAGAAATTAATTTTAAAGCCCCTGGTAAGAGCACATTAACATGAACAGTGCATCTTGCTTCTCAGAAAGTCAGGGCAGCACAGCTGAGATCTTCCAAAGGATTTGAGAACAGAATTTTGCAGATAGAATGTATCTTGAGAATAATGATGCATATCACTAATAACCTGGTGCTAAGTTATAAGCCTAAATTGGAGACTTTGCAGAGGAATACACAGCCTTGTAATTTCCAGTTTGGTGTAATAATATGGAAATGGCTTTTGGTGCCAGGATTGGATCAGTCTAAATGAGCTGGAATTGATAGCTGCTTGTAATACTAGGGGCAGGAGAGAGTGATCACGTCTGTGTCCTTGCTGACTTATCTAGGGCTCTCCAGACGTGACAATTTTAAGGAGTGAGCCTTTAAACATGTTATGGAAACGCACTACAATATCCTGCAGCACAGAGCGAGGTACTTCTAAAATTGCCTCAACAAGAATACAGGATGGTGAGTCTCCTTTCCAAGGAGGGAAAAGGCTTTTGTTCCCATGAAAAGTAAAAGAAGGTGGTTAAGTACAGTTGGGAAAAATGCAATAGAGGTGTTCTGAAAGCACAGAGAATTAACTGTCCCCTTAGGAGACCCCCAAGCTCCAGTCCACTCTGTCCCCTGGAAGTGATAGCATTCCAGAAGTCAGACACCTGTGCCTTTTCTTTTTGGGGACAACATAATAGACACTCGAGGACAAACAGTAACACTCATGATTAAAATGTTAAAACAGCAAGGGGTGTCTGGGTGGCTCAGCCGGTTAAGTGCCTGAGTCTTAGCTTCAGCTCAGGTCATGATCTCATGGACATGGGGGAGCCTGCTTGGGATTCTCTCTCTCCCTCTCTGTCTCTGCCCCTCCCCTGCTCATGCTCTCTCTCTCTCTCTCTCTCCTCCCCTGCTCATGCTCTCTCTCTCTCTCTCTCTCAAAATAAATAAATAAACTTCAAAAAAATGTTAACACAGGAAAATTAAAATCTGTGATCAATGACTTAGGAAATAAAGGTGACTTTATTTACTGTATTATAGATAGCATCTCAAGTATTATGAAACAGTTAATTTCACTAATAAGTCATCACTGCCTGAGGAAATCATCAGCAGTTGTGGAATGGTGGCAAATTTAGATTTAATGGAATCAAGCATGATGAGGTCTTTGCAAGGCATGTAAGACTCCCTGTCCTCTGGTGTGTGTATTGCTTCCGCCCCATCTTACCAGCCTGTGCTCCAGCTAACTACCAATGGCACCGATTCCCCAAAGACACCAGGCTTGGATGTTCTATGTGTGTTTCCTTTTGCTGTCCCTTCTGCCTGGTATGTACCTCCCCGTTGTGTCCATCTGGCGAGCTCATTCCTAAGACTCAGTTGAAGTGCCTTCTTTTTGATGCCCTGCTCCCATTACTATCGCTGCATAACAAACCACCCTAGAACTTAGTGGAGTAAAACAAGACAAGTGAGGATCGTTTGTCTCTTCTCCAAAATATCTGGCAGGCACATCACTTGAGGGGTGACTCAAACACTGGAGGGACTGGCAGCTGGAACTAGAAGATCACTCCCAAATGACTTCTTCATTTAAATGTCTGGCGTATCATTGGGGGTGGTTGAAGGCTGAGCCTCAGCTGGGACCATCAACCAGAGTGTCTGCATGTGGTCTCTTTGGCATAACAGCTGTCAGGTAGCCAAACATCCAATGGAAAGGTTTAGTATTCCAGCAAACAAGATGGAAACCACATGCCTTTTATGACCTAGCTTCAGAATACATAGTGTTGCTTTTGTCAAATTCCATCACTCAACACAGTCCCGAGCTAGCCACATTCATGGGGAGAGGACACAGAGTCTGCCTCTCATTGGGAAAAGTGTCAAAGAATTTGGGACCCTGTTTCTTCTTTGACCCCTCCCATATAGGGTGGTACTTTCTTCTTTGCCTACCCCTGTACCTTGAGGTCTCTGTCAACACCTGCCTCAGGCTGTGCTGTGTGGCTGTTTAGCCCACTGGCTTCCACACTAGACCCTGACCTCCTAGCATCATTGTATCCGCAGGGCCTAGCAAAGCTCACATAAGATAGTGGATAAAAAAAAGTGCTTAATGAGACCACTCTGAGCATTGCTCACAGAGAGGGTCTGTTTTAAGTTTGGATTCCAAGCAGAAACTCCTCCACCAAAGGATATGTAACCTCCCCTCTCCCCAGCACAGTCCCAATATGCCACATGGAAGAGTGCTGTTTATGGGCAGGGTGCATGGTGGCCAAGAGAACATAGACTCAGATCTCTCAGTGAGAGAGGCCACCAGTGGCCACCACCCACAATGTTTCCAGAGTGGGGTGAGTAATACCCCACTCTGTTTTGTTTGGAGACAAATACCAGCAGTGATCAAGCCAAGGGCTACAAGCAAAGAGCAGACTTCCAAGTGCAGAGGTATCTGGGGACAGGAATAACACAGGGCACGGGGCAGAGGGTTCATGCTGGCCAGGCACAGAGAACTCCCCCATTAGCTGCAGTCATGGCTGGTGTCAGCATCAAGGCATGGAATCCTGATATGAAAAGCACTGTTCTAGAAAACTAATCTCATCATAGAGGCCAGGGGGAAAGAGTCTATCACTGTAAGCACAGCACATTCCCCTCTCTTAGGGGCTGCATTCTGTTTCCTCAAGTTTCATATGTCAAAGCCCTAACCCCCAATGTGACTGATTTTTGTATATAAGGCCTTTAAAAGTTAAATGAGGTCATAATGGTGAGGTCCTAAACCATTAGGATCAGTGTTTAGAACTGATGTGTCCTTACAAGAAAAGGAAGAGGGGTGCCTGGGTGGCTCAGTTGGCCGAACATTCGACTCTTGATTTCGGCTCAGGTCATGATCTCACAGTTCGTGAGCCTGTAGAGCTCCACATTGACAGTGTGGAGCCTGCTTGGGATTCTTTCTTTCTCCCTCTCTTTCTCAGCACCTACCCTGCTTATACTCTCTCTCTCTCTCTCTCTCTCTCGCTCTCAAAATAAATAAACAAAAAAAAAAAAAGAAAAGGAAAAGACACCAGGAATGCATGCACAAAAGAGGGAAGTCATTGAACACACATCGAAAAGACAGACATCTGCAGGCTAACGAGCAAGGCCTCAGGAGAAACAAACCCTACTGGCACCTTGATCTTGGACTTCCAGCCTCCAGAACTCTGAAACAGTAAAGTTCTATGGTTTCAGCCACCTAGCCCATGGGATTCTGTTATAGAAGCCCTAGCAAGCTAATAAGCCACCAAAGACCTGAGTGTTAAAAAGAAAAAAAAAAGACCACTACTAAGTGCAGTCCCTCATTCTCCAAAGTTTACGGAGGACTTAATATGTGCCAGGAATGGTTAGGGTGCCAGTGCCAGGATACAGTGGAGAAAAAGATAACCCTGTTCTCACGGAGCTCGCATCACATCCTAGTGGCAGGTGACCAACAAGAACCAAAGCACAGAGTGTGTCAGATGGTGACGCATGACATGAGGGCAGAGAGCACTGGCAGGTTGAGGCCCTGAGATGAGATATCATGACAAAGTGACACGCAAGAACCTCAAGGAAGTAAGGAAGTGGGCGTTGCCAATATGTAGGGGAAGAGCATCACGGGCAGGGGGAACAGCCAAGACAAATACCATGAGGCAAGAGTATGTGTGAGGAGCTGCAAGAATGAATAGGCTGAGCCAAGGGGGGGACGTAGACGAGGTGAGAGAGGGTCAGGACCCATTTCGTCTTCAAACTGACATATAAACTTAATATGAATATTTGAGTGAGGATTTCTGGTGCCCAGAGGACATAAAAGGAGGAAAGTAGTCCCCTTATAGGGTTCTTCTGCTTTAGTCTTATTTCTGTGTTGCAAGTTACACAAAAAATTAGCAAACCACAGAGGAGCCATTCAACAAATGTGGTGGTGTGTATGAATTCATGAACCTTAAGTTAATCAACTCTGTGATAATACACCCAGACTTTTTGAACAGTCTCAGTTTTGAAAGACTGTTATTTATCTGTGCCAGGTTTTAATCAGAAAATATTATCAATACATTGTACAGAGTAGCTTCCATTTCCTTCACAAGCAAAGGAGAAACTTTGCCAATGCTGCGAATTTTGTCCAAGGAAATATCATGTCCATGAACTAAAACGACAAGTACCCCGGGGTTGTCAAAAGGCACAGACAGGGGCACCCAGGTGGCTCAGCCAGTTAAACATCTGACTTCGGCTCAGGTCACGATCTCACGGTGTGTGAGTTCAAGCCCCATATCAGGCTTTCTGCTCTCAGCACAGGCTGCTTTGGATCCTCTGTCCTCCACTCTCTCTGCCTCTCTCTCTCTCTCTTTCTCTCCCAAAAATAAACATTAAAAAAGGCACAGACAATCTTGTTGTCACTCTCCTGTGCCACTGGTGTCTCCCCCTTTCCCTGGAGTCCAGCCTGCATGGACGTCTAATGTCTAATAGGAATGCTCAACCATTATGTCTAAAATGCCAAATCCTCACTTGTCCACCTCCTCCAACCCCATCTGCTCCACAGCAACCTCCCCATCTCAGGTCATGATACCACCTTTTACCCAGTTCCTCAGACCCCCAGAATGGGCATCTTCCTCATACATGTAGTTAGCAAGACCTTCTGGCTTCATCCTCAGGTCACGTGGCATCCCAGACGCAGCACCTCTCCCACCTGGTCTACTGCGACCGTGTCCTCACTGGCTTCCTTTCATCCAGCCTCACCCCCTTCATGGCCCCCTCCGCGGGCAGTGTGATCCCTTAAAGAAGGGAATATGCCTATGTCCCTCCTCTTCTCAAACCCACCGATGGCTTCTTCTCACGTGTAGAGTCCAAAGGGATTACTGTTCACAAGGCCCTACAGGGATAGCCCTGCGCTACATTGCTGCCCACATGTCCTACCACACCACCCCTCACTGACACCACGTCAGACCCACGCCACCTTTCCCTCAAGCGTGCTCTGCCTCAAGCCCCCTACTTACTTGCTCTTTCCTCTGCCTGGAATCTTCTTTCCTGGATATTCTTCAAAATTCATTCAGGACTTGGCTTAAATGTCACCTCATCAGAGAGGTCCCTCTTTCACACCAATCCCCTTCTATTCCTTTAGCCTGCTTTGTTTTTCTTCCTCCCACTTGCCACCTCTGACATTACATTATTTGTTTATTGTCTGTCTCCTTCCACTAGAATATCTGCTGTGTTTGCTGCTGCTTTCCAAGCATCCCGAACAGCATGTGGCATTATAGAGGTCCCCAAATAAATAGTTGTGGAATTAATGAATAAGTGAATGAACGCTCACGAAGACCCTGATGGCAGCGCTCCTGCCTGCAGAACCTGGGTGAGGCCTTGGAACCCCTCAGATGGGGGCTCCAAGTGACCAACAGTCTGAAAGCATTTAGCTCAAGAAATGAAAACAATGTGCGGTCTCTGCATTAAACCATGGGATGCTTTTCCTTTTGTTTTGTTTTGTTCACAGCAAAGACTGTTTTGTCTCTTTATTGCCCGAGCCTAACAGTGTCTGGGATAATAGGCATTTAATGGTGTCTGCTGCACTCATGGCTCAGAAGACGAAGAGCAGTCCACGCGATGGCTTTGCGCCTCACCGTATGTAATAACTAAGTGGTGATATGGGAGCCCCAGCTGAATTCTGCCAATATTTTACTGACACCAAATATGTGTCAAGCACTGGGCCCCAGGCCCCGTGTGCCTTCCCCGTCTCCTCCAGGGCTGCTCTGGCAGCTTGGAAGGAAGGAGAAGGTGGCTAACCGGGCACTAAGCAGCTGGCTCCAGGGAGGAGTGTCTGGATCCTTGTCTTCATCATAGAGCCTCCTCCCCTGGTGTGGACTAGAGCGATGGGGGTGGTCACTTCATGCTGACATCTTTCCCTGAATTGCAGGGATAAGATAAGAAATGGTACTGTCTGTATCTTGTGCTTATGTGTACCTGTTTAAGAAATTATGGTTGGAATTTCTGACAGGAGACCTTAATTTACATTTGACATTTCCCGTCTTCTATTGTGAACACTCAGTCACTCAGGTGGCAAGAAGGTTCCATAGGTCCTGAGAGGCTGTGCTTTCTGCCTTACTTTTTGCCAGAAAGGCATTCTTGGTGATAGGTGCTAAATAAGGACAAAGCAAGACAGAAAATGCTGCTTTGTGTTTGCAAAATTTCTTTAAGTCAGGGCTCTCCAAGCCTGGTAGGAACATTAAGAGAAATTATTATCCCCATTTTACATAAAGAGGAGAAACATTTGATTTCTTTAGTAATAGCCTCTTATAACAGTTTCCAAATGTAATTACATTAGTTGGAAATGCCAACTTGTGCAATGAAATTATCAGCACATTACATGAGACAAATAAAAGGAAACTGCTTCATAGAACACATCAAGTACAAGAGGAGTTTCCTCTAGATGCTGACTCCTGCTCTGCTCTAACTGGGGGTAACACATGAGCATTGCCATTGTGAGGAGATCTTACACGTCTCTTTGGGCCATGGTTGAATGTTCTAACATTATCATTCGAACATATACAAAATCAGAGCTTCCCCTGGGAGTAACAGGAGATAGGGGGAGCTTCCCCCTGCCCCTCGGGCATTTATTCTCAGAGTGATGCAATGAATGAATCAGCTTTACCAAGTACCAGCCACACACCTGGCATTGCGCTGGGTACATTCACATACCCAGTCTCCTTCAGTCCCATGACAGTTTCATTTCACAGATGAAGGAACTGTGGCTCAAAGAAGTGGCGGGAGCTCAGTCTTGGACTGACTCTAGGCTTCGTATTCTTGCAATTACCCACAGCTGCCATCCTCTGGCCAGGGCAGGGCAGAACTCACGACCCTCTCTCGGCAGCTCCAATCCCTCACTTTTCCAGCACCCTCAGGGGCAGAAAGCCAGCCCTCCAGGATTGCAGGGGGCAAGTCTGAGCCATGGGAATATTAAGCTCACAGAAGGAGCAGGCTGGCTGTTAGACCTGAGAGGCACCAGCTCACTGCCAGCAGGCCCTCAATACCCATCATATTCCAAGCCTCCTCCCTGCTGGCTGCTCCCTGCTCCCAGACTGGCTGGGAGGATGTGCTCAGAGTCAAGTTGCCTCGGTTAGAAGCCCAGCTTCTCCACTCTTAAGCTTGGGCACTGACTTCAAACTTTAACTTTTAGTTTCTTCACTGCTAAATGGGTTTAAAATGATATCTCCCTCATGTTGTTATAAGAATTGAATGTATGTCTACATCTTTTAAGCTTGGAACATAATAATCCTTAAATATTTAGTATTGTCATCATTATTTTCATTATTGCTTTATTACTGCCAAATATCTGTGTCCTCCCAAAATTCACGTGTTGAAGTCCTAATCTCACTGGGATGGTATTAGGAAGTGAGGCCTTTGGGAGATAATTAGGGATGGGGCCCTCGTGAATGGAATTTTAGTGACCTTATGAGAAGAAACATAAGTAACACGATGTCTCTCTCTGCTGTGTAGTAATACAGGAAGAAGACAGCCATCTAGAAAGCAGGGAGAGCTCACTCCAGGAACCAAATGAGCCAGCACCTTGATCTTGGACATCCAGCCTCCAGAACTGTGAGAAATAAATTTCTAATGTTTGAATATGAAAACACTAATTCGAAAAGATATGTGCATGCCTATGTTTATTGCAGCATTATTTACAGTAGCCAAATTATGGAACCAACCCAAGTGTCCATTGATTGATGAATGGGTAAAGAAGACGTGGCATATACATACAATGGAATGTTATTCCACCATGAAATAGAATGAAATCTTGCCACTTGCACTGACATGGATGGATCCAGAGAGTATAATGCTAAGTCAAATAAATCAGTCAGAGAAAGACAAATACCATATGCTTTCACTCATATGTGGAATTGAAGGAACAAAACAAACGAACACACTGACCAAAAAAAAGACAAACCAAAAAACAAACTCTTAACCATAGAGAACAAACCTATGGTTACCAGAAGAGAGGTGGGGGGGAGGGGCGGGTGACGGGTGAAATCAGTGAAGGTGATTAAAGAATACGTTTATCGGGCACCTGGGTGGCTCAGTTGGTTAAACGTCCTACTTTGCCTCAGGTCATGATCTCACATTCATGAGTTCGAGCCCCACATTGGGCTCTCTCCTCTTATCGCACAGTCTGCTTTGGATCCTCTGTTCCCTCCCTCTCTCTGCCCCTCCACCACTGGTTCTCTCTTTTTCTCAAAATAAATAAACTTCAAAGAGTGCACTTATCATGATGAGCACTGAGTCATGAATAGAATTGTTGAATCACTACATTGTGCACCTGAAACTAATATAACTGAATATACATATATATATGAATATAATATAACTGAAACTGTATGCCAACTATACTGGAATTACAGTTAAAAAAAATTACTGTCATTTAAGGCACATAGTCTATGCTGTTTTGTTAAAGTAGCCCAAGGTAATTAAGGCGATCACTATGACGTTGCCTTAGTAGTGTTGTCCACTCTCATTATTTTGACCTCCACTTCTATATGGTCACTCCCCAATCTCTCCCTCTAGTTAATCCCCTCCTCAGAGTTGCCAGGAAAGGTCTGATTGAAATGGGAGCCAGCAGCCTGAACTGCAGCCCGTAGAGGTTGAGTCAGGCAGGGTGATCCTGACATCATCTTCAGTATGAATGTCCGAAAACTATCCACCAAATTTGTCAGACGGGGCTCTGAAGGATCAAAGCTTGCACTGAAATTTTTCTTTTCTGAGTTCAAAAGGGTGGAAAAAGCCAATACCAACACAAGAGATGTAGGAACTAAGTAAACAGTGAAATGGCAGCTGATGTGAGGAATGGGGCAGGGAAGGAGGAGCAGTGATAACAAGACAATTTGTTTCTCTCAGTCACCCAGGCTCCACAACTTGTCTCAGAATTGGCTATTGCCCTCACTTTCCCATTCAATTCAGTCCACATGTCCTATTGATTCTAGTGCCACCAGGTGTTTTTGTATGAGCCCCCTCTCTTTCATTCTCACCCACCTGCCCCCACCATTTCATCTGTCGCCTTTGCCTACCTTGTGAACCATTACAATAGCCTGCGCTCAAGTTTCCCGAGGCAGTTGGCTCTACTGCCTGCTGCTGGTGGGGGCAGGGGGCGGGAGGAGGCTGTATAAAATACACTCTGAGAATTCCAGTTCTGCCTTTCAGACAAAAACTTTACAGATGCCTATTTTCTTACTGAATACAATCCACATGCCTTACCTTGTTCTCTGTTCACTAGCAAAGCTGAAATATTTATTGAGCACCCTCTCTGTTTTATACCATTGCAGAAGCTATGGTCCTTGAGCACCAGGCCACAGAATAGTAGGGGAAATCAGCAGGGACCAACAGTAAAGCATGCCAAGAAAAGGCAGATGGGACCTGCATGTCTGATCAGTGGTGCTCAGGTAGAGGTGGCTTCTCTTTTAAAATGCTCTCAGCATTGGCCCGCCTGGATGGCTCAGTAGGTTAAGCCCCTGACTCTTGGTTTCAGTTCAGCTCATGATCTCATGGTTCGTGAGCTCAAGCCCTGTATCAGCCTGACAGCCCAGAGCCTGCTTGGGATTCTCTCTCTCTGCCCCTCCCCCACTCATGTGTGTGCACTCCCTCAAAATAAATAAATAAACATTAAAAAAATAAAATGCTGTCAGTGTTATTTTATTGAGTCACCTTTGTTTAATCAAAAAAAATCTCAGAATGGAGAGCTCTTGGGTGAGGTGTAGACAGAAAAAGAGAACGGTGTTGTGGCCACACCTGAAACACCGTCCGTAGTCAGGCAGGAATGGTTAGGACTACATGTCATGCCAGGACATATTCTTAATCAATTTTCCTTCAAAATTCTTAGACAAACCCAAATCCTCAGCAGGGCATTATCAGTCTTTACAGGCTGCCCCAGGGGAGTGAAAAAAAGCCAATATCTGACTCTTTCACATACAGGATGGTGTTCTACCACCTCTAAGCTGTGTGTCTTCGGGCAAGTGACCCAAATTCTTTGAGCCACAGTCCTCTCTGAAAACTGAGATAACAATTCCTATTCCATAAAGTCCTAAGAGAGTCACACATGTAGAATTCCTTTGCCATTAGGGGAATGCTATTAAATCAGGAAAACAGAACCAAACCAATGACCATGGAAGGGCTTCCTGATATCACCTTAATTTCCCAATTACAGGCAAAGTTCAACATCGTAAATAAAACTACTCATAAGCAACAGCACCTGGGGCCCTTTGCTTTCCAAGCCATCTCCTCTTTTTATCAAGACCTCTTTCTCCTTGATAGAGCTGCCTACAAATAATACCAACTCAGTCTCCAGATGCTTCTCTTCCTGATCCTTTCTCTATGAGATGGGAAATTGTCTCTGAAGATAGAAATACACTATGTAAGTGCATATACACATTCTCATCCCCTTTGGCGATAAAGACTTACAGGGAAAAAAATGTGTTTTCCAAGATGTGGTCATAAGACTGTTTGGTAGAACCTTATAATCTCAGGCCCAAGAGGAAAAAAAAAAAAAACAAAACCAGCATAAAAAGGGAAATTTCAAACAGTGTTACAGAACCACAGCAGTAAAGAAGCTGTTTCCTGAACAACATAATCGCTAAACCACGTGACCTTTGCTGCCATGTGAAGAGCGAGAAATTCTCTAAACTAAATCAGTCAGAATGGCAAACCCAAGAGGCACCTCCTGACTGAGACCTCCAGCAGCCGGGCAGAGGGCCAGTCTGGGAAATCAAGCAGAATTGAAGTTCCCCTGAGAGATCAGTTAAGAGCAGAATGGGTAGGTGTTTATAAGTTTTGCCAAGGCTTCTCTTGCTGACAGGCTGCCTTCTCAGTTGAGTATTCCACTTCTGTTTTTTGTTTCTGCCTCTGTACCGTGGCCTTGCAAATACCATAATGTAATCACAGCACATATCTGTTCTCTGAGCCTAGACCCAAAAGGTAACTCCCAGTTCTGCGTGGATGTTAGAACTGAGACAACATGGGCTCACGGCCTCCTGGTTCTCTAAGGCACTTCTTCTGAAACAGGGCATTTGGACTGAGCAGATCTGGGCCTGAGAGGCATCTGGGGAGAAGAGTAGGCGACCACTCTCTGGCCCTTTTTGCATCTGGCTGAGCTGGACTCAGATGCAATTCACAAGTCTTTGAGGCTCAGGTGTTACCAAGAAGTGGAATAAAGCAAAGTCCTCCATCCTGTCCCCCCACCCCCATGGACCTAGTTGAGTCTCTGACTTTTTAGAATGCTGACTTGGAATGGATCCTACCCAAGATCAAATTTCAAGAAAGGGCTTAATGTGCCATAAGAGGAAAATAATTTTGGAGTCAATACCACAGCCTAAGACACAGAGGAGAAACTTGGATTTCAACCCAGTAACCCTCCTGACATGCAGGTGCCTTGAGGAAATAGCTCTGGGTATAGTCAGGGTTCCAGCAGGAAACAGATGGCACATTCAAAAGGGGAAATTAAGGAGAAGTTAATGAAGGGACTATGTTCGAAGACATGGGAAGAGTTAAGGGAAAAGAAACGGTAAGGTCTCTGGGTTGGGGAAGCAGCTACCACCCCCAGGCCTGACAGGTGAAGGGAGTGAGCCGTCACCAGAGCCTGAAGAGACGGGCAGCTTTGGGGGAGGTATGGACTTTAGCAAAGGAACCAGTGCCTGCCAACCTGCATCCTACAGGAGGCATCCTGGCGGGAAAAACCCTTCTCTATTTCTCTGTACTTGAGTCTCCTGCCAGCGCCTCCCATTGGCCGAACCCAACAGGAATCAAGAAAGCAAAGGAGCCTGCTCAGGTGATCCTTGAAGGAAACATAAAGGATTACCCAAGGCACAGAACAGGGGAGAGGAGTGGAGAGTGGCACATGGAGGACGTGCAGCATCATTCTCCTTTCTCCCCAAGATCCTGGCAGACTGGGGCAATCGGAGAAGCTACGCTGAGGCCAACCCAAGTGACCTGAAGAGGCATATCCCCAAGACGTTCTCTGGGTCTGTTCTGTCTTGCTTGGCAGCCCCCCATAAGGTTTACGAGTTTCTGGTTCTACTAATAGCAAGTAGGACATTTTGCAACATAATAGCCTGTGCAGAGGAGGCAGTGAAAGCTATGGCATCAAGGCCACTGGGGCCAGCAGCACTGGATGATACGTTGGCGGCACCCCTGTAGGATGTTTGGAGGCTGACAGTTTCTGACGTAGCCTCAAAGGGCACATGCAAAATCCCAGCTCCCCAGAAAGGACATCCTCAGAGCCGTGAGGATGACTGACATGTAAGCACCCCGGGGGAACCGCAAACATTCCATGGGAATGGAGCTCAGCAAAGTTCTTCTGTAAAGAGCCATGCTGTGAATATTTTAGACTTTGTGACCTATATGTTTCCCATTGCAACTACTCAATTCTGTTGTCCCAGTACAAAAAAAAAAAAAACAAAAAAAACAAAAACAAACAAACAAACAAAAAAAAAAAAAAAA
>NW_024412388.1:92412109-92440569 GCF_014898765.1 Herpailurus yagouaroundi
AAACAAACAAACAAAAAAAAAAAAAAACAAAAAACCAGCCACTGACAAAACAAATGAACATGGCTGCGTTCTAACAAAATGTTACAAAAATAGGTGGCAGCCTGGATCTTACCTAGGAGTAGTAGTTTGCTGACTACTGGCTTAAAACATTGAAATTTAGGGTGTTGATATAATTCTGCCCTCATTTGTACCCACAAGATGGTAAGGCTGGGGTCATATCTGTTACATGTGTTGATGTTCCTGATTTATACTAAATTGTAAGGCACGTGAAAACAGGAGCCAAGTTTTATTGTTATGAATTACATGAATGAATGAATGAATGAATGTCCACAGAAGGGATACTATAATTTGCAGTTTCATTTACAGTTCTTAAGATAAACCTGATACCTTGTTCATATATTTAAAATATTGAATGATCAGAAGTTGTGTAGAGATCGACCCTCTGTATGGGTCCTAAATTTCTTATAAAATTGAAACACATTTTCATGCACTAACTGGTGCTGCTTTACTTTAAATGAAGGTAGAATAGAATAGTTAAGACAAACAACTATTGACAGTAGCAAAGTAAACAGGATCCTAATTAGCATGTTTGTTAATGAGACTCCCTGGATGGGGGATTAACCATACACATGTTTTAGGTGTTTATTCCTAACATATGCTCAACTTATAGGGTTGGGTATTTGGTGCCTTATTTATCATACATGGCCTTCAAAAACTCCAGGAAAAAAAAGAAACACCTTGCAACTCTGTTTTTATGATTTTGCATAAGTTGCGGTTCTATCTCCCCCCACCCCCCACCCCAGAATGTTTGCAATGCACCTGCTATCATTAGCACTCTCATGAAGGATAACTTTGGGACTGCCTATGAGACATTAGTCTTAGCACCCAAGCACTAATGCAGATCCAGTGACTCAAGGACTGGAGCACCTGGGTGGCTCAGTAGGTTTGAGTATCTGGCTCAGGTCATGATGCAGTTTGTGGGATCAAGCCCCGCATCAAGCTCTGCACTGACATCACAGAGGCTGCTTAGGATTATTTCTCTCCCTGTCTGTCTGTCTCTCTCTCTCTGCCCCTTCCGCACTCATATCTCTCTCTCTCTCTCTCAAAATAAGTAAATAAATGTTCAAAAAAAAAAAAAAAAAAAGACTCAAGGACTAGATACACCCAGCTGCAGTGAGGCAGATGAGAGCTGGAGAAAAGAATACCAACTTATGTAATATAACATTTGACCACCACCCCCCCTTTCCAAATGAAAAGCAAAAGCGAGGGGAAAATGTACCTCTGCCTTCCAGATAGTCTCCTCTATGATGGAAGGAATATAGCAACAAAGAACAGGAAAAGCGCTTCTGCTTTTTCCTTGGGTAAACAGTAGTTTCCAGTCATTTGACCATAAAATCTTGAAATAAGGGAGTTCCTAGCTTTCCCTAGCAGAAACTTTTGGTGACGGTGGAGTTTAGGGGGTACAAAGACTCTAGGAAATGTGTTTCAGCTTGAGTGGCTGGAAATATCTGTGAACAAGCATCAAAAAGAGATATGACCTCTATTTCTGGGTCACTGAATTCATTCAATAAATATTTATTGAGCATTCACCAGTAGCCAGCAGACATGAATCCAAATCTGGATGCTGCTACTTCATCCTGTCCTTTGTTGGGCCTCCATGCAAACCATTTTACAAGCTTTTTAGAAGGTATATATTTGATACCTGCTGTGTAGTCATCATGGAATCAGAAACAAGGCCCCTGGACACTGACACTCTTCTGTCTGTGTTTGTGCCATGTTCGTCAGGACTCACCTTGACATAGCTAGCCAAGAGAATGAAAAAAAAAAAGGTTTTGTAGTTTATTGATGGGCAATGGATAAACTGCTATTCTTATTTTTTTGGTGAAAGCAAAAAAATTTTTGCTTAATTTATTTCAATCTAAGTAAAATATGAATTTCATATTTTTTATTTTTTAAAAGGGCAATTTTTAGTTCTTCATAAAACCTGTGCTCTGAGTATTCCTACTTTGATAAATTATAAAATGACTTCCTCTCCTCTCACCTTTTCCTGCTGAGACCTGGCTCTTCCCAGGTCTTGGCTTTCTGCCCTTACAACCTCTGGCGTATGTGTATTATACTCAGGGCACCAAGCAGAGGTCGACAAGTTACTGTAAAAGACTAGGCCATGGAAAGAAATCTTTACTGACTTTCAATAAGCTTTGGCCTAAAAGCACATTGGTTCATTTCATATTGGGAGGGACAAGCTCTTGTACATCAGCCTATGTATGGGCAATACATCGAAGAAATGAGCCAGACTATAGAAATGTTAAATTGCTTGCATGCAAGTATATTTAAAACTCTATGAAATGAAAAAGTACAATCCTCATTCTTCCATCCCAAGACATTCT
Source organism: Herpailurus yagouaroundi (assembly GCF_014898765.1). NCBI lineage: Eukaryota > Metazoa > Chordata > Mammalia > Carnivora > Felidae > Herpailurus > Herpailurus yagouaroundi. The sequence goes on from NW_024412388.1 coordinate 92,414,497, forward strand.
GCTAAAACTAATTCTTTTTTTTTTTTTAATTTTTTTTTCAACGTTTATTTATCTTTGGGACAGAGAGAGACAGAGCATGAACGGGGGAGGGGCAGAGAGAGAGGGAGACACAGAGTCAGAAACAGGCTCCAGGCTCTGAGCCATCAGCCCAGAGCCCAATGCGGGGCTCGAACTCACGGACCGCGAGATCGTGACCTGGCTGAAGTCGGACGCTTAACCGACTGCGCCACCCAGGCGCCCCTAAAACTAATTCTTATGAGCAGTATGACAAGAATACGCATCATGAAAAATACTGGAATTGTAGAATAAATAATGAATGCAACTGGAGTTCATAGGTGACAGTTACATATTGAGAGACTTAAATCAATCACTTTCCTGTTGTTTCTGAATTTCTCATTCACATTGAAAAACGAATTGTTTAGTTCTAAAGAAGCTGTAAATTTAAATAGAAGACATATTCAGCTATAGATCTTGAGCCATCAATTGACAGCATTATTGACACCATCAGCCAGTGAATTAAAAGCTCTGTTAGTAAGAACAAGGCATATTTTCAATTCAGATTGACACTATTGAAGATACAGACATAACTGACATCTCTTCACTAAAACTGTACTAAGATATATCACAGGATCTGGGAAAGTGTCTGATACTTAGAGTAAGCATTAAGTCAAACACTGGAAAAAAAACACGTTCCAGACTGTCACAGATGTTCTCAGCGAAAGTGTGTAGGATGTTCAGCTGATGGAGAATTTGACATGAGGGGACTGTTTAATGAGTTAAATTGTGTTCTTTAAAAAAAATACACATAAGCCAGGCTTCTGTGTGGTGTGATTCTTTGTTTTGGATTTGCTAATAGGAGGTAAGACATCAATGTCAGTCCTCATTCAGTTATTATATCCTTGTGGGTCATCCTTAAGAGAATCATGTGGGAAGGGAGAGATTTTTAGATACTATTTTAAACTCTCTTTGGGGAAATGAGGCAGTGGGCTAAAGATATGGATTTGACAAAAGTGTTGGAGAAGTAGAGAGCTCAAAATCTGATTCTGTGATTTGCATGACAGCATTCTCATCTGAGTGTGTGGTAGAAACAGAAACACTGAATAATAGAGTCACACGGCTCAGAAATTGCTTGAGTTGGGTAGCAGGTTAGGGCACTAAAATACAGACCAGTGCTCAGGTGATCACTCAAGGGGCACAGATTGCATAAGCAAACTCAGCACATGGAATGTGACTCCTACTCACCAAAGAAAATTCCAGAATACTGAATTAGGAACATTAGCAGTAAAAGAACACTGGGTAGGTATCACCTCTAGCCCTCTTACCCTAGCTGCATTATTTTTCAGATAAAGAGACCATGGTCCGAAGAGGGAGACTGATTCCTCTGGTCATATTTTTTATTCATTCATTCACTTAGTAAGTGTCTAATGAGCATCTATGATGAGCCAGGTGCCATGCTAAATAGTAGGCAGGAGTAGATCCAGCTTTGTGGATCCTGAAGCTTATATAAGTTTAAGAAAAGAATGTAAAGTTAGGTCAAAAAGTGAATACTTATGTAGACTAATGGAAAAACACAAACAAAAAAAAAATGCTGAAGCCAACAATCACCACAGACATTACAAAATCCAGAAAAGTAGCGTAACACTTTTGTTAATTAACTACCTATCACACCTCTATAATATCTTTCCCTAACAATTTTGGGCACATATTCCTCATCACCTTTCAATGACAATGATTTTAGAATATCATTTTCTGTAGACAGAAAAGGAAGTCTTCTCTTCAATATCATTAATCAAAATTTGTTTCTGATAATTGGCAATTTGAAGTGGTTTTTTTTTTCAGCTTCACAACTAATTATAAGGAGTGTAATATAAAATTTCAGAATTGCCAGCAAATTTGGGAAAACATTTATCAAGGAGAGAACTCTTTTGATTTGCTTCCAGCAACAAGAACCAAACCCTTAGGATTTTATACAACTGATGATTGGAAGAATTTTTCATAGACTAACTTCAGGCACCATATAGTTCAAACCTTGTTTCTCTTCTACTCGCCCTGTGCCTCCCCTGCTTGGAGCCATAGGAATACACTCATTTCAAAGCACAACCTCTGGCCCTTCATCATTATATCCCAACACCAGACGAGTTGGCACAGGAGGCAGTGGGGTTATATCTGGAAGCTGTTCTTGGATTGGATCAGCAAGTAATAACTTAGCTATACCAAAAAAGTGAATGGGAGCCACAGAAATATATCTTATTAAACTAAAATTAAATATCTATGCAACTCAACCCTCTCTTAGCTGAATCCAAAACTCACTCCTGGCCACACCAACACGACTCACCACAAAGAGGGAGTGTGACAGAGGGGAAGTCAGTGGGGAAAGACCCGGCAGTGTAACTGATTGTGATTAAAATATCTAACTTATGCAACTTTTACCAAAATTAAATGGTCATGTGAACTTTTGTTAAAGGCCTCTTCCCCCTACCCCCCAAGTAAAGGCACAATGCAAGTTAGGAACCTGAAGCCTAAAGTACACTAGCTTTATGGTAAATGCATCTAAGGTGGTAGGGATTCAATAATGAAAATCAGGTAGCTATTGGAAAACCATCTGTAAGGGTTAAATTGTAGTGTAGGGCTAACCTGTAGCCTTAAGAAATAACAGCTTTAACACTATAGGTTAAGAGATAACAGCGTTATCCTATCAATCAAGGGATGAATTAGTGTTTGATTGGATTGGGGCAAGGGCCTGTTTGAAATGTTTCCACCTGGGAACTATTCCTTTGTTCTGCTCCCAGGTGATAATAAGATGATGTGGTAGGCTATAAAAGCTCTGTACCCAGCTGTTCGAGACGGCACTCTGGTCAAGAATGTTGGTCCGGGTCGATCGGTTTGCCTTGCCTCTCATTGCAGTAAACTTTGTTGTGACTGTCACTGGTGCCTGTAGCATTCTGTTTCAGGAGTCATGTGGATGCAACATTTGGTGCATTGGCCGGGAAAGTTAAAGGTCTGAAACAGGGTCCTTTCCTCGGATTGCTCCACCGACCCCTGGAAGGAGGATCGGGATTGGGAGAGGTAAGGATTGGGGCACGCAATTTGAATGATTCAAGAAGGGTCTGCTGGACGCGGCTATCGACCCAGAGTCGGGGTTCCTACCGGGATGCCGGTGGATCCCATTTGGTTTGGTTTTTGTTACAAAGGATCCTATTTTCAGGTGGCTTCCGTGGCCTACTGGCCTCGAGATCTCGAACTTGTGTTCTCTTCGTGTCTTAATTATTTTCTTTCTGTTGATTGTCTGGGCGTCCTTCTCAGTTTTGCCCATCTTTGTCATGGATCAAAATCAGAGTCCCCCCACCCCTCTGAGTCTCATACTAACCCATTTCCAGGACTATGGGAAAGCTGCCTCAAGGCCTTAAAACTGTTACACATTCTTTCCTAATCATGCCTGAATGCCCCTACCCTGGATTACTGGGTAGAGACCTATTACATAAACTGCTTCTTTGAGATTCACTGAAGGAGGTATGCCTGTTAAAGTCAGCCAGGATGGCCCAACAATAGTAATGGCGACTGTGCCACTTGGGAAAGAGGGCCTACGTACCCCGGGTACCCAATGAAAATGTTCACACAGTCAATCTCCTCCTTAAAAGTCTCTAGGTGGACTTTCCCCAGGTATGGGCTGAGACCAAACCACCTGGACTGGCGATTCATCAAGCCCCAATAATCGTGGAACTTAAGGCGTCCGTGTTTCCAGTAAGACTGAAACAATATCCTATGTCCCGGGAGGCTAGGCGGGGAATCGCTGTTCACATCAAGCGTTTGCACGACTCGGACATTCTGACCCCATGCAAGTCGCCATGGAATACTCCACTTCTCCCTGTCCAAAAGTCTAACTCCTCCGATTTTCGGCCAGTTCAAGACCTGAGAGCAGTAAACACCAGAGTAATGGATATTCATCCCACTATACCCAACCCGTATACTCTCCTTAGTCTGCTTCCCCCTTCTCAGGTGTATTATACAGTTCTGGACTTAAAAGACGCCTTCTTTGCCATCCCACTGGCCCCACAGAGCCAGCCACTGTTTGCATTTGAATGGACCAATCCTGAAGAGGGAAAGCTGGACAGCTCACCTGGACGCAACTCCCCCAGGGATTCAAAAACTCCCCTACTCTTTTCAATGAAGCCCTGAACCAGGATTTAGAACCATTTTGAATCTCCAAACCACAGGTAACTCTGTTGCAGTATGTTGATGATATCTTGCTGGCAGCCCCCTCTCATTCAGAATGCCTGAGTGCCACCAAGGAACTCTTGAGTCTTTTGCAAAAACTAGGATACCGAGTGTCAGCCAAAAAAGCGCAGATCTGCCACACTGCGGTCACTTATTTAGGTTACAACATTAAAAAAGGTAAGCGCTCTCTCGGTGAACAAAGAATTCATGCTATACTCGATATTCCTCAGCCTAAAACTCGCAAACAAGCTCGCAAGTTCCTGGGGGCAGCAGGCTACTGTAGACTATGGATACCTGCTTTGCTGAACTGGCAGTCCCTTTGTATGCCACTCTCAAGGGGTCTCCGGAGTCCTTCACATGGGGGGGAGACTCAAATTAAAGCCTTCCAAGCTTTACGAGAGGCTCTCATGACCCCACCGGCCTTGGCCCTGCCAGATCCCACTAAGCCATTCCATTTGTTTGTAGCTGAGAAAGGGGGAGTAGCTAAGGGAGTTCTGACTCAGCTCCTGGGAACTTGAGGCCGACCAGTGGCCTATTTATCCAAAAGGCTAGACCCAGTTGCTTCCAGATGGCCCACATGCATTCGACAGATAGCTGCCACCACACTACTAGTCAAAGATGCAGATAAACTAACCCTGGGACAGACGTTGTCTGTTACAGGGCCCCATGAAGTGGAGGCCTTACTGCGGGCTCCCCCAGAACGGTGGCTGTCAAATGCTTGGATTACCCAGTATCGAGCATTGCTGCTCGACCAGCCCCGGATACGTTTTTGTGCCCCCGCAGCCTTAAACCCAGCTACTCTGCTGCCCGAAGGACTAGGTCCCCCTCTACATTCTTGCCCAGGGACCTTAGCTACAGTTTTGTTCCTCCGCTCCGATCTCACGGACATTCCCCTACAGGATCCTGATATCAACATGTTTTCAGATGGCAGTAGTTTTGTGTTTCAAGGGCAAAGGTATGATGGTGCTGCGGTTAGGACAGAGGGCAAGGTTCTATGGCAACAGAGCCTTCCCCTGGGAACCTCAGCCCAGCGCGCAGAGCTCATCGCGCTAACTAAAGCTCTGAAATTCTGTAAAAACAAATCAGTTAATGTTTATACGGACAGCTGCTATGCCTTTGCAACTGCGCATGTTCACGGGTCCATCTATTAAGTGCGGCCTCCTCATGGCGAGGGCAAGGACATCAAAAATAAAGCGGAAATTCTAGACCTTGTAACAGCCATCTGGGAACCTGTGAGACTCGCGATCATTCACAGTCCAGGACATCAAAAAGGCAACACCCTAGAGGCAGTCGGAAACTGCCTGGCTGATGCGGCAGCCTGGGAAGCTGCCCTAACTGAAAGTAAAAGTGCTTTGGCACTACGGATCTTGATAGACCCCCTGCTTCCGCCGGAGCCCAATTATACTCTTAAAGATTTGGAGTGGATTTCAAGAAAAGGAAGAAGTATGATACCGGGACAAAAATGGTTTCAGGATCCTGAAGGTAAGATACTCTTACCCGCGGCACTTGGGCAACGCATGGTGTGTCTGCTCCACCAAAGGACTCCTCTGGGAAAAGCAAAGATGGTGGAATTGGTGCGGAAAAAGTTCAGGATGCAAGGGCTGGGAAAAGAGATCGAGGAGATGAAAGATGTGTAAGTTGCGCCCAAGTAAATCAGGATGCAAATAAGGTTTCAGAAGCTTAAAGAGATAGAGGAACTGAGCCAGGCCGGTTTTGGGAAGTAGATTTTTCTGAAATTAAACCAGGGAAATACAGATACAAGTATCAGCTTGTTTTTGTGGATACCCTCTCCGGGTGGGTTGAGGCGTTCCCCACTAAATCAGAAATGGCTCAGGTCACAGTTAAGAAACTATTAAATGAACTAATTCCTAGATTCGGACTGCCACTGAGCATAGGATCAGACAATGGCCCGGCCTTCACAGCACAGGTATTGCAGGGTCTAGCCAGAGCGTTGGAAATAGATTGGAAATTACATCATGCATATAGACCCCAGAGCTCCGGTCAAGTAGAAAGGATGAATCGGACTCTAAAGGAGACCTTAACCAAATTGTCCCTTGAGACTGGCGAAAATTGGGTTGATGTTCTGCCTTTTGCGAGTGCGTTATACTCCATTTATCAAGCGATTATCCCCTTACAAAATCTTATTTGGCAGACCTCCACCTATCTTGCCAAGGCTAGGGGACGGCATAAAGAAACAGCTAGAACAGGACCACTTGTTGGTTTCACTCATGGCCCTGCATCTTGTACAAAAGGAAATAACTAAGGCCTTGAAAGAAGCCTTTGTCCATCCTCCTGTTCTTCCCCACCCCTTTCAACCAGGAGACTTAGTTTGGGTCAAGAGGCACAAGCCTGAAACCCTGGAGCCGCTCTGGAAAGGACCACATACCGTGATCCTGACTACACCAATGGCTGTGAAGACAGACGGTGTCCAAACCTGGATTCATCATTCTCAGGTTAAGAAAAACTGTGCGGAGGCAGAAACACCCAGGACTGATACGGGACCAGAGAACAAACAGCGATGGAAGGTCAAAAGGCACCCAGAGGATCCTTTAAAGATAAGACTGATGCGGGAATAATAATTGTCTGGGTTTGTATAAGCTTGGGAGACTGTGGAACTGCACCCCTTGTCTTTTTGGCCATACCAATGGGAACTCAGACACTGTCACACGGAAGGTGGTAACGTCTAACGCCTCTTGTACTATGCCTTGTTTCTTGTTTGACCTGTGTGACCTGGTAGGAGAAGGATGGGGGTTGTAAACCTGGGCAAGAGCTCTCAGGAACATTGGGGAGAACAATTGTGGATGTGGAAATAGGGCACTAGAGCGAAATTCGGCTAAGATGCAGATAGAAAAAAATGAATGTGAAGGAGAGGGTCAATACCACTGTGCCAAATTGGGTTGTGAGACGCTAGCCCACTGGTTAACAGGACAGGACCTTGACCCCCTAATTACTCTCCTTAGAACCCCGAACCCCCAATGTGAGGCCCAAGGAAAATGTAACCCAACACCAGCTCATCTATTTTCTCCTCATTCTGAGATACTGGGCACACTTGGGGCCTCCGAATGTATGATGTCATTATGCCCTTGGAGTTCGAGACCAATTTTAACCCTAGGGGACCTCCAAGGGCAGGGTTGGTGCATAGTGTCTCATGCCAACAATTCTGGAGCAATTAGAGGCCCTCAGTTTAGTAAGGAAAAATCTTAGAGCCAGGGAACGTGCCAGGGAGGCCAGCAATAATTGGTATCACTCTTGGTCCCCCTGGCTCACATCGCTGCTCACCACCATAGCTGGGCCACTGCTATTGTTACTTCTCAGGTTAACTATCAGCCCATGCATTATCAATTGCTTAGTACAGTATGTCAAGAGGTGAGTTGGTGAAATAAAAATTATGATGATTAGGTCCAACTATGTCCCCTTAGTTCCTAATGATGAATCAAGGGATTGATTCACGGACAAGAAAAGGGAAATGTAAGGGTTAAATTGTAGTGTAGGGCTAACCTGTAGCCTTAAGAAATAACAGCTTTGTTTTAACACTATAGGTTAAGAGATAACAGCCTTATCCTATCAATCAAGGGATGGATTAGTGTTTGATTGGATTGGGGCAAGGACCTGTTTGAACTGTTGCCACCTGGGAACTATTCCTTTGTTCTGCTCCCAGGTGATAATAAGATGATGTGGTCAGCTATAAAAGCTCTGAACCTCGGCTGTTCGAGACTGTACTCTGGTCAAGAGTGTTGGTCCCGATCTAGCAGTTTGCCTTGCCTCTCATTGCAATAAACTTTGTTGTGACTGTCACTGGTGCCTGTAGCATTCTGTTTCAGGAATTGTGTGGATGCAACACATCCAATGGCTTTTAGTCTAAACTGGTAGACCAGCAATTACCATACCATGTTTGTTCACATAGAGAAAGAGCATATGGACTACTTGTGAAAACACATAGAAGACACATCCCTCTTATACCTGTCAGGGAATAAGGGAAACTTTTGTTATCATTGAAAGTAGAACCCAGTCCCAGATTACTCTAGCCAACAGTCTAGGACCAGACAAAAAAAAAAAAAAAAAAATCCTTTCCAAAAGCTGTATACTATGCAGCTCAGCATTTTAGTTTATGACCCATATCATGGCTGCTAACAAAGGAGACAGTGAAACTAATTGATAAAGGGGTATTGCTAGGTTTCTTAAAATTATTTTTAACACTTATTCATTTTTGAGAGACAGAGTATAAGTGAGGGGAGGAGCAGAGAGAGGGAGACACAGAATCTGAAACAGGCTCCAGGCTCTGAGCTGTCAGCACAGAGCCCGACACAGGGCTTGAGCCCACAGACCACAAGATCATGACCTGAGCTGAAGTCGGCCGCTTAACCGACTGAGCCACCCAGGTGCCTCTTTATTTTTTTTTTTATAGAGTTTTGAGAAGTAAAAAAAAATTTAAAAATTAAAAAACTAGAAAGATCAGCCTCCAAATTATTTCTCCTCTGCCAAGCAAATTTTCCAAGTATTATAAGTTAAAGATCAGCCTCTTGTCCCCAAAACAACTTATGTACCCGCCAGAACCCTGTTAACCTATCTATAACCCATCTATTGCCACCACTGATTGAGAGCTCACCATCAGCAGGCTCTGGGCTGAGGACTTTACATGGTGTATTGCATTTCATCCATCTGACAGCTTTCATGTTTGGGATCCTTAGTACCTATCCAGATAGGGAAACCCAGAAGGAGTTTAAATGCTTTGCCCAAGACATACAGATAATAAGTAATGGAGTGGCATTTGTAGTAAAGACTTTCTGACTCCAAACTTTCTTTTTCAAAACTCCAGACTTTCTTACTTCTGTCTTGGACTTACTGTGTGTCAAGTACAGTTACCATCACTTAAGATACGGAGGTGAAGGTAACCTGGAGGAAAGACGAACAAGGAATGACAAAACCCCAAGGCTGTCATATGTCATGGGTAAGTGTGGTGAGAAGCTCTACTCATCCCCCAGCTACTGTCCCCCTCCACACTCATGCTGCTCTGTCACCTGCACTCCTTACTTGTTCCTTAAATACACAAATATTCGTACCTCAGGGCTTTTGCGTTTCCTTCTAGGTTTGCATGTAGTTTATCCCTCATATCACCTAGGTCTGTGCTCAGATATCTGCTTAGCTAATCTGCACCCCTTTCCACTATATTCTTCCCGTGTTTTATTTTTCTTCATATCATTTAGCACTATCTGTATGCATGAATGTTTACATACACATACTCATTTATCTACCAGCGACTCCCCAGTTAGAATTTAAACTTCATGAAATCGGGGCTTTGTTTTATTGTCTATTTTATGTCCGGTGCTGGTAGGTGACCAGTAAATATTTGTGAATAAATGGATGTGTCTCCTGGATGGCCTGGTGTTATGAGTGGTTAATGAAATAGGCTGTCCCTGAAAAGTAGAACTAAAAGAAAAGTATAAGTCCCTATATACTTGTTTTCCCACTAAAGGTCTGGATCTATAATCTGAGTTAAGGTTCCCAAAGAAGCCTCCTGCTTCTACGAGACAACATTCCTTTTCTTTGTCAGATAAACCTCTCTGTCTGTGAGAGGACCAGGTTTTAGACCACAATTGGGATTCTGAGCAAACATTCAGTCCCCACAACAGACTTTTCATTCTTCGTCATGAGTCCCATGTAGATCTCCTTGTCAGCAAGTCTGACTCTCAAGACACACTTACTGTGTTTCTGGGATGCCCTTGGTGAAGTTTAGGGCATAACTTTATCTACTTTGCTATAAGATGATAGAGACGCATGCTATGTAAAAATGGCTAAAGTTATTCATATATGCCTAGTAGAAGTGGGACCATGGATTTACATGGCTCAAAAGCTGACTCTGAAACTATTGTTCCTTGGGCCCTATAATGACATCCTCTTGGTAATATCTCTTTTAATGAAGACGATGCATTCCAATGAAACCCTTAAGTGCAATAATTTATCAGAGGAGTAATGGCCTAGAAAGTCCCAGGGGGGTGATCCAGCTTTGGCAACTAGTGTGTTGCTTCTATTTCCCCCAAATTGCTTAAGAAAAAATAGATTCAGAGAAGCCAGTGTATACAGAAGCATCAGTGAGGCTCCATTCTCCAGGGTAGTCCTCAGCCTCATCCCTGCAACTGTAGTTGCCAAGAATTTGTGTAATTTAAAAACAAAACAAAACAAACACTCTTAATTTATTTTTTATTTTGTTATTTGTTTTTAGAAAGAGAGAGAGTGCACAAGCAGGGGAAGAGCAGAGGGAGAGGGTGAGAGAGAGAATCTCAAGCAGGGTCCACACTCAGCACGGAACCCATGGGATCATGACCCGAGCCGAAATCAAGAGTTGGATGCTTACCTGACTGAGCCACCCAGGCGCCCCAACACTCTGCCCTTTAAAATAATGGTGTACTTCATAGGTACCAGATGCTCATGAAATCTTTATTGATAAAATCTCATTTCTTGCCATTCAGTGCCACTCTGAACACACAGTATGGTGGGAAAATGCATTCACATTCCAAAGACCTAGATAACAACTTAAAGGCTTAATTTTGGGTAAGCATTGCCATCACTACACACACATACAGAGGCTCGTCCATGCCCTGCAGTCATCAGGCACAGCCTGTACATGCTCTCTTTGATCCCTGAATAGCATCACATCTAGTGAAGATGATGGAGACCGCCTTACCTGGGCTCTCCCTATTCTCATGACCAGGCAAGGACCCACCTTCTCCCCAGTCAGGCCAGGCCCTAAACTATTCTTGAGATAAAGTCCCTGCATCCTCAGATGTTGCCTTAACCACCGTCATCTCAAAACATAGACATCAAATGGAATTGAATCTTCAGCAAGTTCTTTGAAGATCAGAAACTCTCTAAGCCCACTCCAAACCTTGGTCAGAGGATCTTTGTATCCAACGGGCTGTAAATAGCTCTTATTTATGGAGCCCTTTACTATGTGCTAGTGTGGTTGGAGCATAATGAGCAAAGGGTAGGGAAGTAGGAGGTGAGGTGAACACAGGTAGATAGGGCCCAGATCAAGAAAACACTTGTTTAGAGGGATTTGAGAGACCTGAGAGGTCCCCTTTCAATAGGTCACAAAGCTTGTTATTGACAAAGCTGGGACTCAAATCCAGGCCTACCTGCCCCCCTGGCCCATGCTTTTAACAATTATGGTGTCCTAATTGCACTCATTACCATTGTGTCAACTTTCTTTAGAAATTTCCACTTTTTATTTATAATTTATTTTTTTTCCAGTCCATCTTCCCTTTTCTTAAATCCCTTCATGGGCAAATTTCTTAAAATATCCATCTATACCCATTGCCTCCCAATTCCCAACACCCACCCTCCTCTCTGTCTTGTAAAATCCATTCTCTGCTCCAATTCTTTCAGGAAACCCCTTCCTCATGGAGTTCCAGTGTGGTTACTGAACCTCAATTCTAATGGATTTTTTCAGCCCTTATTTCTCTCAATGTCTCTACAGCATTTAATACCTTTTCCTTCCGGAAAATCTCTTCTCCTTTAGCTTCTGTCACAGCAAAACAACTTCTTATGCTCCTATGCTCCTATATATGCTCCTGTCCCCCATATTTGTGATTGTGCTTCTGTTCTCAACCCTCTTCTCTAGGTAGTCATTTTCCTCAGGTCAACTACCACCTAGAAGTACATGATTCTTAAGCACTACAGTGTCTTGAATTCTTCTATTGTAAATCAGCTCATGGACTGAATTCTTCTTTCATCCCCAATTCATTTCTCCTATTACACTTCTTATTTCTTTCATTTTTAATTTTTAAAATTGTTTTAATGTTTATTTTTCAGAGAGAGAGAGACAGAGAGAGAGAGAGACAAAGCATAAGCAGGGGAGGGGCAGAGAAAGAGGGAGACAGAATCTGAAGCAGACTCCAGGCTCTGAGCTGTCAGCACAGAGCCCGATGGGGGACCCGAACCCACAGACCATGAGATCATGACCTGAGCTGAAGTCAGATCCTTAACCGATTGAGCCACCCAGGTGTCCCTCTTCTTATTTATTTTAAAGGCAACCTAATTCTTCTAGTACGTGAGGCTGGGAAACTTAGTCATCCTAGAACCTTCACTCAATTCTCATAGCTCATTGCTCAACAAATCATGTCAATTCCATCATGACAACATTTCTTCTATGCATCAATCTCTTCTATCACACTGCCATATTTTAATTTCATATTATCTCTCACCTTAATTATTGAACATACTTTTCTGCTTTCCTATACATTGACACGAAAGCAATCTTTGAAAAATTTAATCCAACATTCCAATTAGTCCTCATGCCCTCATAATAAAATATGTACTCTTAACTATGGCTTAATGGTATCAATCAGGACAGGTTGGGATTTGCTGAAGTAATAAACAACCTCTAATGTGTCCATACCTGAATGATACATTTCTTTTTATTTTCCTCCTTTATTTTTATTGAGGCAAAATTGATATATAACATTATATTAGTTTCAGGCAGACAAGATATTCAATATTTGTATACACTATGAATTGATCACCACAAAGTCTAGTTACCAATCGTCACCATATAAAGTTACAAAACATTGTTTTCCCTTGTGATGAGAACTTTCAGTATTATTCTCTTACTAACTTTCAAGTGTGCACTATAGTATTATTAACTATAGTTGTTGTGCTGTGCATACATCCCCAAGCCTGATTTATTTTTAATTGGAAGTTTGTACCTCTTGATCCCCTTCACCTTTTCACCCAGCTCTAACCACCCCCTCCACACTAGCAACCATCGTTTTGTTCCTTGTATCTGTGAATTTTGCTTTGCTTTGTATTGTTTCATTTGTTTCTTTTGTTTTTTAGATTCTACATATAAGTGAAATTATACACCATTTGTCTTACTCTGTCTGACTTATTTCACTTAGCATAATTTAAAGGTTCATACATGTCACAAATGGCAAGATATTATTCTTTTTCATGGCTGAGTAGTATTTGTATATATGGATATATAATGGATATATGTATCCATTCATCCATCAATGGACACTTATGTTGCTTCCATATCTTAGCTATTGTAATAATGCTGCAACGAACATAGGGGTCCATATATCTTTTTGAATTAGTGTTTTCATTTTCTGAATACTTAGTAGCAGAATTTCTGGATCAATCATATAGCAGTTCTATTTTTAATTTTTTGAGGAAACTCCATACTATTTTCTATAGTGACTGCACCAATTTACACTCTCAAAACATTCCCAAAAACAGTGCACAAGGACTCCCTTTTCTCCACATCTTCACCAATATTTGTTATTTCTTGTCTTCTTTATAATAACCATTCTGACAGGTGTGAGGTGATATCTGATGATGGTTTCTATTTATATTTCCCTGATGATTAGTGATATTGAATATCTTTTCATGTACCTGTTGGCCATCTGCACATCTTCTTTGTGAAAATGTCAATTCAGATCCTCTGCCCATATTTTAGTCAGAATGTTTGTTTGTTTTGCTATTGAGTTGTATGAATTATTTATATATTTTGGATATTAATACCTTATCAGATAAATAATTTGCAAATACCCCATTCAGTATGTTGCTTTTTAATTTTGTTGCTTTAATTTTCCTTTGCTGTGTGGAAGCTTTTTATTTTGATGTAGTTCCGTTTGTTTATTTTTGCTTTTGTTGTCTCTGTTTTTGCTGTCAAATCCACACAATCGTTGCTAAGATCAATGTCAAGGAGATTACCACCTATGTTTTCTTCTAGAGGTTTTATGGATTCAGGCATTACATTCAAGTCTTTAATCCATTTTGAGTTAATTTTTGTGTAAGATAGTGGTTTAGTTTCATTCTTTTGTATCTGACTGTCCAATTTTCCTTGTGTGCCTGGAATAAATCTCACTTCATCATGATGCATCATCCTTGTATTTTATAGTTGAATTTGGCTTGCTAATATTTTGTTGAGGATTTTTGCACCTATATTAATCAGGGATATTGGAGTATAATGTGTGTGTGTGTGTGTGTGTGTGTGTGTGTGTGTGTGTCCTTGTCTTGTTTTGGTAGTAGGATATCACTGGCCTCATAAAATATATTTGGAAGCATTTATTCCTCTTCAATTTTTTGGAAGAGTTTGAGAAGGATAGGTATTAAATCTTTGAATGTTTGGTAGAATTCACCAGTAGAGCTGTCTGGTCCTGGGCTTATGTTTGTTGGGAGATTTTTGATTATTGTTTCAATCTCCTTATTAGTAATTGGACTATTCAGATTTACTATTTCTTCCTAATTCAGTCTTGGAAGAATGTATGTTTCTACGAATTTAACCATTTCTTAAAGGTTGGCCAACATTTTGTTATATAATTGTTCTTAGTAGTCTTGTATGATCCTTTGTATTTCTGTGGTATCAGTTGTAAGTTCTTTTTCATTTATGATTTATTTGAGCCTTCTTTTTTCTTGGTGAATTTAGCTAAAGATATGTCAATTTGTTTATCATTTCATAGAACCAGGTCTTAATTTTAGTTCTTTTCTATTGTCTTTTAAATCTCTATTTCATTTATTTCTTCTCTGATCTTTGTTCTTTCCTTCCTTCTACTGATTTTGGGCTTCGTTTGTTTTTCTTCTGCAAGTTGCTTTAGGTGTAAAGTTAGATTGTTTATTTGAGATTTTTCTTGTCTCTTGATGTCAGCCTGCATCAGTATCAACTTCCTTCTAAGAACTGCTTTTGCTGCAGCTCATAGATTTGGTATGTTGTATTTCCATTTTAATTTGTCTCAAGGTATTTTTTTATTCCACTTTTGATTTCTTCATTGACTCGTTGGCTGTTCAGGAGCATCTTGTTTAATCTCCACATATTAGTGACTATTCCAGTTTTCGTCTTATGATTGATGTGTAGTTTCAAAATATTGTAGTCAGAAAAGGTGCTAGATGTGATTTCAATCTTCTTCAATTTATTGAGACTTATTTTGTGGCCTAACATATTATCTACCCTAGAGAATGTTTCATGTGCACTTGAGAAGAATGTGTATTCTTCTATTTTTGGATGGAATGTTCTGCATATATCTATTAAGACCATCTGGTCTAGTGTGTCATTCAAGACCAATGTTTCTTTATTGATTTTCTGTCTGGATACTCTAGCCATTGATGTAAGTAGGGTATTAAAGTCCCCTACTACTATTGTATTGCTGTCAATTTCTCCCTTTAGGTCTGTTAACAATCGCTTTGTATACTTAGGTACTCTTATGTTGGGAGCACAAATATTTACAAATGTTATATTGTCTTGTTGAATTGACCTCTTTACCATATGTAATGCTTTTCTTTGTCTTTTATCACAGTCTTTGTTTTAAAATCTGTTTCATCTCATATTTTCTCCAGCTTTCTTTTGGTTTCCATTTGCATGAAATGTGTGTTTCTGTTCTTTCACTTTCAATCTGTTTGTGTCCTTAGATCTGAAGTGAGTCTCTTGCAGGCAGCATATGGATGGGTTTTGGTTTCTTATACATTCATCCATTCTGTATCTTTTGATTAGAGAATATAGTCTATTTACATTTAAATTAATCATTGATAGGTATATGCTTATTGTCATTTTGTTAATTTATTTCTGATTGTTTTGTAGTTCCTCTTTGTTCCTTTCTTCTTCTCTTGTGATTTGATGACTTTCTTTAGTGTTAGGTTTAGATTCCTACATTCCCTGAGAGCTACTCCATAGCCTCTAGGTGTATAGAAAACCTAAAGCACGCCTTTCAGGTTGAAGCTCCAGGACAAGTAAATAGGCCTTTTTCACAGGAAGACTGGAGGATATGTTTCAGTCTACTGTGTAGTGTCCTGGGAGTGGTGGCCTGCCAAGAGCTGTCTCTCTGTTTGTTACAGTACTGTGGACTCAGGAATGCAAGGCCCCCTGACCACTAAAACCAGGCAATCAAGGAGAGTCCCCTGTGTGGTCTGCAAATGTGCACCAGCTTTAGCAGGGCAGTGGATGAGCACAGGAACCGTATACCCCTGCTGGTGTTAGCAGGGCAGTGAGAGAGAGCATTTATTTTTCATTCACACGACATCTGATGGGTTCAAAGGAACCTGATATGACTCTTCACAGAAGCTGCCCTCTACAAGATGGCTCAGTATTACACTGCCATGTCAACACATGTTTTTATAATCTTATGACAACACAACCAGATATAGAGTTGAATACCAGTAATTAAGTGCTTCTTCCTATACACATTCCATTGGATACAGGAAATCAGATGGCCATGCCTAATTTCAAGGTGTATGTAAGTATAGTCCTTCCCTGTGTCCAGAAAAAGAGGGCAACAAGACTTCAGTGAATAGTAAAAAAGTTCGCCACAGCTTGCACATGTTTGAATGGTCTGTTCCCTGCTTTTCTAGCTAAGCTTATCTTTGGTTACTCTCATCCCTCTTTCAACAATCTACGTCCCGGCCTTCCTGCAGTAATTCCAGTTTTCCCAAACACAATTTGACTTTCTTCCATACATTCTTGCTTAAATTCCCAAGATTCATAATTAAGGTTATCTATCCAATAAAACTTTCCTGACCCTCAAGAACATATTAGATGCTCTGTTAATGGGTCTGCATAGACCTGCATTTATTGTATTAACATAGATTTTTCATTGACTGTACTGAAATTGATTGTACTGAAATTTCTTTGACTGTGATATTACCCTGAGGCTCTGAGAATAGGTAGCATTTCTTATTCATATTCATATTCATATCTTACTCAGACCCATCTAATAGGTGCTCAGTAAAAATTGGTTCAATAACTACATTATCTAGCACATAAAGTCCAGGTTTCTTAACTTGACCATTATCTGGCTCCTACCTCCTTTCCAGGGTTGGCTCTGTTATGTGCCTTTATGAACCTTATTTTATCACACAGTTAAGTTACTTACTATTTCTATTACATGTCCCACATTTTCCAATCTTTGCATCTTTGTTCATACTGCTTCTTTATCATGAAATCTTTCTTAGCCACATTTTTGTACTTTTAGGTCCTACAGATATTTCAAAGGCCAGTTCTAAAGACAGTTCTATTTCCAACCTGAAATAATGTCTCCCTCCTCTAAATGCCCATCAAATTTTACCCATAGCCTATAATACTACTTTATCAAACAAAGTGCTCAGTAAAGGTTTGTGGGATGAATGTTGAATGTTCTACACAGTATAAAATAATTTCCATTCCCTTCTCACCTCAGAAACAAGAAGTGGGGACATCAAAAATACATGAAATATTCAACACCCTCTTCGGTCCCTATTAACAAGCTGCTGGAACCATGACCCTAGAGTGCACAAATATCTGTGCAACTTTAAATGAATTATCAACAATCAACATTTTGCCAAGGAAAACCAATAGGTATGTCTTATTTGTTGTTTTTCCTTATTCTTTCTTCCTGTTGGATTTATTAATGCCCATATCATTGGAGCAATAATAAGCCCTAAAATTAATGTCCAATGTCTTTTCTGGCTTAAGACTTAATTTATTCCCCAAGCCTTAGACTCTGGCACAATTAGGTTTTGATGCATGTACATTTCTGCTTACTCGGGACTTAGTAGGAAAGGACTCCACATTTTGAATGGCCTCATAAATATATATTGAATTTAATTTTCTAACATGCAAAACCCATTTTCCTGTTGTTCAAAAGTTTTTTCAGGCTGGGGGTAGAGCAAGTTTCTATTAAGTATTTTTGTGGTGTGCCATTAATTAGTTCATAAATCAACATGTCTCAGAATTGCACAGATTACCCTAAAGCCAATACACTTAGCATCACAACATACAACTGCATTCTTCAGTCTCACCCATGTCTTGCAAAGGTTTTGTTCCAAGCAATTAAGATTGTTGGGGTCACTTGGACATTAATAAGTCAGTCATACTTCAACAGTTTTTACTACATTCCTTTAAAAAAACGTTACTATATTTAATTATACAATTACATAGTTTACAAAAATATCAGTGGAGAAAATACTGATGAACTAAAAGATAAAAAAGCCTCCCAAGATCCTCACCGGCACAAGAAACAACCACAGTTAATATGCATGTTTTTAGTTCATTCAATCCCTAAGCCTTTCTTTCTTTATTGTTTTAAAACTACTTTCTCACTTCTAGTCAAAATGCCTTATGTGCTTTATTGCCCACATTCACTGCTGGTCACTATGCTTTTTTTTTTTTTTTTTTTTTTTTTTTTTTTTTTTTTTTTTTTTTTTTATTTTTTTTTTTTTTTTTTTTTTTTTTTTTTTTTTTTTTTTTTTTTTTTGATGAGACTATGAAATTGTGAATTCTCTCAGTGGAACAAGAACAGGAATAGGAGCAACAACTCAAAAGATAAGAATTATCTTACATTGGATACTCTCCTCTTGCTTCCAGTGTCACTAAAGCCACAGACTGGTCTGGCTCCATTACATACCCTGCTGGTGCAGCCACTCTGCCCTCACCTGGGCACAGGCAAGGAGTATGCACAGAAGCCACGGGCCTCTGCCTTTCCTGACTTGAAGTTCTTCAGACTTTAAAAGTGTATAGGGGCGCCTGGGTGGCGCAGTCGGTTAAGCGTCCGACTTCAGCCAGGTCACAATCTCACGGTCCGTGAGTTCGAGCCCCGCGTCGGGCTCTGGGCTGATGGCTCGGAGCCTGGAGCCTGTTTCCGATCCTGTGTCTCCCTCTCTCTCTGCCCCTCCCCCGTTCATCTGTCTCTCTCTGTCCCAAAAATAAATTAAAAAAAAGTTGAAGAAAAAAAAAAAAATTAAAAAAAAAAAGTGTATAGATGAGGAGCGCGTGGGTGGCTCAGTCGGTTAAGCATCTGACTTCAGCTCGGGTCATGATCTCATGTTTTATGATTCTGAGCCCCCCGTCGGGCTCTGTGCTGACAGCTCAGGGCCTGGAGCCTGCTTCGGATTCTGTGTCTCCCTCTCTCTCTGCCCTTCCCCCACTTGCACTCTGTCTCTCTCAAAAATAAATAAACACTAAAAAAAGTGGTTTTTTGTTTTAAGTTTATAGATCAAATGAGGAAGCAAAGACACATGATGGAGGAAAATGGCAAAACATTTAGCTATGACTTTGGCTGAAAGCAGAGTGGCCTGGAGACAGATTCCTTTCTTTTTCTTCACCCCTAGATCCAAGCTCCAAAAGATATAAGTAGGCCAAAATCATCATTACTGATAATGTTCCAAGGCAGGGGTCATTCATTATAAACAAATAAGCACATGATCCAGGTAATGTGTCTGGTCAACTACTCCAACTCCCACCCCACCCCCAGAGCATGATTACAGGAGGCTCTTTTCCATCAGTCCCTGACTTAATTGGAACATTGAAGATTAGGCCCATTTTCATTCCCAAACTTTCTTGACATCTAGACCCACATAAGCCTTACTTTCTAATTACCAGGTAAATTCAAAAACTGAAAATATTCTTCTCTCAGAGATGGTTAAGACTGATTTTTTTCTTCAATCATCCACTAACATAGGTTAGTGTTCTCACTAAGTATTCAAAGGAAAAGGAGGCAGAAAGCACAACTATTTGAAAAAAAAGATTTACCAAGGTAAATGAGCCAATAGGAACTTCTTCATGACACATGCTGGAAGCGGATGGAAGGGATGAAGCATGCTAAACTCACAGAGGAGTAAAGAATGGAGAACTGTAGTGAAATAGAGCGGGAGATGCAGGTATTATTCAGATAGGTCTTCAGGGAAGACAAAACAAGGCGGAGCACCCTGGAAAGGGCAAATACATCCATTAAAAGAAGAGGAGAAAAGCTGAAGAGGCAGAGTGAAGCAAGGAGGCTGAAGAGGAGAAAGGGAACGCAAGAAGGAAGTAGATAGGGCACCATTCCCTGACCTTCTGTGTACTTCTCCTGGAGAAAGGAGCTCAGACACTGCCTTTCATGCTGTTCCCATGGCTCTGAAAGATGAACTTCACTGAGGGAGAAAAACACTGGCCATGTCTTCAGTTCCACGTAAAGTCCATTTTTCAATGTGGCCTAGAGTGAAATGAGCACTTGATTCTGTAATGTCTCCTTGTGCATATTTCCATATATTCAACATCTCTTTTTTTTTTATAATTCTTACTCTGTAAGTAAAAAAATTTCCTAAGCCAGAGAGGCCTCCTTAAGTGACAAAGCCACGTAAAACAAAACCAAACAAAAAGCAATGAACTGTGGAGAATCACAAACATCGGTTCATCTATCCACCTGTGCAACCATTCCTTACCTATTCATTTCTCGTCTGTTCATTATTTCTTTGTCAATTCTTATTTATTCACTCTTTATCCCATGAAGGCACTGTTATTAGTCATGAATAGATCAATAAAATGAAGATTTTTATCTTCAATGAGTTTTCTCTCTGAGATATAATCACCATTTCCATTCTGGCAAAAACACACAAGAAATTCCTTGTTTTTTTGTCTTAATCCTGCATTCCTAGCTTTGGGTCCTAGTCTCCAAAATACACAGAGAAAAAGCCTCTCCAGAGCAATAGCCTAATTATGTTATCAACTTAAGGGGGGGGGCAAAAAAACCCTTTTATTTGCATTAGATCTCTCAGTATTCAACAGGTTTTCTTTTACTAGGAGAAACAAACCATGCTGAGCTCCACCTGTAGCCTGCCATGCAGTGAGTGGCTGACAGACCCATCCCTTTCTTTTCCCCCTTTAAGACTGTTCACATCCCCCCACCCTGTGAGAGAAGCTCAATGGGGTTTAATCACTCTCATTAAGAAAAGTCTAAGACTAATCAAGGTGACTAGAGTTCACAGATACCTGGTATCTGACCCTTAATCCAGTATTCTTTTCACCTGACACCTCACCACCTATTGGTTGGACAAATACTAGGGGAAGAAATTAAAATGGCAAAGAAAATTCCATTTGGCTTTGAACGGTTGGAAGCTGTTTGCACCACAGGGATTTTTCTGCACCTCCATGGAGATGACCGACCCCTCAGCTCCCACACACCTTGGTCTCTACAACATACTAGGTCCTCTTCTGCAGTAGCAACAAGAACTTTGCTTGGCTGGCCTCTCAGAAATCCTGTCAGGTGAAAAGCAGCAGCTTCCCAGTGACAGCCGCTGCCATTCCCTCCTTCTGCCATCAGAATAAAAGCCAAAGTTCTCATAATGGGCTTGAGGCAAGAGACCATTAAGCTCTCCATCGTCTGCCACCCTGCACCCCCGCTCTCTGTTCTGGCAAAGGCGCCACAACAGGGCGCCCTTGCTGACTCAGAACAGACTAAGCTTCCTCCTACCACAGGGCTTTTGCTCTGCTGTTTCCTTGGCCTGGAACACTCTTTTCCCAGATACCCTCAGTGGCCACTTCTATGCTGCCTTTAAGTCCTTGCCCATGTGTCACTTTTTCCATAAGGCTCACCGTGTCCGCCATACTTATCATGTCAACTACCTCCTTCTTGGCTCACCCCTCTTTTTTTTTCTGTTGGTTTTGTGTGTGTGTGCCAGAGCACTTATCATCTTCTAAAATATATATTGTACTTAATATGCTGATTACTTATCTTCTGTTCCTGCCTCCTTTGCTTATATTATCCAAAGGTATAACACAAGAGGCACATGGGGCATGTTTATCAAGATTTTGTTGAATGAATGAACGAACACATCCCTAGACAGAAGTCCCAAGTTGATTAAAATAGATGCATGGTAGATATCATTCCTATACTGAGATCCATGGGAGCGATTAAGTCTTTCAAACAGTTATCTTTTATAACATTAGAGTTGCTGAAGTATCTTTTGTTGTTGTTGTTTTTTCCCCTCATGGAAATAATTCCCAAGAGATCCTGGGCTCCCTTAATCCTGCACTATCTCCCCGCAGGAGCCACATCCCCCAGAGCCGCCTGCACTGTCAAAGCAATTAAGGGGCTGCACTGACTGGAGCTCCTTCCTGCCCCATCTGAGCCAGGCTTCCGTTTAAGGCAGTCCACCTGGAGGCCACCCCTTGCGTACCCAGTCAAGGCTGCTCACACCTTAGCTTCCCCGGCCGGCAGCGTGTTTTCCTGTTTAGTCCATGTTAACATTCCACTGCAGGTTCTCCTAACTGGCACCTATTCTGTCTGATAAACCTCGTCCTCCCCCTTCCTGTTCCAGTCTTCTCTTCTCTTATAGAAACATTATTTATTTATAACATACCCTAACAGACAACTCTAAAGCCAAGAAGGAAGAAGGAAGCGTACCTCTTCCCAACAATACCCACGTGGGATATGAAGGGCGATTTTTCCCCTTGCAAGAGAAAGGCTAGAAGAGTGGCATAGGCTTAAAGGAGCCAGAGCTGGTGAGGTGGGGATGAAGATCTGGGGAGCCACCATCAGGGTGGGCTTGCTACACCATCTCCTCCGGAGCCCCCCTCCCAAAGCCCTCCTCATGCTTCCTCCTCAGTGAGGCACCAATATATATTTGGAAGTGGAAAGCTCTGACCTCTCGCATCTGTTTAAGTGGGCCATGCACCACAGAATGCATCTTGCAGGGGGAGGGAGCAAGGAGAGCTTTTAATTTTCCTTAATTTGTCTCGGTTTTCATTTCCATTTGAATGGTATGTGTCAGAAGACCTCTGTGTGGTGAAATGTCTTACCCTTGTCATTATTTCCTCTCCACAGTCTGCCTCATGCCCAGGAACTACACCTAGGAGTCGTTTCTGGCAGGAGCCCATCCCTTCTTGAACTTTCTGGGTATGTCTCCAATCCACCTTTGCTGCATTATAACAAGAATACCTGTGACCATTTTTAGGGTATGGGGCATAGGCTTTCAGGAGGTTGCTTTGCAATAAATAATTATTGATCCACTGCTTACCCACCTAAGTAAGACATTTGTAATCTTGTGACCATGTTGCACAATGTCTGGGAGGCCACATGAGCCATTACCAGAGAAAATCCAATCTTACTCTTAGCCCATCACAAACATGCTGAGGCCAGAGCATGGCACAAACAGGATCTTTACGGCTCTCCTCGGGTTCAGAGGGAGGCCTGCCTCTCCTCTCTCCTTTCTCCTTTAGGTCTCTCTGCCCCCCCCCCCCCCCGAGTCCCGTCTCCACCTAGTTATGGCTTCCATGCATGCTAAGTAGATAATCACACTATTTAGCATAAAGCATCTGAAAGACAAACAGACTCTGATTTGTTAATATCTGTCATCTCTCAAGCATAATATTAAGAGTTAAAAACCTAAGGAGCTCTGACTGCATGGCAGACACTGTGCTAAGCACCTTATGTGTATTATCTCATTCAAAGTCACAGACTGGGAGGTGACACACAGAAAGCCATACAGCTCAGTAGTAGATAATTCAGAATCCAAATGCAAGCTGTCTAATTCTAGAGCTTCATGAAGTAGGACCTAGAGCAGTACTGAGAAGGTTAAATGAGCTGAGACATACAAAGCATGTAAAACATTGCCTGGCACATGCACATGCTGAGACTCCAGGCAAAGCCGTGCTTCCCGCAGGGACGGACATGGATAGAACCAACCAGGAGGAGGGAAAGAGGAGGTAAGTGGTGTCACACACTCATTATTTGGAAAGTGTATATGAAGAGCAAAGGTTAAAAAAAAAAAAGTTGCATGGGGAAGCTTTCTTTCCCACAGCAAATCTACAGAGTGACTACTAAGGGCCAGGCCCTATGCTAGGTAGAAAGACGCAACCTAATTATTGCCTCAAAAAAAACACAGAGGAACAGACTTATAAATGGATAAGTCCACAAAGTGTTGTAGGCCTTATTAGAGCAGGATTTACAGAGAAGAGGGAGCAGCTGATTCCTACAGGGGTGGGGTTCAGGCGGGAAGGATTTCATAGGAGTGCCATTGGCCAGAATGAGGACCTCCAATTTGTAATACAACTACCACAACAACAAGGGGCCTTGGAATCAACATTTTCCTAGTTCCATCTGCTAAGCCTGGCAGCTTCCAGGAGCCGCTCACAGACGTCTGAAAGATATTTCTGGTCACATCCCCCCTCGTCAGTACAGTAGGAAGCAGACATTGTTCACTACTGCCGTATGCTTATGAAGTGTAGAGATTAAATCCAAACACACAGTCACATAAACCTCTTTAGCTTCGATGACTAAATCCTTTGTTCCACAAAGGTCATGTTTGTGTAGATATAAGAAGGTGTTAGGCAGTGAACTTGGGTTTACATTCCAGTTTTGTTTTGTTTTTATAGCCTTCAGATCCTAGTAATTTTCTGTCCTGCCCATATTACCACATTTCCGTGTTGTCATTATGCCAGGCTAAATACTTGCAGAATTAGAATAAACCCAGGAGAATGTGACAGAGTGGGAAGGATCCTGGACCTGGAGTTTGCTAATTTGGCGTCTAATCTCTGCTTTTCCATTTATTAGCATTGCTGTAACTTGGATTGCTCATCTGTGAAATGGGTTTCATAATAGGTACAAAGTGAGTTGCGACTCTGGAACTTGGAGGGAAATAAGATTGACTTTTGAGAATTCAACTAGTGGAATTTCACATGATGGATGCGACAAGCATCTGTGATAGTAAACTAGAAGATTCTCTGTGATTTGTAGCTTTAAATTTTTTTTTTCAACGTTTATTTTTGGGACAGAGAGAGACAGAGCATGAACGGGCGAGGGCAGAGAGAGAGGGAGACACAGAATCGGAAACAGGCTCCAGGCTCTGAGCCATCAGCCCAGAGCCCGACGCGGGGCTCGAACTCACGGACCGTGAGATCGTGACCTGGTTGAAGTCGGACGCTTAACCGACTGCGCCACCCAGGCGCCCCTGTGACTTGTAGCTTTAGAAACACCCCAAATTCCAGTCAGGTTGGTCTGGATGCAAACTCAGGTGGGTAAACTTAAAGATAAGATTTAGTAGGAAAAAAGTCAATAGTATTGAATCATCCTCCAAGAAAGATTTTGTCAATAAAAAGATAATCTAGGATAGGCAGTGGGGTCAGTCAACCCAAATCCAGCTTGCTGCCTGTTTTTGTAAATAAAGTTTTGTTGGAACATTTGCTTAGATATTGTCTATGGCAGGGTTTTTTTTCTTTTTGTGCCATAATTACAAAGTTGAGTAGTTATGACAGAAATCATATGGCCCACAATACTTAAAATATATATTATCCTGCTTTTTACAGAAATAACTTCCTAATCCCTAATGTAGATTAGCCTTTGATTTCCCAATCTTTGATCTCTTCTAACACATCTCCAAAATAAAATATACTCCCATTAGCTCCCAAATTGGAGCTGAGGGGCCCTGGTTCTTATCAGAATCTCCACATGTGGGGTGCAATTAAAAATGCCCTCTAGTGTGGATGTAGTGATGGAAACGCCAGGGCTTCCAATTTTGGACAAAATCTCAGACGAGATGCTACTTGCTGGTTGCACTGCTCATTGCAAATGACTAAATGACGGTCCTGACTTATCTATGTCAGTCTCTGTGAACTTAACTGCTTCAGTCCCTGAGAGGCAGATATACTCTCAATGTACCAGCACACTCAGGGTTCTGAATCTGCAAGGTTGTCATAAGAAGATCATGGATTCCCTTTTGCACTGTTGGTGGGAATGCAAACTGGTGCAGCCACTCTGGAAAACAGTGTGCAGGTTCCTCAAAAAATTAAAAATAGACCTACCCTATGACCCAGCAGTAGCACTAGGAATTTACCCAAGGGATACAGGAGTACTGATGCATAGGGGCACTTGTACCCCAATGTTTATAGCAGCACTCTCAACCATAGCCAAATTGTGGAAAGAGCCTAAATGTCCATCAACTGATGAATGGATAAAGAAATTGTGGTTTATATACACAATGGAGTACTATGTGGCAATGAGAAAGAATGAAATATGGCCCTTTGTAGCAACGTGGACGGAACTGGAGAGTGTTATGCTAAGTGAAATAAGTCATAGAGAGAAAGACAGATACCATATGTTTTCACTCTTCTGTGGATCCTGAGAAACTTAACAGAAACCC
>NW_024412388.1:92440669-92676387 GCF_014898765.1 Herpailurus yagouaroundi
AGGGTTGATGGGGGGTGGAAGGGAGGGGAGGGGAGGTGATGGGTATTGAAGAGGGCACCTTTTGGGATGAGCACTGGGTGTTGTATGGAAACCAATTTGACAATAAATTTCATATATTAAAAAAAAAGAAGAACATGGATCCAAGTGGGTAAAGCATAAAGACCCACTCTGCTGCTTTGATTTCTAGAGTGTGTACATTTCATTAAAGGTGGGGGACAGAGGTGGGACTATTCTCTGTGGGAGAGGCTTTGCTAATAGCGGTAATACTATCAGTCTGGTTTGTTAACACTTTTTAATGAAGGTGCTGGTATATCCTTAGCCAGTTTCAGTTCAAAGTCTTGCTTAAATGTCTCTTAACTTTACTCTACCATCCCACTCAGCCGGCCCTACCCCTGAGTGAAGCCCTTGTCATCTCTGACCTGGACTTACAACAACTGCCTGCCTCCAGTCTCGCCGTACCAAAGGAGCCACCAGGAAATAGAGTGATATACGCCAAAAACAAAGTCAGTGTGTTGGCTCCATTGAAGTTTTCTCATGTAGCTTTCAAACTCCTCCATACCCTGGCCCCACCCCACCAGGCAAATTACCAGCCACACCAGCCATAAGCCGGCTACACGTCCCCACTTACAGATTCACCATAGACACAGCATTCCCTTTATAACCCTTTGCTACAGCAGGCTACTGGTTGGTCCCCACAGCCCACTCTTCCCCTTTTCATCTTATTAAAAATATATTTTTCCCTTTTCCCGCCACACCCCTCCGCCATCATTCCTCTGAAGCTAGATTTGGCCACACGTCTGTTCTCAAAGCCAGCAGCAGAATGTAGGAGGAAGACAGGTGTGCAACTTCTGCCTCACTTGGCTAAAATGAGCTAGCTTGCTATCCTTCTCTTCCCTCTCTCCTCCTTGCAACTGGCATGTGCTCTTAGCAGCAAGCCATGTGATGCCCCACCAATCCTGGAGGACCCAAGTTGAAAGGATCTTGGTCCCTGAATGACATGGCAGAGCAAAGCTGCCCTGTCCCACTGACTTGTCCTCTGCAGACTGTTGTGTGAGAGACTTCTGTGACAGACTTCTTTCAAGTCGCTATATTGTAGATCTCTTTGATACAGCCCTTAGCCTTTGTCTTAACGCACCTGCCCTCATGTGTCCTAATCCTTCAGGCTGTCCCAACTTGCTTACTTGGTAAGCTCCACTTCATCACTTTTGCAAAAGGCCACGACTCTCGCAGGACCCAGCAGAATTAATCCTTTCTTGCCTGTGCTCTCCATAGCACATTTACTTGATGACATCGCTAATACCAGACCACTGTCATTTGATTTTTAATTTGTTCCATGGTCTGTTCCATGACCATACTCCTCCAACAGAAAGATGAGTACCATTTTTTTGAGAGACAGAGAGCATGGGAGAGGGGCAGAGGGAAGGAGGGGCGGAGAGAGAGAGGGAGAGAGAGAGAGAGAGAGAGAGAGAAAGAGAGAGAGAGAGAGAATATCTTATGCAGGCTCTATGCTGAGTAAAGAGCCCAATGCAGGGTTCAATCCCATGACCCTGGGATCATGACTTGAGATGAAATCAAGAGTTGGACACTCAAGCAACTGAGAACCCAGGCATCCCAGAAAGGTGAGCAACATTTTAAACTTTATCTTTGAATCTTCACACCAAAGTTTAGCATGTGGTAGGAGGCCAATATGATTTCAAAGGTAAATGAGTAATGTCTCATCTCCTCATCTTCTAGCTTAGCAGTAAAGAGCATTTGAAAGGTTAAGGAACAGAAGACAGAAAATGAGAGAAAGGAAATAAATGAGGAGGATAGAAACAAGGGTGAAGCAGAGACCATATCCTCAATGTCTTCTGAATCCCCACCAGCACCTGGCCCTCTGTAGGAACTCAATAACTGCTTATTGATTGGACCTGGCCTTTGCTTGCCATGATGGCTTCCTTCCATCAGATCCCAAGGAAGCTGCTATAGGAAGTCACTCAGGAGACTAAAAGAATAGCAAGGGTGGGGTGTCAGGACGGCCGTTAATTAACAACACCTATTATTCAAATCATTGAGGAAACAAGTATACATTAGATATACGCACATGTTTAGATATGTGGCTTTATTTAACATATTCCAGTGTATGTAGTGTCTCATGATTATATGATAGCCATTAAAACCCATTTCTTCACTTTACCAGATTTTCAAACAGAAACTTTCAAAGGAGATTGCGCATGGTAACACACACTAGAGAAAGAGCTGGGAAACTCAGTGGCCTTTAATTATTCAGGATTTAATCATGCAGGCATGTACAATCAATATTTGTTCATCTTAATCTGATTACCAGCTAGTGGTGCTCAGTACCTCCATCAACAGGATAACAATATGACACATTTCATAGACTTTCCCTACATTCTTCCAACAAGCGTATTGGAAGGATTTTAATCAGCTAATGAACTCATCAATGGCATTTTCAGGAGCCAAGGCACCTTCTGGCGCCTACATCCCATGACCATATTTGCCTGACATCTTGTGGCCACAAGGAACATGACAGTCTATAAACTCAACATCTGTACACGGTGCAAACAGCATCTTTGAATGCTAATGTCAGCATTACAGTTAGGGCAAACACAAAACTGTTTAGGAGATGTGTGACATGTAATTATTTCATCTAATTAAAATGGAAACTAGCCTTTTCTTTTTATATTTACGAGGCAGGTTGGAACATGCGGTTCAGTCCTTCTAAGGAAAGGAACGGGGCCTCTATCTGGGCTCTACAACAGCTGGCTCAGTGTCAACCACCTGGGCCACAATGCTTCTCCTGAGAAAGATCCACCAAAACAGAATGTGTCTCACTGGAATGAGAGAAGAAAGAGTACCTGTGGTCAGCTCCTCTGGGACAGAGGATTTCAAGCTGGGATTGTTAGAACAAAGAAGGAAGAATCCCCTGAGTACTAAAGAGAGGACTGATAAAAGGTCTCATTTTCAACACATATGGTTTAGTGTTGTGGCTCACAAACTTTGTTTTTTAGCACTGGGAACATTTTGTTCAAAACCAAATTTACTGTGGAATCCTATAAATATAAAACAGAAAAAAACTGGTAAAAGATGCTTTGAATCATGTGATCTAAACTCCACTGGCCTAGCTTCCCTTGTTCCCCTAGGGTACCTCCCCAAACCTAGCCATTTGAGGGAACAGCTTGAAAACCATTGGGAAGATGGAAATTATTAGATCTGAAGTCAGAACTCCTAGTTTTGTATTCCAACTCTACCCCTTAGTAGCCAGGCATCATTTAATAAGTCATTAACCTTTCTAAACCTCAGGTTCTTCATCTATAAAATAGGGGAAATAATATTTATTCCACAGGGTTATTGGCAACATTAAAGGAGGCAGTAAAATGAAAGTGCTTTGTAATTACCAGACAGATGATCATGTTGTCCTTATTAGACAGCTGTAATGGGCAGTCACGCAACCAAGAGGAACAGGCTCCAGACAATGCCCTGCATTGTCTTCTCGCCCATTCCAAGGAAATCTGGAGGAATCCATTGGAAGTCTCATTTGACATATATGTCTCTAGTAGGTTAGAATAGTGAAGACACAGTGGAATGCTCTGAACACTAGACTATAGGGCCCTCAAAACACATGTCGGTTCATTATCACCACCTTGCTTAGGAAGGATAGCTTTCACTGAATCTGTTGCCCACTCCCACCTTAAGTGATAACCACATCAGAAGATCTATAGTATGTCCTAACAGAAGGTACAGATACAGGGACACAGAGAAGTTGTAGCTTGTCTCTGAGCACGCAGCAAGGTCATGACTGAGCTGGAACTAGATTCCGTTTGTCTTGTCACTCAGTGAACATCTACCTGCCTAGGACAGCCTGTCGTACAAAGGACACCAGTCTACATCAGTGAAGGGAGGAAAGAAAGCTAGTGCTGCACTGAAGAAACCCAATGGAGATAACCAGTAAGACAATTCCAGAATCACTTCTGGGAGTTCAGAGCCAGCCGGCCTGGGACAGCAGGAAGAAAGCTGGCATTTGCTTCCCTTGGGAATGGAATATGTTCTTTGCTGGGAATAGGACCAGGAAATATTTTTAGGTGTTTCCAGGGATAATTGTGACTAACCACAATAATCTTGACCATCCCATGACTGGGGACACCCAGAGCCCCAGGAGTGTGTGATACCGGGTGAGGGAGTGAAGCAGGAGATATTGGTAATGTGACAGCCAGCTGGGGGTTACCAATGAGCTAGGATGCAGACAAACACAGAAGACCTGGCTTATCCCACAGCACACCTTTAACACATGAGAATAAATTCTGAAGGAAAGATGTAACATTTCCAGTAGAGAACTTCAAAAATAAGCTATGTGATGTGTGATCCTGACCCCCCCAAAAAAAAGGACAGAAGAAGCATCAGATATCCTACCAAACCCTCTTCTTAGGCTGAAAATGATATGGTTGTACTGTGCCATTAGAGATAATTTAAAAGAAAATGGATATTTAATTTAAAGATCATTTCTGGCTATTACATAAACCACCAAAATCAGAACCACAGGCAATCTTGTCTGTTAATGGTCCAGGAATTTGTGCCTTTTCTCTCATGCTCTTTAATATTTGCTGTTTCCTTTATTTGAACCAAAAGGAGAAAAAGTTCAGCTGCAGAAATAGAACATGTCACACTTGAATTCAGTAGAGTTTTTTAAAAAAAGAGAGCCTTCTGAGGCAAGATGATAAATGGCTAATAAGAAACAGGGGTGCCTGGGGGGTTGGCAAGGAGGGGCTAACCATGCTTGGGAGAATTCAGGATTCAGTGATAGGTAGCTGCTGTTTCTATCCTCAAAGAAAGAGCGATCGATTCACTTTTAAGGAAAACAAGCTGGATCCTGGGGACTGCTGGAGGTGGAGAGGTGGCTTCTCTGAGCCTGCCGCACTGGGTGACCTTTGCATGGGGCCATGGAAAGAACAATGGAGAAGCAACCCTCCTAAATTAGTCATTGGGGCTGTTTGATTTGTTCCTGTACCAGATGTTCCTCCGTTGATCCCTGCCTGGCCCATATGTCCTCCGTGAACAAGAGAGCGAGAAGGAGCCAGCGGCCGCCACTTCAGAAGCAGCCACCGGAGCAGGCTAATGGAGTCCTTGGCAGGAGACTGCCACCTGATTGGTTCTTCACCATTTTTCCTAGAGATCAAGGGCATTATTCAGACAGGACACCTGCCCACTCCCAGTGCCAGGCTGGGTGTCTAGGCAGTCTTGATTCCCACTGAGTTCTGGTGAGCTCCACAGAGCCCCTCAGCTGTGTTCCTGGCCCTCTCCATCTTTTCATCCCCTTCATAAGAAGCCCCTGTGGAATTTAGTAATCGGCCACTGCCATGTTCAAAGTGGAGCCCAATCTGGCCAGCAGGTTTTCTGTTCCCTCGAGCAATATCCATCTGCTGTCCACTGAGCTGAGGGTTGGAGGGGACTCTGATGTCTCTGAGCAGAAGGTGGAGGGTTGATCACCATTTTAAGCTGGCAGGTGGAGACAAGAGGCTTGAGGACCTGTTCATTTGGGGGATTGACTAATTTTGTCCTTTTGTATCAACAAGAACTGTGCTGTGGGCCCACACGGCGAGGACGTCTTTCCCAGCTTCTCATAAGGCCAGCGAGTGGACATATAACTCTTTTGTGTGTCCACATCACCCTCTTCTTCTGGAAACTCTGCCTCCCCCTGCTTTGGGTACATTTCTCATGCTGGCCAAAGAACTCCTCTGCTATGTTCAAACGAAAATTGGGCAAAAAGTCAGTCCACCACAGGCATGGGAACCCTGAGACATGAGGCTGGGACCTATCAGTAGCCTCATGGCGGAAGCCAGAATACCACAAGTGGGACTGGGCTGACACCAGCAGTGGGCTGGCCTGACCCTGAGCACTGCTTCTGAGGACGGGCTGCAGCTCTGCCCTTCCCTTTAGCTGCCTGATCCTTCCTCTGATTACATAGGATACTCCGTATCTTTCTAGAAAATTACTATTTTTGCCATTGCTACTTTGAGTTGTTGTCCTTGAATCTAAAAGAGCCCTGACTAATAAATGAATCAAATCAAATGAAAACAGGACGGTACCCTGAATCCCCACGTTTCTGAAAGCCTCCTGTCTTATTAACCAATTTGCCAAAAATCAATTCCTCAAATAATCTATTTGCTGAACGACCTAGTCACAAATCTGACGCTTTCCCCACACTTTGGTTTAGCTATGGCTTCTCCCGGGCTGTTACTTTCGTATTTAGCTGTGATGTTAGTCAGACTCTTCTAAATTGAATGTCAATTTCCTATGGATTTCACATCGTAAATGCCCAGGACCTTTCCAAGCGTTGCAGTTTTTATATGCAAATAGAATGAGTTTCCCTTAAATACAGCTAGCTATCCTAATGTGAGACCTTACACCCCTGTTTCTGCCTATCTCTTCTCTTTATCTTCTACTACTCCTGTCTTGTGCCCATCTTTGCCCATGCCCACCAAATGGCTGTGACAAAACATTCTAGAGCCAGGTAAAGAGTGTATCTGACTGGGGCACCTGGGTGGCTCAGTCCATTAAGCGTCTGACTCTTGATTTTGGCTCAGGACATGATCTCACAATTTCATGGGTTTGAGACCCATGTTGGACCACACTGGCAGGGAGCCTGCTTGGGATTCTCTGCTCTCTCTCTGCCCCTCCCCTGCTCACGCTCTCTCAAATAAACTTAAAAAAATGTATCTGACCAACTTTGGTAATTTGATAATTTAGCAAGTTAACCTTCAGGTGAATTGTGAAAAATTTCCTTTCAATGACTTGACCCAGATCCCAAACACCTCACCTCACCAACTTGGATAAATGAAATCCAAGAACTTTTAAGTTTAGTCTTTATCTACCACTCCTACCATCCCATTCAGTAAGTTATCCCATTTATCCCACCAGCGGATCTCCCCAACCCATAAAACAAATTCTGAGCCCCTGGTCTGAATGGTTGCTTTGGGAGGGCCACAACTCCCTCCTGGGCTGGACCACACTAAGCTCTGGGTGATTGTGTTACCTCGGTCCTCATAGCCAGAACTTCTGCTTCATAGCACACCTGCATTTATTAATTTTTAGTTACATTTATTTGCTTATTGTGTCCTTTCCCACTAAAGTTCTTGAATGCAAGAGTCCTTTCAGCATGATGTCATCACTGTATGCCAGGTGACTGGCCAATCAATGGCACCATTTGGGAACCATCCTATTTCTGGCCTCTTACATTGACCCTGCAGCTGCCTCACTTAAACCTTCTGAGTGTTTGGGTAGCCTGAGGACCAGGCCCCAGTCATCTGTGCTTTCTCTGGGAGCTCTGGCTCATCTGATGGCCTTGTGGCTGGAAGAGCCTGGCCTTACCTGCTGGACCAGCTCAGCCCAGCTCAGCTTTCTGCTTTCAGTGGACCTCAACAACTATATTCTTCTGGTCTCTGTGTCTGGGCAAACCTTTGCCACCTCTGTGGTCTACCCAAGAGAGGAAATCATGGGTCACTCACCATCTGTCATGATAGGAGATCATGCTTCAGAAAAAGCTGGCAGCTTAGAACCATACAGAGCATTGTGGTTGGCCATACAGGACTATTGTGGTTGGCCACATGGGGGTCATTTACAGGTGTTATCATTTATTTGCCATGTGATATTTTGTAAAGAAGAATTAATAATAATGACCGGTTTAGAGCACACTAGTTATGAGTTATGAGGAACAAGAAGCCACTCAGAATTAAACAACAAAATTGAGATGAACTATAAGGGAGTGGTTCTGCCAGGCCAGTTGCAAGGACAGCTGAACTGGAAAGCTGCCAGTAGTTTATCTCTGTCTGTGTGTCTCTCTCCTTCTCTACCTCTCTCTTCCACATCCCTCTGTATACTGGCTTTATCTGCACTATGAATGCTTGCACCCATCAGTCTGGTCACCCGCAAGGACAAAGAAATCTTCTGAGTTCATATGACCTTCTAACTTTTCTTCCCACAAATAAGGAGCTCAGTCTCTATGTCTCATTCCAAGACTTCAGAGGGTTTCCTGTTGGCTCAGTTTAGATAGTAAGATTTGCATGAGAACTAGAGCAGACAAGTCCAATCTTTGGATATGTGCACGGGGTGGTGAGGGAGGGATGGAGGTGGATGAGGAGAAGGAAGTGAGGCAGGTCCTGATAAGGGCTGGGGTGCTGGGAAGTTAATAGGCACTGCCAACCCCCCCTAGATTACAGTGGTTATTGTGAAAATAAATAGAGAAACGAATAGAAAATGCTTAGCTCAGACCAGATGCTCATTACTTTGCCCTCCTCCTCTGCCCTATTGGGTCACACTTACCAACTAGCTGTGGAGAATTCACATTTAGAGTCTCTGCCTGAAGTCACACTCCTGGCCCCTAGGATTCCCAACCTTTCTCTTGCTTTAAAAAAAAAAAAAAAAAAAAAAAAAGGCCTGGAAAAATGTGAAATGTTTTTAATTACTGTTTAGTTCATAACTCATTCCAAAGTCTGACTGGCACAGCCTACAGCTCTCCCCTAGACCAGGTGAGAGTGGGTCTCCTGACTCTCCCACTGGCCCAGGGGCCCCGCAGCACCCGCAGCGCCTGCCTCCGGAGCAGAGGCCTTGGCCGCCATGTGGCCCGCCTCCAGGAGCTGCTGCCCACCTGCTTTACCTAAGCCAGGCCTCCTGAATTTAGGGCTGCCAAATTTAGTGAATAAAAATGCGGGGCATCCAGTTAAATTTCAGATAAACTACAAACACTTTTTTAGCAGAGGAATGTCCCAAATATTCATTGTTTACCTGAAATTTGAATTTAACTGAGTGTCCTGTATTTCATCTGGGAACATGCCTTTACTTGTCTCATTCCCTAAAGTGGCTCTTGAACCACACAGACCCCAAACACACACACTTCTAACCCAAGCAGGCCCATGGGGATTGCTCAGTAAAGTAAATCATTGTCCCACCTTTGCCTGTCTGCCTCTGTCAGGAGTCTCTAACCACAGTCCTGTTCTTACTTGTCTGACCAACTTCCAACCTCAGCTCTACATGCCTGATCATTGACGCTGGACACTAGCCCAGCCCAGGCCCATAACAAACCATGCCCTTGGCTCCATACCAGATGTTTCTGTAGCCAAAATGGGCATCAACTTTGCTTATGACTAAAACACAAGGATAATAACTTAGCCCTTTCAAGTCTCCATTTGCATTTCCCTCTACAAGAGTGATCATCCATCCAGCAAGCAAGGAATCACTCCTTGTCTTGCACTATTTAATTTCCCCTTCCTTTCTAGGCACCAGTGATATATTTCAGAAAAACCTCTTTGGCCCTCATTTTCTGTGTCTGCTGAACACTCAGTACCGCTTTCTTAAGGTGGTGGCAGCATCGTTCTGGTTTGTTTCTCCGAAGCTATATTCCAGGGGGCCTCACTGAGGTAAGAATGAGGAGGAGCAGACTGTATTTGGAATTCTCCAGTTGGAGAACTGATTAGTCTTGGATCACATCCCCCAGGAATGCCAAGGTTGGTACTGTATTGGAAACGATTTCATTTGGCTTGATGACTTCCAGAAGCCACAGATTTTCATCTGAGACTAAAAGAGGTACACAGATGAAACTGTCAAAGATCCCTACAACTCAGAGCAAGCCCCAGGCCTCATAACCTCAAGATTCTGAGGGGCAAAGGGTGAGAGAAGATCAGAAAACTCCAAGCCACTGTGGCCTGCCAGATGTCAGAGGGAAGAAACACCTGCGCAAGCCACTAATGAAGATGAAACAAAACGTGTCTCAAATTAGAGAAAGCAAACTCCTTTCTCATCACAAACAAAATGTTTGGTAATTGAATGAACTTTTGCATCAACTCGTTTTGGTGGTGGTTTCAAATACAAACATCAAAAGAGTTTTTCAGAGCCCAAGAGAGAGCAGATGTTAATTAGAATAAAATTGTAGCAAGGCAGGCTGAATTTTGTTTTGTCCTGGTGTTGCATTATTAGTTCATCATATCCACTTAGTCAGCACCTGCTACTTGTGCAGAAAATAATCTATGCAAGTAACTTGGTCTGTAGAAGTCATGCTCAAAGTGCGGTCCTGGACCAAAACTATCAGCATAATTTAGGAACTTGTTAGATATGCAACTTCTTGGGTCCCACTTTAGGCCCTACCAAATCAGAGACTCTGGCAACGGAGCCCAGACTCTCTTGCTAATAAGCTCTCTTTGTGGTTCTGATGCACAGAAGCTTCTCAGATGTCACCCACGTGATTCTTGGTGATTATGCTCAAGTTCAGCCACTCTAAGACTTTTTGACAAGAGAAATGGCTAACATTTTTTTTTAATGTGTCAGGAGTCTAATTTGGTCCTTTAAGCTTGCTTAGCATCAACATCAATGTCAACAGTGTTAATTCCAGACATAGAGAATTATTCAGTTACCCACAAACCTCTCCAATAGCAAATGCATTGTTTCTTATTCCTTACCCTTGTCTGGATTCTAAAGAGGGGGAACCAGAGAGGGTGGGGAAGAGGGAGAGAGATTGAGAGAGGGAGAGCAATTGAGAGAGAGAGAGAGATCTAAATTTTTGCCAGTCAATATGGAGCAACAGTAAAAGTAAACAGGTCTCTTAGGTGTTGCAATATTGTCTTCAGGTTTTTTCCCTGACTCTCAATACAACGGACAGATCAGTCACTTTACTTAAGAAAATCAAAAGAGAGACAGGGGAAGGATGCCTGTACCCACTCACAAGTTTTTAAGATTTATTTGTACTCTACACTGTGATGGTGACAGAACTCCAGGCTTCCCTTGGGGCTGACATTCAACGTAAATTTGATAAGGTGTTTATACATTCTATGCCATCTAATTTTTCCTGCATCTTTCACTATATTATTCATTCTTCCAATCTTAATACTAGAAAAAAGATTCAAAGGATGATTCTCTCATGGCTTGCCTTGGTGGCTCAGTCGGTTAAGTGTCTGACTTTGGCTCAGGTCATGATCTCACAGTTCGTGAGTTCAAGCCCCAAATCCAGCTCTGTGCTGACAACTCAGAGCCTGGAACCTGCTTCGGATTCTGTGTCTCCCTCTCTCTCTGCCTTTCCCCTCCTACACTCTCTCTCTCTCTCTCTCTCTCTCTCTCTCTCTCAAAAGTAAATAAACATTTAAAAAAATCGGATGAAGACTCTTTCAAAAACATGACATTTATGAAATGAGTCTTAATTGTGACCAGCTGGACTGCCCTGCCCCCAGGTGCAGGCTCCTAAAATGATGAGGAAAGTATTTGCAATTTCTGTTCTGAAAATTAAACACTCTTGAATGAGATCTAATCTGGCATTCTTGAATGCCTAAAGGTCTCATTTTTCACTGCGGAAGACTTGTGGCTTTGGTCTCTGCCTCAGAGGTCAAGAGCTGAGACTGAAGTGTCATGCTTGGAAATCTCTGGGACTGCTCTTTGTGCCTGACTAGAACCCCGCCTCAGTAAACACAGCCTCAATCTTGATTATTTGTACCCTGTTATGTGGCTTTAAATGAAAAATGCATATATTTTTTTAAGTTTTTATTTACATTTCAGTTAATATACAGTGTAATATTAGTTTCAGGTGTATAATATAGTGATTCAACACTTGCATACAACATCCAGTGCTCATCACAGCAAGTGCCCTCCTTCATCCCCATCACCTATTTCACCCACCCCACCCCCACCATCAGTTTGCTCTCTAACCATCTGTTTGTTCTCTATAGTTAAGAGTCTGTTTCTTGGTTTGACTCTGTTTTTTCCCTTTAGCTTGTTTGTTTTGTTTCTTAAATTCCACATATGAGTGAAATCATACAGGATTTGTCTTTCTCTGACTTATTTCACTTAGCATAATACTCTCTCTAGCTCCATCCATGTTGTTACACATGGTGAATTTCTTTTTTATGGCTGAGTAATAGTTCAGTGTATGCGTGTGTCTATGTGTGTGTATCACATCTTCCTTATCCATTATCAGTGGATGGACATTTGGACTCTTTCCATAATTTGGCTATTGTAGATAATGCTGCTATAAACATCAGAGTGCATGCATCCCTTTGAATTAGTATTTTTGTATTCCTTTTTTTGTTTTGTTTTGGTTTTTGTTTTAATTTTATTTTTTTAATTTACATCCAAATTAGTTAGCATATAGTGCAACAATGATTTCAGGAGTAGATTCCTTAATGCCCCTTATGCATTTAGCCCATCCCCCCTCCCACAACCCCTCCAGTAACCCTCTGTTTGTTCTCCATATTTAAGAGTCTATTATGTTTTGTCCCCCTCCCTGTTTTTATATTATTTTTGCTTCCCTTCCCTTATGTTCATCTGTTCTGTGTCTTAAAGTACTCATATGAGTGAAATCATATGATACTTGTCTTTCTCTGACTAATTTCACTTAGCATAATACCCTCTAGTTCCATCCATGTAGTTGCAAATAGCAAGATTTCATTTTTTTTTTATTGCCGAGTAATACTCCATTGTATATATATCCACGTCTTCTTTATCCATTCATCCATCGATGGACATTTGGCTTTCCATACTTTGGCTATTGTTGATAGTGCTGCTATAAACATGGGGGTGCAAGGGTCCCTTCGAAACAGCATATCTGTATAACCTTGGATAAATACCTAGTAGTGCAATTGCTGGGTTGTAGGGTAGTTCTATTTTTAATTTTTTGAGGAACCTCCATACTGTTTTCCAGAGTGGCTGCACCAGCTTGCATTCCCACCAGCAATGCAAAAGAGATTCTCTTTCTCCGCATTGTTGTTGCCTGAGTTGTTAATGTTAGCCATTCTGACAGGTGTGAGGTGGTATCTCACTGTGGTTTTGATTTGTATTTCCCTGATGATGAGTGATGTGGAGCATTTTTTCATGTGTCTCTTGGCCATCTGTATGTCTTCTTTGGAGAAGTGTCTATTCGTGTCTTTTGCCCATTTCTTCACTGGATTACTTGTTTTTGGGGTGTTGAGTTTGATCAGTTCTTTACAGACTTTGTATACTAACCCTTTATCGATATGTCGTTTGCAAATATCTTCTCCCATTCTGTCAGTTGACTTTTAGTTTTGCTAATTGTTACCTGCACTGTGCAGAAGCTTTTTATTTTGATGAGGCCCCAACAGTTCATTTTTGCTTTTGTTTCCCTTGCCTCCAGAGATGTGTTGAGTAAGAAGTTGCTGCGGCCAAGATCAAAGAGGTTTTTGTCTGCTTTCTCCTTGAGAATTTTGATGGCTTCCTGTCTTACATTTAGGCCTTTCATCCATTTTGAATTTATTTTTGTGTATGGTGTAAGAAAGTAGTCCAGGTTCATTCTTCTGCATGTCGCTGTCTAGTTTTCCCAGCACCACTTGCTGAAGAGATTGTCTTTATTCCATTGGATATTCTTTTCTGCTTTGTCTAAGATTAGTTGGCCATACGTTTGTGGGTCCATTTCTGGGTTCTCTATTCTGTTCCATTGATCTGAGTGTCTGTCGTTGTGCCAGGACCATACTATCTTGATGATTACAGCTTTGTAGTATAGCTTGAGGTCCAGGATTGTGATGCCTCCTGCTTTGGTTTTCTTTTTCAAGATTGCTTTGGCTATTCGGGGTCTTTTCTGGTTCCATACAAATTTTAGGATTGTTTGTTTTAGTTTTGTGAAGAATGCTGGTGTTATTTTGATAGGGATTGTATTGAATATGTAGATTGCTTTGGGTAGTGTCAACATTTTAACAATATTCGTTCTTCCAATTCATGAGCATAGAATATTTTTTCCACTTTTTTGTGTTCTCTTCAATTTCTTTCATAAGCTTTCTAATAGGTTCCAGTGTATAGATTTTTCACCTCTTTGGTTAGATTTACTCCTAGGTATTTTATGGGTTTTGGTGCAATTGTAAATGGGATTGATTCCTTGATTTCTCTTTCTGTTGTTTCATTATTGGTATATAGGAATGCAACCAATTTCTGTGCATTGATTTTATATCCTGCAACTTTGCTGAATTCATGGATCAGTTCTAGCAGCTTTTTGGTGGAATCTTTTGAGTTTTCCATATAGAGTGTCATGTCATCTGTGAAGAGTGAAAGTTTGACTTCCTCCTGGCTGATTTGGATGCGTTTTATTTCTTTGTGTTGTCTGATTGCAGAGGCTAAGACTTCCAATACTATGTTGAATACTAGTGGTGAGAGTGGACATCCCTGTCTTATTCCTGACCTTAGGGGGAAAGCTCTCAGTTTTTCCCCATTGAGGATGATATTAACATTGGGTCTTTTATATTTGGCTTTTATGATCTCGAGGTATGATCCTTCTATCCCTACTTTCTTGAGGGTTTTTATCAAGAAAGGTTGTTGTATTTTTTCAAATGCTTTCTCTGCATCTATTGAGAGGATCATATGGTTCTTGTCCTTTCTTTTTATTGATGTGATGAATCCCACTGATTGTTTTTTTCAGATACTGAACCAGCCCTGCATCCCTAATCCCACTTGGTTGTGCTAATACTATGTATTAGTAAGATGTTCTTTAGTCTCCGAGTATTTGTTACCTTTCCTAATTTTTTCTTGTGTTTGTTTTCAAGTTTCATAGCATTGTGGTCTGAAAATATGCACAGTATGATCTCGATCTTTTTGTACTTGGTGAGGGCTGATTTATGTCCCAGTATGTGGTCTATTCTGGAGAACGTTCCGTGTGCACTAGAGAAGAATGTGTATTCTGCTGCTTTAGGATGAAATGTTCTGAATATATCTGTTAAGTCCATCTGGTCCAGTGTGTCATTCAAAGCCATTGTTTCCTTGTTGATTTTTTTATTAGATGATCTGTGCATTGCTGTGAGTGGGGTGTTGAAGTCCCCTACTATTATGGTATTACTATCAATGAGTTTCTTTATGTTTGTGATTAATTGATTTATATATTTGGGTGCTGCCACAGTTGGCACATAAATGTTTACAATTGTTAGGTCTTCTTGGTGGATAGACCCCTTGATTATGATATAATGCCCTTCTGCATCTCTTGATACAGTCTTTCTTTTAAAGTCTAGATTGTCTGATATAAATATGGTGACTCTGGCTTTCTTTTGTTGACCATTAGCATGATAGATGGTTCTCCATCCCCTGACTTTCAATCTGAAGGTGTCTTTACATCTAAAGTGGGTCTCTTGTAAACAGCATCTAGATGGATCTTGTTTTCCCATCCATTCTGTTACCTTATTTCTTTTGATTAGAGCATTTAGTCTATTGATGTTTAGAGTGAGTACTGAAAGATATGAATTTATTGCCATTATGTTGCTTGTGGAGTTGGTTTCTGGTGGTGTTCTCTGGTCCTGTCTAGTCTTTGTTGCTTTTGGTCTTTATTTATTTGTTGTTGTTGTTTTCATTCTTTCTCCGCTCAGAGAGTCACCCTTAAAATTTCTTGCAGGACTGGTGTAGTGGTCACGAACTCCTTTAATTTTTGTTTGTCTGGGAAACTTTTTATCTCTCCTTCTATTTTGAATGACAGCCTTGCTGGATAAAGAATTCTTGGCTGCATATTTTTCTGATTCAGCACATTGAATACATCCTGCCACTCCTTTCTGGCCTGCCAAGTTTCTGTAGATAGGTCTGCTGCAAAACTGATCTGTCTTCCCTTGTAGGTGAGGGACTTTTTTTCCCTTGCTGCCCTCATGATGCTCTTCTTGCCTATTTTGTGAATTTGACTATAATATGCCTTGTTGATGATCGGTTTTTGTCGAATCTAATGGGGGTCCTCTGTGCTTCCTGGATTTTGATGTCTGTGTCTTGCCCCAGGTTAGGAAATTTTTCCACTATGATTTGCTCACATAACCCTTCTACCCCCTTTTCTCTCTCTTCCTCTTCTGGGACCCCTAGGATTTTGATGTTGTTCCTTTTTAATGAGTCACTGATTTCTCTCACTGTTAAATCCTGCTCTTTTGCCTTGATTTCCCTTTTTTTCTGCTTCATTATTGTCCATAAGTTTGTCCTCTATATGGCTGATTGTCTGTTCTGCCTCACCCATCCTTGCCACCATGGCCTGCATTTGAGATTGCAGCTCAGTTATAGCATTTTTTATATCATCCTGACTAGCTTCTTTTATCTCCACAGAAAGGATTCCAATCTATTTTCAACTCCAGCTAGTATTATTATCATACTTCTAAATTCTGGTTCAGACATCTTGCTTGTATCTGTGTTGGTTAAGTCCCTGGCTGTTGTTTCTTCCTGCTTTTTCTTTTGGGGTTAATTCCTTTGTTTTGTCATTTTGAAGTGAGAAAGGAATTCATGAGGTAAAAAAATTAAAATTAAAAAAATATTAAAATTAAAAATTAAACACACACACACACACACACACAAAATCAAATAAATGATGCTAGATCCTAGGTGTGTTTTGGTCTGGATGTCGAAAGGGGCTTGATAGATTAGAGAAAAATGAGGAAAGAAAAAAGAAAAAAAAGGAAATTGTTTGAAAATTTGAAAAAATGAATACACTGAAGTAGACTAAAATGAAATGATGGAAGTAAAATAGAATTTGAAAAAAATTTACACAAAAGTAGAAAATATAGTAGAAAAAATTAAACAAAAATATTTTTAATAAAAATTGAAAATAAAAATGAATTTTTTATCTTTCTGTATTCAAGAAAAAGAAAAAAGAGAAAAAAGAAAAATAAATAATTAAATAAAAGAAAGAAAATTGAATAAACGGACCGGTGAACAGACTGAAATATGACTGAAATTACTTTGTTTTCCCCTAGAAGTCAAACTATGAAGCGCTTTATAGTCCATAAGCTAAGCAGGCAGAGAGAGACGTGTTCCTGAAGAGCAAAGTTGGCGCAGCTGAGCGGGGCTTAGTGTAATGGTTCTGTTCTCCACCAGATGGCGCTGCTTAGCTTACCGGGGTCAATTGTTGTGGCGCCTGTAGGTGCATATGCGCGTGCGCGGGAATGGTGCCCATGGCGGCATCCAGCCAGTCTCCAGTATCAGAACTCTGTTCTCCCCAATCAACAATATCGCACCCGTCCTTTGTCTTCGGCTGCCGTTAACTCCCCGCTTTTACACAGTCCGTGACCAAGCCCCAGGCAGCACCTCCCTCCTGAGTTTTGTCTCAGATGCGCCTGTTTTTCCTGACGTCTTACTTCTGAGGGACTGCGGCTTTGACGCGTTCTGCCCCTCTGCCGGAGGGTCTCACCGAGCAACGGCTGTGTGCCGGCGGCACCCAGGAACGTTTGTGGGACCGTGCTGCTGTTGATGCCCAGAGGCTGCAGCCGGGTGCCAGCCCGCCCCAGAAAAAGTTCAGGAGGTAGTGTAGCAGCTTTTCAGGGATTATGAAAAATCACAACACACATCTGGTACCAGGCTTCACCCTTAAACTACCTTGTTCCAGCACCAGCAAATGTGGTTGTTCTCCTGGGTCCACGGGGGCCCTGTCTTTGGGGGACCCGCACAGCCTTTACCAGGTGTCCTCCCAGCAGGGGAACCGCCTCTGCCCGTGTGGCCTGAAGAACCCCGGACTCCACTCTGCTCCTGAGGATTCGCCCTTCCCACCAGAGCACCGTCAGGTATTGTGCTACGGAGTTTCAGACTCTGTGCTCCCCTTGTTTATAGTCTTAATGGAATTTAAACCCTCTCCTTTGTCTCTTTTTAGTTCAGTCTCTGCGGCTGTTTCCACTTTTCCACTTTCTCTCCAGCTGCTTTAGGGGGAGGGGTGCTTTTCCCATGTTCTCTCCACCGTCTCTGTCCTCTGTCTGCATGCAAAAGTGGCTCCCTGCTTTCTGCGGCTTCTATCTCCCCCAGTTCACCATTCCATGCCATGT
This sequence comes from Herpailurus yagouaroundi, assembly GCF_014898765.1. NCBI lineage: Eukaryota > Metazoa > Chordata > Mammalia > Carnivora > Felidae > Herpailurus > Herpailurus yagouaroundi. Next base: position 92,458,411 of record NW_024412388.1, read on the forward strand.
ACCTGCTGAGTTCTGTGGTTCAGGTTGTGCAGATTGTTGTGTTAATCCTCAGATCAGTTTTCTAGGTGTGCAGGATGGTTTAGTGTTGGTCTGGCTGTATTTCATGGACGCGAGACACACAAAAAATTTCCATGCTGTTCCGCCATCTTCTATATCAGTATTTTTGTATTCTTTAGGCAATTGCTGGGTCTTAGGGTAGTTCTATTTTTTATTTTCTGAGGAACCTCCATATTGTTTTCTAGAGTGGCTACACCAGTTTGCCTTCCCACCAATGGTGCACGAGGTTTACCCTTCTTCTACATCCTTGCCAACACCTGTTGCTTCTTGTGTTTTTTTACTTTAACCATTCTGACAGGTGTAAGGTGATATCTCATTGTAGTTTTGATTTGCATTTCCCTGATAATGAGTGGTGTTGAGCATCTTTTCATGTGACTGTTGGTCATCTGTATGTTTTCTTTGGAAAAATGTCTATGCATGTCCTCTGCCCATTTTTAATTGTTGTATTCATTTTGGGGGTGTTGAGTTTTTAAAACTCCTATATTTTTAAATCTCTGATAATTGTGTTGATCTTAGGCACTCATTCTTGGTAGGGGCTGGACGGTGAAGGAAGCTTATCGTACTCTATGGTCTTCTCAAATATCACTTTGCATTAAAGTATGTTCACAATGTCATAAATTTAACCAGTTACCAAATAGTAAATACACACTATACATCCACATGCACCCAGTGATTAGTGAGATTTGGGTTTTTGTCTGGGAGACTGCTGAAATTTATGTCACCTGCTTTACACTTTGTGATCAAAAACAAAAAAGGAAATTTAATCTTAAAATAGTAAATATACAAACAAATGGTTTGGCTTCAAAGTAATCCCCCAAAATCTGTATTAATTACTCTGGTGGTTTTAGCATGTGTGCACAAATTCTTTGATATTCCCCTCTCCTCCTTCCTGAGTGTGGGCTGGACTTAATGTCACTTTCAAAGGAGTATAGAAAGTGAAGAACAGTAACTTTACAGGGGACCGACCTGGAAGGTCCCACCTAGACCAAGTCGAGATTAACATCACCAGTATAAGTTGTGGTAACGTCGTGTTGATATCATGATAAGAAGGGCACATCTCAGTGGCATTCTTCCCCACAATGTATAACTCTAATCATGAGAAAACATCAAACACTAATTAAAGAATGTTCTACAAAACACCTGACAGTACTCTTCAAAACTATCAAGGTCACAAAAAACAAGGAGAGATGGAGAAACTACCGTGGGCTGGAAAAGACAAAAGGGACCAGGCAAAAGAATGCAGGGTGACATCCTGGATTCGCTCCTGGAACAGAAAAAGGACATTAGTGGAAACAGTGCTGAAATATGAATAAAATCTGTCCCAATGTGAATTTCTCTGTTTCGGAAAATGGACCCCGGCTCTGTATGGTGCTAATGCTCAGGGAAGGGCACATGGCACTCTTTGTCCTGTCTTTGTGATCCTTTTGTAACTCTCAGATGAACTGAAAACAATAAGTTAAAACCATAATAAGGCTATTGAATGTTTATAACCACACAAAACCATCCCTGTGACACCTGTAAATCATACCCAGGTAGCTATTACTTGATGCATTGCCGTCAATCCTAACAGATACAAGAGCTCACAAAACTTCCCACGGAAACATCACATCCTAGGAGGATGTATGAAATGGCCCCTGCTTGGGGCAGAGAGCAGTGGGAACAGGAATTCGCTGCATCAATGCCCTGCCTGGCTCCACTGCTGAGCCCCTCTCTCTCACCTGACTGCCCCACTCTGCCATTCACGGCAACTTTCTTGTTGGGCTTCCCTAGAGAAAAGGGAGCATCTGAACACTCAGCCATTTTATCTCTTCCAGGGGAACCGATCCAGCCAATCTCCTTAATTCTCCATTTGTCATAAACCCAAGACAAGGACATTTTAAATCCATTTTTGCTTGGTTTTGTTTTTTCCTCCCAGAATGAAAAGAGCTCTTTTACCTCTGAGGGTTTATGTTTCATTATTTCATTGGCATTGATTTCTTTGCCACATAGCCCAGCTCATTTCAAAAGCGTGAAATCCGTCCTTACTGTACATGCTACTGGAGTTCATTTTCTATACTAGTTCCCAGGCAGAGCTTCTCTTTTTGGAAAAACAAAGGATCCTGCCAGGACAGCCATCTTGTCACAGCCTATTTCAGGGTGACATCTGACCCAGGAGTTTTGCATTCTGGCTCTGCTCTTGCTGCTACTGTCATCACACAAGATTCTCCTGTGAGCAAAGCTCCTTGCATCCCCTGTGGACTGCAAAGGGCATAAATGAATAGACAAGAATCGTAACAATGGGCATCCAGCATCTTCAGAACACTTCTCCTTTGGAAACCATTGGCACATCATCTTTATGGTCGGTTGCAAATATTCACTGAGGGGCTTTCAATGAAGGAGATGAGAAAACAAAATGAGAACCTGTCTCCGACATTTGACCATTAATTCTTACTAGGTTCCTGAGGCAAGTCAAGGAACAGAGGGAAAAAAAATGAGATCAATTGTGTGTCAAGTTCCTTGGTCTCCAGAGATTGGAAAGCCACTGGGAAGAAAGATCTGAGTGTAAAGAACTGAATCCACAGGATCCCAGGGGAGACTCACATGTGCTCCAGGGAGCTTGGACTTCTTTAGTTGGAGAAACTGAGACATGCTCAGATGAGACTCCTATGTGATTGTGGGGGGAGCCGGGAGACAAGATCCTTGTGGACAAAGTGCATCAAGCCACACCCCACTACTGAATTCCATGTCCCCAACTCAGCAAGATGGTTCCATCTTATCTAAGATGGAAACCCATTTGCCTCCAAACCAAAAACAAAACAATAGCAAAACCATCTTTATTTTTTTTTAATATATGAAATTTATTGTCAAATTGGTTTCCATACAACACCCAGTGTTCATCCCAAAAGGTGCCCTCCTCAGTGCCCATCACCCACCCACCCCTCCGTCCCACCCCCCCCATCAACCCTCAGTTCTCAGTTTTTAAGAGTCTCTTATGATTTGGCACTCCCACTCTAACCTCTTTTTTGTTTTTGGTTTTTCCCTTCCCCTCCCCCATGGGTTTCTGTTAAGTTTCTCAGGATCCACATAAGAGTGAAACCACATGGTATCTGTCTTTTTCTGTATGGCTTATTTCACTTAGCATCATACTCTCCAGTTCCATCCACGTTGCTACAAAGGGCCATATTTCATTCTTTCTCATTGCCACGTAGTACTCCATTGTGTATATAAACCACAATTTCTTTATCCATTCATCAGTTGATGGACATTTCGGCTCTTTCCATAATTTGGCTATTGTTGAGAGTGCTGCTATGAACATTGGGGTACAAGTGCCCCTATGCATCAGTACTCCTGTATCCCTTGGGTAAATTCCTAGCAGAAAACCATCTTCATTTTGTTTAGCATGTTTACTTTACAGACAACATTTCAGCAAATAAAAAAAATCACCATAATTCCATTGCTTGGCAAGTCAACCCTTTGTTTATTCATGTGCCCTTCTAGTTGTCCATGTGTGATCATTCCCACAAAATTATAATCATAGCATAAGTAGAATTTTGAATTTTGCAGTTTAGCTTAAAATGTCAAAGCATCTTTCTAAGCTGCTGTAATATATCCATAATTACTGTTTTTGGTAACTGTACAATATTCTGTTTTGTTGGTATACTATAATTTATTTAACTAGCCCCTTTTGTTGGATATGAATATGTTTCCAGTTTTGTTTTTTTTTTCTCTTATAAACCAGAATTCAATACATATGGTGTTTCTCTTTTTCTGGGTAATTTGTTTGGGATAATTTCCCAGAGGTTGAATTTGGAGGTTAAAGGATACATTTTAGCCTCCATTTTTACAACTCATAAGTAATTTTCCAAATATGTTTCTTTGTTTAAAGGAGTCGGGAAAACTAGAGGTAAAAGTGGAACACCTCTACAGACTTGTTTCTGGTAAGCACCAGACCCATATATCAAACCATTTATTAGACATCTTTATTTGGATATTCCATAAGTATTTTAAATTCAATATTTGTACAACTACTCTTCTCACATTCTTCCCAGCTCCCCAAACCTGCCCCACCTCCAGTGTGCCTCAGTCCAGTGAGAACATCACTGTCTACCCCACTGCTTAAGCCAGAAGCTCAGGGGTCATCCTTGAATCCTTCTCTGCTCTCACCTCTCCCTCCATCTAATTAATCATTAAGTGATGGGGCTTCTGGGTGGCTCAGTTAAGTGTCCGACTCTTGTTTTGGCTCAGGTCATGATCTCGAGGTTCGTGAGTTCAAGCCCCGCTTTGGGCTCTGAGCTGACAGCATGGAGCCTGCTTGGGATTCTCTCTCTCTCCCTCTGTATCTGCCCCTCCCCTGCTTGTGTGCTCTATCAAAATAAATAAAAATATATATATTTTAAAAACTTAATCATTAAGTGTGGCGGGTTCTGTCTCCTGGGTATCTGACCATTTCTCTAAATATCTGCAGCTTGTGCTCTAGCCTAAACACCTGTTGTCTCTCACCTGGACTACAGCACTAACTGGACCCCACACTTCTGGTCTTACACCCTTCTAATCAGTCTTGCTGCACACAGATCTTTATAAAGCATTCCATTCCTATGATTACAATTCTGTTTTCCCACTTCCCTGTGTGGGATTTTAAACTTCTCATCTGGGATCTGATCCTTTTCATCTCTTCGGTTTCATTATGTGCCACTCTCCCCTTGTTTTCTCTGCACCAGCCATTCTTACCTTAGTTCCTGAAATGTTTCCTGTTCCCTGTTGTCCTCTGGCCTACAATATGCCCTCCTCACTTTTACCCCTCATCCTCCTCCACTTCCATCTGTCTCAATCCTACCCACCCTCTGTATGGCATCTCAAATGTCTCTTCCTCAGAAAGGACCCTTGTATCCCTCACTGCCACCACCATGGACTGTCAGAGTGGAGTGATATGCTCTCTGTGCTTCCTCTCTGGTAACATTTGTCTCACTTGCTCACTTATTAAACATCTGTCCTCACCACCAACTTGTAAGCCCTATGAAGTCAAGAACTGGGTTTTGTCTTGTTCCCCACTATGTCCTCGATGTCTGGCATGCATTTCAGACATAATAGGTACTCAAAATATATTTGTTCAATGAATGAATGAATAACCTAACTGCATTCTCAGACACTTTTTAAAGATGTTTTCTGTAATATTAAACAGGATATTCCAAGAATCCTACTCCAAAAGATCTTGCTTACGATTCACATCTGCACATTTTATACTAAATGTGCACTAAATTGCAAGACAGCTATTTTAATAGTTGATTTTCTTCCCCCAAGTGATAGATTACCTAGTACCACAGCAGACCAGTGACTAGAGGTAAGACTAATCCTACACATTTTGTCCTCTTCCTGCCTCTCAGACTTGTCCTTTTGTAGAGGAGTGATAAAACAGATGGATTTAGTTTTTATGTCAGTCATCATCCACTGAGTGGAAGTTTTCGTGGGAAAGAAAAGGATAGCATTAAACTGATTGATGGTTCATTTTTCCTTTTTGCTCCTTGGTCACTGCAGTGACATCGAGAGGGCTATCTAGTTAGAGGCTTGTGAAACAATAGCTGTGACAAAGGCTGTTACAGACAGGGAACTCATCTCTTGTAATTGATCCCTGGAAATAAGCATATTCACACATAGTTACCAATAAACTTGCACGCTGAGCTGCTCAGGAAAATCTAGCCTGCACTTCGAGGACTGTAAGAAATTAACATTAGCATAGAATTTCATGAGGGATATTTGTAATCGTATTTTTCTAACTTTTATTACAAATGGGGAATGACAAATAATTCATATGGATATTACTAATTCCACCCTTGAGTTTTCTTCATTTCCGGTCACACAAACAGGTCCTGTAAGATATGCAGGTGTGTGATTTCCACTCGCTGCGGTGGTTGGGTGTGGCACAGGCATGTCCCACCAGACCTCAGGTTTAGATCCTATTGCTGTCATCATTTCTCTTATTAAAACATCCAAGGCTTTTGCCCTCGAAGATGAAGCTCCAGGTGGGGAGAAGTAATTTGCCAGGTGGATCTAACATTGTCTGCCAGGGTTTATCTTTCCCCCTGCCACAGGAAATTCCTCTGCCACCAGCCTGCCCCCAGAATGGCTGTACCCCCTTACATGCTCTGGCACAAGTGGAACAAAATCTTCCGTCTCTGACTATCCTTAGCACAGCTAAGCCTGGCTGGGATTGCCAAAAAAAGTACAAAAGGAGCACAAAAAAAGGGATAAACACAAAGAAAGCAAGAATCATAAAATAGTCTGCTTACAAAGTACAGATGTCAGAGCCTGCCCTGGCCACCTAGCTCTGGAGGCTAAAGGACCCTTCTCTTTCCAGTTTTCTCCTGAAGATGTTATGCTTCAACCTGGAAAGGAGGCAATGTGTCCGCCTTCCTGCCTTCCCAACAGTGGAGTCTCAAATTACAGATGGAGGGACCTCCATCCAAAGTCTACTGTGAGCTCCCCTTTGTTCCTCCCATGCAGATAATATCAAAGCATCTTATCCTTCTCTTTCCAGCAGGAAAAGGGAGCATATGAATGAGGGCAACCATGTGTTGTATTGTTGCTTAGGGCAAGGGGTGGGGTCGGGATTAGCAGGGAGGTCATTTTGTGATTCAGGGGAAAAAGCAAGTTTAGGAAAAATACATGATTATGATTACATGGGGGTTATTGGTAACCAGGTCCCCTTTCCCCGCCCCTCCCCATCCCCCATTCTCTCTCTCTCTAGTACTGCTGATGGGAATGGATACAGATGGCAATGTGGCAGTTAGCTTATGCCATACTTACAGGACTGCTGGTTTGAAACACACTCTGCCCCACGGAATTATCTGTGATTATGGAGATAGCCTGTACCTAACGGTGCTGCTCAATATGGCAGCCACTAGCCACATGGGGCCACAGAGCACTTGAAATGTGTGACTAAGAAAGTGAATTAATTTTGTTTAATTTAAAGTTAAATAGGCACACATGGCTAGTGGCTAACATATTGGACAGCACAGCCCAATAGGCTTAGTGTGGTAGGGACCCAATGGAAACTAGGTCTGGCTTGTCTGCAGCAGAGGCCAAATCCCACACCCACCAACCTGTTTGGAAAGCCATCAAACACAATAAGAAAGACACTTCAGGAGCCCCCGTTTCTATCCTGAGACCTGCTCCCACTCTTGGTGATGTAGTCTCACAAAGCTCTGGAATATCTCCTTTGGGGTACTTTTTGCAACTGTAATTTAGATACCACTTGCGCAGGTCACTCATTATTTATTTTGTTTAATAAACAAATATTTTTTGAGCATCTACTCTGCATGTCCCATGCACTGTTTCAGGCATTGGAAATACACCTGTGAACAAAGCAGGCCAACTCTCTGCTCTTGGGAGCTTGCATTACAGCTAGCAGAGCCAAACCCTGAACGAGTAAAGAAATAAACATGTAACATAACAGGGAGCATAAGAGCTCAGGGGAAAAAAACATAAAGCGATTGCAGAACACAGAGAGTAACAGGAATGCTATTTTAGGTAGGCAAGTTGGAGAAGGTCTCTATGAGAAAGTGTCATTGGAGTGGAGACCTGAATGAAACCAGAAGGATGAGACATGAGAAGATCTGTGGGGAGGGGAGAGCATTCTAGACAGAGGTCTCAGCAAGAGCAAAGCAAATGTGGTGTGTATAAACAACCGAGGAGAGGTCAGAATGACTGGCATGTGGTAACTAAGGGGGAAAGTGGTAAGAGACAGAATCTGAGAGCTTTGCTCTTTGCTAGTCTGGCTCCTCTGCTAAATCTAAAGACCTGTGAGGACAGAGACCATGCCTGCCTTGTTCACTATTTAATGGGCTGTTTTCTGCTGCCCACACTTCTAACACCAAATGTGCATATTTTCCACACCAAGCAATTCTCCAATTCTCTGCAGGCACCAACTGAATGTCCTACAAGTCAATTAAACTCTGACACTAACTAACTGGAGTTCGCACAGACCCCACAGGTTAAGGGCTCAGTCCCACAAGACTGCCTCTACAGCCCCTTCAAATGCCAGTGGGTTACCAGGTTACCCACAACTTCTGTCAGACTTGGCTACAAATCAGGGTTCCCATAAACCCTTCCTCAGTTTCAGTAATTTGCTTTAAGAGCTCACAGAACTCAGGGGAACACATTGCCTTCTATTACCCAATTATGACAAAGATATAAATGAACAGCCAGATAGAGAAGCAGATAGGGTAAGGTCTGGAAGGAGTTCTAGTACAGTTTGGGGTGTGTCACTGTCCCAGCACATGGATGTGTTCACCAATCCTTTCACTTAGGGTTTTTATGGGAGTTCCGTTACATCATGCATCATTGATAAATCATTGGCCATTGGTGACTAACTCAATTTTTAGTTTATACCTCCAGGGAGGTCAGGGGGTGAAACTAAAAATTCCAACCCTCTAAACCGTTCCCTCTGGCAACCATCCTCAGTCACCAGTCATCTCATTAATATAAACATGGCTTTGGTTGAAAGGGGTGCATCATGAGTAACAAAAGGTGCTCCTATCATCTCTATCACTCCAGAAATTCCAACAGTTTTATGAATTCTGTGCCAGAAACCTGGGACAAAACCCAAATATATATTTCTTATATATATTTCTTATACCATGGTATCACATCATTGTATTCTCATCCCTTATCATACAGTAAGTGCTCAATAAGTATTTGTGGAATAAATTATGGCAGGGGCAGAGTGAGGAGAGGCTTATAAAAAAGCTCTGCACCTTCTAGCCCACCTTCGGTACCCATTGTCACCTTTGCTGCTGACCTAGCATTTCCTGCCATGGATTGGTTGTGTGAGTCATGGCCCACTGTGCACGTAGGCAAGCTAAGGGTGAGGGCAAATGGCATGAGTGCCCCTTGGCTACCATGCCCTGGTTCCCCCTCCCCCTGATTGACCCCTAAACCTCACTGTTTGCAAAGCTGGCATAATGCCATGAGGAAGCAGATGGAGCACAAGAGGTGGTGTCGCGGCTCACTCCGGTCGCTGAGCTCCACAGCGGAATGGATGCTGATAGCTCAGGCGGGGTGAGACCGGGGAAGCAGCATAAATTAGGAGCTTGCTCTTCATTTCCGTAATAACTACAAAAAGGACCTTGTATCCTCATCATCCTGTGGGACAGAATTCATTCGTTTTTTGATTGGTTGGTTGGTTTTTTCTTATTTCAAGACCATTCACTTTAGTTCATTAGCATTTCAGAGTACAGGTTCTTGGTCTTTCCTGTCCATCGGATTTCCTGTTGGAGAAACCGGCATTTGCCAGGGACGGGACTGTGAGGACCAACCTAATGCATAGCTCACCTTTCACAAGACGCTTGCAGTATAAAGGCTGTAATAAAACCTCTGTGTGAATAAATACAGCATGCATGAAGCGAGGCGGGTGAAAAAGTGCATAAACACCCCATCTGCAGAACAAGGAAGGCCTGTCCCATCACAGCTGGTTGGGGCTGCCACTCTGAATGGCCACGTTACTGGTGGCTGCAGGCTCCACAGCTTGGAGCTGGTTCTGCTTTGGCTTCGCTTCCCTCCTGACTCTGCCCTGCTGCTGCCCACTTTTTAAATGATCAGTACCTGAGGCCAGACCCAGGGCCTGCTGGTGACTGTAGAATGCTGTGACACACACTAATTAAGCAACAGATTTGGCCGCCTTCACTGCCCATCCACAACCCACAGGGAGTCCCTGAGTTGGCTAGTTATTTTAGGGATTACACTGACCTAGGGCATTTTGCAGGAACTGCCCTGCTCTGTCACCGCCCCCTAGTTCTGACCAGAAGCAACTGGGGAGTTAGATACAACTTCTCACGAGGACAAAGGTGGATTTGAGACTATGTAAGACCAGACTGAGACCCTGGTAAAAAGCCACCATGACCCCTGCTGAAGGCTGGGCCCTCTGGACGAGGAAGTGAGACGCTCCCCCAGAGGCGAGTTGAGAGGGCAGTTGAGATGAGGCAAGGCTGGAAGGGTCAGAGAGGAACAAACTGGAAGGCGTGTACATATGAGGGAAGTCTCTGGGAACAGGGGAAAGGCTCATTATCAGGACTCCCAGAAAAAATCCAGAAAAGGCCCGTGTTTAAATGCCCCCTTTTCCTAGGGGGGGTCCAGCCCTCTTCAAACCCTCATCCACCCCCCACCTCACCCCATTACTGTTCTCTGCCGTGTAGACCGCTAATCCTCTCCTGCACTTGGCACCTACAACCCAGTTCATTAACTACCCAGGACTTTGGGGGCCCTAATGGGAGGCTTGACTTCTATCTCACCTACGTTCCTATCATGCTGCAGCATTGTGGTGGAAGCCAAGAGCAATACCCCAAGCTTGGGGAGACTGGGTGGAGGACTGAGGACAGAATATGGAGCATTCTTGACTCTGCCCCACAGCACAGTGGCTGCAGAAGCAAGTGTGAAGAAGGAGTGTGATGGGGGATGCCCTCCTCCTCCGGGGCTGCACAGCCATGGCCTCCTCTCAAACTAGGCCCTGGACCCACCCTCTGCCCCTCACTCTGAGAGATCCAGTCCCTGACTTTAAGCCCCACATAGTCAAAACCCCACATGGTGAAGACCTCTCTGGAGAGGGAAAGTGTCCAAAGAGGAGCTGAGACAAGAGAGAAACTGGGCTTGATTGGCACATCAAGGTCAGGGCCTCACCTATCCTCGGATTAAAGAGGAGGATCCATAGGCAGGGAAGGGAAGCCAGCCAAGGGACCCGTGAGTAGAAATCAGGGCAGAAGTCTTTTGTAACAGAATCCCCATGGGAAATATGACAAACTTAGTAACAGGAATGAGCTCTCCTTCAAAGGATGCAAGAATTGTTGGGTTGAAAATAACCAAGAGGTCATCTAGTCCAGCTGCCACCAATTGCCTGAATTTTTCCAACAAAGTTTTGGACAAGCAGTCATCCGGCCTCATTCAGGAGCTCAGTGTTCCATGCGGCATCCACTTCTGATGGTGAGCCATGTTTGGAATCCCCTTGGGGACCCAGGGCTTCCAGGGACAGGTGCACAGTGGACAGAGGGCAGTACATGGGGCCTGTATCCAGAACATTTTTCTGTCAGGGAGGTGTGTTTATATAGCTTTGATTTACAACAAAGACTCTTGGTGAGATCAAGGTTTCTTTAGGCTGTTTATGGGACTGCTTTAGTGAACCAGCCTGAAAACGTTCCCCAGGGGAGGGCAATTCTTTACTTTTGGCTCTCATTCCTGAGAAAGAGAGGTTGAAGTCACTGTAGCCGGGGGGGGGGGGGGGGGGGGGGCTGCCTCAGAGTCCCCTCATGAAGGTGCCCTATGGCCTCTCTTTTCAGTCTCTATGTTACCTGATCCACTGCAGCACTGGCCTTATTGAATCTTCCCTTGTTCTCAAAATTCTCCTCCCTTGGTCTTTATAACACCCTTCCCAATTTCCTTCACTTCCTTTTCAGTCTTCTTGGTTGGACATTTCTACCTGCCCCCATAAATGCAGGTGTTCTCTATGGCATGTCCTGGCCCTTTCTACTCACTCTACATTTTTTTTTTTTATTCCAGTCACCACCCATATATGGATAATTTCTAAATATCCATCTTCAAACCACAGCTCATTCCCCAGCTAGTAGGCTGCACTCCAGAGTCATAGATCCAACTATTTACTGTCTTATCCTCTGGGTGTCTCACAAGCATCTGATTTAACATTTCAATAGATGAAATTCATTGTCACTCCCCCAACCCTGTTCCATTCCTATATTCCTTACCTCTTGGACACCTATCTCTAACCATCATAACACACAAATCCCAAGGCTATCATAGAGTTCTCTATTTCTTAATTCCTACTTCCAACCTGTGACCTCCATGAAGGAATGATGGAAGGACTACAACAAGCACTTCATCAAGGTTGGGCAAAGTGGCCTCACCTCCCAACCTTGAAAGATGTCAGGAATGAGACAAAGAATAGGTTCTTCTGAAAAGGTCAGCAGGCCGAGTTGTGCCCTCACGGAAGGGGCAGACATGACTTCAGTCCCTGGAGTGCTTCACCCACCCCCATCCATCTGCCTCCTTCTGCATTTACCCCTGACTGGTCCAGCTCAGATTCACGGGGTCATCTTTTCAACGACTCTCTTTAAAATAGCTGCAACTCACTAATCCAGTCATCACAGCACCTGGAAAATTCCACCTACCTGTCTCCTCCATGTCTGCACCTGGCCCACCAATTGCTGATGGAGGACATTTTCCAACCAAGCACATTAGCACTGCTATACACTCCTAGTCACCCATATTGGCCTTGCCCTCAGCACTGCCCATTGCCATTGCTCTGATTCTATACTGTGCTCACTCTTCTTGGCTCCACGGTGACCCCTGCAAAGCTTCTCCCTGCATGTTCCCTATACCTTTTAACCCTACCTTCACTCCCACGTTCACTTGCCATTCCACAAAGAAAGCAGAGGCCATCAGATAGAAATGTTCTCAAACGTTGCCACAAATTGGCAAGCACTCATCCTTTCCTTTTTCTCTCCTGCCAAAATGGAAGAGATGTGGGAGAGATGTCCTTTTTCCTACCTAAGACCAATCATGACTCATTCAGTCACTCAACAGCTAATTGCTGAGTGACTACTATGTGCCAGTGTTACAAAGGCAGTCACCACCTGTGATAAGGTGGTGTCCTTGTCTCCTTCCTAAAATATTCCATCAGAATTAATTCTTACTTACTTGTCTTAGATGCTACGACAGACCAAACCAGACCATCCATTCCCATGGAGTTTTAATTTCAGTAGAGGATATGAGAATAAACAAAATTAAGTAAAATAGAATGTCATAAAAGCAAGGAGCTGCCAATATGTTGGAGGTATTGAAAATTTGGATATGGTACCCAGGAAAAGCCACACTAGAGGTGACATTTAAGTGAAGGTCTGTATAAGGGGAGGGATAGGACCTTGAGGATGCCTGGAGGAAGAGCATGCGAGGCAGAGGGAACAGCAGGTTCAAAGCCCTGGTGACAGGAGCTCATCTGGCAAGTCTGGCTGGAAGGGAGAGAGTACGGGGAGAGGGTTTGGGAGTGGGCAATTTCCACGGGGCATCATGAGTCAAGATGAGGGCTTTGAATGTCCCCGTCAGTGAGGTGGAGATAGTGGGTGCTTTTGAGAAGAGGAGAGACAGGATCTCTCTCACGGGGATGGTGGGATATCATCTCCCTCTCTACCTTCTCTGGGTGATGTGGTTTATTTCTTTTCTCATCTCTTTCTAAAGGTGTGGAATAGTCTCTGAGCACAGCAGAGAGCTGGAGGGACATTAGGAGGCAGTAGGGTACATCAGAAAGGCTGTTGACAAGGAATGCTGTTCTCCCTTACCTGTGTGATACGCCCATTCAGATGAGTTCATATCATACCTCTCCCCACTAGAGCTGTCCCATGACTGAACATCACATTTAAAATGAAATGCAGACTCCTTGCCATGGCTGCCTAGAGACTTTGTGAGCAGCCAATTCTCCCAGCTGGCCTCCACACTTTTGCCACTAGCTCCAGCCACACTGATCTTTCTGTTCCTTGCCTGTGCTGAATTCATGTGCTTTGAGCCTTGGCCATTCTCTCTGTATGGAACACTTTCCCTCTGATCTTTGTATGACTGCCAAAGTATGCCCAGCCTCTCCCTGACCACTGCCTCCCTCAAATATTCCAGCCTCTTAAGTCTCCCTTGCCTTAAAATTCCCATACCCACTTCTCCCATTCGCAGCTACATTTCTTGCCGAGTGTCTACCCACTGCTTCCATTTACTCACCTTCCCATCACGTCTCATTACCGTCCCATCATCTTATGCCACATGCTCCTCTGAGACTGTTCTCACTAGTGCCTCCATGTGATGAGTCCCACTTACAGCCCTGCCTTGCTTGATCTCTTAATAATATTTGGCACAGCTAACTGTACTCTCCTCTATAGAATCCTCCTTTCCCTTGCCTTCACAGATTCAATGTTTTATTTCCCCCTAATTCCATGGTAGGCTTTTCTGCCTACATGATCAAGCCTTGAATAGTGGAGTTAGGTGGCATTCTGTCCCAGACCACCTTCCTTACTCATCTTAACTCTTTCCTTGTGATCCCATCCACCTCAGTGACTCGGATCACCATCTATCTGTAGACTAAGGACTCTAATCCATTGTTCCTGCTCAGGCTTGCTCCTAAGCAGGGAAGCCACCAAGGGCTGTTGCATATGTATATGTCACACTCAATGTGTCAGAAGATGACTCATGACCTTCTTCCCATTCCCACTCTGCATCACGTATCCCATTTACTGCAGTGTGCCTCGTAGGAAATGGCATACACCTACTGCTCAAGGCAGAACTGGGGGTTCATCTTTGACCCCTCTTATTCTCTAACCACCAAAATCCATCCAAATTCTATTCAGGCTGGCACTAGGCTCCTGCCCATCTGTCTTACACAGACTATCCCGGCCTGTGACCATCACCCCTCACCTGTACTGCAGCAGTCATCTCTCACCACATCTCCCTGCATCCACTGATGACTTCTTCCAACCCATTCTCACACTGCTGCCAGAGAGGACTTTATCAAGTACATGTGGGACTATGTCATTCACCTGCTTAAACCCCTTCAATGGCATCTCATGGCTAGGATCACACCCCAAACCTCAACATAGCTTGCCTTCTGTCTCACAGTGTCATTTCTCAAACCATACTCTCTAGCTTCACTCAACATTTTCCAGTTCTGCAAGTTCTTAAAATGCTTCAACTTTCGTTTCTACATCTAATTGTTAAATGACCATATTCCCTGCCCATTCGATTTTAAGATCCACAAGATCATGAATCCTTGTCTATTTTGCTCACCACTGAAAGTCTATCAATTAGCACAGTGCCTGACACATATTTGGGAAATATAGGATTCATTTATTCAAGAAAAAAATTTTGGAGCACCTACTCTGTGTCAAGCTCAAGAATAGGTGCTGGCAATATGGAAATAATTTTTAAAAATGGGGACAAAACACCTTGTCCTTAAGAAGTATACATTCTAGGGGCGCCTGGGTGGCGCAGTCGGTTAAGCGTCCGACTTCAGCCAGGTCACGATCTCGCGGTCCGTGAGTTCGAGCCCCGCGTCAGGCTCTGGGCTGATGGCTCAGAGCCTGGAGCCTGTTTCCGATTCTGTGTCTCCCTCTCTCTCTGCCCCTCCCCCGTTCATGCTCTGCCTCTCTCTGTCCCCCAAAAAATAAATAAACGTTGAAAAAAATTTTAAAAAAAAGTATACATTCTAGTAAAGAAAGACAGAATAAACAAAATGAGAGAAGAATATAGAGCATATTATAGTATACTTGATGGTGATAAATGCCATAGGAAAAAATAAGTGGCAAAGGGGTAGGAAGGGGGGGATGGCAGAATGAGTTGGATATTTTCAGGAAGAGCACTCCAGCAAAGAGAACAGCTAACTCAAAGGTCTTAGATGGGTGTACACCTTGAGAGTTCATGGGTCAAAAAGGTGGCCAGTGTGGCTTGAGCAGAATGAGCCAGGGAGAGCAATGAGAGACCAGTGCAGACACAAGGGGCTCCATCATGTACAGCCTTGCTGGCCTGTGGGAGATTTCACAGTGTATGCAAAGGGAAGCTACCAGAGTGTCCCAATAGGGAAGTGACATGCTGGGACACGGATTTTTGTCAGTCTCACTCAAAATGCTATCTGGGGAATAAACTTAATAAGAGTAAAAATGGGGACTAAAGTGTCAGCTAGGAGGCACCTCTGATAATCTGGTTGGTAGACAATGGCAGCTCCATCCAGGGCGATAACACAGTTTGAATGGGATACACACTGTGAAGGTAGAGTTGAAAAAATTTGATGAACTGGATGTTGTATATGAGAGCAAATGGAATCAAGAATGACTCTAATGGTTTTTGGCTTGAGCAAATGGAAAGATAGAGTTACCATTAACTGAGAGGGAGGAAGGCTGTGGAAGGTCTAGGTCTGAACATATTAATTTTGAGCAGCCTATTAGATATTCAAGACATTAGTGCTGATCAGAGTTGCGTCTTTTAAATTAAAATATCACTTGTCAAAATGCCTGATATCCTTTAGGATTAGTCTCATTCCTTTCAGGCCCCAGAGGCTGGCCCTTTCCCAAACTTCATGGATGTCGCAAAGCTGATCTGAGGGGATACATTAGTTTGGTGCTGGCTGTGGTGCCAGATCTCCAGAACTGCTGTTGTCTAGATATTTACTTGGGCATCATTTTAAAAATCTAATAAGCAAAACATTCCTGGTTGTGCAGAAGGCTTGGAGCTACTATTTGCTCCAAAGCTTCCCAAACTCAAAGGTATTAGATGAGGTTTTCTTGGCTGGACCATGTGCCAGATCCTCTGATAAACCATCTGCTAGGAATCTGTCCTTTTCTAACACTGAGCCAAGCACTCCAGATGGGGCTGTGAGAGGACCCCAGTCTGGATAAAGAAGGCAAAAGGATAGCCTTGGGCATGTTTTCAAATCATTGCTCTGGGCCCACCAAGGACACCATCAGACAATGTCTTTTCAGGCCTTGTTACAGCAGGAAAATCACTGCTGACCTAAGGACAGGATATCCAAGCCTAGTGAGTCCCTAAGAGGACCTTTGTCCTCTTTGTCCTCTTTGTCCCATTTGGACATCTGTCCAATGGGGGACAGATGTTACCCCATGAGTAAGTGAAAAAAAATCACGAAACCCCAACTTGACAAAAGACAAAGTTTTACCTTAAATTTACAATGCTAAATGGGGGAGTGCATTTTCTTTTCTTAAAATAACTTGCTTGCTAAGGAAAAAGATGTGCAAATTTCTCAGACTCGAAAGTGCATCCAAGGAAAATAGCCAAGTTCTACAGACAGTTCATCATCCACCTGCAGGTTCTTATGACAGACCCTGGGGCAATTAAAATTTTATTGTCTCTATTTGGAATGAGTGGTCCCGTCTTGAAGGACTCATGGGGCAAGGGCTCCAGTTGAATTCCTCCAGCAGTCCTGGACGGTGCCTCGTCTGTTATTCTCACACTTGAATGGAGGAATAACATTCCACTGTGCTCAGGACAGAAGGGTCCGTCAGATAGCCAGCCTGGTTTCACTGTGAATCAGTGCAGAAGACCAATCACCAACATCTCCAGACCCTTCAGGAAAAAAGGCAGCAGCAAGGAAATGGTGATAGAGCGGGGCTTGAAGACAATAACATGCATTCGAATGTGGAATCACTACAGGTTTACTGCTTAAAAATTCTTTCGTATAGAGTAGATAAGTAATATACTAGGTAAATAAGAATAGATGGAGTAATTTTATTGGTAAATTTATTAAATCACATGATACTCTTTTTATCCATCTAAACCTTGGCAAACAATCAAAATGGTTCAGGTACATTCTGTTCTGCATCAATATCCAGGGCAGGGGTTCAAATGAGGATATCCCTAGAGCGATGCATGGGAATCTCAGAGAGGAAAACTAACTTGTAGAAAACACACCTGCCTCCGCCAGCCTGGAAATGCTGACCTGCTACAGGTAGAGGGCCCATACCTCCATCCCCACACAGAGAGAGGAGCAGGAGGGTCTGCCAGCTTCTCTGGGACAAATAAATATTGTGAATAAATACATTTTTATTCATTGTAAAGCACATTGGTAAACATGTCTGTGATCATAGGTGGCAGCGACCCTGTCCTGAGAATTACTCTGTAACTGTGTCTGTGCTACTGACATTCTGATCAGTGTATGGAAGCCTAACCAGAGAGGCAACAGAGCATGAGCTTACAGAGAGAGGCTGGGGTTCTGGTTGGATCACTTGCTAGTGGTGTGATCTTGAGCGTGGAAAGAAAACTTGATGTGCCTCAGTCTTTTCATCTGTAAACTAGTAGTGCGGCTATTGCAGGAAAGTAAAGATGAAATGACTTAATACATCAGCACAGAACATTTCAACTGGTGCCTGGCACATAAAAGAAGTGCTATATTGTGTTTGCTAGTTTAATATTATCAGCATTGTTGACACAGACACAGATCCTATGCCTACTCTGCCAAAGAATTGGATTAAAAGGATCTAAGCAGGGATGCCTGGGTGGCTCAGTGGATTGGGCTTCCGACTCTTGGTTTTCACCGTCATGATCTTGTGGTTTCATGGGTTCGGCCCCCACATCGGGCTCTGCACTGGCGCTTGCTTGGGATTCTCTGTCTCCCCCTTTCTTTATCCCTCTCCCTCCCACCCTGTCTCTGTGTCTCACAAAAATGAATAAATAAACTTAAAAAAACAAAGGATTTGAGCAAACAAGTTGCCCATAGTAACCCATCACCTTCAATGACTGCCACCCTTAGGATGCCCAGGGAACCAGGGCAGGACAGCATATCACAGAGTGCAGGTCAGGCATCTTTTAGACTCTGCTCTCCAGGGGAGAGTGAACTGGGGAGACTTCTGGTGAGAGGGTAAAGAAGCAGTTCAGATATCTTTTTGTCTTTTATATAAATTGAAATATCGTAGTATCATTCTTTTTTCCACCACCCCACACCAAAAAAACAAAATGAAGATTTTTGGCATCAATGTGTGAAGTCAGAGGCAGACGAAAAGTCTCAACTTTCTTAATCTGTTGTTGCTCAACACATTTAAAAATTTTGCATTTTAACAATTTTAGCAGATCGAGTCATATAAAATTGCTGATTTATGGGCCAAATAGAATAAACTATCAGCAATTTTCATAGGGGTCAATTTATAATGTATCCTGGACATTGCTATTCTGTGCCACACACTTTGTTATTTTTTATGCATTGTACCATAGGACAAATTTATTAAAGGGCATGTTTAAAAAGATGTATATGAAATAAAAACATTTCAGGGCTGACCTTTGGTTGCAGAAAGATTGACTTTGCATAAAAACTTCCAACCATTCTGTCTCACTAATACATGGAGCTTCTAAAATTGGAAGGGACTTTAGAGAACACCTCTTCTAAACATTTTTTTTTCTGATGAAGAAACTGAGGTCCTGAGGGATAAATGCATTTGGTCAATGTCACTTATTAGAGAGCTCTCAGGGCCAAGAACAGCTCTCAGTTTCCTGTGTTCCTATTTGGTTTCTCTTGTGGAAAAATCAAATCTCTATTGTCTGGAAACCTGTCAGATGGGTGCAGGCTGTGTTCATAAATAAGCCATATTCATGGTATGGCCACCAGGGGTCTGAGCATATCTGCTCGATATCTTGACCTGAATGTCAAGACCCACTTTTAGGTCCTTAGTCTGGCTCCTGACTGGGCAGAATAAGGTTTGAAAAAACATAGCCATCTGTACCCAAGAATTCTCAGACCACTCAGTTGAGTGACACTGTGGTCACAATGTCTGGGAAAGGAATATTGAAAAAGAGCCTACCAGGGCATCCATCTACCATGTTTCCATAAAGAGGCCCAATGTTACCCTTGCTTTCCAGGTAAGGATCCTTAACAGTTCAGAGAAGCTTGCAACTGCAAGTACTCACATATGTCCATGTTAACACAGAAAGATGGGGCCACATTTGCCAGCTTCCAAATCTCACAGGAGTGTATTCAGTTGGGAGAATTTCTTGGGAGAAACCTGGTCACGAAGACATTTGAACAGGCAGTGTTTAGCATTCCAGCCTCCCAGATTGAAAGGGCATAAATATAGGTAAAGGCAATCCTAGGAGGTAGCACTATAGGAAATGCCTTGTACTGAGTGGTTTGGGCCTCTTTTCCATGAACTAGTAACTATAGTGCAAGGAATGGGCGTGGTCTGATGAGCTTAATCAATCGGATTTATTTATTGAGCTGAGGGTTCGGTCATCTCCTGAAGTATATGGGCTGGGTGTAGGGAGAGATAGGAAGAATCACCTAACAAAATCTGAGCGTTATTAGGACAGGAAGGGGAAATGGTGCTTCAGTAATCAGCCAACGTATACCTAGTACGGTAGCCCGCATTTGGATGTACCGTTTTTTTTAACCATAATTTTCAATAGATTCACTTCAATTATACACTTTTGTTCTTTTTGATTTTTCACTCATACAGGTTATCCCTGAAATATACATCTCTGTAGTTCTCTTTGCACACATCTTTGATTGATTTCCTAGGACAAATTCCCAAAGTTGAATTGCTAGATCAAAGTATATGAATGTTCAACGGGTCTTGATAAATTTTCTTCCTGAAAGTTTGCTTTCCGCCAGTCAATAACCCTCATAACCCTGGGAGTTGTGTGCATGCATGTGTGTTTAATTTTTGCTAATTTGATTGATAGATAAAATCTGTGTTTCTCTGACAACGTTCCATGGTGGTGTGGAGGGCTATGTGAGGCCACAGAAAAATACATCATGTGGAACTTCATGGAACTTCAATTCTTTCAGATTTACAGAAAGTATTGTTTTTACATTTAATGATATCAAGATAGTGAAAAATCCATACAAATTTTATCCATAAAACATGACTCTTCAAAGGGATTTTCTGTTTACAATGGGATGCATCCAACTTCTCTCTCTTCCCAAACTTCCCCCTCATCCTAGAAATGCAGACTCACTTTCCTTTGCATGAGGAGAGTTTGGTAGAAATTTTGAAAAATAATTGCTCTTTGCCAGAATTCTTCCTTATAATCACTCATCTAACAAGTCTGTGAAGATGGGAGGAGAGAATGATAGCCCTGAATATAAGCATCTTATTCAGAGGCATGAAGTAGGAGAAAGATCGAATGGACAGAAGATGCTAAAACCTGACATAGGGGGACAGTAATCAAGTAGTTTCATCAAGGACAAAGAGATTAATCCAGAGCTTTAATGGTGGAGCAGTGGCCTGTCATTTCCAATGACAGAATCCAAGGCTCCCACCTCCTGCCGTGGGAAATCCCAGCCTGCTATCGACAGTAGATGGGCATGGAGATGAGGCCTGACTGTTGCAGGTCTCATGGTCATAGGGAAACCCTTGTTCATTCTCAGCACAATCCAGTCCACAGACCTTTTGTGGTTATTGAATGTCATTTATCTGATGAAAATGGCTTGAATTGTTTCGTTCATTAGAATCACTTGGTATTTGGAATGCAGTAAGTTATTTCAATGAAAATAAGAAGGAATAAGGAAAAGGCAATATCCATTTAAGTTCTTTTACAAATACCAAAGGTTCTATGAATCCATCATGGGTAGGTTTTGTGCTTGACTAATTTTCCTAATAATAATAAAATTACTATATTTTCTTCTGGGCCATCCCAAATGTAGGAGTCCCAAAACAGGCCAGTAAATTTTGATGCATGGCAGCTAAATTAAAAATGTATGCCCTCATGGCTCTTCAAAAAGACAAAATACAAAAGAGACTTCAAAACAAAACCACCAAGTACTTTTTACTCAAATGAATACTTACTGTCTTGCTAACCTTTATGTGCAACGACTAAGGAGGTTGACTGCATCCTACCAAATGAAGAGTAGTCTTTCAGGCATGTCCACGGCAGGACAAGAACATGTAAGGGCAGGGTGGTTACGTCTGGAATAATAGGATTAATTTTCTCCCATATAAAGATTAATGGATGCAATAGTCTGTGTGGACATTTTCTGTTTGTCCCTAGATCCACTCCTCACCCCACATACACCATACAGGGCTGATCTGTATGGTCTGTGCCAACCAGAGTCCCCGACCCCCAGCTTATGATTGAGTTTGGAGAGTGGGAGGCCCTGGCAAGGGTGGATGGGAGACATTGAAGCAAAGATATTTATTCCCTAGGAAGGGTTGGGCTGAGGGTTGGCAGTGACCATCTCAGGCTGTCTCTCTCAGCTTCCTCCAGTTCTCCAGGTTCCCAAAGCCACTCATTCCTCTTTCTCCCTTGGGTCAGGGCCTTTGTTATCCACTCTTGCTAGGCCAATGTTGCTTCATCAATCCTCACTGGTTTTCTTTAACCCTATCCCAAGTGTTGCAAACAGTCTCTCCATTAAAGTCTCCATGGTTCATGTGACATGTGTTTCTTGCTGGGACCATGGCTAATGCAGCTCTTGTAGATTCTATCAAACAACATGAGATGTAATTCCATAAATTACACAGGGAAAGCACTCAATTCTCCATAACCCACACTCCAAATGAAAATGAGTACTTGACCAGCCAGTAATTTATCTGAGTTTTTGGAAATGTTTTAATTATCTTTCAGAGATGCCTCTCTTTTATAAAAGGTCATTCTGTTTATGATTTGGTGTCCTTTCCAGTTCTACCTCAAAGGAACAGATAAGTAACACTTGATACCTAAGTTTACTCTCCTCTGAGGCCAAGGGTAGTGGTGTTTTGGAGAGAAGTACCTAATATTCAGGAAAAAATAACATGGCATCCAAGAATAAATAAGTCACTTTAACAATACACATCAGCATTTCATAGAATACGGTTAGTGCCATTAGAAAAGATATTTGCTTTATTTTTTTATTTTTCATAATAACGATATTAGGTGGATTAAGGGAGGTCTCTGGCATTTCTAACTCTAGTATCCAATGAAACATCAGATGTCTTCTCTGTCCTCTCAATGCCTAGCAACTTAACATGAAAAATCCAAAATTACAGAGTTTTTAAACAGAGAAGATATGAATTCTTTACTCTTCTCCTTATAACCAGTCTCAAGAAAGAAAGCAAAATGTTTTCAGATCCTTCCCATATGAGAACACATAGGGCTACTATGAGAACAGGGATATTGAGGGCATTAGGTGTTGGACATAGTCCAAGTTATGCATGGTGAATTTTAAATAATGAGTCTGTCAGCCACAGAAGTAGAGTCACTATGAGTGCTATTAGCTATTAGATTTGTTGTAAGAATTAGATCTCATACAATAGCAGAAGTAAAGGTATGGGAAGGTAAACTGAAGGATAAGAAATAAGTTACCTATTAGCCCTCTTGAAACACTGGTGTGAGTGGACAGGTCAGAGTTTATTCTCAGGAATATCTGAGAAGACAAGCACATCTAGCCACTGGCCCCCAAAGGAAGCTTATGGAGATGTCTAGGAATCTATTATCTCTATGTTACTGTCACCTGTGTGGATCCACAGTTAGGCATGTGGTAATAGGTCTGGCACTGCTGTTGGTCAACAGGGCCAGCCAACAGAAAGAAAAACTAGAAGCTGAATGGAGTCAGGAAAAGCTGGAATCCGGCAGGCTCCCTATGCTTGTCTATGACCATTTATCTGACCTTGAAACTTTTGTGAGTAATGGCCACTACTTCCTTTCCATCTTCCAGACCTCAGCTAAGTTCCTTGGTTGCCTCTCATTTGGAGCCATTGAGGAGAGGATTCTGGGAAATGTATTTTCCAGATCAACCAAATCAATACACCATAATCCGACACAACTCATTCCTTGTCGACCTGGCATTTATGCACTCTTTTTTAAACAGGCTTAATTTCTAAATAAAGACAAAAACAAAATCATGCTTCTGCCAAGCATGGTACAATTATTTAAAAATATGCAACTTCTCCCACTGAAAGAAGATACACAAAATCTCCTATGTCCCTTTATTTACCTCTTGGTAACATTAATTCCTCTTGCTGAAGAACTCCTATTTTGATAGAATGCAACTCAAATATTGATATGTAAGATTAATCATTATGAACAAATCTTAGCTGGAGAATAGAAGAAATTTGCTAAATATCTTCTTTCTTCTTTTTTCTTTCTGGCTGTCTTCCTTCTTTCCTTCCTCTATCATCTATCTATCTATCATCTATCTATCTATTTATCTATGTATCCTCTATCATCTACCTACCCACCTGTCCATCTATCCATCCATCCATCCATCCAAATACATTTATATTAAAGCAAGGAGGAAGATTTATCCTACCACATTTCTTCTTTATGCAACTGGTCATGTAGTATAACTGTTATTTCTAACTTCCTTCTTCCACTATTTCATATTCCTTTCTGCCTCAGCTGGTCATAAGTTCTTGATGGGTGGGGTTCCCCAAACTTTATGCATGACCATTAATGGAGTCTACTGGTTTGATTTGTTATAGCTTTCCATTAATTTTTATCACAGGTTATAAGAATACTAATAGGCACTCCCAGCTCTGATCTAGATATGCTCTTTCCTGACCCAGTGTAAGAGTGACTTAATTTCCCCTTGATAGGATCAATTACCCCACAGGAGTAACTTCCTTTTTGCCTGTTTGGTTCAGTGTCTTGAAGAGCCCAAAGTGGCCAGGCAGCAGTCTTAACTTCAAACTTAATGGATTTGTTGAATCGCTTGGTGGAAGCATTACTACCTTGGAAACTAAAGACTCCAAACCAGCATGCCCTAAAACTATAGGGATGAAAAGCAAAATTTTACTAAGGAGCACTAAGGGGGTAACTGTGAAAGGACTCATTCTCATATCCATCATTTAACTCTTAGACCTGAAAATCTTGGCTATGCATAAAACATCAACCTACATTGGTCCCTGATTCAGAGTATATACTGCATCCTGGAGTACTATATACATATATCATCCCAGTGTTGCCAGCCAGCTGGAACCATAACTGAATCTTAAGTCTTGCCAGGTCAGCTGCTTCAGCATTATCAAGAATATGATAATACTGCTAATTTCTGTGAACACAAGACCATTGTTGCACTTAATTTGCTACAAAATAAATACCTTGGTCAGAAGCAATGGACTATAGAATAATGAACAACCCATAGATGTAAATCCATAGATGATGATTTTGGCAGAAGCACTCTGGGCAAAGAAGGTTAATCCATATCCAGAGTTAAGTGTTTATTCCAGGGAGAACAAAGCACTGCCCTTCTGTGATGGAAGTAGTCCAAAATAATCAGATGGCTGTCTGGTTCCCCTTGGGAATGGGGCCATATTAGCACCGAGGCTGGTTCCTGATGCTGGTAGGTGGAACACTCAGCACCGGCTATGATCAGATCAGCCTTAAAGAGTAGAATTCCATGTGGCTGAGCCCATGAATAAATAATAGCAATAACCAATAAAAAAAATTAAACACAGAAATTTAATCAGAAAGCTAGACCTACTATGACTGTTATTGGATAAGAGATTTATTACAGAGTAAGATCTTTTTTCCCCCAAATGTTTATTTTTGAGGGAGGGGGGAGAGAGAGAGCAAGAGCAAGAATGAGAGAGAGAGAGAGAGAGAGAGAGAACACGAGTGGAGGAACGGCAGAGAGGAGGACAGAGGATCTGAAGCAGGCTCTGTGCTGACAGCAAGGGGTCATGTGGGGTGGAACTCACAAACCGTGAGATCATGACCTGAGCTGAAGTCGGATGCTTAACTGACTGAGCCACCCAGGCGCCCCCAGAATAAGATCTTATACAATTGTGACAAATAATAGGGAAGTTACATCTGGAAAGGAAAGTTGGGGGAACCAAGATGGAGTCACTAACTAGTCTTCCTGAGGCACTGGTGCAAGGTAGACAAGTCCAGGCTTGCAGAGAATCTAAGAGACCTTACTGGGACTATAAAGGGGAAGGTTTTTGATAGGCCTATAGGAAGCTGTGGCCTCTGTGTGGTTCCACGTCTATGGATCAGCAGCCAGACATTGGTTTTGAACCTAGGAGTCAGGTCTAGTAGTCAGAAAGAAGAGCTCGATAGAGAATGGAGAAAAGAAATCATAAGCAGAAGACTTTGGGCACTTCTGAAACTGTTCTCTACATATTTGGCTACAAGACCTTCTGAGAGTAATAACTATTGCTTTACTTCTGCCTTTTTCTTTTTTTTAACTTTATTTATTTATTTTGAGAGAGAGAGAAAAAGAACACATGCGGAAGGGACAGAGAGAGAGAGCGTGCACGAGAGAATCCCAAGCGGGCTCTGCATTGACAGCATGGAGCCCAATGTGGGGCTCAAACTCAAAAACAAGGAGATCATGACCTGAGCCAAACTCAAGAGTAGGGCGCTTAACCAACTGAGCCACCCAGGTGCCCCTAATTCTGCTTTTCAAATTTTGTACAACTTCTTGTTTTGTCAACACTACTCTGGAGTCATAAGAGAAATGGGATTCTGGGAAATGCAGTTCCATACTAAGTTGACGTGGCACAATCCTGCACAGCCCCAGAGAAAGAAGGGTGGTTAACCCTTCATTCATTCATTCATTCACTCATTCAAACAATAAATACATTGTGCCAGTGATACTCCAGGCACTCATTTTGCAGCGCTTAAAACAGTTTTAATGGAACTTAAAGAATAGTGGGACAGATATAAGTAGATTTCAAACACTCAAATCTATAATTACAAACATGATAGTGTAGTGATGGAAAATAAGATGGGCCTGTGAGAGAAAATAACAGGAAGAACAATTTAGATTAGGTGTTCAGAGAGTACGTTCCTGAGAAATGATATGTAAGCTGAACCCTGAAAGATGAAATCTGCAAGGAAATGTTTTCGAGAAAAGGAAAACTAAGACATCTCAAAATGTCTTGAAAAAAGCAGAGTATACTTTCTACCACTTCTTAGCCTACCCTTTGATCAGGAATCTGCTCCAAACAATTTTATTTTAGTCCTTCACTAAAACTCATATCAGGAGTACCATCACCTCCCACCCCCCCACACACACTTACTGTCAAATCCATTGGTGAATTCCCAGCCCTCATCTCACTCATCTCTATCGTTTGTGCAGCTGATCCCCCTTCCTCCTTGAAACACTGTCTTCACTGGGCTTCCAGAATATCAATTTCCATCTCTACCTACTAGAATGTGCTGTGCTCCAAGACATAAAGGGCTTTGGAAGGGCTGTGCTCCAAGACATAAAGGGCATCATGTTCATTGCCATATCTCCAGTGTTAAGAACAATGGAGGCACATAGTAGGCAGTAAATACTTGAATGGATTAGAGTTTGGGAAGAAACAGCTAGTGAGGTAGGAAAGGAAAGAAGAAAGAATGTATTGTAGAAGCCATGTGAAACAATTATTTCAAGAAAGTTGTGGTCAGCAGTTTAAATGTTGCTAAGAGTTGACTTTTGGATTTGGCAATGTGGAGGTTCTTAGAGGAGGTTTTGGTGGAGTCTTGAGGTCAAAGATCAGACTGAGGTAGGTTCAAGAAAGAATAGGATAAGAATTAATGTAAGTAACTTTAGCCAGCTGTTTTGAAGGGTGTTGCTCTAGAGGAGACCATAAAATGGACAGTAGCTGGAGGAGAATATGGGAAAGGAGCTTTTCTTATTGATTGATTGATTGATTTAAAAAAGGATATTTGTATCTTGATGAGAAGGGTCTGGGAAAGAAATAGTCTGAATTTGTAGCCTGGAAAGGGGATAATTACTGGAATGACGTTCTTGAGGACAAAGAATGGGATTCCACGTGTCAGTGAATTAGTGGTTTCGGACAGGAGCATGGGCAGTTAATGTAACAGCAAGAAGAAAGGATGTTGATGCAGATGCATCTAGGTTGGTAGGTGTGGTGGGGAAAGTTGGTGAATGGTCTGTGATCTATCTCCGTTGCTGGAGTCTCCTTCTCCACCCAAACTGTAAACAATGGAGTGCCCCAGGGCTCAGTCATTGGCTTGTTTCTCCTACACTCATTTGCTAAAATGATCTCATTTAGTCCCATGACTTCAAATATGCTGCTCATTTCCAAATCTTGCCCCAGCCTCTAACTACAGACTCATACCCAACTGCCTACATAACATTTGTATTTAGATGGCTGCCGGCAGCTTAAGCTTACTGTATCCAGAACTGAATAGTTGATTTATCACCTCTCTTCCCAACTCAGCTGCTCATCCTTCACCATGTATATATAACACTAGGCACATGCCTAAACACTAAGCCAAAAATGTTGAAATCAGCCTTAATGATTCTTTTTCTCATCATTTCACATGCAAGTCATAGACAAGGCTAGCAGTGGCTTCAAAATATATCTGAAATCCCAATACTTTTCACACATCCTGTGATATCATCCCAGTATGAGCCAACATTGTTTCTCACCTGGGTTACACAATAGTGCTTTTATGGTCTCTGCTTCTGCTCTTGTCTCCCTTTAGTAAAACTTCTACCAACAAGACAGAATGATCCTTTGAAAAAAATATCTGATCATGTCACTTCCCTGCTCAAAACTTTCCACTGGTTTTTCCAAAAATAAAATCTAAAGCCCTTTCCATTATAAGGCCCTAGATTATTTGGTCTAAGATTAGCTAACTTATCATCTTCCAAACTTTCCTTTGTTCACTCTGTTCTAGAAATGCAAACCCACATGCTGTTTTTTGGAAGCACTGTGCCAAGCCCACCCCACTCCAGGATTCTGCACTGGCTCTTCCCTCTGCCTACAGTGCCTTACCCTGATATTCACATAGTTTCTTGGTTGGTTTCTTCAGGTATCTGTTCAAATAGTCCCCAGAGACACCTTCTATGGCTACCATGGCTAGAGTAGCAGTCCTTCAACTGTTTTGATTTTTTTCATCATATTTACTTCCTGATATTATGTCATATGTATTTGTTTATTGTCTGCCTGCCTGTTCTTGCCAATGTAAAGCAGGCTCTTTCAGAGCAGAGAGTTGTCTGTTCTCTCCACCACATATCTCCAGCACTCATGCACATAGATCTGTATTCAATACATGCATTGAATAAAAGGGAGTGGTTGAAGAATTTTGAAAAAGGAAATGAAATGATATGGTCAACAGATTGAATGGGGGCAAGAATGGGAGAGGGATGACAAATGGGGGCTCTTGAAATTATGAAATTAACTTGCAATGAGGTAGAGGGAGTTGAAATAAGAAGAAACTGACTCAAGTCTGCCATTCAAATTTGTCCATCCCGATTTTGTTTGAGCCTCAGTTCCCTTTCCCATTTACAAATCTGAATCCCTGGCCAAATACTCACTGAATGTCTTGATGCAGAACGACAGAATGCTAAAACCGGAGGTAAACACAGCAATGATCAAATTTGATGCTTTCATCATACGTATGAAGAAAGTGAGCCTCAGAAAGATCAGAGGTTCCCCTCAGAGTTTCTTGGCTTGTTAGTGGAAGGAGGCAAGACAAGAACCTGCTTCAGCACATTCTCATTCCTGGGCTCTTTCTACCACTCCCACCCCACTAGCTGTATTACAGGATTGTCTTGGGAAAAAACAAAGGTAATTTTAACATCTTGAGAACTTTGAAAGTGCTAACTGTTTTAAAAATAACTTATGAGATTACAAGTTCAAGTTGGACTTTTTGCACAATTTTAATTGTATTTTCGGCTGTGCTGAGAAGTCCCAAGAGAGCACACCCAGTTGTTTGAGTCTTTCTGCTCAGCGCCTTTGAACTGATGATGCGGCTGAGGCATCATTCCAGGGTGGTTAATTTAGGGTTTTTCACTCCCCTCTTTCCTTCATGCCCCTCTTGGATATCTACACAAAGTCATCTTTGAGGCAGGACCTTAAAAAATGGGATTGTGTCAGATATTTTAAGGAAAATGAAAAATAAATCAAGTAATACAAGTAGACCAGACAGACTGGATTAAGGTAAAGAAAACAATTTCTTTTACACTAGTGTAGATTCATTTCATCACATAACATTAATGTAAATTTTCTCCTTCAAACCACCCAGGCAACAATATCTCATCATTAAGTGTAACAAACACTGAGGGCATTTCCCACCTTTCTACAAAACCACAGCAGACTTTTCCTCCCTTCTTCATATGATGCAGGTTTAATTTGCACAGAATTCAGGGAGTGTTTCATTAATTCATTTAAATAGGTTGCTTGTTCCTAATGAGCTCATCACACAAAAGTGCTTAGGAGTCTTCCTCTCCTGGTGAGAAGATGTGTGATCTTGACACGGAAGGTGAGGGGAAAAAAAAGGGGTGGGGGGATAACTCACTTAGGGCTGAAGGCTGATAAGCAGGAAAATACATGGGTAAAAGTGGTATTGTTTCCATTGGCAACTACTTCAATTTCTGCCAAAGTCTATCCTTCCTGAGCAGGAAAGGAACATTCTATCAAGTGGTGTGGCATCTGCCTCTCTTTGGTACACTTTCTTCCTCCCGTGCTACACCCTCTTCTACTAACCTCTGCTGAAGCTTTGATATTTTCTAGAAAGTTCTCCAATAATCTGAGTATATAAAAAAATTATAACCATTATGGATTGAGTCCCCCTCCCCATTCATATATTGTAGTCCTAACCCTCAGCACCTCAAAATGTGACCCTGCTTGGAAATGGGACCATTGCAGATGTAATTAGTTAAGATGAAGTCATATTAGAGAAGGGTAGGACCCTAACCCAATATGACTGGTATCTTTATAAAAAAGGGGAGTTCAGACACACACACATGTGAATATTAGAGTTATCTGCCACAAAACTACCAGAAGCTCAGATTCTTCCCCAATGCCTTCTGAGGGAGTCTGGCCTGCTGGTACCTTGATCTCTGACTTCTGGCCTCCAGAACTAGAAAAGAATGAATTTCTGTTGTTTGAGCCCAGTAGTCTGTGGTATTTGTTGCGACAGCCCTAGCAAGCTAATATAGGAGTTACTTGGAGAAAAATGGCAAACAGCGTTGATGTCACAGGCTCAGCTCTACCTCGGTCCATAGCATTGAGTGTAAGCTTTCTGAGATGGAAATAGGATCACGTCATTCCCCTACTTAAAACCTTCCTCTTTACTGCACCTACAAGACTGGCCTGATCTCCCTCTCTGACATCATCTCCTGTCACTCTCTGCCTTGTAACTCTCTCCAACCACTCTTGCACCTTGCTGATGTTCTCCCACCACTAAGCACTCATATATTCACATATTTCTTCCTCTCACTTAAATTTGGTTTTTGCTCAAAAATCATTTCCTTGACCACCCTACTAGATAAAATAATGCTCTCTTCACTTATTTTGTTTTGTTCCCCCCTTGGTAACACCCATCAGTACCTATTTTTACATCTCTATTGCTTTGTCACCATCTGCAAGGATGTCGGCTCTTCAAGTGTAGGAATTGTGTCAGGTTCATTGTTGTATCCTCAAAGCCTAGAGTGGTGAAGTACGTGAAGGAGCTCAATACATACTTGTTGAATGAATGAATGAATGACTTCCAGATACCTGGGGATTTTATAATTTTAAATTTTCAACAGCTTTTTCCAAGGAATATCTAGTTACTGCTTCCATTTTTCTGTTTCTGTGAGATTGAGCCCACTTCTTATGCATCTGAAAACTCTCCTTCCCCCCCACCCACCGCAACCCCTGCCTCCTCTCTCTTTCCCTCTCTCGACACTCTGAGCCTTGGAAGGGCATTCCCTAAATAAGAAAAGATAAAGAAAATGACCTCCCCAAGGAGACTCCCCTCTCTTATGTGCTCCTGTATTCTCTGCAGAGCCTGGAATGCAGTAAATGTTGGTTTAAGGAATCATTAGGACATTGTTTTTCTTCAAAGAACTAAATTTTAGTCAACTAATTTTCTCCAAACTAACCCAGGCACTTTAGACAGACCACATACTTGGCTTAAATAATCTTCCAATTTACCCATCTGTGGTAAGCAGCCACTAGGATAGCCCCCAGTGATCCCTTCATCCTGGTATTTGTGCCTTTACAATCTCCTCCCCTTGAGTGTGAGCTGGATTTAGTAATTTACTTCTGAAGAGCAGAATGGAACATAAGTGATGGGCTGTCACTTCTGAGATTAAGTTATAAAGAGGCTAGTTTTCACCTTGAGTGCTCCCAGTCTCTCATCTTGGCTGGCTCATTCTGTGAGCAGCCAGCTGCTATGTTGTGAAGCAGCCACGTGGAGAGGCCCCCATAAGTGAGCTTGGAAGCAGACTCTCCCCCAGTGGAAACTGAGATGACTGTAGCTGACCCCTAGATCAAAGCCTCATGGGAGATCCTGAGCCAGAATAACCAATGAGCTACTCCAATTTTTGACCCACAGAAAACATGGGAAAATAAAGGTTTGTTGTCCTTGGCTGCTAAGTGTTGGAGTAATTGGTTACATAGCAGTAGATAACTAATATACCATGTACCATGTTCGATTTGTGCTCCTAAAACATCATTCTTAAAGCATTACTAATGTGAGAAATTAACTCAAGATGCTTCTTCCAAAGGCCAATATACATACAAAAGAGGTTTTGTTTTTCATGTCTGAGTTAACTTTTAACATCTGTAACATTTATTTTTGTATTTATTACCTTAAAATTGTAATTAAAAATGGTGGCCAAGATGCAAATTTAAAACTCTCTTGTTTATACATATTATTTCATTTACCCTCATAAAAACCCTTTGAAATAAGGTTCTATCATCACCTCATTCTTAACTATAGAGAAACAAGCAGTGTAAGCAACTTGCCCAACCTCATCCAGCTAGTAAGTGGTAGAGCCAGACAGTCTGGTTTCTAAGTCCTCATGGGGCCTTAACCATTAGTCCATGTTGCTTCTTAGACAAAAGGTCAAATACAACAATAAAGTAGGCCAAATAGTCTTAACATCTAGCCTACTGTAGAAGATTCACTCATCCAGGACTAGAGTTTTCGTGATCAGTCTTTGATGAATTCTTAAAAGGATTAAATTAGATAAATTAGATCATATATACCAAACATCTGGTATTCTACCTGTGCCTAAAAGTACAAAAAAGAGAATATCCAAATGAGAAGACAGATCTTAAATTATCATTGAAAACAAAGCAAAAAACCCTTTCCTGAGAGACTGTTCAAATCACTAGAAAATTCAAAAGTATTCTCTGATCAGACAGACTGACACATTTCAATTGCATCAGTACACACTGATAGCAGAAGATGCAAGGGCTATGATCCAGCCATGTTTCCACCTAACCTTGGATCTCAGCAGCTACCTGAATGATTCTCAGAGGAAAGGCCCTAGGAATTGTGGAAATAATTTTGAAAAATCAGCTCTCATGCATTGCTGTATCATATTTGAATAAAGAGTGTTTATTTGACTTGGAGCCAGGACACTTGGGGTTGAGTCTTAACTTGGCCAAGAGTTTCATTCTGTGGGTTTCCATCAGTCTGGCCTTGGGAGGGCCAGATCATCCTACCAAGCCTCAGTTTCTTCATCTCTAAAATGGAAAGAGAATAAGGCGGGCCTACCTGCCTTTCAGGTGCTACTCTAAATTTGATGAGCTGAAGTCTGTGAAATGACTTCATGAGCCATAGACTGTAAATGTAGGGATGTTTATGTTTACTTTTTGTTATTGGCAGGAGGATAATCCATACTAAATGTAGACCATCTGCATGCCCACCACCTGTGGGCACAGAGCAGTCATAACTCAAATGTACTGCTGCTATGGCGGAGGTGCTGGGGTGAGTCCAGAAGCACGCATGCCCAAGCAATTAATTCTGAGAGAGGTTGTGTCATGTCACCAGCCAAGAACTGGCCAATCTCCAGTGTTAGCGCAAGCGGCTGCAGTTTCTGAAGTTCGGTTGTAACCATCCACAGAGAACTCAACTGTTAGAGTCAAAGTTCAAAGCATACTTAGTGGTTCAGCCACAGAAGCTAAAGTTGGTGCCCACAAGTCCCCACAGAAGAATCCACTCCACAGTATTCCCTGTCACCAGTGTGACTAAGGCAGACCCGCCAAGCTGCCTTCGTGCCACTTACAGCCAGGAAATGATTATGCAATTACTTGTTACTGCCACCAGACAGACATTTGACTTTCAAGGTTAAGGCTGGTATATTATAAAACCTCCACATTTTGATGAAGCCTTTTAATTTCTTTATTCTGAACCATGAAGAAAAACAGAACTTCACAAAACTGGAAGCTAAAATGGAAGTAAGAGAACTCAACCAGTTAACCTCCTCCCTATCAGAGATGAAGACCTTGCGTGCTTTCAGCTGGGAAAAGGGGATAAGGCTCTACCAGCAGATGATAGGTTGGACACATCAGCCATTCTGGAGTTCACCCTCCCCCAGCTTAGGATTCAACACGGACCCTGGTGTCTAGTAAAGCACAGGGCATCGGGGTGCCTCAGTTGGTTAAACATCTGACTCACAGCTCGTGAGTTTTGAGCCTTGTGTCGGGGCTCTGTGCTGACAGGTCAGAGCCTGGAGCCTGCTTCGGATTCTGTGTCTCCTTCTCTCTGCCTCTCTCCCCACTCATGCTTGGTCTGTCAAAAATAAACATTAAAAAATTAAAAATAAAGCACAGGATGAGACTTTTGTGTACATTCTCTTTCTTCACTGAGGCCTCTCAACATCTCAGTTACTATATTTGTGCAGGATTCTCACACAGAGTCGTGACACGGAGGCTTTTCTTTCCAGGAAGCAACTTTATTCATGCAGTCACTGCTCAGTTGGGATTTGTACCCAAAGAACTGAGCCCCGAATGCCACGTGGTGTAGTTTTTTTGTATTGCTTTCTTTGTCTCCCATATATGGTAATATACAAACATGCAGTCTGATTAAGTGGTCTCATGTTACAAGGTCTTGAGGGATGTCATGTATGCACATAACCAGGTTGCCTTAAAGCATTTTTTTTTTCATTCCTTAGGGAGGGGACCCTACCACAGTTGCATTGTGCCTAGAAACTCTGGAACTCTCTGACAGAGCCAGAGTCTAGAATGCTTTAAATTTTGTGTAGGTCTTGTGTCGCTGTTTCCCCAATCCTGATTGATGGCATCTAACTAGAGACAGGATTCCTTTTTGATCTTCTTTCTAGGATTTGTCCATTAGTTACAATAAGGTACCTTCCAAAGTCTGCCAGAGGTGAGTACATAACATTTCTCATCAGAGTCCACCCAATCCCAGAAAACTAGTTTCAGTGAGAAATGAAGTGACTAATGGACTGACTCTAAATGATTATGAGCTGGGTGAAAATTCCATTTTCCTAGTGAAAATAATGTGGATCTATTAAACTCAACTTCTGAGATTGTTTGTGGGTTTGCATATTAATCTTCCTGAACACACACCTTTTATTCCATCTATAATTTGAATAAGCTCAAAATTAAACCATGCCTATGAAACAAAGCATTAGCTCCAATATTCAAAAATAAAAGCTGAGTACTTTACAGTTCATAAAGGGAAGGAGACTTCTTGAGTACTCACCATGTGCCAGGCTCTTTGCTGGCATCCTTTTCACATGTTATGGTTTATTCTTCATATTTATTCCTTTATTATAGACAATTGATTTCAGAAGAGTCAATGGCAGAGCTGGGGTTTGAACCCAGATCTGATGGATGCTAAAACTCCTACTCTTCCTAGGATATCTAATGGCCGAATTTCCTTCCTGGAGAGAATAATTTAGAATCTGCAGAGTTACGCTCCCTAATCCAATAAATGAGCCTGAATTATGTGAAAGGAATTCAAAGATTAGTATGGCAACTACCCAAATCTGCCAGCAAATCCACCTGATGACAACAGTGATGATAATGATGACAAAAATGGTCCAGGACAGGTCAGGCATTCTTTCACTTTATAGATATAACCTCAGTTGAGTCTCACAACCATCCTGTGAAACAGGTGCCTTCGTTATACTGATTGGCTGAGGCCCTGTGTGGCCGGGATGGGATGTGCACCCATATGCAGTCTGATGTGTGGGGCCAAGCTCCTACTGCTCTTCTATACTGCTGTCAAATAGAGCAAGCACCAAGAGACTAATTCTAATTATCCACATATTTAACTCAACTACTTGATGGAAGACAAAATACAGGAATGTTATAAAGCATATGTTCCCATGTCAACGAATAAACAATGGGGGAATGAATTCTCAATGGTGGTGAGGATGGTGACAATTTGATGGAAGGTCTAAGAGACACGAAATGTTAATATGGCGAAGAGAAAAACCAGACACCAAAGACTCTGAGTAAAGAGCATGAGAGCTGGATAATGCACTGTACTACAAGGAAAGCGGGGGATTTTGTATTTCTGAGCACAGTTGTGTTGGTGATTTCAGGCACATACTACTACAGTGTACTCCTGGAACAAGCCTTTCCTGGCCCTTAGAACAGGCTCCCACCCTCTCCTGAGCCAGCCTGCCCCCACCACTGAGGACAATCCTCAGGCCTGCTCTGCCAAAGGAAACTTGCCTCCGTGCCTTTCTGGTTTAGCAGTTTGCGATTTTCTGTGCAAAATTTGAATCAAGACAGAAAAAAAACAAAAGTCAATCTCTGACATAGTCTCTCTAGGGAATATGTGTTGGAGGTTTTCTTTTACAAGGCAAAAACAGGCAAATGTTTTTAAGAGTAGTAGTGGCTATTCAGGCTCTGAGGCCATACTGCCTGTGTTGGAACCTCAGTCCTGACACTTACCAGCTGTATGATCTGGGTCAAGTTGCCACCTCTCATGATGCCTCAGTTTCTTCATATGAAAAATGGAGATAATATGGGGTTCCACCTTCTGGAGTTGTTGTTAGTCCACACAAAGCATTTAGAAGTGTGGCACATAGTGAACACAGCAGTAGATATTATTTGCCACTACTTGAGTATATCTTGTAGGTTCATAACTTTCAGGTTTCATAAATCTGATCAAAATTAGGGCTTACATTCCCTTGTTGATTATGAGGTAGATGTTGAATTATGGAATTGTTCAATAGACTCTTCAACTCTCAAGAAATCAATGTAATGCAAGTAGTAACTATTTTATTGACATATTTACAAAATATTACAAACTGAAATACCATTCTAATTCACCATATTACACAATGGCTGCATACAGGCAAGACAAAGCATATGGAAGAAACGTTTACTTCTGTCTTTGGTATTAGAAATCTACACAAATCCGCAGCATTTAAAATTTCCAATACAAAGTATTAAACACAGACAAAGATGTAATTGGCAATGTCATGAAAAGGGGCTCTAATGTCATCTGCTAGGAAACCCCCATGTCTATGAAATGCAACAGGAAAACCAAACACCATTTGTAAGGGAGGGAGTCTCTTGGCTAAAATAACAATAAAAGAAACAATATAGGCTACAGTACTATACATAGGAGTATTTCAATTTGTGTGAAGTGACTTTCTCCGTAACAACATTTGGCTGACAGTAACAGACAAAACATTCCCAAGACACAGGATCGCAGGTAAGACTTCATAGGAAAGAATCCATTCTGAGAGTACACCTTGAGGGTATAACTTTACTGTACAGAACATTTTATAAAATTCATTTTTGTGATCATTTACACATATACAAAAACTTAACTGGTTTTAGCAAATAATTTTTCTAAAACACAATCACAGTTTACATAATTCTGAGGTAAAGGTCCTGAATCTATCTTGAGAAGTCCTAGCTCACGAGGGTCTCTGAAGGGGGATATGTCCTACTGAACATTAAGTTATGACATTAAAGTGGGTTGGGGAGAGGGCAGGTCACACCTACCTACCTCATTTCAGAGATGATCCAGAATTTCAGAACTGAATGTCCCTAGTTTGGCTCTATTAAATTAATGCTTCTCATGTTTTGTTTGGTTGTCTTCAAACATGAAACACTCTGAATCTTGTCAGAACAAGACTTCTGCTACGGAGAAAATATTTCATCAGCAAAGGGCCAAGTTAGTGTCTTAACCTGACTGTCTTGACTAAGGACTCTGTATGTCCCAGGAAGAACATATTTAACCTCCTCACATAAAAAGTAAAGGCTTGGTCAAATGCACTGCAAAACAGATCTTCCCACCAGTTAACGGACACCCCCAAGGGGCCTGCAGGTGGGAAGATCCTAGTAAAAGGCTGGGAGCCCACAGTGAATAAGACTAGAAAAGTCTTAGTGACCCTCCTGTCCCAGAAATGCATATAGGACCCAGCTGGGCTTCCCTTTCAAAATCCTCACCAAAGTTGTCTGTGCTACTGTAAATACTCCAGGAAAATGTGAGATTCAACAAATATGTCCTTTTTTATGGGGGGGGGGAGCTTATGTTAATAGATGTTGCTTCCATAAAATGACTTGCAATCAGTTATAGCCCTTGATCTGTTTCTGTAAACAATGCCACCTTTCCCAGGTTACTTGAAATTACCCAGAACATACCCAGCCAAGATTATTTCATAGAGTGAATTACACATTTCCAAAATAACTCTATGAAATCATGAAGGCTGTGAAAATTTAATATGAAGACACTCTTTTATGTACTTTTTTTTATATGAAGAAGTTTGCAAATATAATCAGAACATCAAATGAATAATTAAAACCCCTCTGGGATATATCACTTATGAAGCAAACCTGAGCATTTGCCTCCTCTGTTTTATCATGAGTAACATCTGGGGGTAAAAGTGTCTGCCAGGTGATGAGTCACCTTGTGAGGCAATTTAAGACAAGGAGTGCTGGACCTTTCCCGGAAGCTGCCCAAAAAGCAAGACTCTGATTTTTCCTCATGCTGGGAAAAGCAAAATTAAACTTCTGCTTCTTTGTACCATCAAAGATTCTGGTGAATGGCACGTGAGAAGAAAGTAAATGTGTGTCCACCATTTACTGATAGCTGGCGTTCATGGTGCCTGACCACACATGGTAAAAAGAAATACAAACCAATGTGTTTGCAGGGCTCTTTTGGGGGGGGGGGAAAAAGCTTTTGGCTGTGCCCTAGTCCCCGACAATGACAGACTGGCAGGCTGTTTCTTGCACAGCTCTAGGCAAGCCATTAATCTGTCAGTACCAGCATCTTTAGAAATCCCAGCATTAAGACTTAGGAGGGGAAAAGGAGGGAGGATGTTGAATAGCCAGAAATGTGGCTTTTTAAACACTTCAGTTAATTCACAATGCTGTGCGGGCTTCTGTTTATCCCTTCTCTGAAAGTTCTGGTGCAGGGTGTAACACTGGAGTGGAATTTATTCATCCTCTTCCACATACGTGGATGGAAACCAGCCCACCTAAAAAAGAAAAGCAACCAACATAGCAACATGACTTCACATCTGGCATTTCAAAGGGCTCTACAAATAGAGCATTTAGTTTTTATAACACCCCGATTAAACTGGGTTTTATGGCCACTGTAGGTAAAGGAGATTGATTTAACTGCCCTAGAAGCCCGACAGAATGAGTGATGGAGACAGAGGAATAAAAGAAGCCTAAAGAGTGTTCTAATGTGCTAGCACACAGACAAATATGTAAATTAAGTGTACTAAGGGGCTCTACTATTTAACGCTTCCTATTTCTGCTATAGAACAGGATACAAAGGGTACTATGTCCCCATTCTTTCCAATTTAGATCAGCAGCTCTTATAAATATTCTATGTTCCACATAAAATTTATGCTCTGAGGCTTATGGACTAAAAAGAACGGAAATGTTCCTCAATCCTTTTCCAAATAGGAAGCCATCAAACCTGCCTAGGTGAACTTTATTTATGCCACAATCATATTCATTCAACATCTTTTTCTTGAGTGTCTATTTTCAGTGAGGAACACCACCACTCTCCAGAGTCTTGGCTCTGTGGGGTGAAGGCTTCTCCCCAGCCCCACGGTGGGTGCCCATGACAGCCCGGTCCCCTTCCTTCACCCGCACAAGCACATCGAGAGGGACAGCTCACCCTGCCATTTACTTCTCCTCTCCACCAGCCATTTGCACTCATCTTCGTGTAAATCTTCACCACGTCTCCTTTCAGCAAGGACAATTCTCGCATGTCTCTGGCACAGAAGTCATACCG
Source organism: Herpailurus yagouaroundi (assembly GCF_014898765.1). Lineage (NCBI taxonomy): Eukaryota > Metazoa > Chordata > Mammalia > Carnivora > Felidae > Herpailurus > Herpailurus yagouaroundi. Next base: position 92,497,816 of record NW_024412388.1, read on the forward strand.
AGCAACGGCGATGCCCAGCACTTTCGGACTTAGCACTGGAAAGAAATGATGGTGAGTCAGCAGTGATCTGTGGTCCCACGACCACCAGAACCTAATCAGATGAATGTTATAGATGCAATCCAAATGCACAGCCATGATTTCACTACAGACTAGTGATAATGATGGAGGACCTTGAAAGCAGCAGAGTTGCTGTTTCAATTCAGTCTGGTGTGGTCAAGTTCATTTCAGGCAGTTTAAAGAACCGCTGTTCTGTTTCATTCTTCATCAGAACCCCAAAACAGGGACTAGCTTTTGTTAAAAAAAAGAAAAGAACCTAAAATTACCAGCATGCATTCCCTACGGATGGCACAATGATCTATTTCTAACTAGAACCTCTAAGGTCAAAGGTTTACATTTTTATCTCATAATCTCTCCAACTAAGACTTAAAACAACCAAATGCTTTGCTTTGAAATTCTCCTATTGAATCCATGTCATTGTCATTACTTCCAGTTAAAAGGCTCTTCCTTCCCCAACCAGCCCTTTTTGGTTAAAACTTCTTGGGGACAAACTCAATTGTTGCTTCATATAGAGTTTCACTATGTGAAGAAGCTTCAGTCAAGTTTCACAGAAAGAATGCATAAACACCATCAATTTATCCTCTTTCTTTCAAACAAATACTGTAGGTACAGAAAACCTTTACTGAAGGAATGAAGTGCTAACTTACTCCTTGTCCTAACCCACCCTGCCCCGAAAGAAAAACTCTATTCAAGCTGTACATTTTTTCTTCTCTAGTGTTTTATAACACATTTCATATTAACTTCTCTACCTGTTGCTCCTTGGGGTTATAAAGTGTTTTCAATTATATGTGCAGTGATTCTGAGAATCACTCACCTGGGAACGGTAGGACTTTATAAACCTTAAATGGGAGAGGAACACAAGTGTAAGAAAAACAAATGGGAAATGCCATCCATCTGTATTTTTAACAGTTCCTGGTGCCCAGGCAGCTGCAGTTATGACCTGCATTACCCTGGAAGAGCTTGCCCACATGGAGATAGGGATCTCTAGCCTATTATTCAGGGCTCTGCAATGACAGGGTTTTTTTTTAGTCTCCAGGTGTCCATCATAAGATAAACGAATAGCAATGCTGTAAATTTCAGAACTGTAAAGGGAGTAAAAATGGGTCATTTTATTTTACTGTTCGGACACAAACCACTTTAATAGTTTTCTTACTGAAAACCGTCCCATTACCGGGGCGCTACTCTTAGAGTTGGCGCACATAAAGACACCCCTGTGACGGAAAAACCAATTGTCACCTTAACTGTGTGACCTTGCACAGGTCTTTTAACCCTTGAGGCCACACTTTTCTCACCTATAAAATGAAAACTCTATGCTAGATGACATCCAAGGTCTTTCTAGTACTAAATGTTATGATTCCATTGGGACTTACAGGTTAATTTTTAAAAATCTGTAAGAAAACATACTTGACCTAGCCATAATGTACTCCCCTACATGTCACATCAACAGCCATTAAATTCTCAGACTAATGACTGAAATCAAGACCAGAATGCCCACACACAAACTGATGGGCACAGTCATCCTTCCAAGCAACATGAAATATGTTTTACTTTTATATTTGGAGACAAAGTTGGGATTGGGTTCTATTTATTTTCTTAATGGGAATAAGTAAGCATTGGCTTTTCTCAGCTAAAATTTCTTCTGATCCTCAAGAAAACTAATGATTTTATAGAGTGCTTCATCTCCCGCTTTATACTTTCAGCCCTCAACCCTTTCCAACCTCTCCCCAAAAGACAAAACAAAAAATGTCTAACAGAAATACATAACACGAGCACACACACAAAACCAGGAGAGTGAAATGTCATGACAGACGGTGACTGACAGAGAAGAGGAAACTGCATGGTGGGAATGGGACTCTAGGGACTATTTGTGAGAAGATGCATCTACATGAGAAGCTACACATAGAAGTCAAAGTATTTTATTTGCAAACAGAAGCAAGTTGAAAAGACATATAAAAGCAGTAAAGCAGTACCTGACCAGAAAGGAGTAGAAGAAGGGGGAACAAAGCTGTAGTCTGGAGGAGTTACAAAAGAAAACCCACAGAACAAAGAAGGGGCTTAGAGAAAGAAAGAAAAAGAGAGAAGCAAAAGAGCATTTAGGTAATGGCAAAAAATCTCAACACGGCTATTTCGTTGTCTATAATCCTAAGAAAATGGTCACATCAAATTTGGAGTATTAAGCTTCACTTTCACCCACTTCTCTCCTATCACCATTTCTAAATGAAGGACAAGCCAGATTTTTACATTTTGATTGACACTAGTTCTGAAATTTAGAGCTATCCCTTTAGCGGTGAACACAGCATACCCACTCTACCATGGTGCCATCTTTGAACCCCTCCCATCCGAGGATGGCCTTCTTTTGATGTGATACACAATTCCCACTTTGCTACACCAGTGGAAAAGAGGAGACTGTAAATTCTTAATGTAAAATATGCTTCACATCAAAACTGATATAAGCAAGTAAGAGCCTATAGAGTAGGGTCAAGGAAACATGCAGAGCCCATAGGAAAGTCAAGCAAACACTCATACAATTTGTTAGAAACCATCCCCAACCCCTAACCAAGCATGCACATGCTAATTTATTACCACAAATAAAATGTAAATCGCTTCAAATCTTACCATACCTGGACAAGTAAATACATCCGGAAATTTTGGGAATGTATGGAAAAGTTCTATGCAAAAACTCTACCCTCAGAAGCTTTTTAGTTTACTTTTAATAATAAAAGCTAATAATCATCAAATGGTTCTGAAGTGTTAAATGTCCTGCTCAATGTTTTATATTCACTATTTAATTTAGCCATCACAACAGTTCAAAGAGGAAGGTACTAATACCACTTTCCTTTGATATTTTTAGAACAACCTAGATTCAAACCTAGGCAATATGACTTTGGGGTCCAGGCTCATAACTGCTGCATTGCTCTGCATCTAGCACTCTGCTTTAGGTACCTCCATAAGCAGTTATAAAACTCTACCTGTCAATATCATGGTGCCATTGCAAAGGAAAAGAAAGGCATGGTTATAAATTTTCTTCCAATATTTATTCTCCCCCTTCATCCCTGCAATAGGTTATCTGGCCAGGCCAAGTTTGCCCAAAAGGAAGACTTCATTTCTCTGTCTTTATGCAGGTCTATGCAACTATATGACTAAGTTCTTGCCACTACGATATAATAAGCAAGGGTGTCGGAAGGTGGCCTGTGGTACCTTCCCTGGCAGGGCAGCTGGCACATGCATTCACCTTTCTTTTTGGTTGTTCATTCTACCCTGCTGTATGGAATTTACAAGCTACCATCTGGGTCCGTGAGAAGAAAGGCCTCGCTTTAAGGACAGTAGCTCATGAGCTTCAGGGAAGCTGGAGTTCTGAAGATTTTATGGAAGAGGTGACCTGCCCTTTCCCCCAGCCTTGGTCTGGCCACTTCCAGGTTTTTATGAGAATGAGAAATAAATGTCTATCCTGTTTAAGCCAATGTTTTCTCGGATTTCTGTTACTTGTACCTGGACCTAATCTAAACTGTAACAAAAGTTTCTATAACCGAGGAGGAGGTGAAAGTGGGCTAAACAAACTGCAATGCGTCCATATGAGCTTGTAATACAGATTGTCTCTTTCAGACCATTGACTGATTTGATAGCCACAGAATTCTCCCAAAGTTAATACTCTTGTCAGGAAGGGCTTCTTTGATACCTGGGAACAGTTGTAACTCATTAAGGGGATCCTCAGATCCTATTTAAGTAGACTGGCCGTGGGAATTGGAGGAGATTCAGTTGCTCTTGCAACCATGGACTATGGATCCCTCATATAAGACACTTTCCTCATGAATGTCCTTACATATTTACTTTTAACCTACCCTGAAGTATATCCTTGTTGATAATCAAGGCTCTCTTCTAATCCATTACATCTCCCACATTACATTATTTTTGTTTTAAAACTCAGTGATACATGCCATTACAACTAATTTTACAATATGCTCAATTCATTTATTGCCATGCAACATAACTGGTTTAATTTCCTTGAGATGTTATACACACTATTAGAGACAAGAGGGGATGCCATCTCTAATGAGAAAAATGGCTCACATGTAACTTTATCTTGACAATCTGCAAGATTCCTATCCCATGTTTGTGAGAACTTAAATTAGAACCCCCATTCTACACATTCCTTCTGGCAGGTACTAGAATTTTCTCCTTGGACTGCTTTCTAAGTGTCCATCCTTCACTATCTCTCTGGGACTATTTATCCATAAAGTAATAAAAGAAGACTGCATTTCTCCAAAATTTCTAATGAAGATAATTTAAGTCAGCAGTCTGAACTATAACAAGAGATAAGTTAGCTCTAGAAGGAAGATATAAGAAATCAATGAAAACACAATTAAATGAAATTTAAATCATCTCAATAGGTAGATACATTAGATCAGATAACCTGTCTCTAATTTAAAAATATCTAACATTCCTGAAGTGATATGGATAATGCCTCACTATGCAGAGTGAACTTGAATCTGTTTCAGATACACAGTATCAGTGTGCTACCTTCTCTCTTATCTAACCCTCAAAGCCTTATAAGCACTGGCACTCATGTCAAATAGCTACAGTTGGAATCTTCCTCAATCTTATCTAAAATATTATAATCTTAGCTGAATGGTAGCTATTCCCCCAGGGTTAGGCCTTGGTTCCTCTACTGGCTTCAATGGGAACTAATTTTTTTCCCCAGTGAAGGGAACAAACAGATTTTAAGATATGCCTTGGCTCCTCATCTGAATTCCAGTCTGTGATTTCAGATATTTTCATGACACTGCCATGAAGGACAACCACTATCTCCGATGCAACCTGCCTGAAACCAAAGTCATGATCCTCCTCCCCATAACCTAGCTCAACCCTCCACATTTTTTTTTCAATGACTCTTGTGTTCTTTGCAAACTACCCTTGCAAAGTCAGTATGCTTTTTGCCTCTTCCTGTTCACTCTCTTCTTCCTCCAAAATATGAGGTTATTCCTTCACCAAATTCTCAGCTCCATCATTCCAACCCAGGTACTTATGCCATTTCTAAACTAAGACAACTGCCTCCCAGTTGGTCTTTTTGCTTTCAACATTTTTTCCATTCTATATGAAATACTGCCTCTCAGCTACTCACAATAGACAAAGATTCATCATTCCTTTTCCCAGATTAGGAAATCCAAACTCTTGCCCTGAATTCCATGGCTACTTATAGTCTGGCTGTTTCCTGTCTTTCTAACCAAATATTCCATCATTTTCTCATATAAATTCTTTACCCCTAGACCAGTGGTGGGCATGCACACCAAGGCCCTCAGTATTGGTTTCGTTCTCAAATGTTTCTCCTCCATCTTGCCTCTGCTAACCTTAACCTCCTTGTCTCCAAGGCTCTGCTCAGGCCCTTTCCAGGAGTCTTCCATGACCAATCCCAACACCTGTCCTCTTCCCTATTCTTTCTAGTCATCTCTAGGCACTTACATCGTGGCACTCCCTGGCTCTACCGTTTAATTATTGCATGTGCTCCTGTGTTCTATCTCCAAAAAGTTGTTGATTCTGGAGAGCAGAGGCTAACTCTTACACTGCTTCTGCTTCTCCACAGGATCGGGCCCAGTGCTAAGCACTGAAGCTGCTGAATGGACAAGTGTCTCAGCAGGATATTTAATTTTGCAAGCTCCTTATGTCTCCTCCTCCTATTCATTTAGCTCATCTTCTGCACACTTAACTGCTCAAAAAGACCTCCAACAAAAGCCAGCACAACACAAAGAAAAGAATGTGAAATATTTTCAGGTTTTATTCCCCAGGATCTCTGAGAACCATAATCTATTGATGATATTCTTACAATAACTAATTTTTTCTGAGATGCTGAACAGCTATTAAATACTGTACATCTCTTGGCATTAAGCATACTGTATGCCTGAGGAATCCTCTTAGGGGTAAAAGGTTAATAAGTTTCTCCTACCACCCAGTGTATAGCTTTCAGCCAAATATTTTAAAAATTGGTAGGGATGCTTTCTAGTTTTCTATACATCGTAGCATGACTTACTGTTGCCATTCTTCCTATACATTAATTTTCACTGCCTTTGGGTCCTTAATTCTCAAAAGCTGCCAAAATAGTATCTGAATGTCTTGCATCTACAGAGACAAGAGTATAAAACAAAATGTTTCCCTTGGAAAGTATGGGTTTAAATATAGATGTAAATGATGTCAGAATAAAGTATCTGATATAAATTTTTTTTTGCACAATGGCTTAACCTGCAAAACATATTTACATCCTTACCGAGAACATATCCACCTATTTCAAAACACATATAGATATACATGTTTTCTTCATCAAACTCCTTCTCTCATACCAAGATGCCGCTAATTGAAGAATTATTGGCAGGTGCATATCCTGGAATGGAACTAGAAAGAGCCGAGTAACAGTGTATTCAAATGACGATGTTGGGGGAATGATTATCTCCCATTCCTTTCACTTCCTGGGCTCATACTCACTTCACCACCTAGTATTATAGATAGCCTATCTGCTAGTACATCACATCATTTTGGGAAGCTTCTTGAGAGAAACAACTCTTTTTATTCATATCTGTATCCTCTGAGACAATGTTAAGTCTATGTTGAGACCATTATCATTGAGTAGTCATTCGCAAACTGCAAGCTTTAATTAAGGACCTAACTTCCCTCCTTTCTCAAACACTTTGAGCTCCTTATTAGCACAAACAAAGGAGAAGTTTACTCAGAGAGACCAACACATTCAGGCTGGTCTCTCTGGCTATTTTTCACACGATACCTGGTGCTCAGTTGGGCTAACATTGATGGGGCATTATGAAGTGAATGGCTCATACTTTAGTGACTTAATATTCCTCATTAGGAACTACTGAGGATGCCGTCAAATATTATTTATCAACTTTTCCAAGTTAAACAAAACCTAAAGTACAACCATTCTCTAACTGAAACAGAAGTTACCTGTTAATAAACTGGGAATAGAAGCTATAAACCATGAGTGAATATTATTCAGTTCTGAGACTTGACTGACAAGACAGAACCACCGAACACAGAAGTGTATCAGTTAAGAAAAGAAGAACAGGGAGTTTAGTGTAGAATAAAAAGTGCTAGAGAATTGATATTTGATGCCTATACTTTTGTGGCAAGGCTAGTGAAACATTGCTTTGAAGTTTTAGCTCTTCTTGATGAGGCCATTCATGTTCATGAGCAAATGAAAATCTACTCAACTTTCAATAATATTTGAAATGTATACCCTGTGGAGGCCAAGCTCAGTCAACACTCTTTCTTAAGATACTGGTTATCAAATCACAAAGTATTTTTGAACTACCACTTAATCATGTATTACATGTATAACTGAATATGAGCCTAAGCATTTGCTAATTATTTTCTGAGACAGACATTGCCTAACACTCAGCTTTAAGTTGTAACAACCACAAGTGTTCACATTCACTTATGTAAAAAGAAGCTGTCAGTAAAGAGATCAGCAATGGTGCTACCATCAATAGAGTGATCTCTGGGAGTTTGCTGCGCAGCAGTGGCCTGGAGGAGAACCATGTTCCTATGTGGGACACTGTGATGAGCGATCCAGTAGATTCTTTTTACCAAGGCTGTCTACAGATGGCCTAGCAGCAGAGAACATGCTGAGAATTTAATGAATGTTTAATTTAAATTTGTGGTTCTTAACCTGGTTTTATTTTAGAACTTAGCCATGCCTTAGACATAGTGTCAAAGACTTGCTCCCCTGCCAATGTTTATAATGTTTACTGTACATCTTATATATTGTCACTGAAAAAAAACCAAATAATTTAGATTGGTTTCATTTCATTGAATGCTGACATCTGGCAAATAGACCAATCTCCCTTAACCTGAAATCCAAAATTATAACAAGGAAAACTTAGGTCTAGAAATCCTGGGAAAAAAAAAAAAATAAGAAGTCTGTACTCAACACTGCACAGTGTAAGCATAGAAAGCCAGTATCAAGAAAAAGATGAGTATAAGGCCTTTCCTGTTGTTACAGAAAATTAGACCATTTGACATTTCTAGGAATTTCAGATTATTTATAGACATCTAGTTTATCAAAACATGAACTTAACTCTAACTCCTTACTCTTTAAAAATAATTGGTAGAGGGGCACATGGGTGGCTCAGTTGGTTAAGTGTCTGACTTCGGCTCAGGTCATGATCTCGTGGTTCATGAGTTCGAGCCCTGCACTGGGCTCTGTGCTGGCAGCTCAGAGCCTGGAGCCTGCTTCAGATTGCGTGTCTCCCTCTCTCTCTCTGCCCTTCCCCAACTCGTGCTCTGTCTCTCTCTCTCTTAAAAATAATCATTAAAAAATTAAAAAAAAATTGGTAGACGTTTATTAAGCAACTACTGATGAGTATTGTGCTAAGGTGCTATTGGAGATACAACAATAAGAACATCTGACTTCAAAAGAGCTTACAGATTGGTGAAAAGACAGACACATACAGAAATGATACAGAGATAGGGAAACCATTCATTTTGGATTAAGAATGCTAGGACTACACTTTAGGCTTCATCTGAGCCTCTCCTTAAAAACAAAAACAAAAACAAAAACAAAAAAAACCTCCAGTCTTCCACTTGCTCAGGTCAAAAGCTTAGTTATCCTTGTGTCTTCTCTTGCTATTCAATTTCACATCCAGTGCAAATATCCTGTTGGATCACCTTCAAAATGTATCACCTATGTGGCTACACGTTGGTTCAAGTTGCTACCATCTCTTAGCTGAGGAGCCGCATGAGCCTCCTCACTGGTCTAGGGAGGCTTCTACCTTGTCCCGCACGTCTCCATGGTCTTTTGTCAACACAGAAGCCAAAATAATCCTATTAATACTCAAGGTTCAAATCATGTCTCTCCTTTGCTTAGATCCACCAGCAGCCTCTCATTTCCTCCAGGCTAAAAGCTAAAGTCCTAAAAAGCAGCACGTGGTCTGGCTTCCCTTACCTGTCCTTCTACTCTGGCCACATTGCACATGTCCTGTCATATATGCTTTCTTTGCATTGGCTATTCCCTCTCACTTTTGTCTTTACTCAAGTGTTACCTTCACAATGAGGATTACTTTGATGCCCCATAAAAGAGTCATGGACATACATCACTAGTGCTTTGTGGCACAGAGAGAAAACAGGCTTTATTGGCCAGGGGGGATGACATGTAGGCAGAGAAGTAGGTAGAGTGCACCTCAAATTCCCGTTGTCCTATTGCTTAGGTTGGGCACGGATAGTCTGCACACACCATGGTCAAAGCTTCCAGCAGCCTGCTCTACAGACTGATAGGGTATTTATGCAACCTTATAATAACAGAAATTCCCTGTTATGGACTGAATGTTTGTGCTCCCCCTTTCTCCAAACTCATATGCTGGTATTAGGAAGTGGGGCTTTTGGGAGGTGCTTAGGTCATGAGGATAGAACCCTAATGAATGAGATTAATGCTCTTATTAAAGAGATCCCACAGAGTTCCCTCGCCCCCTTCCACCATGTGAAGATATGTGGTGTCTTCTATGAACCAGGAAACAGGGTCTCAGCAGATACCGAATCTGCTGGCACCTTGATCTTGGACTTCCCAGATTCCAGAGCTGTGAGCAATACATTTCTGTTGCTCATCAGCTATTCGGTCTATGTTATTTTGTTATAGCAGACTGAACAGACTAAGACACTGGTCATGTGAATGGCCTCGTTAGGGGAGCTTCTGGAGCAAGTGGCTGGTGTCAACCTCTTCTAATGTTGAGAAAACTCAGAACTGTTGAGCCAGCTTTCTGCTAAGCTACCAAAAGGAGGAAAAATGAGCCCCTTCTTATCTTCCTCATCTTCCTCCCATTCCCCTGTTAAAATAGTAAACCATCTCTAGCACTCCTGAGTACCATCGCCCTGTATATTATTTTTCCAGGGCACTGACCAACTTCTAATGTACTATATAATTTATTTTTACCTATTATCTGCCTTCCCCACTAGTGTGTAAGTTCCACAAAGGCAGAGACGTTTGTTTTTTTCACTCCTGTGTATCCCCAGCAATTTGAACAAGGCCCTCCCTGCAGTAAGCTCCCAATAAAGATCTGTTGAATGAATGAATGTGGGGATCTATGGCGGGGGTTACTGGTGAGAAGAGATGAGGAAAGTTCTTGGATTCATCCAAAGAGAAGTGTATCCTACGAGAAGGAAGGAGAAAGGGAAGAGGGAAATTAACAGAGAAGACTGAACTTTAAATAGAAAGGCAGCCTTGAATAGAGAAAAATCTGAACCAGCAAGTCAGTTAATATAGGAGGTTTTATGCTCAATTTTGACAAATTTGAGTGAATCCATAGCAGGCTGGCCAGGATGGTAACAGATTTGGCCACCAACAACTGAGAGTTCAAGCAAAGCCTGAGGATGATCTCTCAGGAATGTCATAAAAGGTACTTGTTTGGAGGTGCCTGGGAGCTCAGTCAGTTGAGCATCTGAGTTCGGCTCAGGTCATGATCCTGCGGTTCTGTGAGTTTGAGCCCCGCATCAGGCTCTGTGCTGACAGCTCAGAGCCTGGAACCTGCTTTGGATTCCGTGTCTCTCTCTCTCTCTCTCTCTCTCTGACCCTCCCCAGCTTGCTCTCTCTCGCTCTCTCTCAAAAGTAAATAAACATTAAAAATTTTTTTTTTTAAAAAGTACTTGTTTGAAAAAACCTTGACCAGGGCCAATATGGCTGTTAAGTCTAAGGAGCCTAGATACCAAGTACCCCTCTGCACCCCCATCTATCGTTCAGACATTAGGCTAAATTTTATGTCACACTTAAGGGGTATGTGTGATACAGTACGTGGTACAAATAGATGCTCATACATATTGAACGCAGAAAGGAACGAATGAAAGGAAAACCTCGTCACTTCCGTACTTAATTTCTCACGCTATTGGGAAAGAAGAGAGTTACAGAATTAAGACCTGCTACCTTATGCAGATTTGGAATGGGATCGGTGGGGTATCAAGAAAAGAGAGCTCTCAGCATTGTACCTCAAAGCTGGGAGCCTCATCCAAATTTTAGGAAGGAAAAGAAAGAATTCTTCTCAATTTAGATAAGCTTATGCTTGTTTTTCAGGAAAAAGAGATGAGAAAGACTACAGCCTTTGATCAGAGCTGCCATGGGAGGGTACTCTAGTCAGGGGACAGCACGTACATTGAGACTAGTTTTTAATTTAGAATATAAGGTCTATGGGGAGGGACAGTATAAAAGATGAAAAATATTAAAACATAAGGACTACTTTTTGAGCTTTTAAACATTAAACAAGATGGCTTTCAATGAGGTTATCTGAATCTGTAGAATTTCTATCTGCAAGCTATATTTCTGGAGGGACCCTGGGTCCTGGCTACTCATTTTTAAAGCTATCAGGTTTGGGATAAAAATGCCTTATAGTAGCTAGTAAAGCTCTCAAAGTAAGTAAATAAAAAAGAGAAGTCCAGCATGACCTGATAACGAAGATGTGCAACTATAGTTGATCAGTTTCCCAAGAACAGTAAATTCTGTGGACATCATAGACACGCTGAGGAAAAATAATTTTAGAATGTCCGCCATTTGTTGTAGCTCCTTTAGCCCATAGAAGGGAGTGGATACTGGGAGAATGTAGCTGAAGCCCAGGGAATGGCAGTAAGAAATCCAAGTCCCAAGGAGAAGGGCTTTATAAATGCATTAAAACATGTCAAATGAGGCTAAGGTAGCATTTCACACTGGACAGCAGTATTGGAAGTGGTGGCAGGAGTAGCGGGCACAGGAAGAGCTAAAGCATACAGCACTACCCACGTGCCAGACATTGTTCTAGATACTTGACATATACCAACTCTTTTAAGGCTCATCAAATGGGCTTTAAACACTATGAGCCAGTATTGCATGATGAAGTAAATTAGGGAAACTGTCCCTTTCCTGTGTCATACAAGCAGCACTTGTGGGGTATCTGTTTGACAAAGGAAGCCTCTCATGACACTTCTTTTGGAGCTATTGCTTCACAGAATCACTGGAGACATTAATCTAATGTATGTAATAGGTGTTTGAAAAACACCATATTCTATTAATCACAAAATTATTAAATATCAGAATTATTAGGTTCTCATTGTGTATCAAATATTTTATATGAAGGAAGTTTCAGACATAAGTCTTGGAAACTCTCATTGGCTAGACGCGCGTTCTCTTAGGAAGACAGTGCATTTTACTGCAGGAATGTTACGATCCATTTAAAACACTTGATTGTATTAAGGTAATGGTTCCCTTCTAACCCCCATCTACTGACTGCCTGTCTACCCTAATAATATAAGTCCTCTTACCATGCTAACTTATAGACAACTGATAAATAATAAGCTATAAACAAACAAAATAAGGATGGAAAATTTTAAAATTTTAAATTTTAAAAAATTTAAAATTTTAAATTGATTAAATTTTAAAATGGAAATTTTAAATTGATACTATGCGATTGTAATGGGTTTGAGTGGTTCCAAAAGACACGTCTACCTAGAACCTCTGAATATGATCTTATTTGTAAAATGGGTCTTTGTAGATATAAGCTAAGGATCTCCAGATGAGATCATCTCACATTCAAGTGGCCTCTAAATGCATTAGGGTGGGCTGTGAATGCAATGACAAGTATCTTTATAAGATACAAGAAAAGGGCAGGACACACAGAGGAGAAGGTAATGTGAAGACAAGGCAGAGATTGGAATCACGTCTCTATAAGCCACGGGATGCCAGAGATTCCCAGTGGTCACCTGGAAACTATAAAAAAAAAAAAAAATACATAGAATGGATTCTACTTCAGAGCGTTTAGTAGAAACCAATCCTGCCAACACTTTGGTTTAAAATTTCTGGTCTCCAGGACTGTGACAGAGTAAATTTCTGTTTTTCTAAGCCACCCAGTTTATAGTAATTTTTATGGCAGCCCAAGGAAACTATTATAATAGGATTAAAACAAACATTTACATTATCAGAATAAAATTGAATCAAACCCAAATGCCAAGTGACCAGGGAAAGGGAGGACAAAAGACGGAGCATAAGATAAGGAGATCAGAAAATAAGGGTAGGTGAAAATGGGTATGTTGAATTACAAGCACAAGAAGGTAAAAACTAAATTAAGTGGATGTTTGAGGAGTTTGTATGTAAGAGGTAATAAATATTGTCCACTGTTATACTGTGATTAAACTAATAAATGGTAACTAAGGCATTGTCAGGATGTTTCAGGAATTATCAGAAATACAAAAGCTATATTATGCATACTGAGTTAAATATGAGTGATGCAAATTGTTTAAGTTTCTAACACAGTGTCTAAAATGAAGCTCATGCGCCTTGTCAGATGGTTAGTTGAATAATGGGGACACATGTGTGGAAGGAAAGAGACCACACCAGGGCAAAGCCACGCAGGCTCTGGCTCTGACTTTGTCCTGCAAGGTCATTTGTATGGTCCCAGTGACCAAAGATTTTGTTGACTTCTGAAGGACTGCTATAGTATTTGTCCCCAAAAGGAACATACTGATGTATATTTTATTTTCAAACTGACCTATTTACCCATGATTTTTCAAATATCAACTACACATAGTGCTTTAATACTTGCTATTGTCTCCCATGGACCTTATTTTCTGACTTCATTTATTTAGTCCTCTCCGAACACGTTTCATGAAAGGCACTGTGCAAAGTGCAATTTGAGAATGAGGAGCAAAGAAGTCTGGTTCCTAAGGCTTGAGGGAACATAACACCAGAAGAAATCATTTAACCTATATAAAAATAATACTATATTCTATGTAAACTATGAAATGAAGGTGTTAATGATTCATAAAGCTCTATCTTCAACCCAGACCACTCCTTCTGGTGCCAACTCCCTACTGAACCATCGAGTATGTACAGGTAACTAAAACTTCATGCAAAACTGAATGTTTTACCTTTTTCTCTATTCCTCTTATGTCTCTTCTGTTTCCTGGTCAGTCAGTGGCTTCACCATTTGCCAGTCGTCCAAGGCAAGTACTTGTGTTTCATGCTTGTACTACTGCTACCTCAATTCTCTTATCCAATCAATTCAACCTCCAGAAGATACCCAAATCTGCCATAGTTCTGTTCCACTTTGAACTCTGTCCGAACGAGCTTCATTCCTCTCTTAGGTATCTGTAATAACTTCCTAACTCACCTCTGTTCTGTCCATGTTCCCTTCCAAGCCACTCTCATGGAGTAGATAGTGGTCTTTTAAAACAATGTAAACCAGTTCATATCATTTTTTGTTTATAAAGCTCAATACATTCCCATTGTAGATATCAGAATGCACCTGCTATGCTCCAAACATGTTGGCCTTCCAATTCCTTAAACATACTACATTATTTCCTGATTAAGGGCCTTCACACAAGCTACCTCTCTACTGTGGAGTTTTCCTACTCTCTGCTACCTCACACCCTTTACACAGATCCTTTACATTTCACCTAGATGTCACTTTTTCTAAATGTCCTTCCCGGACACTGCAGGTTAAGTAGGCCCTCTTATCATACACTTTCAACTGTGTTTCTGCCTCACAAGACTTGTCAACATTTCTGATGATTTTGTGAAGTTGTTTTCTGCTTGTCCCTGTCCACCAAACTGTCCATCTTATTTACTATTGTAACTCCAGCATGTGGCACAGGGCCTGGCACATGGTAAGTGCTATGTAAATATTTATTCAATAAAAGAATAAACGAATAAGCAAATACAGTAAGGTCATATGTAAGGAATAGATGGTTTCAAATATGACCTACTTAGTATTCTACATACCCCCAAATCCGTGTCCCAAGCTCCCCTTGCCCCTAGAGTGGGGGGGGAAAGCAGGATGCTGCTGCCATTTTCTCTCAATCTTGTTACAGCTAATGGGACGATCTCTCCATTTAAAAGTTTTAATGCTGAAATTATTCATCCTTACAGTAGCAAGAATAACATGAAGAATTCCCATATACTTTTCATTCAAACTCCTCAAATGCTAACATTTTACCATGATTGCTTTATCAATCTCTATTATTCTTCCTGAACCATTTTAGAACACACTGAAGACATAATGCCCTTTACCTCTAAATACTTCAGTGTGTATTTTCTAAAGCCAAAGACATTTGCTTCTCATATATAATCCCGGTACAATTATCAGCAAAAACCTAACACTATTACTTAATCTAGAAACTTGAAAATTTGTTAACTGTCCTATGCATGTCCTTACAGCAAAAATAAATAAGTAAATAAAAATTATTTTTCAGGCACAGGATTTAATCCAATACATGCTGTGTGTACTCGTCTCCTCAGTCTCCTTACTTAAACTGAAACAACCCCTCATTCTTTGTCTTTTAGGACGTTAACAGTTTTGAAGCATACAGGGCAATTATTTTGTAGACTGTCCTTCAAACTGGGTTTGTCTGATGGTTCCTCACAGTTAGCTTCAACATATGCCTTGTGAGGGCAGGAATACTACCAAAGTGATACTGTATATTTCTTAGAACATCACATTATGAGGTACAAGTGATCTACTTCTTCTAGATCAAGTAGATGTTAACAATGATCACTTGATTAAGGTGCCTCTATTTTTCCCTTTGTTACTAACAAGTTCTTGTGAGAAGATACTTTGAGATTATGTGAATATAGGAATAACCAATTTTTTTTTTTTTAAATTAGCTAGCTCTTCTCTACGGTCCAACTAATTCTCCCTAAATAAGAACTTGGGGAAATGTTTAACATTTCCTTATGGGTCATGAAATAGCTAATCATGCAACTTCTCCTAGTGTAATGGTCTATCAACATTCTACCTTGCCTCCTTCCCTCATGCATACAAAGAAAGAAACCTAGGATGCTATTTCTTAAAGCACATAATAAAATATCTAATCTCATTCATCATTCATCAGATGAGAAAGCTGAGTTCCAGACAGGCTAAGTGACTTGCCTAAGGTCAGACAGCTACTCAGTAGCAGACCTGAAAATAATTAAGTGCTCATTGTAGAGCATGAAAGGCCAAAGTCAGTTCAGTGCCCTTCAAATACATAAGCCTTACAGATATACTGGATGTGTTCTAAGCCAGATTTTCTGTGCCAGTTTTTGGCAAGTAAGATCCACAGGACAGAGCAGAACATGTTCCATGGAGTCACTGTAATTTCTAGGGAAGCACAACAGCTCACTGCTATGCCCGAGTTCTCTGTGTTTTCTTTCTTTGTCACTTTCTTTTCTCTTGGCCACATTCATAAGTCATTTCAAAGGCAAAAATAAAGTCTCAGAGCCCTGGGAGAGAGCATTGCCTACAGTGGGATCCTCACCTAGAAATGTTATATGCTTCTTGCCCAATCTGGACTCCTGTTTAATTCTGACCAGTATCTTTTTGTATGTTATTCTGCATTTGCGTGAGATAGTTCTGCTGTCATCTTATCATGTTTTACAAACTTGAAAAATAGTTGGTAATTTACCCAAGAATATTCTAACCTGGACTTGTATGGAAGCAAGCAGCCTCTTCTACAATGCCCTGGAACTTTCTTTTCCAAGGTGACTGTACTATTTCAGGAAAAAAAAAAAAAAAAAAAAGCAGGTTGCAGGAGTTGGAACTCTAATCTCAACCTCTACCCAGAACATAGGGTGGACCTAGGCATTAGCTTGCCTGCTCTGCTTCCTCCAAAATCTTTTAGAGGTAATGAAGAGGTTAGGGCACTGTCCAATCCAGTATCCCAAGGCAATACTTCCTGGTAAAAATTATTTCTAGATAATATGTAGCAGCATAGCCAAAGCTATGAACAGAGGTGAGGACTATAAAGACAACGTGCAAAATATTTAGGTGGTGTTCTTCCTTCCCCCTTCTGAGAAGTAGGGTATGCAGAAAAATAGAAGCAGTGTTTTAATGAAGGGTTAACTCTCAACCAGGATCTGGTATGTAATAGGCAAGGTATATTTGAATATCATAAAAGCAAAGATGTGAATTTCTATGAATTATAATTAGTAACTCAACTCAGAAATGTAGGAAAATGTTTGCTGTGTGAGGAGTTACTAGTAGTGATGGTGGTGTTAGTAGTCGTAGAATCAGTTGTAGTGGATATTTATTGAGTTTTTACCATGTACCAGCACTATGCTAAATGCTTTACAACTCCTCATTTAACTCTGAGAACCATCTTAGTATTCTTCCTGTTTTATACAAAAGTGAGCATAAAGTAAATAAAACACAGGGAGAGTATCATAAATTTGATCTAAGATTATAACCATGCTGCACGGTAATGACCGAATAATCTTGGAGTCCAGACCACTGTACCCTTATTTCTGACTGACATACTAACTTACTCCCTCCTTTCTTTCTGGTAAGTTTGTAAATGAGATATTCCCTGACCACCCTATATAAAAACAGCAAAATCCCATATTCCACACTTGGCTGAGTGTCCCCATTAAAACAGAAGCTCCACAAGGGCAGAGACTTGTCTTCTCAACTGCTGTATCCCAGTACCTAGAACAGTGCCTTGTCTGGGTCAGGTATTTAATGTCTATCTGTTGAAGGAATGAATAAATGACTAACTGATAAACAAAACCAAACCCCGACAAAGATTAATTTTAAATGAAGATCTGCTTTTACTTCTTGACCTTCTTGTGCAGGTCTCTGTGTGACCTGCCCGAGTCTTTTAAAAATACCAGGCTTGGAGTATTTGAACACATAGCTCTATTTGTTGAAAAATTTCCTGTAGCTCTCATTGATGTTCAAAATCGTTCTGTTGGCTATTCTCTTTTTGTTTAAAAAAGAAAAAAAAAAGGCAAAATGTCTATAACTTCATTCCTAGTAGCTAAATAAGTCTGAGCATTAAATACTTTGTTGAACCCTAGAGACAAATTTTAGATTAGGCAACTCCGCTCATTGCTGGACAACATCCTCTGAACACCTACACGTGCCGAGCACAGAGAAAGTGCTGGGAGGAACCATGCAGGGCAATACGCGGGCTAATGACCTTCCACTAAGATGGGACATCTGCTCTCCCTGATTGCCAACCTCTCCCACCTTGGCTTTCTAGAACTAAGGGAACTCAAACAGGATTTTAGGTATAATTGACCTCCTTGGCAACATTTGTTATCTCCTGCTGCTAGCAAGGCAAAGTAAAGGACTAGTAGGAAATTATACTTTTCACGTAGGGAAAAATATCATTAACTTTGGTAGTCTTAAGAAATTTGTAGGAAAACACTAGACCAAACTACAGAAAGGTAACTTTGAATAGGTGTTTAAAGTTTCAAGATAAACTGTGCTCTATTTTTATTACACAAGCTTGGATCATTTATTACCAATCCTTGTGAAGAGAACAACTATTTAGTTATTCAAATAAAAAAATCTGTTAGTTGATGTGACAAATTACTTATATATTTACTTATATACAAGTGTATGAGATTTTACTGATGTTGTTAGAGTCCTGTGAGTGTTACCTGTTTGCCTTTCAGTTTCTGCTTTCGGGGCGGTGGGGCAGGTGTTGCGGGGGGGGGGGGGGGGGGGAGGGGGAGAGCTAAAGTTATATTGCACAACGTAAATTCTTTTTTCCAATACCTCTGGATATTCCTGTTTTGCTTAGGCTAAAGATTCTAAGAGTAATAAAATTGTATCCATTTCTCCTCCAAAAGAATGTTACTTAGAAAAATAATAATATAAGGGAAGAAAATCACACTTCCTTCATAGAGTTTTTCATCACAATGTTCTCTTTACATGCTGCATCTATCTCCAGGAAGATTATGTGACATTTAATAAGGATGAGAAAACAGTTTTGACTTGAACTCACACTCCAACTATAACATGCTAATCTTTTATGATTAGCTGTGGCACAGAGTTCATGCTGCAAGGAAGTGGCTCAGTTATACTTGTAAATACTGGCATCAGAGGAAACATGCTTTAGCCATTTCAAAATTCTGAAAGTAATCACTGAAAGAGAACCATAAACAGATTTGGGATACCAGGTGAGAAGGGAGAGCTGCACACCAGCCTTTCTTAAATACTGTTAAACAGCATTATGACCACAAACATGTATGAGTTAAAAAGTTTGGCTAATATAAATATCACCGAAAAGCATGAAACTTACATATTAACATACCCTTTACATTTCTAAACACAAATGTGACTTAATTTGGCACAAAAAGCTATGTCTAGACATGTTCATACACCTGTTGGTTCATCTGATTTTGCTTTGCTCCAAAAAACCAAACCAAACCAAAACAAAACAAAACAAAAAAACTCTGGCTAAATACATCAGTGTATTAACTGGCTATATTTCAAAATTTGGAATAAAGATGTTTAATGTTACTGTGCCTCCAATCCTTATGTGACAGCATATTGTATTCTTAATGGCAGTACTCACAGCTGTGGCCTGCTCTATTACCCCTCTGTCCAGCTGAATGTTCTGGCTCCTTGTATGGAAACTGTAGGGTCGTATCCAAGGTTCTAAAACCTTCTTTAAGAGAATGATGCTTGTAGTACTCCACAAGTTCCTTTAGGATAAAAGATTTGAAGATTATTTTTGATAAGGATAGTTTTGATTTCAAACACCTGAACATGAACACATAATTATATACAACATAAGGATGATTGAGTTAATGCCAAATTTTCAGTAAGTATATGGAAGGGTAAGTAAATGATAATCTCTCCCGGCTTTCTGGATGTACATGACATCTAACAAGTAACTGTCCTTGTAACTCAGGCCACTGATAATATGAGTTACCTCTTATTGTTGTTCATGGATAGAGAAAATCCTGTTAGTCTTCAGTCAGATGTGGTAAATGAAAAGAAATCATACTAACCTTCAATTTCAGAACAGTAATTATTGTTCTTATTTACATAATACTTGTCTTTCTAAACAAAAATGAAGGGACAGCTGTTTGCTGAATATATAGCAATTTCTAGTTTCCTGCATTTCTTTCAACGTAGCAGGAAAACAAACTTTGATTCTAAATGTTCTTTTCCCCTGGTAAACTCAAGTTCATAAACCACAAATGCTACTTGACATTATTTCTGGCTTACAATGAAGCGTTAGTGCCCTTCCA
This sequence comes from Herpailurus yagouaroundi, assembly GCF_014898765.1. Classification (NCBI taxonomy): domain Eukaryota; kingdom Metazoa; phylum Chordata; class Mammalia; order Carnivora; family Felidae; genus Herpailurus; species Herpailurus yagouaroundi. The sequence goes on from NW_024412388.1 coordinate 92,517,839, forward strand.
TAGCACTGCAGATCAACTGCTACTTACAGAGGTCAATGATGTAGTACTTTCCATTTTCCCTTATACCTAATTTTCCTTAAATGCACCCAAGCCTAATATAATAACCATCCACCATGTCCCATGCTAAAATTTCAGGAAATTTCTAAGACGTCAGTTTCATAGACTCTGCACAAATCTGAATCTCTCTACTTTAATCAGAAAATGAATAATAATTCATAATGAAAAAATAAATATTACTGGGTAATACTGTAGGTATTATAATGTTTCTTAGAAATACCTGGTATGAAAAGCAAAATCACTTTTAACCTTATTATTCATTACGTCTATTACTGTTTAGAACAAATACGGTCAAAGTAACTCATTTCCTCTAAAACCCATACTGTCATCAACTCAGTACCTCCCTTCAGTGGTGATGTTCAAAGTTTCCAAAACAAATCAACTGAGCCAAAAATCACTCAAAAGAAGTCAAAAAGAATCATCAACGATTTATATCATTTATGATTTACATTATTTTTTACTAAACTCAGATAAGTTGTGGAATGAACTGTGAGGGGAGTTCCAGAGGTCACAAAGATTATGAAGGTAAAGCTGCTGCTCTCTAGGACCGTTCACTGTTGAAGGAAAGTTAGGGGTTATGGGCACCCAAAGGTAAGAGAGAGAATTTCCTTTTGTGAGCCCAGGAGAGAGGTTGAGGGAACAGTTCATGATAGAAGTAGCCTGGCTTAAACTGAAGAACAGGCAAAATTTCAGAAGCCAGGAAGGAGGGAAAGATTATTTTAAGTAGAGTAGTCAGGCTGGAAACAGACATAAAGGTGACTGAGTAAAGGCCACATTCATAAACCAAAAGTAACAGGGTTCAGCTGAAGCACTGGATAAAGCAAATGAAGATTCTTCAACTCCCACATCTGTAAAATGGGGATAATAAGCCATTTCACAGACTATAGTAAAGAATGTAGAAAGTGCCTGGTACATGGGAATAATCATAACAGCTCCCATGAGCCCATGTGCCAAGCTTCTCACAATCTCCACACAGTTAACAAGAGCAAGGCTGAGTCCTCATTGATACTCAAATCTCAGGGAAGTTAACCAACTTGGGCAAGGTTGCCCAGCTGATGTCTGTCTCCAAAGCTTGTGCTCTTAACTACATCATACTATTAGCAAGTAGTGCCTGGCAAATGTTAATATACAAAAATGGAGGCAAAAGGGAAGGAGCATTTGCCAAGTGTCCATGATGTACCAAGAACTTAGTTTTCTGAGATCCAAGATGCTAGGGTTTTATGCACTTTATCACTATTTGTAGATATATGGAAATCTATTCACCTATCTACATATGTTTCTTCTTTCTTTTTTGAGCCCAAATTATGGGGTCCTTGATGAAGCGAAGGCATCTGGAATCTGACTGACTTAAAAAGAAAAAGAATCAAAATACCAGACAGAAGTTTATATCCTCAATGTGGCTTCAATAGTCAGAAAATGGCCTTCTTTATAATGTTTTTAAAAAATAAAAGGCAAAATTTTGTAAGGTCTCTGCAAGAACTGTACATATATATTGTGTTGCTGATGCAGATGACATCAAAGCAGTGTTCTCTTAGTCTTATTATTTAAATTGAGTAAAATGTGTTTTTTCTTTAACAAAAATATTAAAATAAACCTGAAAGTAACTCAGGTTAAGTTGATGAATTTCAATGTAATTTTGTTATAAATACTATGAATTTTATGCATTATATTTGGATTAGGATGAATTAAAGCTTATGTGAAGTTGGCTAGAAACCACGGAATTATCACACTGAAAAGGATTTGGTGATCATTTCATACCTAACCATCTCCAAATTTTATGGAAGGAGGAAAAAAATGACTTTTCCAAGGCCTAAGGGTCATGCAGCTTGGTAAGCTACAGATACTCTTTTATCACTTCACTAAGCATGGAAGAGATTTTAGCTCCATTTTTACAGTCTTATGAGGGTAAATCTTCCTACATATTTCTAACTGGGTAGAATTAAATTGTGCCACCGTGGGTCTTTTCCAATTTATGCCTTTATGCTTTCTGTATTTTAGTCTAATCCACCCTTGCTTTAGCAGTCATTGACCTTCAGGTACTACAAGTAAATAAGAAGACTCTAAACAAAAGAAATCACTAAGCTTTCCTTATCTCGCACTGACACAGCAGTGTCAACAATTCAAGCCTCTCTGAAAAATAATGAGTGAGAGAGCCCATCATTCCAATTACCAAGGAAACAGGCAATGGAGCTGATTTATAAACAGCATTTGGACATGGATTGTCTGGCATACATGAAAATTAGAACAAAATTAATGCCTTGTAATCTGGATATAGAAATTCATTTAGAATTTGAATTTAATGACTAAGAAAAACAAAGATTTTGATTAGCCAAGCTATTGAAACCCAAGGGGAAAGCTTCGGTCACAACCACCTAAGGTCAATCTTCTCTTTAAGAAACTGGTTAATTTAAAACAAGTTCTGGAGTCTGCTTGCATTTCACATCCTTTCCAAATTAAAATTTAATTCCAGGCCCTAGTAAGTTTCACAGGTAGAAGAATATAACTTTACCACCCATAATGGGAGGATACTGAACTATTCTCAAGAAGCAACTCAAACGCACAGACCATTATGTACTTTTAATGGAAACTGTATTGTGTGACACCAACATGATAAAAGATCATTCCTTGAAGTTGTATGGGCCTGATTTAGAGAAGCCTCTATATTGCTGGAGTGAAATCAAAGGTGCCTATTAATTCTCTCTCTCCTTCTAAAGGGGCTGCTTACTAAAAGCGGAGCCATTCCTGCTGATCAAGTATCCATGTGGCGTTTCTGAGTTGAGGTTTAAAGGACAGCAACTACTGTGAGGTTCTTGCTACAGATGGATTTGCGAATCTGAAAGCTGCTTTAGAACAGTGGAGTCATTTTGAATTCTACAGCAACGTAATGATTTCACAAGGTAAGGTCTCCATATAAGTTTGTTCAGCAAATGAACAGAAACAAAGGCGAGGGACGGCTCCAGACTAGTTCCACTGTTTAGCAGTTTTTACAGTTATTTGCTAAACCTGACAAAGGGTTTGCCCAAGACAGAGTTTTCAGCTCCTTATCTTTCTTTTTACAATTATATCCCTTTGCTAATAGTTTTTAGTTCTGTTGGAGCTATGCTATTAATTGACTTCCCTTCCTTTAACCACTGTGCTATATGCTTCCTTACAGAAGGTGCATTCCTCTGGATATGGAGGAAAAGAAAAACTATGTATGTGTCTCTAGCAAAGGCATTTCTGATATTTTATACCTACCATATGAGGCAGAGTTTGCTTTAGCTCTGCGACAGTACTCTTAATTCCCTTTCCAGAACATCACTGCAGAAACTTTCACTACTCTCTGGTGCACATTATTTGAATTCTGAGGCTCTGTTGCTTATACTAGAATCACAGCTTTGTATGTAGATAGGAACTCGAGGACCTATGTCTGCTAATCCAGGTCATGAAGTATTTACTGGCTTTTTACTTCGAATCTTAGCTGCTGATGAACTTTCTTGAGCTGAACCCAGGGACACAAAGCTGAATTGATTGGCCCTTTCCAGTGACTATTCCTTTCATCCTCTTTGTCTCCTCGGATGGGAGTTCCTTTTGTTTCTTTCAAAGTCGGCAAAGCTGGTATTCATCTTTGGCCCTACAGCATTTTTTTTTTTTTAAGTCTCACGTATTAACTATAATACCGTGGAGCAGCCTCATTATCATCCATGGAAGTTCTGCAGGTGAAGACTCAAGCCAGTATGTCTCGCAGCGATGTGGAGACCCCCTGTGCATGCTTTCATCATGTCTCAGCTGGGGCTGCCATTCATTATTTGTGCACCCACTTGCCACCTCCCTCCTAAGGTTTTCATTTTAGGAAAAACCTCCTCAGGTCCAGTTCTCTCTGTGCTCAGCCTGCCTGTTCCAACAGAACGTAAGTCACCTCCAGCAGGGAGGATGCCTGCATCTTGGCCACTAATTTGACAGGGCTCACATTTTCCAGGACATAATCTTGATGCCGATCCTTAACTTGTGAATTGGAAATGTGATATTTATGTCCAGAGAGGTTTTCTGACTTTTCTTTCAACTCAAGACACTTCCATTTCTTTAAAACATGAATCCCTGTATCCCCGTCTCGAAGCAGTTCTAAATTTTTAGATAAGGCTTTCAAGCTGGCCTATTTTGTAAGACTCTCTTACCTTCAGTCTTTAACTTTAATGTTTAACATCTGCAAAGTGCTTTGAGATGTTTTCCGGAGGATGCAGAATGTATCATTTGATTGATGATTCAATCAATGAGTGGTCCTTCCCAAAGTTACTCAAAGTACTTACAAGTACGTTTACAAATGCATCCTGTATCTCGTGTCCAAATTCTTCATTATCTCAAGAAACTCTCAAACTTGAGAAACAGACTTGAGACCACTTTTAAGGAACTTTGAACTTTTTCTTTACTGTCAGCAATGCCTATATTGTGCCATATACACACTGTCTTTATGACATACATAATATTATGCGCTAATAAAATTACTAAGTTGTACTTTTTTAAATCGTAAGACTAAAGTAATCTTTGTTCATTTGAAGCAACTTGGTAATATACTATTTCAATTTAAATATATAACGCCTATGATATGACAACTGTTGTTTGGTAAAAATGTTACTCTGTTAATATTTAATTTTCCAAGGTAATGAAGCAGAACTATGGCTCAGATGATTTAAAATAGCAGAAAATACAAAAAGCTTTTCCATTTGACATGATATTGTGTTTTGCATGAAATGAACCTGTGAGAGGTATTTCACCAATTACAATTTTTTGGTTATTATTAAAAATACCTTCCTTTGCCCGAATGAAGAGATAGAGGCAGAGAAAGGAAGAGGAGAAAAGATGCGTATGTGAAGATCTGCTCTGTCAAACACAAGGCAAAACGCAAATAACTGAAAGTGGAGTCAATTTGTCTGATGCTCTAAGAATCATAAATAGTGTGGAACTCTGAAATATTATCTAAAACCTGCAAACTTAATTTACAGTGAAAAATGAGTGGGGCAATATACAACTTAATTGGAATTCTTAAAATTAGAATTTTCAGGATTCTGTTGCAAAATTACAGAATTCCCTTTAAACAACTTTCAGTGCATAAGATTTCTAAGAAATGATAGAATTAAACTGACCTTTCTAATAAGAGCAAAATAAGGACTACAGATTGAAAAGAACTCATCAATGCTTACCATTAAACTTTTAAATTTTCTATTTTCTGCAATGTGAAAAAAGCCATCTCTTGTTAAAATCTTGATGTGCTTTGCTTCATTATTGTACCTGTGGGCAACGAATAACGTATGAATATAAATGTGTTTTTAATCAGTAGAAATCAATAATTACCAGAGGGCATGGCCCAATAAAATTATAGGAATTAATTCTGAAGACAAAATATATACCTATGCCAATACACTGGCGACAGCTAATTAACAAAATATATTTACTAGATTGTTTGAAGATACAACCAATATTTGAAGTGGGGAGGGGGAGTGTTAGATTTGACCAACCATTATGCCCAATTTATTAATTTCGAGAATATAGAAAAACAAAATAAAACAAAATCTAGTAATATCTATTTTTAGAATTTATAAGAAACAGACACACATCAAATCACCAAAATACAATGTTATGAAAGAAATCTAACATGCCAATTAGCAGTCTATAACACTTAATACTGTTTTTCTAACAGATATTTTCAAGTATCAATGAACTGTCTGGATGGATACATTATTTCAGCTGCAATTAGAACCTTGGTTTTTAACTTTAGTGTTATACATGTCAGATGGTCTATGCAATTATGAAAACAGGAAATCTATTTCTGTAAAAGGACTTGTCCTACTTACTTAATGCTAATTGCATATTCTCCTGACTCTTTGGTCCTGTGTCTCACAAGGTAAGTACTATTTACCCTATTAATAAGTTCAGTCTCTGCCTGCAATCTTTCCATTGCTCCAGCATACCTGAAAGAAAGAATGACACAGAAAAGTTGGGTAACGTACCCAGAACAGACAGAAGCTAAAAATAGGTATCTGTCAGGATTTTCATTTAGTGGCAGATCTGAGTTGTTTTTAACTTTACTTCTATACTAATTACATTGCTTCAAAAATAATTCAGAAAAAAAAGTCCTTTATTAAGAAAAAAACAAATGGTCTACAAAGTTAACCACGGTGAAGTGAATAGTGCCTAACACATGGTAAGCACCCAGTTAGTAAATAATTATCAAATAATAAATGGGACAAGAAAGGAGTGAGTAGGTATTGAGTTAGAGATTTATAGGTGGTTTGAGAACAAGAAGGAAAAAGACTTGTAGGGAGAGACTATCATGCATAGGACATACACACATGCACACACGTGTACACACTTACACACACACACACACACACACACACACACACACACACACACATGCACACCCAGGACCCTCTGAACTTTCACCTTTTCTATGTATAGTATGAAATGAAACCTACTTTGGCATCCTTTTAAGAAAATTCCAGTAACAATTTATTTAAAAAATTTTTAAACGTTTATTTATAATTAAGAAACAGAACATGAGCAGGGGAGAGGCAGAGAGAGGAGGAGACACAGAATCCAAAGCAGGCTCCCGGCTCTGACCTGCCAGCACAGTGCCGGATGCGGGGCTTGAACTCACAAATCATGAGATCATGACCTGAGCCGAAGTTGGACGCTTAACCGACTGAGTCACCCAGGTGCCCCAGTAACAATTTATTTTTAAACAATTATTTTGGGGGATATAAGATTAATGCTTATGGTCCACAGTTTGGATAACCAATTTGCTTAAGAACTTAGTTGTAAGTAAAATTTAATTTAAAAAACCTTTTTTTTTTTTTGAGAGAGAGAAAGTGTGTGTGCAGGCACACGAGCAGGGGAGGAGCAGAGAGACAATCTTGAGCAGGCTCCACGCCCAGCATGGAGCCCTCCATGGGGCTTGATCTCAAAACCATGAGATCATGACCTAAATCAAAATCAAGAGTCAGACACTCAAGCGAATGAGCCACCCAGGCACCCCTAAAATTTAATTTTAAAAGATAGTTATTTTCAATACCAGAATTTAATTCTTCCTAAACTATCTTCATCTTAAACATACCCAAATTCCGTAACAGTAACAGTTATAGTAAAAGGCCCAAATTCAATGTTAAAATACTCTTTAGTGACCCTTTCACATCAAATATAGGTTTTACATATTTGCACAATATAGAGACTTTGGACAATAAAAGTCAAAAGGAAAAATTTTATGTTTCCACTGGCTCTCTTTCAAAACTTCATGAGTTAATATTCCAGAAAATTCTGTCATTCACTTATAGACTCGGATAACTTGGTATAAACACCTGCCTTTAACTTACACTAAGTGTTTACTTAAAACACAAAAGTTTGTTGATGGAGGATATGTGACATTTTCACCAAGTACAGAAGCAGAGCTGAGGGCATTTTATGCAGATGGTACCTTGGGTTAAGAGCAGTTATGATAACCCATGAACTATGAGTACCTGGTATGATCTGGTCACTCTTCAATCTTATCTCTCACAACCCCCTTTTCCACTAGTCTCTAGCCTTCTTTCAGGTCCAGAAATTCACCAACTGCTTTTTGATCTTAAGAATCTTCTCAGAGACTGTATTCTTGCCTGGAAAACTCACTCCACACACATTCCTTCTTATCATATAAGCTCAGAGTGAGGTCTTCTCTGACCATCCCATCTGAAGAATGTTGTCCTGCATCTCACATATTCCACTCCATGATTCTTATTACACTATCCTAATTTCTTTCATAGCACTTATCATAATTAGTATATAGTATATGCATTACTATCAAAGTAACACAGAAACATAGTTTTAAAAATGCAATCTGTACAATAATAATGAAAAAACAGCATTACCCCATCTTAGCAGCTTTCTATCCCAAGTTCCATTTCAAAAGCATTTTATCTATTTTTTATTTGTGCTTGCATATTTCTAAATAATATCATCAAACTACAATTTCTTAAATTATCAATTTTTAAGTGTCAGGAATGAAACTCCTTTCTCTTCCTTTCAGGCTCATTCTGTCAGTGTTGTTCCTCACTCTTCCTTTTGTAACCTCTACAAAGCCAAGCCATCATCTGGCTCAGTTTTGTCATGTTTGCATATTCAAAGAACACCTGACTCCAAAAAATAATTCAAGTTTTTGTTGGCTCAAGCTTTGTCTTACAACTTCTTTTCAAATTCTCCAAGAGAATGATAAACTCCTCAATGATACACTTCTCAACACCATATACTGAACCTGTCCATTTTTTTTCATATGGAGACATTCATTTCTTCTGAGCCCTCCACCCTCTTGTTCTAATCCATGTTACTTGTTCTCTAAACCTGCTCAATTATTATAGTACCGGGACATCCCTTTGCTCTCATTTCCTGGATTCCGTATTTCCCTCTTTTTGGTTTATTAGCCCATCCTTCAGCTTCCTATAAATGGATGCATGGGTTGTAATAATACTCTGAAAGCCTCACATCTAGAAAAATATTTTTATTTTACTTAATACAGAATTTGCCTGGGTATAGAATTCTAGGCGAGAAATTACTTTGCTTCTCAAATTTTGAGGCATTGTCCTATTGTCTTCTAACTTGGAATTCATTGCCATTCTATGTGATCTGATCTCTTTTTGTCCCTGAAAGCTTTCAGACTGTTTTCTCTATATTGCAAATTTCAAGATAATATGCCTTCAAGTTATGTACCATACATTTTAGTTCGATATTATCCTTAACTCTCAGTAACATCTTTGACTTGCAGCCATATATCCTTCAGTTCTAGGAAATTTCTGTCTTGTTTCTTTGATAATTGCTGCTCTCAGTTTTCTCTTTCTGGAGTTCTCACTAAATTAATGCTGTCCTTGATGGATCAATTGTCTATCTTCTCTATCTTTTCTCCCATATTATCTATTTCTTTAATTTTCTGGAAGATTTGCTCAACTTTGTTTTCCAACTCCTCTACTCAATATTTAATTTAGAAGAGCTCTTTCTTGCTGTCTGATTTTTCCTTTTATAGCACATCCAGCTCATTTCCATGGATATATTGTCATCTCTTAATTCTGAGAATATAAATTAAAGGTTTTAAAAACACATCTTTCTACTGCTCATTCTAATGTCTGTGTTTTTCCTGGTTTCTTTTTCCCATTTAATCTATTTGTTTTCTAGTTCAAAGCTTTTCTCAAGTATCTGGTTGCTCTTTGTCATTTGTTTACATTTAGGAGAGAGACATCTCTGTGGGGACAGGAAGCACCAAATTAGACTTGCCAGGTAGGAACCTAATCATTTGGCAAGAACCTAATTTCACGGGGCAGGATAATATCCAAATGATTTTAGGTTTTTTGTTTTGTTTTGTTTTTCACTGAGTCTATTCAGTTTCTTTAGAGAAAAATCTTCCAGATCCTGTCTGGATGCAAGGAAAGGTAGTCTGCATGTATGAGACCCAGGTGTCACAGTCCTGGAACTGAGCTATACAAAGGAACTGGGCATCCTCATCAGTCAGTATGGAGACCTTCCTTAATTTGACCACTCTGTTTGGAGTATACCATCTCTCCCAATCTCTGCTGGGATTGCTCTAAGTGTAAGCCCTACATGGCTCAATTTTTCCACATAATATACCTTCTAACTTCAGTGTCTCTTGCTAGGGTAGGGGGAAAAAAGTTGTCTGACTACTTTGGAGAATGGGATAAGGAACCTTGGCATCTGTATCCTGTTCTTCATATGGATTTCAGACAGTTCCCTGGTTTTAAGCCCCACACCTCATTCCTGCCTACATGATACCACCCACAAAATCAGATCACATACAAAGAATCAGGAATCAAAATGGCATTGGGGTGGAAGTTAGAAAACAACAGAGCAATACCTTAAGATTTAAAATGCAAAATGATTTCTCACCTAGGTTTCTATACCCAGGCAAATGAAGATAATCACCTTTTCTGTTTTATTTCATGGCCAACCCAGGAGACAAAGTTTACCTTGTGCGAACAAGTTGTTTTTACATGGACATGTAATGAACAGACAAGGCAATTGGTGAAAGCCAACTTCTTAATGACTTGAGAACCACGTCATCATTCAGTATAATTTTCTCTAAACGGTTTAGTTTTTCCAAAACTGAAGGTTCCATTTTCCAATATACTTGACCATTTCGTTCCCTAGCAGAAAGCATTTCACATGAAATTGTCTGCTTAGTGTGAATAAATTGTCCAAGTTTCCCAAGAAAAAGAAAAAAAAATTTAATTTTACTACAAAATGTCTTTATTTGCTCCTATATTCAAGGCTCTTCCCTCATCTGAACATCTTCATTTTTTTTTTTTAATCCTTCAGGACAATACCATTTTCTTTCTTTCTTTCTTTCTTTCTTTCTTTCTTTCTTTCTTTCTTTCTTTCTTTCTCTCTCTCTCTCTCTCTCTCTCTCTCTTTTTCTTCCTTAATGTTTATTTTTGAGAGAGAGAGACAGAGTGCAAGCAGGGGAGGCGCAAAGAGAGAGGGGGACACAGAATCTGAAGCAGGCTCCAGGCTCTGACCTGTCAGCACAGAGCCTGACGCAAGGCTCAAACTCATGAACTGTGAGATCATGACCTGAGCTGAAGTCAGAGGTTTAACCGACTGAGCCACCCAGGTGCCCCGCAACAATACCATTTTCTAACTGGTTATATTTTCAGAATTTTACATACTGGCAAGAGTGCATTTTAAAACAAAGGGTTCAAAAGCTATTCTCCTGCGCCCTGAATGGTTCCAAGGTAACTTATCGGTTTATTTCAAAAAATCCATGCCTTAGTATTTATCTCTAACATCATTACCCTTGTAATTATTGTGTCTAGTTATGTGAAAAATAGTAGAAGAGAAGGAAGTTCATCATCACACTTTCATGATTTTACCAGTTCTCGGTGTTGTTCACTTTGATTATCCCCACTATTAGCTCTGTTCTCCAAATCGAATTCCTGCCAGGATTATGGTTTTTAATGCCATGTAGTTCTGACCTCAAATTTGTCTTAAACTAAATAAAAACGTAGTAAAGGTTCCCAGTTCTATCACAAGCCTGCTATAATTTCTTCAGCAAGCTCAGTGCTGAAGCCCAGGGAGGAGGTCGAGAAAACATAATAGCTACAGAGGACAGCCATGATGATGGAGGACACAGCAAAAGGGCTGATGGGAAGAATCCCACACTTTGGCCAGTGTAGTTCTATAGCAACTGGGCATTTTCTATGCTTTGGTTATATCCTACAAAATAATCAAAACACTTAGAAAAATCAGGCAACTCAGGTGTTCTATCTACACCTACATACTGAACTAGTACTATATACTCTCAGAATATCTCATTTATATACATACACTATTACCTAATTTGGATGCATATATCTTGTATCAAGAAGAAGAAAACAGATGCAGTCATTTTAAGAGGAGCCAAACACAGAATTTAGGGAAACAAACATAAATAAGTAAATAAACCCACGTTTTGTACTTGGACAGGCAGTATGGCAATGTACAGATTGGATGCCTTGGAATCCTGGCTCTACTGCTTACTAGTTGCAGAGTCTTAACCTTTGTTTCCTCACTGTAAAGATAGTAACAACCTTCCTCATAAAGATATTGGAAAACAAAAATAAACATGTAAAATACTAAGCACACAGCAGGTACTTGGTATATATTAGCTATCATATGATGATCATAACTATTCTGGATCCTAAATACATTTTTTCCAGTTGAAGATATCACTTCCACTTAAACTCATCATGTCTAAAAAGTAATAACCACTATCTTCTCTGCTTCCTTATTTCTATTAGTGAGAAGGCTAGCCTCTACGTGGTAAGTGGGCTTCATGTAAACACAAAACTTTAGACACGGACACATCTTGTTCCTCTTATATTACAATTTAGGATCTACTGTCCTTTCTGGGCTAATTTTTAGTTTCAGACAATGGAAGTATGTCTTTTTCTCTGCTTCATGGAATCTACTCTTTTAAAATACAAGATACATAGTTGCCAACGTTCCATTCCTTTTTGTGGCTGTTATAAGCTTTGAATTTACAATCAAATACGTGTATGCATACACACACACACACACACACACACACACCACTTTGATGAAATTATGGAAAGGTCAGCAATATATAAATTCATTATGGTGTTTTGTTGTATCTGAAAACACCTTTAGCCAGGACAATAGAAATGGAATGTGGTTTAGCACCCCTGCATTTAAGGCATCCTCAAGCTAAGGGTATGGTATTTCCACTTAGCTACATAAACATTTCTAATACTTACCAGGGTTGGCAAGAATAATCTACTGGTTTGGGGACCTGAGATATAAAAAGGCAAAAAAATAGATTAAGTTTACTTAAGGGAAGCTTTTAGAAACCAATCATTAATTCAGTTCAGCTGACTCAGCTCTATAAAACCCTAAATAGCACACTCCTGGAACTATCCATTGGCAATTTTATACAGAGTGAATCATAGTATATGTCAGATAAGTAAAAAATAATTCATTTCACTTTAATTCATTCTTTCATTCATTTTACCACCACTGTACCTCCAAGAGGAGAGATAACAGGAAAAATATGAATTGGAAGCCTTTGGTATTTATTATTAAGGCAGTTCAATCCTATCATAGAAAATTAAAATGAAAATGTTAGGAAAACCAAATAGCACTCGGCTTTCCCAGAAAACAGGCAAAATAAACAATATGTATTGGAAATAGACTCGTATCACAAATTCTAAATTCTGATTTTGAAAACATTTTGATGCTGAAAAGTCATGGGAAATATTCATTTTTCCTTCATCTATGGAGATTTGCAAAAGCAAAAAATGTTACATTTTTCTACACAAATGAAGACAGAAAAAGAAAAAAAAACTTCTAGTTGCTGATTGCAACCAGAAAATGAACAAAGCCAAATAAGGTATGTTAATATTCAAGGAACAAGAAAGAAAATACATACTATTAGAGGGCAACAAAGTTTATAAATTCCTAAGAAAGGACAAGGAGTATAGATAGTTTGTTTTGTATTTAGAGATTTTTCATGAATCATCTGAGTCTTTGATGTATACATCCCATAGTATTTCTGGGCCTTTTTATATTAGGTGATTAAAAATACTATTATCCTTAATTTGCAACAGAGTTCTGATCAATGTAAATATGTCTCTTCGCTATGTCAGTTTTCATAAAGGGTCGTTACTATTTTGACCTTCCAAGATAATAGTTATATATAACAAAATTATCTTTCTGGACAGAACATCTCCGAAGTTATTAATATTCAAATACTTCTATACTGTGGATCAATTTTTAATGTCATCACCATATAAAATCCTGATACACAGAATATAATATACTACACCCATTCAAATCCTGCAAATATTTTTCTTATACGAGGTGTTTTCACAAACAGTAATCAATCTTCAACTATTTCTCTTTAGATGATAAGATATACATGGCTTCTGAAACCTAATGGAAAAGTAGTTCCTCCTTCCTTCTCCCTCTTTGTACCCTTTAAATTCATGTTTAATCCTAAACCAATCTTTCTCCCTAGAGAGAAGAAACAAAAACCAAAACAACAAAACTCTCGCTCTTCTGTGAGTGTATTCTGATGTGTGAAGCACCAGGACTATCTTCTCAGCAATGATCCCCATAACCAGGGTGGGATCCTGTCTTTTTCCATCTGTCATAGGCCCTCCCCACTTCTTTTTTGGGACCCTTTCTTATATAAAACTATAGATGATTTTCTTCTGGATATTTTCCTATCTTTAAATATATTCTCATCTTTGACCATTTTTCCCGAATGCTTTTTTCTACCTTCATCACTGGCTGTTGTCAAACTTTGGCTATGGTCATACAGTTTTTAAAAATATTATACTGGGAATATAGCACACATGTAAAGTAATATATATAAGATATGTACTTCTTCCAGAAGTACATCTCATAGAAGTTAGATGGGACAGTTAGAAGTGAACTTTCTGTGTTTGTTTGGCTGGAAATGTTATTACTTCATCCTAATGGAGGAAGATAGATTTCTAAGTTAACTAATTTCCTATCAAAACTTTGAACATATTCTTATTGCTTCAGATATTCAAGTCTCACATTATAGAATCTCCATTTGGTTTTCTTTTCAATGGTCCCTATTTCTCTGCTGAGGTGTTCCTGTGCATTCATAATGAACATACTTTCCTTTATGTCCTTGAACTTAGTTACAACTGCTTTAAAAATCTTCTCCTGTAATTCCGTCATTTGGGACATCTCAAGGTTGTTCTCTCTTGATTGCCTTTTCTTTTTTGAGTACAGTTTGTGTTTTCCTGATTCTTTATACATTGAGTAGTTTTGAACAATATCTGGGACAATTTGAACAATATGCTGTAGAAGCTCCGGATTCTGTGATGCTTCTACAAAGAGTGTGATTTTTCTTAAAGCGGGCAGTTAACTTGGCTGAACTCCAACCGCAAACTCTCTCCCCTGTGGTGACTGGCAGATGAATTCTCAGTGTAGTTCTTGCAGCCTGAACTGAGCTCCTTGGGAGTCTGTACCACATGGCAAAACTGAGGCAAAGCTTATAACACAGAACTTGAGGTTCCTCCCTCTTTGACACTGTCCTTTCTAAGATTTCCTGCCTCCCTTTCCCCTTTGTTTCCTTCGAACTCCACACTCTGCTTCTTCAAGCCAGTGATGCTGTGAGGTTTCTATCTGAAGTTTAGCTCCCCTGCATAGCACAGCCCAGCCCAGTATCTGTCCTCAAGCCAGTCATAAAACCAGGAAACTAACCTAGCATCATCCCCTTTTCCTGAGTGTCAACTCTTCTCTTAGCCAGTGCCTTCAGATTGTTGTTGTTTTAGTATTTTGCCTGGGGTTTATAGTTGTTTTCTGTTGGAGGATTGATCCAAAAGGGGCTACTGGACAATTACCAAAAATGGAAACTTTTATTGGCCTTCATTATTGCTGTTGTTAGATATGAGTCAAATGATCAACCCTTTATAGGTAATCTGCATTCTCTTTAAGGTTGGTTTTAATATTTTCTCCTTATTTTAGATGTTCTCAAGTTTCACTAAAATGCATCTAGCTGTTGATTAATTTTATATATCCTTTTTGACTCTTAAGATTGGTTTTATTGTAAGTTCTGGAATATTTTCAGCCATTACTTATTTGCATAGTGCTTTTATTTTAATGTTTATTTTTGAGAGAGACAGAGACAAACAGAGCACAAGCAGGGAAGGAGCAGAGAGAGGGAGACACAAAATTTGAAGCAGGCTCCAGGCTGTCAGCACAGAGCCCGATGCAGGGTTTGAATTCACAAACCATGAACCCATGACCTGAGCAGAAGTCAGATGCTTAACTGACTGAGCCACCCAGGCACCCCTTGAATGTTGCTTTTTCACAATCATCTCTATTCTTTCAATAACATGCATATGAAATTTATCATTCCATTCTCTGTTAGATTTCCATTTCTTAATCTCTCTGGACTACTCATTGAGAAGTTTCTTCAGATTTGTCTTCCAATTTTCTATCCAATTATGTCTAACATATGATGTAATGTTTCCATTAAAGTATTCATTTCACTTATTCTGTCTGATTCTTTGTGAAATATATCCAGTTAACTTAGTGAGCTGTTCTCTTCTTAGACTTTTATTCTCTTATTTCTTCAGCCATATTAAATATAAAAATTTGAACTTCGTATCTGATAATTACAGTATCTGCTGTCTTTGTGTGTCTAATTCTGAATTTTATTTTTCCTGCTGAACTTTGCTTAAGATGGTTTCTTTAATTAGGAATTTGATGATCCCATGTTGTGAACTTATATTCCCTAGGACTGTATCAGTAGAAATCCTTTGAGGACCATGTGCAATGAGGCTCCAATCCAGAAACAATCTGTACTTGTATTGGAAACAATTAACGTGGAATCATTTTAAACTGTTTGTAGCTTACAGTTATTTAGGTCACAGAGCTGGTATGAATTCAAGCCCCACACCTGGGTGGTTTTTGGATCTAAGGCTAGGAATTCTTAGGGGAGACTGCTTTCTTTTTTTCTTCCCAACCCAGGTCCAAGATGAGAAAAGGCATATCTTCCTCTATGGAACTGTTTTCTTCTTGTTCATCCACTGAGGACTCCTGGCGTCACAGAGATACCCAAATTTGCACTGTGCTGCAGCTCCAGGCTTGGTCTCCAGGTACCGTATTACCAGAAATAAAACTGTTTCATTTATGCTCCTGTGTTTTTCTCAGTTCTAACTTTCTCTCTGAACATTTGAAGAAACTGGCACAGCACATACAGAAGAATAACTCCTGAACTCAGAATGGAATATTCCATTCCCTGATAAACAAAATGTCCCAGGGTCAAAAGAGATACCACCTTCTAAACTCTTTCAATCTATCCTTCCTCCCATCTCTCCTCCTACAATCTTCACCTAACATATCCCACCACCAACGAATGAATCTATAATTGTATTAAGTAAGCACTACAATTTTAATAACTATTAACTTTGAGCTATAAAACAGCATTTAGCTAGTAGCCCCATCCATAATTATGTATTCCTCTACAACTCCTTACCAGCTTTAAATTCTGAATGCATTTTTCCTTCTAGTAACTGAGTCACCAAATACCATTAAATATAAGCTGATATAATTACTGTCTACCATTGTTAATTACCTAGGTTCAGCTAGGAACTTTGGCTTGCTTTTTCACCCCTTTGTTCATCCATACAACAAGATGTATTAAATATCTACTTATGTGCCAGAATATTCCTAAAATAAAAGTTCAAATGTTCATTTTATGCCTTATGTAAAAGGCTGTACAAGCATAATAGCACTTGGTATATGAAATGTTTAATATTCTTGATTTGATGTCTTTAGGTTCCCAAACATCTTAATGTTAGAATGTAGGAGATTTCCTGCTACCTGCCTACATATAAATATCATTGTTTTAAGTATAGGAAGCCTAAATCTTGTTCATATGAGCAACAGAAAACTAACTAAAACCTCATTTTACTTACACAAATAAGAGTGGTATCAAAGTTCAACAGTTTTTAAAGATTATTAGATTAAAAAAACATGTGACATTAGATCACAGAATCAATAGAATAGCAAATGCTTTTTGGTTCCCTTCACTTTTGAAATTAATGAAGCTGGAATGAGTAGAGTGAATTAGTCTACAGACTACATTCTGAAATAAAGGATGGCAGACATGCACATTTATAATATTAAAGAGAGTCTGTAAATATAGAAAGGATTGAAATATTATAGCAAGCAAGATAATTTAAGGATAGTTTTCTTTAACCATTAACTCCATTATATTAATAAAGGAATTTCATTTACTTCAAGCCATTATGAACTTCAAAAGTTTCATAGAAAAATCCACCCTAAACACCAAATTATGATAAAATAATGTCACCTTAAACAGAAACTTACAAATCTAATAAGGTACCAGAGAGTACATTTTATGTTATATTCATCCATAATATTTGAGTAAATACTCATTCATTCTCCTTGTATCTAATGACATCCGAAAATGCCATTATGACATTAAAGAAATAGTAATGACAAACTAAAGCACAGAAAAACGTATTTAGAGATTTGATTAAAGATTTTGTGGACCTTCATGCTTTCTATTATGCTTTCAAACACACTAGTTGAAGTATAATATCTTCAATACTAGTTGAAGTATAACCCAAAATGGCTAGGAATAAATTAAATCTCACCTCCATGGAAACTAAAAAATAAAATAAAATAAAATAAAATAAAATAAAATAAAATAAAATAAAATAAAATAAAATAAAATAAAATAAAATAAAGTAAAATAAATCTCACCTCCATGGAAAGGGGGAAAATGCATCTACTCTGTAGCTTTGGTTTATTCTTTCTAACACCCCACAGAAGTTTAATTTTGTAAATTCTACTGTTAAAATTTCCCCTTGCATATACCATTAAAAAGTATCTTTAATGGAGTGGAATCACAGGGATTTTAGAATTTTTAATAACATTGACCATGCATTCAAACTTGAAATAATATGATCCCTCTAGAAAACATTAATAAAATTATTGAGTGACAAGATTGTATCCTTTGTACATTCTTGCACAGTTAATTATAGCATCAAAACCAGAAAAAAATGGAAAGAAAATACTCATACTTACACAGGGGCAAGGCTTGACAGCATCACTCGGAAAAAATCCAACCTCTCCAGATGCTAAATTTCTACCCTAAATTGGGGGGGGGGGGGAAATACCAGTGTTGAGAACCCACTTACCACAAATGATAATCTCATAATGCTGTATACATAGTGTTGTTACTCAGAGTTCTCAAAATTACTTACGTGTTTTATCCAGTCCTAAGCATTGATTTACTTATTATGTCTCAGAAAGAAAAGCAGAAGCAGAGAGATTTTGAAATTAAACTTTATATATTGTTTTAGATGATAATTTTAAAATAAGAATTCAAGTTTGACTTTCCAAACTACCATTCAATCTTACTCACTTTACACTCCTCAATCCTATATAGAGAGAATAGCATATTTGATTTTTCTATTTTGTATTCACTAATACAAGTAGATACATTGGTTTTGTGCAGGCTCACAATTAATTAGAGATGTGATTTAAATGGTTACTACTGGTATCTTTAACAGAACTCCTAAGAGTTCTCCAATAAGACAGGAGACATTTCAAGACTTATGGAAAACAACATGATATGACGTTTTAGGTGGTTTTCAGATTTAGGAGAAAGGCTAGGGCACTGATCAAGAAAAGAGGACAATTAAGATGTTAGAGGAAAGAATATGTAAAAATGACATTGTAAATGAGAAAAGGGATGAAAGAAATTGGCAGAATAAGGAAAACATAAGCACTGAATGGACAAAAAAAATACTTAAGAATTTACTCTTGGAGACCCTTTATCAAATTCCTCTTTTAAAAATAACTCATCAGGGAATGTAAATTGGTAGAGACAGTGTAGAAAACAATATTGATTTTCCTCAAAAGATTAAAAAAAAAAGTACCATATGATCCAGTAATTCCACTACTGGGTATTAGCCCAAAAAACCCAAAAACACTAATTTGGAAAGATATATGCACCCCTAGGCTTATTCCAGTATTATTTACAATAGCCGAGATATGGAAGCAACCCAAGTGTCCACTGATAGATGAACGGATAAAGAAGATGTGGTGTATGCATACAATGAGATAGTACTCAGACATAAAAATGGATGAGATCTTGCCATCTTCGGCAGCAAATTAAGTCACGGAAAGACCAACACCATATGATTTCACTTATGTAGACTCTAAATAAACAAATGAACAAACAAAAAGCAGAAATAAACCCATAAATACAGAGAACAAATTGGTCATTGCCAGTGGGAACGGGGTAGAGGGATGGGGATGGGCAAAATGGGTGAAGGGGAGTAGGAGATATAGGCTTCCAGTTATGGAATGGGTAAGTCACCAGAGTACAAGGTACAACATAGAGAACACGGTCAATGGTATTGTAGTAGTGCTGTACGGTGATAGATGGTAGCACAGCGCAACATACAGACCTGTCAAATCACTATGTTGCACACCTGAAACAACATAACATTCTGTTTTACTTCACACACAAAGAATCTCATGACACTAAACCTACAGTTGTTTCCCTTCTCCGGAAAGACAAATTATACTCAAAACACAGGGTGACAATCAGAGCATGGAATTTAAAAGTGCTTGGGAGATTACTTCTCCTTGTCTAAAAATTGGGCTTATTTTTATTTGCTATTTAACAATTGCCCGATTCTCAGTAATGCAGATGAGTAAATAGCATTATGACTGGATGTCACATGCTCAGTTATTTTTGACAAAGAAAAGTAACAAAAAATGATAAAATATTTCCCTCCTGAAGCAGTATCCCTTTGTGCCTAGACAGCTTGGCTATGAGGTTGTTGAGAAAATTTTACAAAGTGGGAATACAGAGTTAAAGAAAATGAGGAGGAGGAAGAAAAGAAGAAAAGGGAAGAGGCAGGAAGGGAGTGGGGAAGAAAGGGGAAGTGTAGTTGAAAAGGGGGAAGGGTGGGGTTAGGACAAAGAGAAATCAATTAAATAAGCAAAGAAAAGATGTTAATTTGGGCAAGTTTCTAAAACTGTATTGCACTTGTGTATCAGGGAAAAGGTAAGTGAACAAGTGGAATATTCATTTATTCAACAAATACAGTATCTAATATTAATTTGGTTAGGCACTGAGGAAAATGCACAATTTCATAGGTCAGTTTCTGTTTCCCCTATATTTTCAGAGGAAAGATACGTATACACATAATTATAATATAAGGTTGAAAGGGCCAAACACTGTTAGGTGCAGAAGAGAGGCTATGGAAATTGGAGAGATGTTTTCAATATTTGCCTGAAAGCTGCATGGAAGAGGGAGGGGGAATACGAACATAAAATGTGCAGGGTTTGAATGAATAGAGATGAAAATGGAGGAAAACATTCCAAAAACAAAATAAAGCATGAGAAAGTCATAGGGATATGAAAATACAGGTTGTGTATAGGAAAAGCAAATGGAGTCTAATAATGGCTTATACTCATTGGACCCTTTCTGTATGCTACACACTGCTCTGAGCATTTCATAATCCTTACAATGATTCTTTGTGATAGGCCCAATTACTATCCCCATTTTATGGGTGAGGAAAATGAGGCACAGAGAAGTTAAATGATCACCCCATGATCACAGAGCCAGAAAGTGACAGAACCAGATTTCAAATTCAGATGTTCTAAGTTCGGAGCTCAGCACTGCCTCTCTACACAAGCATTAGACTCATAGAGGAGGACAGAGGAAAATAGAGCTAAAAGGTTGCAGGGAGCCAGTTTGACGGAGACATCTGAATTTATCACTGGTGAGGGGGTTTCCATGAAGGGGTTATGTGTTGTAGAAGAAGTACACTGGCATCCATGTGCAAGATGGGCATGGCTTGGTAGGTGAGAATATCATTAGAGGACTGTATCATGGTAAGAGAGAAAGGGGACCTTTGCTGGAGACATTACTGCACCACAGTCTGTGGGGCTTGCCTGAGGAGTGGGTGAGGAAGAGAAGACCATGGGAGTTAAAAACCAGGGGGAAAGTCAAGAATGGAAGTGATGATATAATCCATCCAAACACATAACCTGGATTTAATGGCAATTATACAGAGGGGAAACTTAAAGTCAATGGAGCAGGAGTGTCATGGAGGAAACTGTAGATAGAAGAAGATAGAAAACAGAACTTAAAGGAATTACTGTAACCAGGAGGCAGGAAAGATGCACCAGAGGGAGGAGAGTCACAGACTAGAGGGTGATGAAAACACAGTAGCTCTAAGGTTGGAATGAAGTGTTACTCTCATTTGACTGCATCCTCTGAGTGCTTTATTTATTTTAGGCATGACACAGAGGTACAAGTAAACAAGGCTGTATGCCTTGCCAGACCTTTTTACATAAATGCACTGCAATGCTACTTGAGTACAATATATATGGGTATGTGTGTGGGAGCCATACACAGGAGAAGACTCAGAAGAGAAAAGGATAAGGGTGACTGTTTAAAAAGTAAAATAAGAGTGCACTAAGGGCAATAAGTCTATTTTGCAGGGGAGAAGCCAAAGAGAGAGCTTTATGATGGTCTTTCAAAACTGTAGTTGAAGATAAATCAACAAGATGGAAAATGATAGCTATTGTAAGAATGGTGAACTGTCAATTCACATTCTTCATCAGAAAAAGAACAGATGGTCTCATCTATGGAAAGTAAAGTTAAAGAGAAGCAGAGATATTTTGTGTCAGCGCCTGTTGGCCAACATAATCCCACTTATTTCCCCAAAACAAAACTAACACAGGGTCCCCCAAATATAGAATGATACTTGGACTTATTCCTCCACCAAAGCTTGGTGCACACACTAATCTGTCATCTCTTCTCTAAAACCATCATCAGTCTGCAGGTGCAGATGTAATCTCACCCTGTTCTACTGCACCTTCACATACTAGGAGTGCTATATCACCACATGGATGTCATTCTTGCTCTGCAGGGTCTTCTCCATTACTCTACTGAATTCTTTGAAACCAGGACAATATCTTCATCATTTTTTTCTTTTACAAGAGAGTGCCAAATGCATAGTAAGCATTTAACAAATGTCTATAATTTGAGGTATTTCTCAATCTGATAGTCCTATGTCAATGAGTAGCATGACCTCCAAATCCTCTTAGCTGAAAAGAATAAAACACACCACACTTTCCTTTTATACTGTGTCAAGCACTGAGCAGCATTAAACTATTTCTATATGAAAATATTCTTATAGTGGCATTGCTTGACCTGTCTCTGACATTTTATGTAAGTACACACTGTGTTGAAGAAGGCAATGCATAAAATAGAGAGAAAGGAGGCAAGAACACAAAGAATGCAAGAGTAAAAGACACAGTAACGAATTTTATGGTTTCTGAAGATGCATGGACTGGTGCCCCTTTTTTGTCTTTCTTCCTTTGTAAAACCAAGAGTTCTACCTGAAAAGCATGAATGGGAACTCTTACTGTCCTAGACAGTAGGGGAAGGGGCATAGTTGTGTAAGAAATGTTCTAAAACTAGGGTGAACATGCAATTTTCTGCCCAAACCAGGATCTTTTGAGAGGAAAGGGTAGTGATTAATAATGATGTCAGGACACAAGGTATAAATTGGGACCATTATGGGTAAACCAGGACATATGGTTACTGTATCAACAACCATTTTGTTCTTTTTCACTGCATTTCAAGAACATGACTGGAGTTCTCTCAGGAGGGGGAAATTTTCACTCAACAGACTACCAAGGTCATTCTGAATTGTTCTTTCCTTAATGTAATGCCTTAGCATAGCAATGCAGGTTACATTTCTTTAATGGTCTTAGGTTTCCCTGAGATGACAAAGAAGTGAGAGATAATTTAACATATCTTAACACATGAATAAAACTGCATTTCCTCACTAATTCCTATGAGATGTCAGTTTTAGCTATGGGAGAGAATATGAGCTGTATTCAATGATTTTCCACTTATTAAGGTAATAACCATCCTACAACATTTGGAAGCTTTAAAAACAAAGTAATGTGTAGGAGGAGTGTCTTTGCTTCCCTGGTGGATGTGTGTGGGATGGACATTGATAATTCATTAATGCCAATGGGTGGAGAAGCTGTCAATCCCCTACGCGTGGATGGAACACCAGACTGTTGCGATGAAATAAACCATTTTCAAAGCCAATGATTTTGTGCACTTTATGTGATGATCTATTTATGAAATTTTTACTAACTTTGATGAGAGGCATGCAGCTGAATGTTCTTCTTCTTTACATTCTGGTGTGGGCACTGTATTCTGGGTCAGAAAATCAACCTGTCGTTCCTTTTATGCCTCTTACAAATGCCAGGGATAGGAAATCTTTCAGTTATCCTCCTGTCTGACATTCGTTCCTGGGAGTCCCTTAACTTCTTCAAGGTCAATTTGAAAACCTTCCTGTTTCAATGCTACATGTCATCTGACGTACCACACAGTGCCGTCTTCATATGCATTTTTTCTGCAGGGCATTCTCTAAATTATGTGATGTGACTTTTGTAAATCTAACACAGTACAGATTAGTTAAGTCTTAAGAACATATTTTCTTTGGAAAGTACTTGAGAAAACACGTCACGGGCTATTCACAGTAAGAAAAGATGTACTTTTATAATTTTCATTAAATAAAAGTAGAGCAGACACAAAATACTATTGACATTTCATAAAATAATGCCTTCTGTCCTGAAAAGCGAGTTGCTTCCTTTACAAAAATGTGTTAAACTAGAATTATTGATAACTTTCTCTGAAATTCCTGAATATCACAAATGTAAATGCACATTCAGACACTTCCTTACTTCTAGCTGAAATTTTTTCATTTTTAGGTTATAGGTCATTTTTCCCCAACAAGAATCCACAGTGAACCATAATGAATTAAAAGGACTTTAAATTTGCTCATAGAAAGGTATTTACATCTACCCGTACAGAGTAAAACATTAATGTATGCTAGCAAGGCACAGCTAAAGCTGCCTTTTTAAAACCCATAGACAAGGATGGCTTAAAATGATAGAGGATATCCTCCAAAAATCTTAATGGTAAATTGCTTGGCTCCTAACTTTGCAAAAAAGGAGCAAGAATTGCTTTAAGAAAAATACAGAGTGTCTTTTCCCTGTGGCTCATTTATCCCCTTAATACCACCTGGATTGGAGCTTTAATGCACTCCTGGAATAGCACTGAACAATTTGAAACAGATGTGGAAAGCTGAATTTAAAAGGGACAGATTAATGGTTATTTATGAAAGATTGGAAATTTTCCCCAGTTACAATGCCCTAAACACTTTCAACGTATGCATGAAGGTGCTGTGGAGATTACTAAGCAATTTATCACACATGGGTAAATGGCCAGAGCAACTGTCACCCTACCCAGTCCTCTCTCACTGTCAGAAATGTACAGTCTGAGTATGTGGGGGAAGAAAACAGACAGGGTAGCCATGAATTGTGGGAATACAGGCAAATACACAAATTAATTTACTGACCAGATGGATGGAAAGATGACGGATAGCTTGTACCACACACTATTTTTGCAATTATCCTGACAGGCTTTGTGAGTACATGCAAAGGACAGGAAAAGGAGAGAAGACCAGGACAAAGATCCTGTCTGAAACTGACCTTTGGTTAAGGGGCCATCTACGACCCTAGCTGCCATCATACTGTAACAATTGTTATCAGTTAGATATACACCAGTGCTAGTTCTTGGAAAACACAGAAAGTCATTACCACACAGTAGGGATGTGTGGAAGAGGTCATTCTCTCTCCAGCTCTGCTATAAAAAAAACAACAACTGTGTAACCTTAGGCAAATCTCAGTGGTAAAACAAGAATGATGACAAGATCTGCCACACATGCCTCACTAGGGTAATACAAAGATCAAAGAATTAACATGTGTGAAAGCACTTGATGAATGCTAAAAATAACAATTTTCTATTTTTTCCCCACAATACTGCTTTTTGATTGTTCCCAATCAATTTTCTCAGGTCAAAAGTTTTTTTTGTTGGCTATTCATGTGTTATTACCACAGAAATGCCTAGCCTAGTGAATAGTCTCACCATCCTCCTTATACTTAAGACAGTTTGCTAGGCCACAAGTAACACAGATTCTCAAAATCTTGAACCATAAATACTACATTCAGAGAGTCCATTTCTTTATCTCAAATGTGCCCATGTTTTCTTCCAAGTACACACATTCTTTTATCATTAACTGTTTCTTACCTGATGAGTAAGGTATGCATTTTTCCACCAGTGAACAACTTGAAAATTTGCCAAGCATAATGCATAGGGTTATACTGAATGGTCATTACAATGAATTCCAAAATACTCACGCACGCACATAAGAACAAAACCACAGCCATGTGTTTTTATCGTTTGCTAGTCAAAAGAGAATAGGCTCTTTAACTTTTGTCCAATGCATACACTTCCAAAGTTTTTCAAAAGACTATATAAAATTCATATTCCTAGCCTTGTTCATTTGCAGTTAAGTGGCTGTCATGGGCTGAGAATTCTGAATAACTTCTAAAAGCTTGCATCTTGGTCTAGGATCTTTGAAATTAAATTTACCTCCAATCTGTAAGGGTTTATAATTGCATCGAATCATCAAAACATATGACAAAAGCCTCGATTATATGTGATGTCTTTTTGAATGCATGCAAAATTGTTTGTGTTTACTACATCACTGAGATTTTGGCAGAAGGAAGTGTCAAAAACTCTAAAAAAATTTTAAAGTTGTGAAATGTACACTAAGAAAAAACCCCACTAAAAAGCCATAAGCTATATTTCTACACTTATTATATGTGAGATGAATGTAACAGCAGCTTGAGACTTTGCAGAACATTTTTCTTGTTATCCAAAAAATGTATTCTATGGGGTTCCTGGATGTCTCTAGCAGGTAAGGGAACTCTCTTGTTTTGGGCGTCTTGAGGCTTTTCCTCTAAAGTCTCACTAGGTAAGATATTGTACATGATGTAATCCTGAACCAAAATCTTGTAACTCTGATTTTCTGGTGAATTAAACAAGAGAATATCTTTGATGAAATAAAAAAAAATTTTAGCAAGCAAAAACCAATCTGCATGTAGGTAAGCCAAATCCTAAGTGGTTACTTAATACAAAATCTGGATAGAAGAACAAGGTTCTATCACATCTTGGAAGAAATCCTATTTGGGGAGAGGCCATATAAACTGAAAAAGTAAACCAGGCTTGACAAAGGTCCAAAATACAGAAAATTGTTTTTCTTGGCAAACTACTAATGGATGTTTTCTTATCCTTGGTGATTTTAGTCCTAAGTGATCACGAAGCACCATCCATGTCAAATGGTCATGGCAGCATTAGATATTTTTCTCCTAAGTAATTTTCTACTAAGAATTAGATATTTTAAAAGAATTTCCTTTCTACTAAGAACAAAATTACTGCTATAATGAAAAGTGTACTGACTACCTAATATGTGTGAGGCATTATGCTACATCCTAGGGTATTAAAAATGAATAAACTTTGTTACCATCTTCAAGGATCTCATTCAGATAATGTTTCCTTAATTAGCTTTGCTCTGGTTATTTTCGTAGATTTTTGCAGAATTCTGGATTAGAGAAAAAAACCTATGAGGTAATAATTTGATACGCATAGACAGTTGGGAGTCTGATGTTCTATTCCTGTTCTTCTGATCCTTGAGTAAGTCATTTAACCTTTCATGGCTTCAATATTCTCCCCTGTGAAATGACAGAGTTTGACCCAAGGATTTCTGAGGTGTCTTTTACCACCAAAGTGCTTTGCTTATATGTGCACTTTTCCTAAGTCCCTATAGTTCTCCAGTCAGTTACTGTTACCAAGACGTATTTGATCCACAAATTTTTAATTAGGAATAGTATGTCAGTAATTTAATCTGATTACACTTATTTATAGAAGATAACGACATTTCAGGTCCTAAATGACTTTCATTTTAACTTGGTGTAAAGTCCTCTATTTTCCAGGGTACACAGGATTGACTTTTTAGAAATTACATTCATTCATTCACTCTTCAGGAATTCAGATTACCATGAATAATTAAAATCCAATATGTTATAATTTGACAAATTATTTGAAACATAGCCTTAAGGCCACATGCCTGCGTACACTCTATTGAAACCACTCGTGCTGTCAAATCAACAGTTATATCAGATGTAATTTCAGATTGATGGTCCACTGAAGGTATTCTGTGATTGAAACACTTGTAGTAATTACGGCAGAATGCCGCTTATATGGTAATAAAATAATGGAAGAAAAAGTACACAACAGAATTTCTCAGAACTGTCCCCTTAATGATGTTACTTTCCATTGGGATAAAAAGGAGGTAATACTTCATGGTCTAAACTTCTCCTTAGACAGCAGTGTCCTCCTCCAGGTAGATTATAACCTACATTTTGCCCTGTACCAAACATAGGAAAAGTACAAGTTAAGAGCTGTTAACTAAAAATGCCCATCTTGAGAATTAACAATTAGGACCTCACCTACTTTGTCAGGAGGTTTGCCAATTCCCACAATACAGTGTGTATACTTGGAAACATTCCTGCAAACTCAGTTTATGATCTATTCAATCAAAGCCAGTTGGCATTCACCCAGGGACAATGTTTCTTACGGGCCTTCACTAATGTCTATTATCGTCTATAATCATCTCTCCCAGGCCTCCCCTGTTCTATTACAGTCACGCTCTGCCTTTTTCTTCTTCCCTGTAATTAGGGACCCTGATTTAATGCAATATTTTGAGGTAAACACCTGTCAAAATAAAGGTCTCATGACTGCATGACATACTATTACCAAATAAACTGTACTATTTTCACATAGCTTTTTAACCCCTACAACCACAATTTCAATTCTGCCTTGGCTTCTCCTGATTTTATAGAAGGGACAGACAAGTGCTGAGAGGCAGTTTAGAAGCAAAGCCAAGTTTAACTGGGGAATACCTTAAAACTGTGCTCTGGCACTGCTTAAAAAGGTATCAGTAAGATGATCAAGACTAAGTTTGGGATTCACAAAGAAATGCTCTGCAGTAGGAACCTGAATGGGGAAAAACAGTTCCCAGAGATGTTTATTCTATGGATTACAATGACAAAGCAATGAGCCTTTTGGTGTCAAGAATCAGTTTTCTTCACAAAGATTTTTATTCTTTAAAAAATTTTTTGTCTGTGTTCTTATTTGCCTCTGATTATGATGCAGCCTAACACCCGAATTTTACATCAGGAGAAAAAAAATATAGTTTTAGAAAATTCTATCGTAGCTGATATTCCTGTGTGATCTAGAAGAAATCCAAAAAGTCTTCACATAGAGCAAAGGAAAAGTCTCCTTTGAAATGACTTGGCTACTATAAAGTTGCAGGGAGAGATGTCGGGAAAAAACACCTACTAACTCCATTCCACTGTAGCTCTCTTTCTGAGCCTTGGAGGATTTCTGGGCAGGGCCTGGGTTACAGGACAGATTGCTTAAGGCTCTCAACACAAAAGGTCAATAGTTCCTACAGTCGAGTCCACAAGTAAGCAAACTATTCCCTAAGCCAAGTTTGTTTTCTGTAAACCCCTGTTCGGTTTCCTTCTCAATCTCCTTCACTCTCCTTGGGCTATCTTAGGCCTTCCTCATCCAACCTTGCTCTGAGTAAAGGGCTCATGATCTTACCTATTTATTTACATTAACTATTCCCTTCAGAATTTATCACTTGTGCTTTTATATTTAATTATGAGTAAAAAGTTTAATATGTGATTAAAGAAATTTCAGGAATTGGGTACAGAAATTGGGAGGGCAGAGTAGTCGTCTATGAGCTTATATATGTTAGTGGGACTCTTCATATTAAACATAGGGAAGATAAATTTTTTTAATTAAAAAAAACAATTTTCCCACTTCTGGAAAATGAAGTATATCTATCAACATCATTAGCCATACAGAAATACACTTTTTCTTCTTTTCAATTTTCTTTCAAGTTTACTTCCTATGATTTTTACGAAACCCTTGTGCATCATTTAAGTACTAAAATCTCCATTTTATAGATGAGGAATTCGAGGACATAAGGTTAAATAGCTTTAAGACTATTCTGAGAGAACAAAGATAAATTTAAATCTGACAAGATGAATGAATATTTTAATGGTCTTTCAGATAACATCATAAAGTGTAATTTGGGTTCATAAACAATAAATTTGAAAACTTGTAAATAACATATAGAAATAGCAACTCTGAACAGCTTTATTCATGGACTGAATGCCTACTTTATGCTCAACACTAAAGATATGAAAGCCATAGTTCCTATCTTTCCAAGGTGCTCTAACCAGGCAGGGAGAAGAATGAACAGACCATAAAGACCCACTAAAAGTGTTACGGTAGAAGCTCTCTAGTTCAGAGAAAACCTCAAAGGAGGTAACCTCAAAATCGAGCTTGATGGTAAAGAAGGATTTAGCTAAGAGAATGGGAGGTAGAAGGGAAAATTCAGGCAGAATGTAAACTATGAATCAATGGCTAAAGGTTTGAAAAAAAAATGCCTCCTATGAAAAAGATTCCTCCCAATTGAACCCTTATTTTTTTCCAGGTTAAAATGAGGAAAATATATCTGTTAAAAAATTGGATTGTCTGAACACTAAATATAGTAGGCATATGGGAAGTAAAATTTCTTGACATGGTAAACTAAGACAATGGTCCATCTGCTGCATGCAAACTCGACCATGACCACTGTGCTTGAGGGCTAAGATGATAGCAAAGGGGAATTTAACACCTTCTTGCCCGTGGCCAAGTCAAGAACCACCCTTCTCCCAGGCTCCTTGCCTATGGAGGCAGTATGAGTAGGAATGCTTCCCTGCGGAGAATCTCCCAAGCTTTCTCCAAGCTTTGTTTATTGTCTGACTTTTTAGTTTTTCTTTTGAGGCAAAGAGTTAAAAAAAAATTAAAAAAGGAAGAACTTCTACATAAAGCAATGTTGTATTTCCTAATTGTTCTACCAAAAAAGAACTAAACTGCCTCTAAAAATCTGTTTTCTTTAGAGGTGTTAAAAATTATAACTGTCTCTCCCAAAACAAAGGTAGGATAGTCTAACAAACAGAACTAAGGCAGGAGACAACAAGTCTGAAACAGAGTCTAATTTTAATTCTACAAATGCCATCTTACATAGATGGATGACAAATCTGGCCCTTTAAAACCACAATTCTAATTTACCCTCTTTATGGAGATTTCTGTGAATTAATCAGAAGGTGTGTAAAAACATTTTCACTTCTTAGAATAAAGATCATGTAGATGCATGATTTGCAAGTGTGAAGTATCACAACTATTTTCTAGGTTATTTAACTTTCATTGTGGATAAAAATATATATTTTTGGCACACTGATTACAGTTCTACTTCTTATAATTGGTTTTTGGTTCCAATTAGCTTACAAAATTCTCCCTGTGGAACATTTGGGTATTCATAAATGACAAAGGAGCAAATAAAACCCCATGAAATAGCACAGGATCCTCATTGTTTCATAAGCTTTATTCTAAGAAGAAAATACTTAAAACTCTCTATTGTAAAAAAAAAAATCTAAAAACAAAAACAAAACCCATAGATGGCATGGCATGATTTTACATTTGTTTGTTTCTTTCTCTTGCCCTCTCTCCCTCTCTAGTAAGTTTAATCCGTATCTCTCCTGTGGAAAATAAAACTTTTAATAGGAACAGTCTCTTTTCAGCATGAAGGATGTTCTCCTTAGCCATTAAATCCTTATTATCACATACTGAAATCACTTAAAGCAACAGGTTTATGATCAGTTCAGTGACATGATCAGAATGGTTCCATATGTCCTTACTCTCCATAAAAACTATGCCTTACACCTGCAGTAGGAAACATACTCTAAATGGCCAATTTCCTACTTTACATTCATTTCACTTGAAGATAATTTTATAGAACTTTCAAGGAAAGAGAAAGAAGACAACAAAGATGACAAGAAAAAGCTGCCAAAATGAATCCCTTCAAAGACAGAACAGAGAATATTTTTACAGCTCAATTGTCAACTCATTGTTTGAAAGAAGTTATAATGAAAACGCAGATACCCACTCAGTTTGATAGCATTAGAAATTACTGTTGTTATAATAATAATACAGACTAGACTCTAATAGCTATTCATAGAAAGTTCCTGATAGAGGGTGGAGGATAATTTGTATTCTCTGGATATAGAGTATGTAGAAAACATGACAGTCTACAATAAAATCCAACTTTCTACCCTAATGAGTGAAGTAACTCACTTGAAAAAACAGACAACAGTTTAGTTTAAAAAGCATAATTTCTTGAAAATTTCCAAATAAGCCAAAGCGCTTATCTAGTACAAAAGACATTTTTGAAATTAAAATGCAAAGCCACTGTAACAACCCAATAACTAATCTAGACTGTTATCCACAGTTTTAACTTTACATATATTTGTAACAATATGATGACAAACCCATTAATATAAAGCTCAACATGGAAACCAGCTGCATCACCTGTCCTGAGCTTTTATCATTCCTTAGGTCATTAAGCCACAAGGTTAGGAAACTTTTTTTGCGATCATCCCAGTACAAAACACAAAGTCAGACACATAGTAAGCATTTTGTTAGTATCTGGATGAATGAAT
This sequence comes from Herpailurus yagouaroundi, assembly GCF_014898765.1. Classification (NCBI taxonomy): domain Eukaryota; kingdom Metazoa; phylum Chordata; class Mammalia; order Carnivora; family Felidae; genus Herpailurus; species Herpailurus yagouaroundi. Next base: position 92,549,489 of record NW_024412388.1, read on the forward strand.
AATAGAAGCTACTGTTTAATGAGCACTGGGCTAGACCTCTTTCTTATATTATTTATTTTATTCTGTATGCATTTTATAGATGATAAAACTGAGGGTAATCTATTTAAGTCATACTGCCAAAAGATGGCAAGGTCAGTAACTTTGTCAGTAACTAGATAGATAGATAGATAGATAGATAGATAGATATCTATATCTATATCTATATCTATATATATATACACACACACACACACACACACACACACACACACACACACACACAATATAGGAGTCCCATCCTTTGGGATGCAAACCATAAAGTACTTATCTTCTTTGAATATGAATACTGACAAATTAAAGTACATGGATCCACTGTAAGCACACCTACAAACTCTCATGACTTCAAAGGACCAAACCAGCAGTATTCTTTATACATTTAGACCCCAAAAGGTGGAAAGATTTTTGTTCAGCAATTTTTAAAACATGTCATTCTGAATCATGCCACTGAGTAAGGGTATATTCAGACCAGGTTCCTTCATGTACCTTCCATATGTACTATCTATAAAACAAAAGCTGATTTTATCATGATGGCTTTAGAGATGGCAAGATGTGAAGTACCTGTTGAATCAAAGAAAACACTTCTATCAAGTTCAGTACGAAGTTTGTTCAAATATATTTTAATTGTATACTAATTCTTTGAAAATGCTCCCTTTATTTGGTAACTATTAGACACCAAGTATTGAGTTCACTATAAACCTTATCTTATAGTTACGTTTAATAATTGGTTTGCTATCAATGGCCAAAGATTAAACTGGGAATGCCATAACTTCATGGAATTAACTGGATCACCCTGGTCAATGTCTTACATGAAATTTTATCTAAGGTTCTAAAGAAACTACTCATTACTGGATTCAAAGCAAACCAACAGTACCCCAATTTCTGGAAGTGGGGTTGTGTGTTGACATTATTGCAAAGCCTCAGGTGACTCAGAATGGTGAGCATTGCTCTGGTCCAGCCCCCATCATGTAACAAATGAAGAAACTAAGCCATATAGTGATGGTATAACTTGACCCAAGCCATACAGTTACTTGGCTACAGCTGCATGACCTGAATCGGGTTTTCCCACAGTGCCACTGCTTCTTTCACTAAGAATTTGTTGATTAAATTAGAATGTGTTGGCTAAAAAAACCAAAAAAACCTTTGATGGCTTAGAAGTACACATAAGACAATTTTGACTCATGCGACATCCTTGTTGAAAACATTAGATGAACTTTTAGCTTATCTCTGAAAATTCAAACAGACTGCTAGCTCCCAGCCAGCATGAATGGATCTTCTAAAGACAGGGGACGTAATGTCGAACCAATAATTGGAGTTGATAATTGAAACATGAACAGTGTCTGAGTACTGACTATAGAGTTGACACTCAATATATATTTGCTGATCTGAAATAAATGTGCTAATTGTTTTGCTCTGTTCTAGACATTAGCCTTACTTGTTCCTATCAGACATCTTCCTCTCAACAGACATATGCATGCATTTTGTTATCCAATGGTCTCATTTCTCTTACAATTTTCCTGAGAGCTTCCAAAGCCATTGTACCCATCACACCAGAAAAGCTTCATGCTTCCAGGCTGCTGAGAGGAAATGACAAATAATAATGTCTTTCTTATGGTCTAAAAAGAATAGGAGGCAATACAATTTAGTAAAAAGGGCTTCCACGTAAGGAGCGTGCAAGTCAACACTCTGCCCTAACAAGTAAAAGGCTGAACAGATTGAAAAAAAATCAACAATTCTTAGATCCCTAAGAGAGGGGAGGACACAGGACAAATGTCAGCCCCCAGGACTGGAGAGATGGATAGGTGAATACAGGGAGTCACAGCTTGCCAAAGCAGAGCCTCACTAGCAGAAACTGCTGTGGGATTCGGTGCCAGCACTGGGGTAGCAAAACCTGAACTTAAATTGACAAATTGCTGGAGGCTCAGCACTTACAGCTCTGAGAGTTAAAATTCCAGGGGGGATCAGTCTTAGGGGAGCCCCACAATATTTTAAGACTATGCTTAGGAGCTCAGTCAGATTCCTATAGTAAATATGGGAGAATAATCCCCTCAGTTTCTGGCAAAGGGGAAAAAGCACGCCACTCTCTGGAGAAACTAGTTAAGGGAAGCCTGATCTCCTGGGCTGTTAACACATCCAACTGACCTGGGGAAAGGCTCACTCTAGCCATCCTGTCCCACCACTGCAGGGAGAAAAAAGTTGAGAAACACCACTTGTGAAGTTCATTGTCCAGAGGCATAGGCTTACTAAAAGACTGACACCTAATCATAGGGCCACAGAATACTTCCCCCCTCCCCCTCCATCTCACCACCACATCCCTAAGTCCTCTAGACAGCAGCTCCTTTCACCCAGCACATCATGACTGGTTATGAAGAAAAAGTTGCAAGGAACACCAACAGGCAAAAAACACAACCTGAAGAGACATGGAAAGCATCTGAAGCAGACATTCAGGAATGACAGAATTATCAGACTGGCAATTTAAAACAAATACAATTAATATGCTAAGGCCTCTAATGGAGAAAGTGGACAAGATGTAACAATAGAGGGGCAATGTGAGCAGCGAGGTAGAAATCCTAAGAATGAACCAAAAACAAATGCTAGAAATAAACAACAACAACAACAACAATACTGTAACAGAAATGAAGAATGCTTCCTATGGGCTTAATAGCAGAATGGACATAGCCAAGCAAACAATCTCTGACCTTCAGATTATCTCAATAGTAACTGTCAAAGTGAGAAACAAAGAGGGGAAAAAAAACAACTGAGAAAAACAACAGAATATTCAAGACTTGGGGACAACTACAAAAGATGTAATATGTACGTAATGGGCATATCAGAAGAAGAAACAAAGAGAAGAAATACCTGAAACAATAATGACTAATATTTGTTAAAATTAATGTCAGACACGAGACCCAAGATTCAGGAAGTTTAGATGATAATAAGCAGGATAAATGCCAAAAAACCCACCTGGGCATATCGGTTTCAAACTACAGAAACCCAAAGTAACAAATCCTTAAAGATGCCAGACAAGCAATAATAAAAACACCTTACATATAAAGGAACAATGATGTATAGACTTCTCCTTGGAAACCATGCAAGCAAGAAGAGAGTGACGTGAAATAGTTAAGGCTGAGAGAAAAAAAAAACCCACCAATATAGAATTCTCTACCTTACAAAATTATTCTTCAAAGGTGAGGAACAAATAAAGACCTTCTCAGGCAAACAAAAACTGCAGGAATTTGTTGCCAGTAGACCTGCCTTGCAAGAATGTTCAAAGATGCTCCTTAGAGAGAATGAAAACACTATTGGTCAGGAACACGGATCTACTTAAAAAAGGAAGATTCTCAAAGAAAAAATAAGTGAAGGTAAAAATAAAAACTATTTTCTTATTTTTAACTGATCTAACAGATAACAGTTTGTTCAAAAGAATAACAGTGGCAATGTATTCAATTATGTATGCTCATATCTATATATGCTTTCATATTACATACCTGATATGTATGTACATGCTATGTATGTTTGCATATAAGTGACATTAATGATAGCAATGATACAAGGGACAGGAGGGAGGAATTCGGATTACTCTGTTATTATAAGGTACGCACACTACCAAGGAAGTGGTATAGTGCTATTTGAAACTGGACTTGGATTAGTTGTAATTTTATATAGTAACCTCTAGGGAAACCACAAATAAAAATTAAAAAAAAGTATAACTGATATGCTAAGAAAGAAAACACAATCATATAAGATGATCAGTTTAAACCACCAAAGGCAGAAAAAGAGTAGAAGACAAAAAGAGAAATACGTAACAAACAGCAACAAATAAAAAAGAATAATGAATAAGGTAGGTAGTAATCCAATATTTCAATAACTGCTTTGAATGGCAATGGTCTAAATGCACCCAAAAGACAGAGATTGTGAATGGCTCAAAAAACATGACCCAACCATATGCTGCCTCCAAAAAACCCACATGCTTTGTGTTCATCATTCCTACACACCCGTGTCTGTCTCTCTCCACCAGTTCAAACAAGCCTCCTCTGCATAACCCTTCCTGTCTTATGTATCCTCTTATTCCTATTGCCAGGCAAAAGTGGCAGAATTCTCTTTTATTCCTTTCTTATAATAATAATGACAACGAGAGCACCGACGACTAATGTTCCTTACACATTTTTTTATGTACAAAGTACAGTTCTAGGCTTACTTTAATATATTAACACATACAGTGCTAATGGAAATTCTATAAAATGAATACTATTATTACCCCATCTTATAGATGAGTGAATTGAGGCGCTGAGAGGTTAAATATTGCACAAAGTCACACAGCTAGGAACCTGGCAGAGCTGGAATTTGAACCTAGGAATTCTTGCCTGAGTCCAAGTTCTTAAAAAGTACACTCTACTGCTTCTTTTTTTTTTTTTTTTTTAAATTTTTTTTCAACGTTTTTTATTTATTTTTGGGACAGAGAGAGACAGAGCATGAACGGGGGAGGGGCAGAGAGAGAGGGAGACACAGAATCGGAAACAGGCTCCAGGCTCCGAGCCATCAGCCCAGAGCCTGACGCGGGGCTCGAACTCACGGACCGCGAGATCGTGACCTGGCTGAAGTCGGACGCTTAACCGACTGCGCCACCCAGGCGCCCCTCTACTGCTTCTTTTAAAGGCATGTTATTTCTGATTAAGCTGTGTTTATTCACAAACGCCTCCATTTAGGTTAAGAAATGTGAATTCTACATGGTCAGAAGCAAGACACCGCAAAACTTGAACAAGGAATTATATGTAATCGCATCTGAACTTTGCTGTGGTGTGCAGGATAACCAGGGTAAATGAAGTCTGGAGGGGAGAAGATCAGTTAGGAGGTGATCTCAGATGTCATGTAGCAGTTCATTAGAGTAAAAACTAGGCTGTGACAACAGAGATGAAGAGGACCAAATGCACTGGAAGTGATTTAGAAGGTACAATGAGAAGCATTTGATGATTAAAAGAGATGTGGAAAGGGATGAGAGAGGGGGAGGAGAATATACAAAGATTTCAGACCTTATTATAGGATGGTGGTAGATTGAATGGTGATGCCCTTAATTGTTAAGAATATAGAACCGAGCTTGTGTGGCTCAGTTGGTTAAGTGTCTGACTCTTGGTTTTGGCTCAGGTCATGATCTCACAGTTCATCAGATGGAGTCCCGCATCCATTTCTGCACTGACAGTGTAGAGCCTGCTTGGGATTCTCTCTCTCCCTATCACTCCCCCACTCACACACCCACCCCCCAGCCCCCACCCCCGCTTATAGGCTCACTCTCTCTCTCTGAAAAAAAGAAGGATATAGAATATTTGAACAACACTATCAATTACTTTGACTTAATTGGCATTTGTAGAATATCCTAACCCACTCACCACCCAAAAAAGAAGAAAACATATTCTTTTCAAGTGTACATAGAACATTTATCAAGATATACCATATTTTGGGTCATAAAACAATTCCTAATAAACTTAAAATTATTTAAGTCTTACAAACTACACTCTGTTTTGATATGGAACTAAATTAAAAATTAAAAAGATTTATTCCAGCATGGTATTGGCACAAAAACAGACACATAGACCAATGGAATAGAATAGAAACCCCAGAACTAGACCCACAAACGTATGGCCAACTCATCTTTGACAAAGCAGGAAAGAACATCCAGTGGAAAAAAGACAGTCTCTTTAACAAATGGTGCTGGGAGAACTGGACAGCAACATGCAGAAGGTTGAAACTAGACCACTTCCTCACACCATTCACAAAAATAAACTCAAAATGGATAAAGGACCTGAATGTGAGACAGGAAACCATCAAAACCTTAGAGGAGAAAGCAGGAAAAGACCTCTCTGACCTCAGCCGTAGCAATCTCTTACTCGACACATCCCCAAAGGCAAGGGAATTAAAAGCAAAAGTGAATTACTGGGACCTTATGAAGATAAAAAGCTTCTGCACAGCAAAGGAAACAACCAACAAAACGAAAAGGCAACCAACGGAATGGGAAAAGATATTTGCAAATGACATATTGGACAAAGGGCTAGTATCCAAAATCTATAAAGAGCTCACCAAACTCCACACCCGAAAAACAAATAACCCAGTGAAGAAATGGGCAGAAAACATGAATAGACACTTCTCTAAAGAAGACATCCGGATGGCCAACAGGCACATGAAAAGATGTTCAGCGTCACTCCTTATCAGGGAAATACAAATCAAAACCACACTCAGGTATCACCTCACGCCAGTCAGAGTGGCCAAAATGAACAAATCAGGAGACTATAGATGCTGGAGAGGATGTGGAGAAACGGGAACCCTCTTGCACTGTTGGTGGGAATGCAAATTGGTGCAGCCGCTCTGGAAAGCAGTGTGGAGGTTCCTCAGAAAATTAAAAATAGACCTACCCTATGACCCAGCAATAGCACTGCTAGGAATTTATCCAAGGGATACAGGAGTACTGATGCATAGAGGCACTTGTACCCCAATGTTCATAGCAGCACTCTCAACAATAGCCAAATTATGGAAAGAGCCTAAATGTCCATCAACTGATGAATGATAAAGAAATTGTGGTTTATATACACAATGGAATACTACGTGGCAATGAGAAAAAATGAAATATGGCCTTTTGTAGCAACGTGGATGGAACTGGAGAGTGTGATGCTAAGTGAAATAAGCCATACAGAGAAAGACAGATACCATATGGTTTCACTCTTATGTGGATCCTGAGAAACTTAACAGGAACCCATGGGGGAGGGGAAGAAAAAAAAAAAAAAAGAGGTTAGAGTGGGAGAGAGCCAAAGCATAAGAGACTGTTAAAAACTGAGAACAAACTGAGGGTTGATGGGGGGTGGGAGGGAGGAGAGGGTGGGTGATGGGTATTGAGGAGGGCACCTTTTGGGATGAGCACTGGGTGTTGTATGGAAACCAATTTGACAATAAATTTCATATATTAAAACAAAAAATTAAAAAGAGAAATATATCTGGGAATCCCCAAATATTTGGAAACTAAGTAATGCATTTCTAAATGACTCAGAAGAAGAAAGTGAAAAAGTGAAATACTAGTAAGTATTTCAACATCAACAAAAATGAAAATGCAACACACACAAAAATTTTTTAGGTATCAGTAAAAGAACTTACAAATTTATAGCACTAAATGCCTATATTAGAAAAGGGAGTTCTCAAACCAATGAATACCTTAAAAGACTAGAAAAATAAGAACATCTTAAACTCAAAATCAGAAGAAAGGGAGTAATAAAGAACAGAGAAGAAATCAGTGAAATAGGAAGCAGAAAAACAATAGAACCAATGAAACAAAACCTTGTTGTATGAGATCAATAAAATTCATAAGCGACGAATTAAACTGATTAGGAAAAAAAAAGCAAAGAAATAAATTACCTATGTTAGACATGAGAGGTGACATCACTATAGATTCTACACAAAAAAATACCAAAGCTCACTCAAAAAGAAATAGATAGCTCACATAGACATATATTTACTAAGGAAACTGAATTCGTAATTAAAAAAAAAATCTTCCTGCAAAGGAAATTCCAGACCTAGATAGCTTCCCTAATAAATTCTATAAAATACTTTAGGAAAAAAAAATGTTGATTCTATTCGTCGAGTGTTAAACTATCACCAAACCTGGACAAAGATACTACAAGAAAATAACAATAAATAAAAAGGACAATATATCATTACCAGTTGGGGTTTATCTCTGGAAAGCAAGATTGGTTTGACATCTGAAAAATCAATCAGTGATTCACCATATTAACAAGCTTAAAAACGATAAAATCATTTCCACTGATGCAGAAAGAACATTTGGCAAAATCCAACATGAATTACTGATTAAAAAACAAAAAATCTTTCAACAAACTAGGTCTAGCATAGAACATCTTCAACTGGACAAAGGGTACATACCTAATGGTAAAGAACTTAATGCTTCCCCTCCCCCCCCAAAATCAGAAATAAAGCAAGTATACCTTTTCCATAATTCTAGTCAACATTTCCTGGAGATTCTAGCCATTGTCACAAGGCAGGAAAAAGAAATAGAAAGCATCCAGATTTCAAAGGAAGAAATAGAACTCTGTTTATTCACTGACACTGTGTGTCTGTTTAAAAAAAATCTACTAGAATTTATAGAAAAAATTTCCTGTGAATTTAACAAGTTTGCAGGATAAAGATCAATTTATAAAAATCAATTGTATTTCTATACACTAGCAATAAACAAAAATTGAAATTTAAAACCATAATTTACAATAGTATCAAATAAAATATGAAATAGAGATAAATATGACAAAAGATGTGTATATCCTTCCTTCACTCTAACAACTATAAAGCACTGCTGAGAAATCAAAGACCTAAATAAATGAGAGATATACCACATTGAATGGTCAGAAGACTCAATATTGTTAAGATGTCAGTTTTCTTATATTGATCTATAATTCAACACAATCTCAATCAAAATCCTAGAAAGCTTGTATTGGTGAAATTGACAAGATGTTTCTTTTTTTTTTTTTTTTTTAATTTTTTTTTTCAACGTTTATTTATTTTTGGGACAGAGAGAGACAGAGCATGAACGGGGGAGGGGCAGAGAGAGAGGGAGACACAGAATCGGAAACAGGCTCCAGGCTCTGAGCCATCAGCCCAGAACCCCACGCGGGGCTCGAACTCACGGACAGCGAGATCATGACCTGGCTGAAGTCGGACGCTTAACCGACTGCGCCACCCAGGCGCCCCGACAAGATGTTTCTAAAATCATATGAAATACAAAGCACCCAGAAGGGCCAAAACACCTCTGGAAAAAAAGAAAAGACATATCATCTACCCATTCCCCTTTCAGTATTTACTTAAAAATGAGACCATATGTCCATACAGAGACTTATACTTGAAAGTTCATAGAAGCTTAATTTGTAATAGCCAAAAACTGGTAATAACATGAAATCCATCAGTAGGCTAAAGGATACATAAATTGTGCTATATCCATACAGGGAATAATAATAAGCAATAAAAAGAAAAAAACTTCATCCACTTAGCATAATTTCCTCCAAGTTCTTCCAAGATTTTATAAATGGCAGGATTTCCTTCTTTTGGAAGTCAAATAATATCCCATTGTGTATACATACCACATTTTATTTATCCATTAATCTATTGAGGGACATTAGGATACTTCCATGTCTTGGCTATGTCTACATGAAGAATCTAAAATAGTCAAACTCATAAAAATAGAGAACAGAATGGTGGTTGCCAGGGGCTGATGGAAAGTGGAAATGGGAAAAGTTTAGTCCAAGGGCACAAAGTTTAAGTCATGCAAGATGAATAGGTCCTAGAGATCTACTGCACAGCATAGAGTCTGTATTTAATAATACGGCATTATATACTTAAAAATTTGCTAAGTGGCTAGATGGTAATTATTCTTATCACAAAAATAAATAAAGAGGGCAGGGTGAAACTTTTGGAGGTAAAGGATAGATTTATGGCATAAATTGTGGTGATGGCCTCAAGGATTTATACTTCTCTCCAAGCTTGTCAAGTTGCTTACATTAAATATGTATAGCTTTTTGTATGCCAATAATACAATCAATAAGTCGGTTTTTAAAAATAAGAGCCATTAGGGTGCCTGGGTGGCTCAGTTAAGTGTCCAACTTTGGCTCAGGTCATGACCTCACAGTTAGTGAGTTTGAGCCCCACGTCGGGCACTGTGCTGACAGCTCAGAGCCTGGAGCCTGCTTTGGATTCTGTGTCTCCCTCTCCCTCTGCCCCTCCCCTGTTCGTACCCTGTCTCTCTCTCTCTCTCTCTCTCTCTCTCTCTCTCTCTCTCAAAAATAAGTAAACATTAAAAAAAATTTTTTTAAATAAGAATGATCTTACACAAAGCAACATGGTTTAATCTCAAAGAAGCCATACAAAAAAGAATGTACTATGTGATGTACTATACAACATTAAAAAAAAATTCAAACTCATAGTCTGAAAGCAGAACAGTACTTGCCTAGGGACTGAAGAAGGACAACAGGTAGAGGCAAGAAGGAGAAATTACAAAGGGGCACACAAAAACTTTGGGGGCTGATTTTTATCATCTTGATCAGTGACATTTTGATTTGTACATTCATTTGTCAAAACGTATCAAATTGTACACTTTAAATAAGTGCACTTTATTATATATTGCAACACTGTTGCTTTTTTAAGTGGCATTAGTGATCCAAGAAGTAGTTTCTGCAGCAGACTATATTATAAACAGGGTAGAAAGAGGCAGAAACCAAGTATAGGCTACTCTCTCAAGAAGCTTAGCTTTTTTATCAATGTTTATTAATTTTTGAGAGAGAGAGAGAGAGAGAGAGAGCAAGCACAAGCAGGAGAGGGGCAGAGAGAGAGGGAGACACAGAATCCGAAGCAGGCTCCAGGCTCTGAGCTGTCAGCACATGGCCCGAGGCGGGGCTCAAACTCACAAATGGTGAGATTGTGACCTGAGCCCGAAGTCTGATGCTCAACCAACTAAGCCACCCAGGTGCTCCAAAGCTTAGCTCTGAGAATAGAAGAGGGAGACTAACATAACCAGACAGAAGTTGAGTAAATGTATTTTAAGACAGGAGGAGCATATTTATTTGTCATAGAAAAGGAGCTAGTGGAGAGAATGAAGTTGAAAATGTAGGAATTAAGAACCAGCTGATGAAATGTGGGATGAAAAACCCAAGAAGGAAAGTAAGTCTTGAATAAGAGAAACCTTACAGGTACACACGTAGGTATGTTTTGGGGGTGGGATGTGCAGGACTGGACTGAAGAGTTAGTAGAATTTCAGTCTGACATTCTCTCTTCCTGTTTGGGGAAGGATGAGGTATGAGAGGGGTAGGATATTAAGAAGAGTGGAGTTTTGGAAAAGTCATTGGCCACAGCATTGGCTACAGCGGTTGTAGATAAATGTTCAATCTAGGGGCATTCATTTATAACAAGATGGCAGACCATAAAATAGTTTTAAGCAAAGAAAATAGCCATCATTTATACAGGTGTACAATGGATTATTATCTATCAGTCCTTCCCTACTCTCTCTCTCTCCCCCCCCTGGCCAAATTTCACTCAAGTGTGCTAATCTTTCTGTTGAGCCCATGCCCCTTTCCCTCAGCACACAACAGATTTTTAACCAACTCTTTAATTTTGCTGGGAAATATTTCTAACACACATGAAGATACAGAATACTTTAGTGAACAGCAATGTCCTACCTTCTAGCTTTAACAACTCTTAACACTGGCCCATATTTTCCTCAGTTAACACAATCCTTAAACCCAATATAGGCTTACTGGACAAGAGAGATTTCATCTCCAGCAAACATCAACATGTTCACTTACTTTTCACATTTCATACATTTCATGAATAATGCCCAGAGCACCTCTGAGAACGTCAGGTATTTCTGTGGGTAGGCACAAATCAAGTATGGCCAGAAATGGCCACTGGCAAGCTAATTAGGTAGTTCCCTTGAAATGAACTGTTAATATGTTAAAGCAGTGCAAATTAGATCACACCCACAGGTCCTAGGTTTGGAAAAAATGCTCTGGCAAAGTATGAATTTTTAATAAAAATGGTAATTATGATCCATAGCACTGATCCTATTTTTCTTTAGCATTCTAACGTTCACTGCCACTTTGGCATTGGTAAATATGAGGAAGGCTAATCAAAGATATTTTCCCCCACATCATGTAAAATTTCTGAAGCTAAAAGCATGCAATCAATTCCTAAAGACAAGAGCTTTATTCTTTAAGCAGTAATAAATCATCGAGTAAAACAAAAACAAACACTGTAATTTGGATAGTACCTGCCAAAACAGACTGTGTGCGTCTCCTCTCAGAAGTTCAACCGTATCCCCTGCCTGGATATGTAACGGGGGTCCTTCATGAAGAGCCGGGGGTGGTGTCCCAGTATAGTTCTTAATGACCTGCATCTTTGGTAAACCTGAAAATAAGCAACACAACTTTTGGAATTGAGAGAATAATGACGCGTGAAGTCCAAATGTACTTTAAAATAAAAACAAGGCCATCACTAACATTAAAAAGTTGTAATAGCAACAAAGGCCAAGTAAACATGTGAAGTAACTACAATGGAATGCTTTTGAACTTTCTCATTATTTGAGAAAGTAATGGAATAAGACACATATTTATCCCCTGATCCCTTACATACTTTTCCTCTCCCTCACCATCCATCTCTTTGTAGTTGAAAAAATATTTCTTTCAGCTGATGCCTGCTTCATAAAAAACACATCACGTACAGTTTAATGGAAAAGAATCAATTTTTTCATCAACTCTATCCTTTCTGCCTATTACTTTCCTCTTGGGCATTGGCTGATTTCATCACTAAGGAGGCTCACCCTTTCTGTGTATGCATCACATTGCCCAGTATAAGGCTCATATCTTAAGGTTATCTTTGTAATTCAAAAGCAAAAAGGTGATGGATGTGCCACTGCAATACTTAAGACATTTATATGGAGAAATTCTTCAGGCTCAAATTTAGGTTTGCAAAACAGACCCAATAAAGGGAACATGTCTAAGCCAATAGCGTCAACAACACTTGAAATCCAGATCTGTCCTTTTTCTTTGTATTTCTCAGAATGTGCAATGAAGGCCTCAGTTCAATATTTCATGTCTGAGAACAGCAGCTTCAATTGCACACAGGCCTAAATGTACCAGTATTGGTCACAAATGGACAACTTCACAGTCACCTTTTCATTTAGAGGTGAAATGCTCCCTCCTGTGAGACAGGACACTCATAAACATGATATTTGGTGCACATTCAGGAACTTAAGCCATGGCCTATTACACTTGAAGATTTTTTATTCTAACGATTGACCACGGGGAAGTTGTAACTACCTGGAAACACCACGCTCAATAGAGTAGGAGGATGCATGATGGTCATTCAGTTCCAGATGCCCAAGTTACCTCAAAAAGGTTGTTCAAGTTACACAGATCTCAGTATCTACATGAAATGCTTCCACAAACACTTTCATGAAGTCCTCACTATCCTTTTTCAACAACCACCCCAGATGGGAGGAAACAGTGTGGCCATAAACTAAACAGAACTGAAAAGCTTTAGTCAACACTTTTCTTATCAACCCATCAGGCAGAAGGGCTGAAAAGAATTGGGCCCTTCACCCCAATTTAGCTGCTATAACTGCTGAGACATGTAGCAAGTTACTACATCTTCCCCTTGCTTCAGTTCTTGTGCCACAGAACCCCTGAAGGGATGGTGCTAATCCCACATCTCTCATGGACTGTTTCCCTACCAGATGCAAGAAGGCAGCACCCGTACACAAAGAGCAGACTTTATTGTCTTTCCCAAAAAACAACACTTGACGGGAGAACTCTTGTCAGTCAAGTGTTTATCAGACTTGCTCTCAACACACTGTAGATGCCTTGAGTATAGAAAGAGCTTATTTTATACTTTCTATTAAGTTGCTGTTGTTTATTTTACATGAAACCTAAATATCACATGCACACAACTCATAAGAAGTTCAATATACAGAAGAGGATGCACCCTGAAGTTGAATCTGGTTTGCAAGATAGTTATTCCATGTTAGGGGGCCAAAGTCATGGTTAGCCTCAGTTTTACTGAGCATTTCTAGATCAAGGAAAGCATTTATGCTCCCTTGATAATTTTGTTTTTATGCCAATTTTAAAATAAAGGCTGAAGACAAGAAACGGGAGTTTTTAAACCTGAAATAACTGATGTGGCCTCAAATACCAGGCCCAGTGAAGTTCTCAGAAGGGCTCTGGCCTTCTCTGCAGTTGTCTCCTTGGCCAAGATCCACAGGGACAAAATGAAGCAGTGCCTGACGGACACAACAGTTCTGTTATTGCCAACATGCTCAAGTTAGTCATTCTTAAGAAAATGGTTGAAAATGCATAAAGTATTTAGGGGAAAAAATTAAGTTTGATGACATTTCACCAACCAAATATAAATTGGGGATTAACATATGGAATACCCAGGCTACAAAGAAGACTGTGAAATACAAGGCATGGAACAATGCTGCCTTATTTATCCTTTTTGACAGACTACAATGCCCATTACATATGACCTAGTAAAACCATATTTAAAATTTAAAGTATTACATATATTAATATACTGTGGCCAAGAAATGAGATCTTAGTGTCTTAAAACTTACTTATAAATAAGTAGTCCTTGAAATGATGAACTTGGTTTTTATAGTCTTACTGCTAATTTTTTCATTTACTGTGTTTTTCTGCTATAACTTTCTTCTTGGCTATGAGCTTCATTTTGGAAGTTCATCCAGTAGTACACCAACACAGGGTATGTTACTGACTTTACTCCTAAAGCAAAATTGTGTGACCTTTGCCAAGAATTATGGTTGAGCCCAGGTAATAGTGAAAAAGACATTGCTACTAGCCTGAATTCAGCCATAAGTGACTTTCAAAATACAACATTAATTTGATTCATATTTTTGTGTGTGGGGATGAGTTAGGAGTTTACAATGGAATTTATATTTTTTAGTCATTTGTTAGAATAATCTCTGGCTATTTATTTCTGATAGGTCAGCACTTCCCATTTCAGGATGATCTGTCATTAGGGCAATAGGGCTGTAGAGATCAAAGAATACAAGGGATAGAGGAAGGACACTGTGACATGATGAATTCTGATACCTTGCCCCTGCCTCTGATGTATGAATATAAGAGGAGTTCTACAATACTGGTAGTACGAATGGTTTATTCCTTTCCTTTTATTGAAAAAAAAAAAAAAAGACATGGTAACATTGCTAAGAAGGTGAATATAATCCCATTAATGGATAGATAAAAGTGCGATTAAAATAAGAATAGAGAGTGGGTTAAACTTCATGTCAGCACTCAACCATCAATATAATTGTTAACACAATCTCTCGCCACAGCAGGCATCACACACACCTCATAAATGAGATCAAGAGTGGAGAAGAAATTAGATTTACAGATACTCATATTTCAAATAGCAATTTAGTGTTGATTTAGTGTAGGTTTTCTTCTCTCCCATAAAATATTCCTGACTAGTTTTGACCTTTCTTTAAAACGTCCAGCACAGAACATTCACTACACGTCCTTATGATAACTTATTGTTGTGTGTAGTTTATTAACAAACTCTATCTAAAATTTACTCTAAAATCTCTGTAACTTCTCTCCATTGACCTTCCTCCTTCCATCTAGAATTATGCAGAAGGTGGTAAATCTGCTTTTTATAGATTAGCCTTTCAAAATTTGTTTAGGCTTAAAATCCCTAGTTACTCACGTTTTCCTTTAGTTATCCATGTTTCCAGGAATTCTGAGATGCAAAATGTTACAAAACTACAAAAGTGGAGGATAGTTTCCCTCATTAACTCTGACCAATCAGAAACAACCAAAAGCTATTCTAAAAACTGATTTTAAAAATATAAATTCCATTCATTATATTGTCAAATCACAACTCATCCCAGAAAGCTGCCTCTTTCTTCTTGGGTAAACACAGACCGTTGTTGTTTAGTTTCTTTCTGCACCAGAAAAGCATTTATAATGACTATGTTAGTATAGTTACAGGGCTGCTCAGCAAAGTCTGAAAATTAAAAATGACTCTACCTTCAGATATTAAATGTGAAATAATCATATGTAATTTCAACATATACAGTTAAGCAACCTTGGAAGTTCCCAAAACTTTATATAATCTGTTATCTTTATCTAAAGGAACATAATTAAAATGGCTAAGACAAAATTAGATCTCCTGCCAAATGTTATTTTGGCTTGTTTCATTCCCTACAACAAATGCTTTGCTGCACAGCTCCCTACATTGTTGATATATAAAGTTCGGACAGTTTTACCCTTTAACTTTTGTTCATACTACTCATTATACTTAGTCTTAAATCAGACAAGGTCCCCAAGTCATCTTATGCATGAAGAATTAACAAACTGAAGAATCAGCAATACTTAAATTATGATTATATTCCAGTAATAGTCATCAGGTTCTAGTCAAATAAAACTGAAGCCAATATAATTACATGGAACACTAGAGTTTTCCAAAACAATATGGCAGTGAAAGGGCATCTGAATGAAGCAAGATTTCCTTTCAAATCTCAACTCAATGCAACTAAGAGTGACACATGCCAAGAAATTAAAAAAAATTTTTTTAAGTTAATTCTAAGTAGAATCCTATTAGAAAGTTTGCCATAAATAAACCATTTCTCTAGTAATTCTCACATAAACCGTCAAACTTCAATGAACTTAGCCTACTATATCACTATCAACCTCTTGGCTTCTAAGAAGAGTGATGGCCACAATATAGATTAGTATTTACACACGATGCTGATATCACTCCCCTAATGCAAAGGGCTTCCCCGAGGCAAAAACTTAGAGGTGAGTGCAGTGTACCAGATAAATGGGCTGTCAGTAATGTGCTGGCCTTTCACCTCTGAGGCCTAATTTAAAATCTAAACATAGCCACATTAAAAAATAATTAGTTCTACAAGATGTCAGAGAATGTAGCTGGTTTACCTGGGAAGCTGATTACAAGCATAACATATTCATTTATTCCTTCAACGTCCTGAATGCCACATAAGTTCTGGGCATGGTGGTTTGACAACAGAGCAAGGACACACTTCCTGCCCTCAATGAGCCTATCATCTACTGAACAGGCAGGTGAACTCAAATACACTATAATTAGGCTTGGTCTCTTGTCCAGTGGGGCATTTTTCAAAATGAGCCTGTCAATAAAGTTTCCAGGGAGTTTTTTTTTTTTTTTTTGAAAAGCCTTCAGTAGGACCCTGAAATATGTATTTTATGTTTCTGTATGTTTCCTAGGTGTGGTTTCCAAATCCTAGCCAGGTTTGGAAATCACATTTTTGTGGGTACATAAGCAATTCACCATGACCAGCCACCACTGGTTCCAAGCTTGCTTTTGAGAAAGCTACAGTGAAGTAAGTGCTGTCTGGCACCCTGCCAGCTCAATCCTCTTTAAGTTAACATCTGGGCTCTTCCTGATAGAAGTTCCTAATCTAACCATCACATCTGAGGAGCAGGCTGTGCAGAATGAACAGCCAGCAAGTTAGGTAGCTAGGATGCTGGGCTTCCCTGCCCACCACACCTCCTTGGGCCCTTTCCTACTAACCAGTGCACTTTTCATTCATGGGTTGGTCTTCGCAGAGAAGCAAAAGGAGCCTCATAATGGAAACCATCTGTTAACAACTGAAACAGACGATTTGGCGGAAAACAAACTGATCTGAAGAACTAATTGTTCACAAAGGGAAGACACCCCCATCAATGATTTCAAAAATTTTCACCCAGAGAAGGCTACTTTTTCCTTTTATAAACAATGATGAGTCAGATGAAGGAAACAGCATTGTCATCGCTCATACAAAAACAAGGATCAGATAGAGATATGTTTCTCCAACCTTATAAAAACTGACTAGTCACCCTTTGGCACTACCTATAGGAGTATTAGTAAATCAAAGGTTAAAGATAGAAACATCTTTTGAAAGTCCCCCCCCCCACACTTATTAAAAAGATTTTATAGGCTACCAAATATAAAAAGCACTACAAAATTGCATGTGTTATTGTAAAATCCATGCAAATTTAATATTCTGTTCCATCAAATATGTACATTTCAATGATAAGAAATGTTTCCCTAAAATCCTTAAATAAGGTCAAAGCTCTACAAGAATGTGCCAGGTATTTGTCAGAACTCTCAAAAACAACCACCCCCTAGGGGTGTGAGGAGTCCAGTTGAAAAACATAGCCCGAGTTAACTCCACCATCTTCTTTAAAGCTAGAAAAAGAACACAATCACACGATTTCAAAGTAAGAACATTACCACCTACTCCAACCACCTCATTTTCTACCTTATAAAACTAAGATTCAAAGTGGTCAATAAAAATGTCTGAAGTCAAAAAGCTAGCTAGAAGTAGAACTGGAACCAGAACCTGTATTCACCAGCTGCTAGTTCAGTCCTCCTGGCTGAAGGTGAGTAATTCTCTACAACCAGCAGGGAACAGGACTATGGCAGAAAACAGGTCTCCTATACAGACTAATATACGTTTGGGGGTCATCTAAACCTGCTGGGTGTCCAGAGTTATCATGGGAAGCAGGAAGAGAGGAGGCAGAACTGCCCTTCAAGTGGGGAAAGATTGTGAGCTCTCCACGATAAGGTGAATTCTAGGAGGAAATATTAAGTCCCACTGGTACATTCTAAAGACAGAGCCTCAAATCTCAATGCCAACAACAAAATGCACTGGACTCGACAATCCGTGGTGCTCTCTGTGCCTGACACGTCCACATGCAGTTCTGTGGCTCTGTGGACAAGTGGCCACGTGCAATTCTTTGTGCAGAAAGTTTTAATCACTTCAACCACATAATTCTGCTATTCTGACCACACCTGAGTGCATCGGGGAGGGTGATTAAGCCAAAGGTTACGATAAATTGGCTGAATATGTGACGTGCCAGTGGCTAAGGAGGCGGCTAGAAGGGAGACAGTCCGAAGGGACAGTCCTCACTGGAAGGTAAGAAACAAGACAATCATGTTTGCTCCTCAGTTTGAAATCAAATAAATGTATAACTATTGCTCAAAACCAGTGATGTTTCATAGGAGGAGGTTGGCTGTGTATCTACATTTGAATGTGGTAAAATTTTTGTTGATATTCCTTTTCACTGGGGCCAAAGATCAACAACCAACACATCTACATAAGAATATACATATACAGAAAACATTGTCCCCTTCTCAGGAACGTTCTTTCTTGACACTATTGATAGTAAGGAGAGGGACAGAGAAGAGAAACTACAC
Source organism: Herpailurus yagouaroundi (assembly GCF_014898765.1). NCBI lineage: Eukaryota > Metazoa > Chordata > Mammalia > Carnivora > Felidae > Herpailurus > Herpailurus yagouaroundi. The sequence continues at coordinate 92,568,287 of NW_024412388.1, forward strand.
TGTATTGTATATTCTCTTGAAACACCAGTGTTCTGACAGTGGGAACTCTGTACACTAGCATGAATAGAGACTCTATCAAAGAAAGTTCTTAGGATATTTTAGTCAAACACTTTCACTTACATATGAAACAACTCAAGTCCAGTTGCACATAGCTAGCTAAAAGCCAAAAATGGTGTTCTCAACACGCATCTATCACCTAGTAAGGATGTAATGCTGGGTTGACTAGGAAAAATAAGGGAAGATTCTAGAAAGGTTACACATGATTATTTCAGATCTTAATATTTAATGAATAAATCACTACCTTCCCCAAGGAAGCTGGGAAAGAATCAGATTCAAAATATTCCAGTTGAGGGGGCCTTGGGGGGCTCAGTCAGTTAAGTGTCTGACTCTTGATCTAGGCTCAGGTCATGATCTCACAGTTTGTGAGATTGAGCCCCATGTAGGGCTCTGCACTGACAGTGAGGAGCCTGCTTGGGATTCTCTCTCTCCCTCTCTCTCGGTATCTCTTCTGCTTGTATGTGCACATAGTCTCTCTCTCTCTCTCTCTCTCTCTCAAAATAAACATTAAAAAAATTTTTTTTTAATATTCTCCTGGGAATGCTAGTAAGCAACAGCAGACCCTTCAAACTGTTCCAGGAAGTTCAGAGATTCCATTTCAAAATCTCTACAGCCTTGCAGTTATACTGGGAGTATATATTCTACCTCCTTCCTATAAATTGGGAATACTAAAAAAATAAGATACTAGCTTATAAATTTTTGTCTTTTATAATCTTCTAATTTAAGATATTTGGAAATGTTAAGTAGAATATACTGAGTTCAGGGACAGTGTAGGTTTTGTTTGTTTTTTTGCCCATCAAAATCTTCATTTTCCCCCCATCTCCCATCGATTCAAAATCTATTCTCTTCCTGGTCTCACCCCCCACCCCCAACTCCCCGTTGTTCTTACTTTCCTTAAAGTTAGCCTTATTCTCTCCATGAATTTTTAGCTTCCTATCTTTTTTTGTACATAAAAAGCTTCTTTTATCAACCTAAGGTATCAGACTTATGGTTTCAACTTGTTCAAATTTAGCATAATAAGCTATTTAAATAATTAGATATATGGTTGCTTGCAATCATCTGAAAAATAATAAAAATTAAATAGAACCCACATCCTAAGGATATAATAAAAATATAAAAGTAGTAATTATTAAAATTTAGTCTGTGGACCTTCAAAGAAAAATAAAAATACAAATGTCAAAATATTAAGAAATTGTGCCAAGAAGTTATGAATCGTCTAGAAGGCAGTTACACTGGTAAAAACAGAATTATGCATAGAAAACATACTAAAATAGAACTTTTAGTTCTGCCTTACTTCTCGATACACCAATGACACTTAACACAAAGTTCATATGCAATTACAGTTTACAAAAATACCTGAATATAACACATCATCTACTAATAGGACACTTAATTCTAAAACCAAACCATGGATTTCTCACTAACTTTATACAACATGAAAAATGACTGACCCTAAAAATGACCTTCTCCTGAATTCTTGGACAGAGTCTGATCATTTCACTTATGTGTTTCTTGCCCCTCAATTAAGACAAACCCCCCCAGATAATGAATAAAACTTCTCTTTCCTTGCCAACATCTTGGTGTTATATACTGGATTGAACCATAGGAACTGGCTGCTGTTGAGTGTTTCTGAAGTACAAAAAGGCAATTTTTGACAGCTTAACCCAATATGTACCAAAATATTTTTTAATATACATGCATCGAATACCTAATATCAACAAAGTTAGAGCAAAAAGGTCCTACTGAGCTCAAGTATGGCAAAAGCTGGCATAACTCTGGGCAGAAAAGAAATCTGTATTTGGGCATTGGCTCTCTGAAGCAACATTAATTAGTAACTCTGTTAAGTAAATTCAATCAACATTTATTAAGGCCCCTGTTTCCATCTCCCTTGGAGCTAGAACTCTTTTGAAAAGCCTAGTTACAGAATTTGTTTTCAGGTTTCAATAGTAAGGATATCCCAGTTTGCCCTTGGAGACTAGGGAGTAAAATCTGTGACAGAAGAGTTCCTATTTTTTTTTTCTGTAACTTTCTTTTTATCTCTATATAGAATAAATATATTTCATTCATTATAAAATCCCAAAATAATTATTTTTGTCTTTAGAGTAGACACTGTCTAAATCATTCATCCTTCTTTTATTAACCCCACTCACAGTGCTTAGCATGTGGTTAAAACTTGGTGACAAGGAGTGATTTAGTTTTCAGGAGAAATTTATACTTCATGAGAGTGTTAATTTTAAAATAAAGCTATGTGCTAAAAACTAGTATTTCTTTTTTATTATCTTAAAGTATTTAACAATTTATAATATTTGTTCTTACAAGCACTTTGATTTAACCACTGAGAAACTTAAGTTGTGGCAGTAACTTGTGCTTTTTAGTTACGAAGTTTAATTAAACATCCAAGAGGGTATCACAGCAAACACATAGTTTAAAAAAAAATCCAGAGTGTCCACCTAAGCAACAGAAACAGTACACATTTCAAATTCTGAGATTTCTATAAAGGTTATTTCCTCAAACCGATAAACTCATAAGCTACTCCTCCAGGACACCAGATATATCAAGCTTTCCATTGTCTTCCAAATGCTTTTTCTGTCTCCTAAACAGAAAGATCCTTATAGAACACACCTCTGTTTTGGTCAAATTTTACTAAGACCAAATACAATGATTTTGCACAAAACTTGAGAAAATAAGTTTGAAAATCTTTTGAGAAGTTACAAGTACTTTCCTATGAATATGTTACTTTGGAGTTTAGAGCTATTTAAAACATGTTCATCTGTAAGTTTGGTTGGTTCCTTAACTTATTGTGAGTTGTTTCATTTAGTCCTGAAATATGAGAAGTATCAGGGCTGCAATAATTACTAAGAGATAAGGTCCCTTCCCTTAAGGCACTTAGCATCTTATAGGGATAGAGAGGAATACATACACTCTTACGCAGTGTGATGTTGTTGTGCAAGTGCTCAGAGAAGACTTCTGGAAGAAAGAGACTCTAAGCTGAAACCAAAGTGTAAGTAGGCATCAGCCAGATATAGGGAGGGTATATAAATCTCTCCATTTTGGAGAGGCATAAACCTTTTGCTTGAATGACTTTCTTCAGCAGGACTGCACAATCCACCTAGATGAGTAAAGACAGGTTGACTCAGACATAAGCAGAAGACTGGCTCACATGTTGGGCCATGGAAACAAAGCTGATTAGTCAAGGGAGAAAACACAGGAGGGGACTGACCAATAGAAAGGTGGCAGAGGGGTCAATGAGCAGGAGACCTCTAAGATTGGGGTGAGAGAGATACTTGAACTTAATGTTTCAGAAATGGAACAATTATGGGTGATGACAGGGCCCAAGGAGTGGCTGTGGGGATGTATGACTGAAATGGAGAAGGAGCAGAGGTCTCTAGAGATGAAAAGTCAGTGTCAGGTAAGTTAAGGAGGCTGAAGTTTGGATGAGTCACCTACAATGTGAAGTCACCCAGGTTGGATACAGTAGGTTCTTTTTGTGTGGAAGATAAACTAGGGAGAGGAGCCCAAAGGAGAAGGCAATATGCATAATGGTCAAGAAGATAGGTTTTCTGTCAAAGAGGTCTAAGGTTGAATGCCATAAACACTTCATTTATACGTCTGGAAGATGGGTATATTAATATACTAATGAGGCTTTTGTGAGATAATTATGTATGTAGCATTTAGCACACTGCCTGCCACATGATATGGGTCAATGGATGGTTGGCCCTTAACTGGGTCTATGCAACCATTTTTGTTATAAATTATTTACATTGACCTAGTTTGCATAAGAAAGTTAGGTCCAGTGTTCCCTCTATGCCTAATAATGTTGCAGAAAATAAGAAAATATTTACATGTAAAAATAATATCAAATAATCTTCACACAAAATACTTAAATTTCAATGTAATTACTAAAAATTGTAGCAGTTAAAACTGTGTAGCATTAGAATAGGGATAGAGAAATAGACCAGTGGAAAAGATAAGAGGACCTAGACCACGTCAGATGAAATAAAGATGCAATGTGAAAAAACACAACTGTAAAGCTTTTAGAAGACAATATATCTAACCATTCTTAAGATATTGGGTAGAAAAAGATTTCTTACACAAGAAACAAAAGCACATAATGAAGATCAATAAATCTGTCCCCATTAAAATTTAAAACTCTGAAGAAGAAGCCATTAAAAAAGATGCATACATTGATATAAGCAAAGGATGAGGACTTCAAATGTCTAAAGGACTCCTAAAAATCAGAAGAATATAAACAGAGCAGTGGAAAAATGTGAAAAGAATATGGATGGCTAATTACACGTGTGAAAAGATGCTCATTGTCGGGTATTTTGGGGGGAGAAATCAAAATGATGAAACAGCAATTTATACTCTTTATATTGGCAAAATATTACAAATCAGTAACACTAAGCATTGTTGAAGATTTAAGGAAATAGGAACTTTTTGAACAGGATCTAACAAATAGCAAAATGTTAATATCCAATTACTCTTGTTTCTTCAGATTGCATAAATCTTGTGCCTTTTATCATTTACTTTTAATAGTAAGCACATCTGCATCTATTGTATTATTTTGCCATGTCTGCAATGTTTCACAGATGTATTCTTAAATTTTATTTAAAGCTTCTTTATCTAATGATATACTACTTTGAAGAGTTTTAAATGACCTTAATAAGTAGTTTATCGTATATTTATCCTGAATGCTATAAGAAACACAGATAAACCATATTTTTAGTGACTTACAAATTAGCAAACACAACTTGCTATGCATTGAAATACTGCTGTTGCTACTCTGTACTTTATATAAATCTTCATTATTTGATGATATCTGGATTTGCTGAAACCAAGAGAAGGTGCTGAACTCTTACTGAATGGGAGTTCCTATTACATAGAAATTAGCCTAGCTCCCTGTGCTGGCTGCAGTGCCCTTTGTCCTCTGTGTCTCTGGCTACCTGTGGCAGTCCTTCAATAAAGCTCTCAGCAAGGGTCGCCATGGAGAGCAGAAAATAAGTCATCATCACTCCTGCATGCAAGCCTAACCTTACTCATCTCTATTCCTTGAATAATTAAAGTTAAGACTTCAGCTTATGAAGCAAAACCATCTAACAAAGGTTAGGCCAATATGGTACAAAGGTGATATTTACAAGCAAATTCCACATCTATAGAGTCATGGCCTAAAAAATAAAAAATAAATTTAAGCAGAATTTCAAATTTCATAGCCTATGTTCTCTGTACTTTCCCTTTCTGCCTATCTCAGGTAATAATGAGTGTTACAGAAGAGGGCGGCCAAGAAAGAATTGTTATACACAGGGACTTAATCCTTCCTGACATTTTGTCCTGAGACTTGCTTCTGGGTATAAATTCTCTGAGACACCACAGTGGTTCATATAACCTTGAACATATTACTTTTGATCTCGGCATGACACTGCCACAGAGGTCATCTGAAGTTTCACACAGCTACAGGAGGTACAGCAAAACACATGATTCATGACAGAATATTTTTTGTGTGTGATTCATACCACACATCTTATGATGAAAGTGTAAGTGTATTAAGTGTAAACATGAAATACAACTGAAAATTGAAACATTGTCTTCATGCTTGTTGTTTGCTGATAATTCCAGGTGCTTCACAGGTACTAATGAAAATGTACACCCAGTAACTTAAATGCTTGGCTTATTGGTACAATCACATGATAGAAACTGCTAACAATTTGCTGTTAGTACAGTCCCACAGGACAAATATAACTAGAAAAGCTTCCGTTAGGATCCCAGTTTTTATTCTGGCATAATATTTATATGAGGATGTATTTCATTAATGTCATTTTGCCTCAATTCTTCTGGGCACAATACTTCAAAACATCTTTTTAATAGAAAACACACTCCTCTTCAGATAAATGGCCTCAATAAAGTTACTAACATGTAAATATGGAAAATACCATTGTAAAACATATAGCTAGAGATTAAAAGGTTTGATGTGTTACTTCCGCAAAACTATACATACGAAATGAGATTAGGTAAATTCAAAGAAATTCACTTTTGTAAAGAAATAAATGGCTATAGAGGCTCATGTCAAAAAGAAGAACCACTTACACTTCTAAGCATCCTATAGATTCCAGCTCTTCACAATATCCATAAAACAAACAAACAAAAAACACCTGGAATTCAGAAGTTTCTCTGATCAGGAATATTGACAATCCAACTGCTTGAGGAAGTGCTCACATTTTTATGTAAATATACCTACATATAAATACATAGATACAAAAATGTTTTCTATTTTCACGTAACATTCTTGGAATCTCTAGAAATGTATCCCAATTTAGTCTTATTTGTTAAGGAAATACTTACTAAGCAGCTATGTATCAGCCACTGTGTTAGGTCTTAGGGATACATGACTACCTGCTTTTTGTCCCTGTTGGTTTCTTTTCTCTATCTTCCCAAGCTTACTCTCTCTCTTACTTTCAGGCTCTAGTATGTTGAACTTTGCAATGCTTAGAAAGGGGAATTCCTTTCTTTGCAGACCTTTTCCACACAGCTATTCTTCACATGACAGCATCGATGGTGAACACCACTTTTGAGATACTAAAGTTGGAGGTATCTGTTTTTTGCTAGGCTGAGTTATAAAATTGTTATTTTCATGTTAATTTTCATGAGGGGGAAGGCATTTGAAGGTTTATACATAGCTCCCTTGGTTTTGAAGCAAGGTAAATCGAAAAGAAACCAACTCAGTGCCAGTTTTTCTAGACATCCATCCATCTCTTCACAGAAAGACACAAGCGCACACCAAGCCACCACAATCACTGGTGGTTGTACAGCCTCCCTCTTAAACGCAGGGTAGCTCTCACTTTACATCCATTTCCCCCTTTATGAAACTCATCATTCACTACGGCTACAAGGTAAAGGAGACCCTAAGGAGGTAATTTATTTGTTGGTGCTTTGGCTTTTCAGCTTCTGTTTGTCCATCTAAGATATCTGTTTATCCTTTTTTTATTATTTAAAAAAAATCTTCTAATGCTTACTTTGTGCTTAGAATGGAAGTAATAAACTAGATAGCTATGCCCTTGCCCTCACAAAAATTAGAATCTGACAAAAAAAATTATACAGGCAATTATAATAAAGCATTAGGAGTTTTGTGGTAAAAGAATTCCAAATATTATGGAAGCAAAAAGCAAGCGAACATGATATCATCAAGGTAATCTCATCAGGGGAGGTACCTACAATGGGGAGAAAACACCATTACTAAAAGAACTTGCCAACAGGACTATAGTTATGTAATGTGATATGGATGAAATTTTTTCATTAAGAAATGGGACTTTAAAAATTCCTCTTATTAAAATTATAAAAACTTATGGAATTTTAAATAAAAGTTAATTTCTAGAACATTATCTTTCAAATATTCATTCCAATACAGCTTATGCTATAAAATAACTGAAAACAATTTAAAAGAATGGCAATAGGGAATTGGTGAAATTAAATCTAGGGTTCATCTTTATAATTAAATAGCAAGCTGGAATTTAAAAATAATGTTATAGAAGATGACTTAGAAATGTGGAATTATGTTCAAGTATGTTCTCGAGGCGGGGAAAAGCATATTACAAACCAGCAGTATATACAATAAGACCTCATTTATGTTTTAAAAGGCAGTACACAGAAACTGAAGAAAGTCTGGGAAGACACATGTTAAATAGTAGTTACATTATGTAGTTACATTAAGTAGTTACATTAAGTTACAAAATTATGAGAACTTGTTGATTATCTAAATTTTCTACAGGCAACATGTTTCTTTTGTAAGATTCTTTAATTAACATTTTTGTTGCTGTCATTAAACAAAATCCTTCAGTAACATCCTGGTTGCCTACAAAGTCAAGTCCCAAACTCCTTGTCCTGATCTTAACACAAGTACAACCCAGTGCTCTCCTACCATGCCATTACAAATCGCCAGCCCCCATTCAGTACTTCACCTCTTTCTGACTCAGAACAAGCATCCTCCCCTGGGTGAGCCTGGCAGACTGATGGCACATTGGTGCAAGGAAAAAGCGGCCCTTCCTCTGGGAAGGCATGGACCTGCAAGGCCCTTCCTCTGGGAAGGCAGGACCTGCAAGGCACTAAGGAATGCCGGTTGGCACTTCCTCAGCCTGCTCCCTTCACTGGGCATCTTTGTGGCATGCTCACCTGCTGCCCCAGCCTTGCCACTTCCCCACTCCCCATCATGCGTGCAAGGTGCTGTCTACCTTCCTCTGCCGAGTAGCCCATGTACTCCCACAACACAGGGTCCCACTGATCCTTCCAGTTCTGTGATCCTTCTGGGATCACTCCAGTCCCTTCTGGGTGCCAACTCTAGATTGCCCTTCCCACCTACCCGGCAGAGATTTCCCTTGGTTCCACTGTGTTTCCATAACCTTTTGAATTACTCTTATAGAAATGATTGAATATAAATTGTGCATTATTATGTCTCCTCCCCACATAATTATAAACTTCACAAGGTCAGAGACCAACGAATTATCCCACTGACTATTCTTAGTATGGTGTGTGGTACCCAATAGTCTCTCAATAAATATCTGCTGAATACATGAAAGGCTGTATGAATGTTCATCATTAAAAAACAAATTTCAGGGGAGTGTGGGTGGCTCAGTCAGTTGAGCGCCTGACTTTGGCTCAGGTCATGATCTCACACTTTGTGAGTTCAAGCCCCACAACAGGCTCGCTGCTGTCAGCGTGTCAGCTCAGAGCCTGCTTCAGATCCTCTGTCCCTCTCTTTCTGCACCTCCCCTGCTTATACTCTGCTCTCTCAAAAAATAAATAAAAATATTTTTAAAAAACACACTTAAAAATAATTTGATAAAAAATTATTAATGTATTTCTTGACTAATTCTGCTTATACAAATATAATGGCAATCAGGGCCATTTTGTAAATTATACGTACTGTCAAATTCTCTATTTCAACTGAGGCATGGTTTTAGACTATACAGCCTTAGAACACAGATCACGACAACTATAGTCCTAGCCTATACCTAACATACTCTGGAACTCAGTAATAACCAATTTCTCTAACTGAATCTGCCAAGAAAAACAGACTTGGCACACCAGACTGGTTGGGAGTATTTTTCTCTCCTAAATGAACAATAATTGTTTAGATTTTCAAGTCGTTATGTGCCTGTAAGCAAAAATTAAACATCTCTGAAAGCAAATTAAATTTTAATTAATAATATGAGTAACTACTTACATAATACAGATTTGAAATTTTAAAACCAGAGCACTGTATTTAAACTGATTGTATCATTTAAAAAAATAAAAAAAATGAGTTGGTATGTTTCTTTCCAGCACTGATCCACTTTGCAAAATAAGACTGTTGACAAATTTACATTCCCACTAGTTATTATGAATTCACCTAGTCTCCTTTCTCCAATTAAAATCATATTTTAAGATACAATAAATTGTTTTAAAAAAGGTTATAGCTAGGGCTGGAACTTGAGAGTAGCTCCAAAAACATGCATAGAAAACTATCTTCTCAATTCTTACTCCACTCAGTTTGGCTTTTTCCTTAAAGGACTTCTGTAGGAGGAAAAAAATATGTCCACGAAGTAGAAACAGCAAGGTAGCTGGGACCTAAGTTATCTCACAGCTTTCTAGAGCCCAAATGCTGCCGTTCCTCAATGATCAATGTTTCGGAGGTCCAATAGTTATCTTTGCTATGTTAGTAAAAGCACTGAGAGTTGAACGATTTATTCAAGGCCACTGGTCTTAAAGTTTCTTATGTCCCCAATCCAACCAGACTGACAGGTTATATGATGAGGTCTTAGCAAGAACATTTATTACCACAAACGAAGCTCCGTGATACTGTATGCTTTAGAGAAAAATGTTAACAGAAGCATCTTCTCTGTGTGCCGAATGGGTGGAAAAACACCTATTAGTCATAGAAATAATGGGCAAGGAAATGAAGCTAAAAGTTTCAGACTCTACCCAACTACTGTTTAAAACACTGGCAGTCAAAAGCACTTTCAGAATGAGGCAGATGTCAATCAGAAAGCAAGAATTCCCCAACCCTGAGTGAGGCTCTATTTATAGCAATGACACACCCATCTGCTTCCCAGGCTATCAGAGCTAACTTGGTCTTGCTGAAGCCTCTCTGGGTTTTTCAACTATTGTTAATAAACCTAATCCTATTTTAAATATGCTAAGGAATTTATGTTTTAAAGACATCTGTGGTAACTATTTTATGAACCAAGGAAAGCATTTATAATTGAGATATCTGTTACTAAAGTTCACCCAGTTAGTTAAGATCCATTGGAAACTCAAGGCAAAGTTTATTCAAGGACTTCAAAATATGCTTTCTATTCAAATGGAATTTGAATATGTGAACTTTTATATTTTTTAAAAAGTCTCAGGTGAACCTGGGTTATCAAAAAACTTTCACGATAAAAAAGTTGAGAAATGCATTGTCCTTAATCAAGTATTTCTGGTGGAAAAAATTACTCTTAAAATAAATATGCATAATATTCCATTAGAGGGGCTTTGAAAATATCTCTGGGTCCCCTGTTACCTCTCTAAACTTAAACTTTCTCTAGATTTTTGAAATCTAGGGAGATCTGGATTGAAAAATAAGCATGGGGAAAAACATGACTGTATAAATTCCTCTTTCACCAAACATATTAAAGTTAGAAGAGAGTGATAGGCAGAATTACATGCAACATGATTCAAGATAATTGCCAATAAAGTGGTCAGAGCTTCAAAAAAAATTGCCAATTTGCAAAATGAAGAGTTTGCTAGTGTTTTACTTCTGCTGAAAAATTTGATTGTCTTGCCTTTCTGTACCAGCAAATTCCCTTCTATAATTCCAGTAAATAGTGTTATAGTCATATTCTACCGCAGCTATTATAGATCCTAAATGAAACTCCTATTGTTTCAATTTGGCTCTGAGTGGTTGATATTAGAGACAAATGATTTTCACTTGAAGATTCTTGCAAAACTATCAAAATACCACTTTATAAACATGTCTGTGTTCTATATTGCTGTGGGCTTAGAATCTTTTATTCATTGTTCTTGTGTTCTGAAAAATAAATTAACAAAGTTAGTGTAGAATTACCATTATTCAAATGTAATACTTTTCACTGTTTATATACACTAATCTGAAAAGCAAGCATTTAATAAAAATAGGACCACTGGCCTCAATAGAAAACCATCTTCTTAACTTCCAAAGTATGTGTCTATATATAAATTCCTTAAGATATATAAATGTATGCATAGGCGCATATGTGTACATGTGTATATATGTGTGTACATACATATATAAAAGTATACATCAGCTTATCATAGAAGTTAGAGGATTTGCACACCAGAAACCAGTGTTCCCTTTGAAAAAGTTGGACTTAACAATTCAGTTCAATACAGATTTACTGAGTACCAACTATGTTCCAACTGCTACGGATAGAGGTCTGGAAAAGAGGAGGTTCCAGATGTTAATTAAGGAGCTTGTAAAAATTTTTAGAAAGTAAACACATGTCCAGATCATTTCAAAAAACAAAAACATACTATGGCTTTGTTGTCATGGGAGAGGAACTCATATAGCACACCAGATACGAGGTACTAGAAGATGGGCTTCTTGCAAGAGGGAATGACTGCACTGAGTTTAGATAGATAAATGAAAGAAAGAGGAGTAGGAGTTAACCAGATAAAGAAGTAGGGTAAGGTTATTTTGGCCAGAGGCAAGAACATGAGCCAAGACACAGAGGCAAGAAAGAATTCAGTGCATGTGGAAAATGACCAGATCTCTGCTACTGCAGAAGAGAAGAGCAGGAGCAAGTTCAGTGTGAACCAGACCTTGGGAGCCTTATATATTCAATACCCTGTCAACTGGTTCTAAGGATGGGCTAGAGTTTAAGCCAGAGAGGCCAGAGTCTCCTTTAGGTAAATCATTTTTCTGATAGTATGGAGGAGGCAATAAAGAAGTTGGGGTCAGAGGCAAGAGGAGCAGCTAAGAGACCATCATAATAGTCATAAGTTGACTAAAAGTTTATAATTTACTAAATATCCATGGGGTGTATGTGGGACTGGAATAGGGAAAGCTGGGGGGTTGGGAGTCCACACCAGGTCAGAGAATAAGGACTGCATTCTCTGGGGAGTATTTTAAAACAATAATAAAATGGACTAGAAGTCGGTTTGATTTTTCTTATCACCACGGACCAGCAATGCTAAGCAATGTCAGTGATAAAATATTCCTCCCACCGCTGTGTGAACCACTCCCATTGCACCCATCCTCCTTGATGCTTAACTGCTAAACAGTTTTGTGTGAGGGATCCTGCACTAAAACTGAGGACTGTGAAGGTATAAACCAGGTGCTCACCATTAAAGATGCTGTGGGTCTAGCGGGGTGATAAGACACAGACCTTAATAACCAGAACTCACAAATATACTTTCTATAAATCTGTTTCTGGACAGTCACACTGCAAGATCAAGGTTGGAAGCCAAACTAGTCTTATACTCCCCGATTGCACATGGCCATGTGAGGGCAGGACCAGTATCTTGCAGGTCACCACTGGGACACACATATTCCAACCTGATCCAGAGGGAGGGTGTGATCGTTCTATGTCAAGTCCTGCTATGCTCCTACCACATTCTTCCCTGCTGAAAAGTCAGAGTCAAAAGTTCATGGAAGCCTTTCCTATCTGCTTTGTATCCACACTAGCAATGCATAAATAAGGGAACAAAAGTCAATGGATATTATCTCTAAATGCAATTCTTCAAGGAAGGTGGTAATAACCTCGAGACAATGGCACATTTCAGAATCAAAGCGGGGAGGAGGAGAAGTATTTCTGGAGAAAGCTCTCGAGGTCTCTCACTCTGTTCATAAGTAGCACCACATGCCCTGTGGAGAACTGGCTTTTGTGCCAGTGTTTTCTCCCCACACCTTCCTCTTCCTTCCACTTATCCTTCCTCTACACTACAGGGATAAATCTTGGAATAAAAAGAACAGGCACTAAAAATCACCAAATCTAACCCACCAGTTTTCCAGAGTAAAATAAAACTCGTGAAGTTAAATGACTTAAAAAGTCACACAACTGGCCGATGGCCATCAGGAATAACCAAGAAAGTGCTTATTCTCAAAGGCAGTAAAGAGACTTAATGCCTATTTGTCAAAAGCATAGGCCCTTGGAGAATACCAACGTGAACTGAAGGTGGTGTCTACAATTTGGAAAGGGGTGTGTGGGCCTCTAGGACTGTGACGGACACATGCAAGGCTGGTAAAATCCACAATGCCTGGACACACGCCACTACTTCAAGAGGCAGCACAGCAGATCACCATGGCTCCTGACTTCTCACTAGACCTTTTGTGCTTCTGTAGCAAGATCATTCCTGTGTAACTATTCCCCCAGTATTTTCCCTCTCTCTTATAAGCCAGTAACTAACATCTTTGTTTTCTTGCCTTGGGGAACACTGCAGGGTAAAGAGCACAGGCTTTTAGAAATCACCAATTCTCCCTGCCTTCTGTAACATCTGAATTAGTGAAGAGAAGATACCGGGTAGGTCCCAGAGAGGAGGGGAAAGAACAGTCAATTTCTAACAAAACGAGCTAGCAGAGGGCCCAATGTCCCCTGATATAGTTGAGCTATACCTAGCTTCTCACCCTAAAAACGGGGCACTAAATGCCCAGCACACTGTCAGCTCTCTTTAAATATATATCCTTTAAATATTACAATTATTTCTATGCATAATACACTTCTACCACCATCTCAAGATAACTGAAAATATTTTCCTTAAAAAAAAAAAAATACTAGCTAAGACTTACAGAGCACTTACCATGCGCCAGGCCCTAACAGCTCAATGTATATTAATTCATTTAAGCCTCCTGATAATCCTATAAAGTGAGTCTTACTGTGATCCCTCATTTTAAGGAAGAGGAAGTTAAAGCACAGAAGGGTTAAGGGACTTGAGCAAGGTCACAGGGCTGGCAAACGGTGCAGTCTGGATTGAATTCTAGGCAGCCTCGCTCTGGAATTCATGCACATTAAGTTTCACAAAAGCACTAGAAGCAAGACATGTGGGAGCTAGCAGCTTGTAGCACTGCCTCTGCTCTAATGGGACAAGATGCTTAGAAGCAGAACAAACAAGAGCACGGCATCGCCACCGGCCTCAGGAGTCTGGAGCCTGCGTCCCGTCTCTACAGGTTCCAGCTTGCCTTCCACACCCACCCAGACCCAGGATTGTGAAGATAGAGGTGCTGACAGGAGCCATCATTCGTTAAGTGTGCCGAAGGAGCCAGACATCATGCTAATGCTCTACAAATATACCGGCTCAGTTAATCTACACACAGCAATTCTGGAAGGTACATACAATATGACTCTATGCAACAGAAGGCAGACTGAGGCAAAAGAGGTTGACCAGCTTCCCCAGGGTGCACTGCTAAGTGGCAGAGCTAAGCACTGAGTTGGACAACACCAATGACGAAGCCTAATTTTTTAACCAGTTATATTTTCTGGCCTCTCACACACTGAACTTAAGATCATGCTTGTTATGGGACAATAATGCAGGAAATAAAATCCAACAAGGTCTCCACATCTGCCTAGAAGATGAGATGCAATTTTTATGTAAAATAGCATAAACAGATTGTAAGGAATTTTGCTGTAATTGAGGATTGAGACACTTGACTGATGATAGTTCACGTTAGGATTATATCCACACAGACATGACCAATAAGACGGATTAACAATCATCCTCTATAAATTATTTAAAATGCCAAAATCATGCTCAAACCCTGTTTTCTACACAAATCCTAATGAAGATATTAAGGAAAAAAGACAATATTTATAAAGAATAAACAGAAGCAGCATTTATTACATTTGTTTGGGGTCATTTCCTGATATTTTCCTATGATCTTATTACCTAATTATATTAAAATCAAAGCAAAGACACACTAATGAAAGCTCTAGAATGCTGTAGGAAATGAGCTTCCTTTCTTGTCCAGAAATGGGAGCGACCCAAGGTTGGCAGGGACCTAAGAGGCCATCTCTGTGCCTCTTTGCCCCTGTTTGCCCCACTGAGGTCCTTCAGAGAAGCCCTTGATGGACTGTCAAATCACTTCAGGTGGGCCTCTCTCACCCGGGATACAGACATTGTCACGCAAGAGCAACGCCCTCCTGCCTAGGAGCCCTTACATCAAGGTCATATTCCTCCCTCCTAAGATTAGCAATTAAGAATGCTTATCCTTCTTTACTCTGACCAGGATTATTTCCCTGTAGCCTAACCCAGCTCACTTCATCCCTCCCCTGTGCACCTGGCATGATGCATGGCTGAGACCATTCTGGCTACAACATAAATCTCTTGATAAAATACACTAATTTTTAGTGGATTAACCCCCCAGCAAGACTCCTAAATGAGTTAAAAACATCTAATGCCTTAACTGGTTACAGAAACATATATGTAAAATGTTTATTGT
Organism: Herpailurus yagouaroundi; assembly: GCF_014898765.1. Taxonomy (NCBI): domain Eukaryota; kingdom Metazoa; phylum Chordata; class Mammalia; order Carnivora; family Felidae; genus Herpailurus; species Herpailurus yagouaroundi. The sequence goes on from NW_024412388.1 coordinate 92,583,762, forward strand.
ATTTTTATATAAAATATATAAAATTTTGGGGGCACCTGGGTGGCTCAGTCGGTTAAGCGTCCGACTTTGGCTCAAGTCATGATCTCATAGTCTGTGGGTTCAAGCCCTGCGTCGGGCTCTGTGCTGGAGCCTGTTTTAGGTTCTGTGTCTCCCTCTTTCTCTGACCCTCCCCTGTTCATGCTCTCTCTCTCTCTGTCTCAAAAATAAATAAATTTTTTAAAAATATTTAAAAAAATATATAAAATTTTTATGTGAACTCAGACACAGGCCTTAACCTCTCAGGGAAGCTTTCTTGTCTGTAAAAACAAGAATATCTACTCCACAGGTTTTGTTGTGCAAATTAAAAATAAAGTATATAAAAATTCTAGTACATGAATAAATAGCACTCTAATATTTATCCCTTGGTTACTTCACCAACATGCTGATGAACCTATAAATCGCATCTAAGAATTTCAAGTTGTGACATACAATGAAATGTGTAGCATGAGAGATAAGCAAACCATCACCTTTTCCCTCATTGTAGAGAGAGAAGGAAAAACTGAGAGCAAGGTCCTGGGGTCTACGTGCAGATTGGAAAGGAGGGAAGTGACCATTCAAGAAAGATTTATTGTCAAAGGAATGTCAACAGGTCAGTAGGAATTTCTAAGGCTTAATACTAACTTCGGTTTATATTTTTAAGTGAATCCTACCATGGGATTGGTACATGTTACATGGACTTTTTGGCTTCTAGCTGGCAGTGTCTTATTACAGAAACATCCTGGAACAATTAGTTCCCAAGCTACTTAGCAGAACATGTTTCTTTGAATTCTCTTCAACTCTTTTGCAATAAGGGTGTGAGTCTCAAGATTTCAGATGGAGTCTGTGCTGACTATGCAAGGCATATCCCCAAGGAAGAAAGTCAAGCGCTGATAAGAAGGTCAAGAACAACACAGGAAAAAGAGACAGATGGGATAGGATGGTGTTCTTTAAAATTGAAGACAGAAAATAATTCTTGCCTACACTTTAATTCTACTTCATCTTACAAAAACCTCCTGCTGTGCTACTCTGCTCAACCTCTTCTTTCCAAACTATTTTGACTTTAAAAATGAACTAAGCTTTGCTACACATCCATATGATCTCCTCTTTATCCTTTACTGCTTTATGGGGGACAAAAAGAGCTCCCTGCCATTGTTGCCAGACCCGACCTTTACCTGTCTCCTGTGATCTTCCAAAGCCTCATGGCTGCACCTTCAGCAACTACCTTAGAAATGTTTGTTCTTCTTTCAGTTTTTAATGATGCTTTTAACAGAAGCCACAGAAATGAACAAGAGCATGTCTTCTAAAAGGGACAAGTAAGAAATCAACACTTCTCCATGGTGCCTAACAATTTCACCACAGACCCATTCTTACCCCCGATACTTGGTAGCAAACAGATTACAAACAAAGACAGAAGCCACCTTTTCTTGCACATGAGGATTTCCTTTTTTTTTTTTTTCCTTCCCATTTATGATTGTTTAAATTTCTGCATCTAGGGGCGCCTGGGTGGCTCAGTCGGTTGAGCGTCAGGCTTCAGCTCAGGTCATGATCTCGCGGTCCATGAGTTCGAGCCCCGCGTCGGGCTCTGTGCTGACAGCTTGGAGCCTGGAGCCTGTTTCAGATTCTGTGTCTCCCTCTCTCTGACCCTCCCCCGTTCATGCTGTCTCAAAAATAAATAAACGTTAAAAAAAAAATTAAATTTGTGCATCTGTTTTCTTACATGCAGCTTACATGGTTCTTTTAGGCTGGCATTGCTTTCATCTATTGGCTCAATTCTGTAATACTCATTAATTTTTCTCATTTGTAAATAATTTCTTTTTTAATTAGGAGACAGAAAAACAGATGTAAAGACAGTTACAAAGAAAGAGCAGTGAAATTTCCAGTGAATGGTAACAACTGCATGGCTGACCCTACAATTCCATCAAAAGTACTTATCAAGCACATAACTCTAACATTGAGAGGCTAAGATTTATGGCAAAAATAATGAAGATCTCACGACTTGGCACTGATTTTATCACACAGGTTAGTACATCATGACTAGATTTGGTTTTTCGATCTTGATTATCTCATTTGAGCCAAATGGTAATCCCGTGGTGTACATAAGGTGACTATTTCCACTTTACATTTGAGAAACTGAAGCTATTAACTTGCCCAAAGATTTACACAGAAGCCTGGATTAAAAGCATATTTTCAAACCTCAGGCCCATATTGCTCTGTACCAGTGAGAGTAGGAATTTCTGTCACTGCCACTTATTGGCCAATCACCCTGTGTCAAGCACTGTGCCTGGAGTGTTCTGCATGTTATGACCACCTAGTCAGAAAGTTAACAAAACCAATAATCTGCATACAGATTTCCCTGATTCAGGAGTCCAAACTCCATCAATACCCTATATTGCTATATACTACGCACACCCATTCTCACAGCATGTTAAACTTACATAACGTCATCACAAATTAAATAACAGCCAAATTAAAACCTTTTCAAATAAAGATAAAAAATTGAACATGGGTTTTGGTTTTTTTTTGCCTTTCAAAAATGTTACTGAAAAAAATTGGCAAGAGACACGAAGTATGTTTGTTCTTGTGCTTCGATGATGATTAATGAACTCCTTTTTGGAGAAGGAAGATCTGCATTTGGCATTAATATTACAAACTTTTCCCATCCAGTAGCTTCTCTTTAGGTGGGAAAAGTGGTTACATAAGGCAGTGATTAATGAGATGCCACAAATGTTGATTTAGTTCCAGATACGGATTTTTTTTCCTCTCTCAAATCTAAATGCTTCACCAAAATTAATTTTAAGTCACACTACAAATATGAGTAAAGTGCGGATTCAAGTTGAAAATGTCTCATATGCTCAACCTGAGTCCATATGCTTTTTTTTTCCCAATTTCTTCCTGTTTTTCTAGAAAAAAACATCCTCGAACAGTCTGAGATTCCAAGAAGGTGTTGCCATTTTGTATTTTCAAAACCAATGGCCAGATTCTGTTCTTGGATACTGCTTCAATTTAAATGGAAGATTCACAACTTTTTAAAAATGGGATCCCCAGAGCATAGCATTACATTTTTTAAATGGCAAGTTTCTTCCTCTAGGAGTTAAAAACTGTAATATTAGCAATATAATAGGGGGTGGTAGTGGAGACATACATGAATATTTTTATTTTCATCCATCTAATCTGTCAAAGTGCGCCAAACAAAGAAGAATTCTCCACCCCAAGAAGAAAAGTTCTGTCCTGATTTGAAGACATCACATGATTCCTTTGGGCCATTTAAAATACTAGGAAGAGGGGCACCTGGGTGGCTCAGTCTTGAAGCATCCGACTTCCACTCAGGTCATGATCTCACAGTTTGTGAGTTCAAGCCCCTTGTCAGGCTCTGTGCTGACAGCTCAGAGCCTGGAGTCTGCTTCAGATTCTGTGTCTCCCTCTCTTTCTCTCTGCCCCTTCCCTGCTTGTGCTCTGTCTCTCTCTCTCAAAAATAATAAAATATTAAAAAAAATTTTTTTAAATAGAACAGTAGGAAGCTACAAACAAAACTATTGATATCTGAAAATCCAGAGGCATGTTGCCTGAACACATCATCAGGAGGAATATGCCAGATAGGATCTGAATTTGTTATTCTATCTGCTTACAACTGGATTCCCAAGGAAAGACTATTTATTAAACACTTAATGTTTTCATGGCACCATATAAAACTTTCTAAATTGGAGCTCTAAAATATAGAATTTCCACACTTTTGAAAATAATATCTATAGCATCTTTCAAACAAAGAAGCTGAAATTTTCCTACTTTAATGAAAAATTATTCAAAACAAAAATCTTTTAAAATAGTAAGTCTAGTCACAGGCCCAGAAGCTGCTGTGTAAATTAACACGACCAGAGATCTGTAACATTAAGGAGGATGTAAATTTATAAAGGAAAAGGGAGCAATGGGAGGTGGGAGATACTCTGAACTCAAAACACAAAATATTTTTTCCTACTGCTTCCAAAAAGGCTAGGAGAAGGAATATTAGTTTGTCATAGCTTACAAACAAAAAATGTTCAGTATCTCAATATTAAATACTTGCATTTGTTTCAAATACTATTCACTTACTATCTATACAGACATTTTATGATAGATTTTGCACAAGATAATTATTTGAGCAAAAAATACATATATTTACATATATAATAAAGCACAAAATAAAATGTACACAATATAACATGGCTGTTAAGCAACATACAAAAAAAGGGTAAATTTAAAATTTGTAAAGTGTTGTACTGTGAATCCTTAAAATATTTTGATGTATATTTTGGAACTGTTCACACAACTTTAATCTATTACTTACATAAGAAGTCAAAAGACATACGTTAAATGCTACATAAATTAATAAGACAAGAAGTATTTAACAGAATTCAGAAAGGGAGAACTTTCTGAGCACAAAATCAGAAAAAAAAAGAATTCCATAAATATCAATAATTTTGACAGCAAATATTAAAACTTCATATAAAAATAACATAAGCCAGATATCATTAATATTTATAGTCTTACAAATAATCTTTATTTGTAAAGATTATTTGTAAGACTATATCAATCCACTAAATCCTGAATAGAAAAATGGATAAGGTATAAACAGGTAATTCACAGAAGAGCAATATAAACATCCAATAAACATTAAAAAGGATCTATATCAATAGTAATCATATATCATAATAATTTACATTATATCAACTACAATGATATAAATAGTACTATGCTATTCCTTTCTCATCAAATGACTTAAAGTAAAAAGAAAAATACAGTGTCATTAAGCATAGGTTAAGACATGATCTCGTATGTCAAAAATGGTGGGGATATAATTCAATGTAAAGTTTCTAAAAGGCAATTTGGCAACATATATATCCTGAGTATAGGAATTCATTAAGTTTTGACCCAGAAATTATACTTCTGTGACTCCATTCTTAAACAGTAATAATCAGACATATGGACAAATATATTCATGTATAAATACTCTTTAAATAGTATACATAAAAATGAAAATTAGACTATTGTCCAATAAGAAATGATTTTAAAACTACTTGATATTTTTAAGACTATTTAATGATTCAGTACACCCTTAACAGTATGGCTAGGATGATCTTTTCAACCAATCTTAGAAGACCATGTCCTCTAGCTGAAAGCCACACTCTGCTCTTCAGAATAAAGTCAAATTTCTTGATGCAGAAATAAAGACCTTTACTCGGTTATTCTCATGGTACACAGCTCCCCCTTTTAAGCCCTAGCCATTCTGTGCTTCCTCCAACACGGGGCCTTTGCTGGAGCTGTTCCCTCTTCCTGCAGCCTTCTTGTCTCCGTTCATATTCTGTCAATCCCCTACTCACATCCTTTCAGTTCACACATCATTCCCTGATGTCCACACATCTGAAACATGCACCCCTCTTAAGCATAGCCTCTGTATTACGCTGATCTCAAATCTTACCTGATTACCTCATCTCAAATCTTACCTGATTACCTCATCTCAAATCTTCATGACACTGCTGTGTTAGGGAAAACACCTCTTACTCATCCCCGTAAATCTAACACTGTGCCTGCATACGTATCAAATGGTTGAATGAACAAGTGAATAAACAAATATGCTCATGACACAAAGTTAAGTGATAAAAGCAGAATACCGTCTTGGAAATACAGACCTTTTATAAATGTATGGTTACACACCAAGAAAATAAAAGTACTAGGAAAAATGTGTAACAAAATAACAACATAAAGGTGATTATCTGAGGGAGGGAATTCTAGGCAATTCATCCAGGAAGTTTTTCTATACTTCCTTATATTTTCTGATTTTTTTAGAGTCCTTCAAAATACAAAACACTATCAAACAAGATCAAGTGTTTTGTTTTTTTTAAGTCTGTGCTGTCTCACCTTTAAACTCAAAAAATAAATGGAAACAACATATAGAAAATGCATGAGATATCATACAAGAAAAATACCTGGACAACGAATGCCTATTGTATTTCTGTCACCAACTACAGCTACCCAAAACAATCTGAAGGCAGTTTTCTAGAAATGCACGATATTAAAAAATTATACATTCACTTAAATAATTAACTTCTTAAAATGGCTTTTAAAAAAAGTCAAATGCACTCAAGTTTAATATTTAGACTGCCAGAAATTATTCTTTCCATTTCAAAACTGTTAAGCAGAGTGAGTTCCACCCAGCATGTTTCAGTGCCAGTGTCTACAGTTGTTTGTTTCAGAACCTCTAATTAGCTGCCTTATCTTCTGCTAGAGATTCTTCTGGTGCTAAGTTTTAATCATCCAAATTAATTGAAATACTGTAGCAATTTCAGATTAACATTTTCAAAATTAACAATGCATAAAATAAAATCACCCATAAATCTGCTTTGTAACAGCAGCCACTAATGAACTCTGCAAAACAGACCCGATCACACTGCTAATTTTCCACTGTACTATACAGCTGAACTCCAGGAAATAAGCTGTCCTCCATGCAAAAACTGGCATAAAGTAGGGGACACAGAAGATCTCTAGAAGAGTGAGGTCTCTGGAGCCAAACTTTGCAATTAAGTCCTGGTACCAGCCAGGTGCTGTGTGACCTTGGGTAAATTACTTAAACCTCTCAGAGCTGAGGTTACCTCCACTGAAAAACAGCAATATCTGAGTTTGTGGCAGACAGGCTAAGATGAAACTCAACAATCCCTTCTGATTAATAAATAATCCCTGCTGAACCCCAATAATACCTCCTGATATTCACACACTTGTTAATCTCCTCCTCCAAATGTAGGCAGCACCTATGACTTGCCTCTACCCAAGAAATAGGGGGTAGGATGTCATTTCCATGATTATGTTACATATGATTTGAATTTCCATCCTGCTTCCATCCAGACTCCATCACCTTCTTGCCTTGCACACTCTGATGAAGGAAATGGCCATGTTGGGGAGGCCCACGTGGCTAAGAACTGAGGACAGCCTCTGGCCAACAGCGAGCTAGGAATGGAGGAACCAATTCAACAGTCAAAAAGGAACTGAATCTTCCCAATAAGTATGTAAGCAAGCTGGGAAGTAGCTTTTTCTCAGTGAGCCTTCAGATTCTTCATATACAGCCCTAACATCCTGAGGGCTTGTGAGAAACCATGCAGCAGGAGACCCAGCTAACTCATGCCCAGATTTCTGACCCACCGAAACCCTGAGGTAACAAATATGTACTGTTTTAAGCTGCTAAATTTATGGCAACTTGTTAGATAGCAATGGAAAATTAATACAGGAATGTTTAAGTATTAGTAATAACCATCATCACCACCATCATTTACAAAGCACTATGTGCTAAATCCCATTAATAAATGCTCTATTAGATCATATAATCTTCACAATGACATGAGGTCTGCTATTTGCCCCATTTTAGACAGGATAAAACAGGTTGACTCGCCCAAGACTGTACAACAGGTAAGCAGAGGGGCAGGACATAAGCCCAGATGTATGTCACTGCAGGGTCCTCGGCCCAAACCACTGCACAGGGCTGCCTCCAATGACTAAAAATGTTGATGTAGGTCAAAGTACCTAACACAGACAGAACTAGGAAGATTCTTCTTCCCTTTCTTCCCTCATTTTTCCTTTATTGCCAGAGGCAGGCTGTGGCTAACTTAATGCCTCAAGGGCTGCATTCTCTGCCTCTCCACCACTCTCACCTTATCCTTCCAATGGGTAAGGTTCCTTTCCTCCCATGTGCCTCCAAGGAACATGCTGTGTTAGGCCCCATTTCCTCATTTCTCTAATCTAATGGACCAATCTACATTAACACTTGAGTAGAAAATGGTGGAGCGAAGGGATTACCTCCTTCTAGAAACATAGTACCTGCATCCAAAGGAGAATATCAAATGCATATTTAGATACAGTGACAAGGTTACAAGAAGCCACTGGGAAAAAAAGAAAGCTTCTTTTCTTTATATCCCTGCAAGTTAAAGCTATGAGTAGGGACGAGACTGGCGGAACTCCCCGCTTCCCATTTCAGGTCCATCCCTCCAGATTTACCTCTTTTGATAATAAGAAGACAATCAGAAGAGTGTACAAATGGAAAAAGGACAAAGTAGGAGAAGCAGAAAATCCAGCCATGGTATGCCCAAGGAGGAACATGTCTGACACTCGTACACAGTGACAGATGTACTGGCACATGCCTCAGAGTGACAGGAGATTCAGTTCCAGACCACCATGATAAAGCAAGTATCGCAACAGAGCCAAGCGAATCTCTGATTTCCCAGTGCGTATGAAAGTTGTGTTCACACCATACCAGAGTCTATTCAGTGTGCAAGAGCATTATGTCTGAACAAATCTATATACTTTAATTTTAGAATATTTTACTGCTAAAAAATGCTAACCACCATCTGAGCTCTTAACACGTCATCATGGTTTTGCTGGTGGAGGGTCTTGCCTCGATGTCGATGGCCACGGAGTGGTCAGGGTGGTGACTGCTGAAGGTTGGGGTGGCTGTGGCCATTTCTTCAACTAACACAGCAATGAAGTTTGCCTCCTCGATTGACTCACCCTTTCACAAACAATTTCGATGCTGTTTGATAGCATTTTCCCCACGGTAGAACATCTTTCAAAGTGAGAGTCAATCTTCTCAAACCCTTGCACTGCTTTATCAACTAAGGTTTATGGGATATTCTAAATCCTTTGTAATATTTTAACATTCTTCATCAGGAGTAGATTCCATCTCAAGAAAACTCTCTGTTCATCCATCAGAACTAGCTCCTCATCTCTTTGTGTTTGATCATGAAATTGCAGCAATTCACTCACATGTTCAGGCTCCATTTCTACTTCTGGTACTCTTGCTGTTTCCACTACATCTGCAGTTACTGTCTCCACTGAAGTCTTGACACCCTCAAATTCATCCATGAAGGTTGAAATAAACTTCTTCCAAGCTCCTGTTAATGTTGATAGTTTGACCTCTTCTCATGAATCATGAATGTTCTTAATAGTATCCTTTCCAGAAGGTTTTCAATTTACTTTGCCCAGATACATCAGAGGAATCACTATCACTATCTTATGTATTTCTTAAATAATAAGGCTTAAAAGTCAAAATGAATCCTTGACCCATGAGTTGCAGAATGGATGTTGTGTCAGCAGGCACAAAAACAACACGAATCTTGTCACTCATTCCCATCAGAACTCTTGCATGACCAGATGCATTGTCAATGAGCAGTAAAATTATGAAAGGTACTCTTTTTTCCTGAGCAATAGGTCTCAACAATGGGCGTAAAATATTCAGTAAACTAGGGTGCCTGGGTGCCTAAGTCAGTTAAGCATCTGACTTCAGCTCAGGTCATGGTCTCAACGCTTGGGCTCTGTGCTGACTGCTCAGAACCTGGAGCCTGCTTTGGATTCTGTGTCTTCTTCTCTCTCTGCCCCTCCCCTGTGTTTGTTCTTTCTCTCTCGCTCTCTCTCAAAAATAAATTTAAAAAAACCTTAAAAACATATTCAGTAAACCCTCTTGTAAAACAGATATGCAGTCATCCAGGCTTTGTTGTTCTCCTGACAAAGCCCAGAGTAAATTTAGCCTACTTCTTAAGGGCCCTAGGATTTTTGGAATGGTAAATTAACGTTAGCTTCAATTTAAAGTTATCAGCTGCCTTCACGCCTAACAACCAAGTCAGCCTGTCCTTTCAAGCTTTGAAACCAGGCATTGACTTTTTCTAGTTATGAAGTCCTAGATGGTATCTTCCAGTAGAAGCCTATTTCATCCAGGACGAAAATCTATTGTTTGTTGTATCCACCTTCACTCACTGTCTTAGCTAGACCTTCTGCATCACCTGCTGCAGCTCTGACATCAGCAGTTGCTGCTTCACCTTGTACTTCGATGCTCTGGAAATGACTTCTTTCCTTAAACCTCATAAACCAACCTCTGCTAGCTTTCAACTTTTCTTCTGCAGCTTCCTCGCCTCTCTATTGAAGAGATGAGGGTTAAGGAGACTTAAGGTCTTGCTCTGGATTAGGGAAAGTTGTGGCTGGTTTGATCTTCTAATTCAGACCATTAAAACTTTATCCAGATCAGCAATAAGCCTGTTTCACCTTATTATTCACGTGTTCACTGTAGCAGCACTTTTAATTTCCTTCAAGAACTTTTCCTTTACATCACAACGTGTCTAACTAATGCAAGAGCTCTAGTTTTTGACCTATCTGGGCTTTCCACATGCCTTCCTCTCTAAGCTTAATCATTTCTAGCTTTTGATTTCAAGTAAGATGTGTGGGACTCTTCCTTAGAGGCTATCATAGGGTTGTTACTTGACCTCATTGCAATATTGTTGTGTCTCAGGGAATAGGGAGGCCTGAGGAGAGGGAGAGCAATGGGGAACCGATGGTCAACGGAGCAGTCAGAAATAGACACATCTATCAATCAAGTTTGCTGTCTCTTATTTTTAATTTTTTTAAGTTTGTTTTGAGAGAGAGAGAGAGAAGGGGGGAGGGGCAGTGGGAGAGGGGGAGAGAGAATCCCAAGCAGGCTCTGCTGACAGCACAGAGCCTGACACAAGTCTCGATCCCCACGAACCATGAAATTATGACCTAAGCCGAAATCGAGTCAGACGCTTAACCAACTGAGCTACCCAGGTGCCCCAAGCGTGTGGTCTTTTATAAGCATGGTTTGTGGCACCCCAAAACAACTCTAATAGTGACATCAAAGATCACTGACCACAGATCACCATGACAAATACAGTAATAATGAAAAAATTTTAAATATTGAAAGAATTACCAAAACATGACCCACAGACACGAAGTGAGCAGATGCTGTTGGAAAAATGGTTCCGACAGACTTGCTCAATGCAGGGTTGCCACAAACCGTGAACTTGTGAAAAACACAGTATCTGGGAAGAGCAGTAAAGCAAAACACAATAAAACCAGGTGTGCCCGTACATTAAAGCCTGCTTAAACTCAACCTCTGCTTTTTCCCTCCACGATTCTCTCGTGAACATAGCCCTTCTTTCTTACCAAAAACAAATTTCACGTGGAAATCATCTTTTCTTTTTTCTTGTTTTCCTAGTTTGAAATGTGTGTCGCTTGACAATGCATACTGGGTGCTTAACGAACTGAGCTGACCCAAACCTAATAACAGACAGTTAACTTTATTTAAACATCTGCACTTTTGCCAAAATAAAATAAAATAAACATCTGCAGTTCCACATAAATTGTCTTTTCTTGATGTGCCTGTCAGATATTTTGCCTCCTTGTCTGTGTCCTTTGCTTCACATGAATTCTCCTTCATTTGCCCTCTCGGTCAACTATACCACTTATAACCTGCACGGCACATTTTGGTGGTTCATCATATACCACACAGTACACTGCTTGACATGTTATTTTTGTACATCTTACCTCTCCAACAAAACTCCAAGTTTCTCAAAGATGGGTTAACTTCCATCTATTTCTAATATCTACGCAGAAAAGAATGAATCCCAAAAGAAAAATTATCTGTAGAAAACAACTGTTAGTGGTGAACATAAATTCTTTTGTTTCAAATTAAAATTTTAAAACTCAACTTGATTTGAATATACTGAAAGATATATTTGCCAATGTGTCATTTTGATAGAAATTCCACAAACTGCCATCCAATATTCTAATTCACTTGCTAGTCATCCTATTTGTATATAAAACTACTATACAATTATAAACCATTATCATATTAATGATTATTTTACCGATGTCCTGTTTTCCTGGTATCAGATATTACTTGTATCAATATTGTCATTTGAAGCCTATAGTTTTGACTTAACCGGTTCCTTCCATTTGCCTTACTTCAGACTAAAACACTGGAACCAAGTTACTTGGTTCTCAGAGGACAATGACCCACAAGAAATTTCTCAAGTTTTTTTTGTGTGTGTGCACTTAGCCTTATATAGCACATTCTTTTTCTTTGGAAATTGAATAATATTTTATTACCAGGGCCATAGATATTGCAAAGGAAGCCCAAGACATCCTGACCTTCCAAGCAAGGAATACTTTATCAGTGATAAATGCTAAAAGCAGCTCACCACATTCAAGACTTCCTTTTTAGTGTATTTTTTCCAAGTATTTAATACATTATTTACTGAAGACATGATTACTGTAACAGTAATTATAAATTACGGGGCATCTGGGTGGCTCAGTCGGTTGAGCGTCCGACTTCAGCTCAGGTCATGATCTCACAGCTTGTGATCTCCAGCCCCGCATCGGACTCGGTGCTGACAGCTCAGAGCCTGGAGCCTGCTTTGGATTCTGTGTCTCCCTCTTTCTCTGCCCCTCCCCTGCTCATGCTCTGTCTCTCTCTCAAAATAAACAAATGTTAAAAAAACTTTTTTTAAAAAAGGAACTATAAATTAGAAGTGAATAAATGACCCAGAGGTAGGTTCTATATATACTTTTCCAAATGTTTTGTTGTTTCAATAATTACATTATTAATACTGTGTTTCCCACCTAAAGCACCTTGGTGCATGTCTTCAAATATTCATCTCGCCTTGGTTCCTAAGCTGGAGGTACCTAAGCAATGGGGAAAAAAAAAAAAACAAACTTGGCAAGGTACCAGGTGCCAAAGCTGCCAGCCAATAGCAATAGTGACCCTTTGTGAGCTTTCCCTGAGACTCTAAGGGGCAAAACAAATCCTCTTCAAACCAAAGAGAGATGTGAACAAGGACTATGATGCACACTATAGAAATCTGTCATCATCGTAAAGGGAATGAGAAAGGTACGAGGTGATCAATCGCCTTAGTGCAAAACTAGTCTTATCGTCTATAATTTAATAGAAGCTTGAGAACAAATCAACTGTTTTGAAAACCAGAGCAGGCTCCCAGCACTCATTCACAGCTTGGATTTCTCATTTCTGTGCAATGAATCTTAATCACTCACTGGGTTCTATTGTCCCAGCTTTCTCAAGTTCATTCTTTCAATGTGAAATATATTTTTACACATTTGCAATTATGCTCCCAATATTTAGATTAGTATTTATATTTGATGAGAAATTAGTTTTAGGGGTGACAGAAAAGACAGAAGTAGGTCTGACTGATTAATATGGAAATATCAGAATCTATGGATATTTTATTATTTATTTATTATAGACAAAAGCTCATTTTTCTAAAGCCTTCAAGAATATACATTTGTCTCCCCCATGAGAAAGGAAAAAAATGTATTTTTAGGTCTGTGATTTTTAAAATCCTGGGCTGCTACTTTTCTTGTTAATGTTTTCTAGTTGGAAACTAAAAATACAAAATTTCCCTATTGAGCAAATTGACATTGTGTTTAGAATCCAATCTAAAAGAAATCAAAAATTCTGTTCAGATTTGGAATGAGTTCATCAATTGTTTGACATTAAAACATTAAGGAAAACTGTATTATTATAATTCAATACAATAAACCAGTGTAACAAAATTATTTATATAAATAAAAGCATATATAGACAACCCAGCCTAAAAGCAGTATGAGCCCTCCTGAGCTTCTCTCTTCCAATTCCATTTGCTTCTTTGCACATACTACATAACTGGATTTGTTATATGTTTATCGGACTATTCACTGTGTTTATGGCAGTATGCCATAGCACAGTGAATCAGTATATAAAATAGTATATAATATTAAAATATTTTCAGATGCACATTTATATATGCATTTATGCAATTAAGACTTTGCGCCTGTATCTATTCCTTCTTTAGGCAGACTATAAATTCCTTACAAAAAAGGGCCATGTTTTATAATTAATGATATTGCTGGTGCTTATTGTGATATAGGAAGCTGGTAATGAAAGAAAGATTTCTGGACGTCCTTTCTTCATACAAGAAATAGAAATGGCATTACCTATCAATCCTACCCACCTGAAAGACAAAGTGACCATCTTTGAAGGGTCTCTGCTAAGAAACTGTAGGACATCTTCTCAGTGAATAAGAAAAGAAAGTTTTTCCAAGCCACATGTTTCTCTTTGTAATCAAAAGTTACAATAAGCATATGAAAAGCACAGTTCTCAGAAAGAACTCTTTCATCATTTAAACCATTACCTGTTCATTTACTATTCAAGGTTATCATCAATCACATGGGTAACCTAAGATCAGAAAGACAATGTGAGCTACCTAAATATTTGCCATCTACTCCATCTACTCTTCAGGCAGCACTACCCAGAACATTGGCCTGATTTTTTTTTAAAGCCAGTGACTGTGGACTTAAATACAAGATGCAATGAGCTGCAAATAAGACAAAAACATGGGCTTGACCAAAAAGAACACATGTCCTGGAATACAAGACTTGCCACATGCAAACAAAAATAAATCTTTCATCTTTCATACTTAGAAGGGAACGTTTAAAATTCAGTATTAAAATTTAATTAGTAACTTTGACCTTGAGTGCAACTTTTAGTGATAAATATTACACCAGTGCTCAGATTTTGAGATTTATGATCTCATGTTCTCGAAAAAGGCCTAGCACCTCCGTGTTCCTGAAATAATTGATCTGTCTCTTACAAGTGTTATTTTCCTGAAACCAACATCTGTCTTAGGAAGAAAAGTACAAACTGATGAAAATATCTGCTATATTTAAGATATCCAAAAGAGCTACCACAATTTGCATCTAACACATTACTATATTTATAAAAGCAGTCAAGATCATAAATTGATAATTTTCTTAGCACACAATAGAATACAAGAAAAAATAAACTGCAAAGCCATTTGCAAGTATTTTCTATAAAGATTAACCACAATTATTAATAAAGAGTGAATGTTTTATATGTGCTAACAACACACGATGCAAACCCATAGCTTACATTTTTCTTGGTTTGAACAGAACCCCACAAATATGTTCTCAACTTGGGAGGTTTTTCTTTCTTTTGTTTCTATAATGCAATCACAAACACTATTCTAACTTCACCAAAAAACTCTCAACCACCAGTCTTGATTGTTTCTCTTCTTTTTTTTTTAAATGTTTATTTATTTTTGACAGAGAGAGAGAGAGAGAGAGAGAGAGAGAGAGCGCGCGCATGCGCATGAGCGGGGGAGGGGCAGAGAGAGAGAGGGAGACACAGAATCTGAAGCGGACTCCAGGCTCCCAGCAGTCAGCACAGAGCCCGATGCGGGGCTCGAATTCACGGAGTAGGAGATCATGACCTGAGCTGAAGCCTGACGCTCAAGGAACTGAGCCACCCAGGCGCCCCTGATTGTTTCTCTTCTTAAAGATACACAAAATATCATGGCCATCAGATAAGCAGGGAATACCGGCAAATCTGAAAACAACTATATTTATGTAACATCTAGCCTCAATGGAAACTCAACATAAAAATCTGGGTCTGTGTGCAAAGAAATAACTGGCAAATATCACTGATTCTTCTATGCATGACAAAATGTCCGATATTAAGCTCCTTGCTCTACCATAAAGTAATTATTATAATAACTGCCACCCCTTATTATTTACTACATACTTGGGGCTGTTATAAAGTGCTTTATGCCTATTAACTCGTGTAACACTTATTACTCATGCTCACAACTCTGTAAGGTAGGTACTATTATTAGTATCCTTTCAATGAGGAAAGGACAGCAGAGAGAGGGGAAGAAATTGCCACAGGTCAACAGCAAGTGAGCACCTAAGTTGAGTCCCGAGTCACTGTGCCTCAGAGCCATGCTTCTTACCCCTAGATTATTCAATGCTCCGTTACTGTACTTGTGCACTTTGTCAGCAGGAGGAATTTAAAAAGCAAGAGAGCCAACACACGCACAAAAAGCATACAACAATTCATTAATTCACTTAACAAACACTTCTTAGGCACCTACCACCCATATAACTATGCATTAAGTTCCTTTCCAAAACGAGAGGCCTTACAGTTAGTCGGTCTTTTGTACAAGCCACCCCAAGTGAGGCCCTGGAAAACACTAGATGTATTTGCACTCAGATATGTCAACTAAATTAGCTAGAAAAGATGAAAGGAATTTCCATGGTAAAAGCATGAGCAGCAAATAATGCCCCTTGCAAGCAGTTTGTCCCTGCTGAGAAAGCCTCAATTTTACAGATTTCTCATTTAAACGTCTTGGAATGAATGTAAAAACTATGAAAATATGCTAAATGATACTCAAGACCAACCCAGTGCAGGGCAGTGATCAAGGAAGGGTTAACTTTGAACCAAAAAGCTAGCAACTTCCCAACAGAAAGAAACAAAGATGCACACATAACTCAGCCAGACATCAAAAGACACCTACAGGGAGAAACACTTGTTTTCACGTTAGCATCTACAACAAGCAAGATCAACGATTTGTTTTTGTTTTGTTTTGTTTTTTGTTTTCAAAAATGTAGAGAAATGAGAAAATGCTCATATATAATTACCATACCTAATGGAAAACTATATGATACACAATCTGTGTGTGTGTGGGTGTGTCTGCATGTATATATACATGTTTCTTTCCCCTTACAAACTTACCGGACCACATCTTTTGTATTTTTAAGTTTATTCTTCATGAAGTTCTAAAATCTGTGGACAATTAGGAATACCAGAGCCGCTGTACATATACAAAGCCATGAACTTGAGCATACACTATTATATTACTGGTCCACTTTGTTATACTTACCATCTGTGAATTCACTATAACTCTCTTTAGAAAAGCTAAGGGCTCCTAAAAATTCCAGCTATAAAGTCAATTGTTAATAGTCAAATGTGTTCCTATTGACACATGACAGAAATGCATTTCCCTGGAAGAAAACGGATTAAATTAAAATGTCCACAGAAGAAAGAGAAAATATTTTTAAAATAACACTTGTAAAGGTTAGATCATTTTCTGAAATAAAAATATATTACACCTCACACAAAATAAGAAGAAAAAAATCTGTTCACAGCCATGCACTCATACTAAATAGAACTGAAGAAGTCACTTCTAAATATTACTGCAGAATCCTCTGCAAAGGGTACTGTGTTGGGAATTTTGAACTATTAAAATAAACCAGAACACCTATTTTTTTTTTTTAATGGCCTCAATTTTGTTCTGTAGTTAAAAGATTTAAACTGATCTCAGGACATAAGTGAGGCAATTTCTAGCCAGAGGCAACAAAGGTCCTATAAATCTTTTCCAACAGCTCATAAACTGGCATGGCTACCATGGGTGTGGTTTCAGTTAAAAGCTAGAATGCTTTGAAAGCTCAGGTTTACAACTAGGTGAATGCTGTTTACGATGAGAAAACAAAACACAATCCAGATTATTTTCCAGCAAGGTTGCTTCATGCCCCACCTGATTTATTATCAAATTCATATATTTGGAATCCTTTGGCCATGAGTACCCTTTACCCATAATAATAAGACCATTTACACAACAAACCTTTGGTAATTAAACTGAGGAAGGCATTGTTTAATGGGTGGAAAAATAATTATACTAAAATAATGATAAACAAACCTCATGATGTTAAATAGAAAACAACTGTATGCTCTCTGCAGACAAACAATTGGTCTCAAAGGAGGATACTTGTTCACCAAGTCTTTAAATTCATTCTTCTATCATAAAATAGTACAGATGAAGGATGAAGAAAAGTATTTTCCCAAAAGAGGAGGGTACCAAAATTGTCTAGTTTATGAATTTCCTTCACCCCCTTAGAAAATGCTAATTTTGGGGGTGCCTGGGTGGTTCAGTCGGTTGAGCATCTGACTTCAGCTCAGGTCATGATCTCGCAGTTCATGGGTTCGAGCCCCGCATCAGGCTCTGTGAGGACAGTTCAGAGCCTGGAGCCTGCTTCGGATTCTGTGTCTCCCTCTCTCTCTGCCCTTCCCCTGCTCATGCTGTCTCTAACTCTCAAGAATAAACAAACATTAAAAAAATTAAAAAAACAAAAAAAAAAACAAAAAAAGAAAATGCTAATTTTTAAATGCTAGCTTGTTGGATGATCTTCTTTCCACATTTGGGAAGAAGGGGAGGGTGTTGGATATACTGGCATTAACCAGGGAGCCTGAAGCTGTTCAGCAAGTAAATACCCAGCTCGATGGCTGGTTCTTGAGTGCAGTACTGGTGGTTACTCATCACGTGAGCCTATCCCAGGAAGCACTGTCAGGTAAATGATTTACACAGTAGACTGGCGCCTCCTGGTCACTCATCACATACCAAACTGCCAGGAACAAAGGCCAACAATCCGTCTGACCTTCTACAGCAATTCCCATATACTTTCATAATCACTTAACTGAAGTTATGATTACAGACAAGTAATCAAAAACACACCTGGATCCACCTGTCTCGGGTTTCTTCGTAGTCCATTGGTCCGTTTCTATGCAGAGAAGTGAAACAAAGCAAAACAAAGATTTTGCATTAGTAAAATTGTATTAATATGTGATACTTCGGAAGGCCAATAAATGTTTCACTTTTTCCATTTAAAAGTATGACTGAATTTGAGCGAAACCTGCTTCTACTGTGTTTGTAATTTAACATTTTTGTTTCTCTAATAAGTCTTTCACTTGAACATCTATAATTGATGTTGCTGATATAACACCACAGAAAAGAAAGATCTTTTCATTTGCCATCTCTGGGTATTATGGCACAAAAAAATTTTTTTTGGAAGTCATAGTGAACACAGGAATTATTAGAACAAAGCCCAAGTAGCTATTCTTGGTTGGAAAATGCTCCCAGCAAAGACATGTGATGTCTAAAACTCTAACTCAGCTATTTCTGAGGCCTGACAGGCCAGAGACTAGAGAAGATATACAACCTCAAAACCAAGATCTGAAGCTCTGACTTTAACAAACATTTAACTGAGAATGGTGTTTTAAATATGGTCACTTGCATCTCAATACTTTAAGAAATAAAACAGGCATGCAGCTTGTGAAACATGAAAGTTAATTTTTATCATAGAAAAGAAAGCCATATGAAAAATTGTGCATTACAAAAATTATAAATAAGATGCAAAACAAATTTTAAATGTTTGAAAATGCGTGGTTATATGTTCCATTTCACAAATAATTAAATTCATTCCCACCTAATAAGTAATCTCACTAATTAATAAGGACTTATCACTTTTTATTATACAACTGGATGAAATGCTGAGTCTGTAAGACCACAAAATTTAGATTTTTACAAAAGCAATTTTCTCTCTGTGTTGGGGTTTTTGCCTGTGTTTGGAGGAGACTTGGGTTCATTCAGAGCACACTTGGCTTTGCTAAGCACATATTAACCATGGATTTTTCTTAGGGTTCTTCTTGCTGTTTTCATTCACAAGTTAAATGGGTGAAATAGGTTCTTACAGCCTTCCTGTCTCAAAGCTCATCGAGCAGACTTTCAGGATTCTCAAGGTGGGAGAAAACTGAAGAAATTTTTACAATTTTTGTTTTTAACCAAACTACTTTCAAAATGGATTTGAAAAAGCCCAATATGATCATTAAAATCAGCGGTGAACCTGTGTTGAGCAAGATGGGTAACTGTACTGGAAAAACTAGTATAAAGAGAACTGTTATAAGTGAGAAGAAAATGTCTCTCTGGGCTCTTGGTAGACAAGGCACAAAAAGGAGAAGCGTGAGAATCCAAGATTCATAGCTGATAATTTGGAAGAAAGCTGCTTTCAATGAAAATATCTGTTCTCCCTGAAATGTTGTAACATTTTGCAGAGCTCTCTCTATAAAGGACAATGACCACAACTGACAATATTTTCAACAGGAAAATAGATAATGATGGATATCATGTTGCTACTTACTTCCTGCATATCCCTTCACCTTCTTAATGTAAAGAAGCTGCCTTTCTGTGCTCTTATACCGTATACAATCAAAATGCTGGAGGCAAGAAAGGAATAAAACCTTAGGGCCTTATTCCTGGAATCCCCAAACTAGTACCATTTAAAAATCATAGACTTAAAATGTGGAAAAAAACACTTGGGTTTAAGACCAATGCTATACTACCTGAAGTGAGGACTGAAATAGAGAATAATTTGCAACAACACAGATGGACCTAGATGGTATAATACTAAATGACATAAGTCAGAGAAAGATAAATACCATATGATTTCATTCACATGGGCAATTTAGAAACAAAAACGAACAAAGAAAAAAAGAGAAAATGAACATACAGATTGTTAAGTACAGAGAACAAACTGGTGATTCCCAGAGCGGTGGTGGAGGTGGCTGAAATAAAGGGGATGAAGAGTACATTTATGTGGTGAACACTGAGTAATGAACAGGACTATGAATCGTTGCACTGTGCACCTGAAACTGATATAACACTGTATGAAAAAAACAATAGAGAAGGGAGCCTGGGAGGCTCAGTCAGTTAAGCATCTAACTCTTAACTTCAGCTCAGGTCATGCGCTGACAGTGTGGAGCCTGCTTGGGATTCTCTGTCTCCCTCTCTTTCTGCCTCTTCCCCTGCTCGTGTGCACACTCTATCCAAAAGAGAGAGAGTGAGAGAGATTGAACATGGTATAATTATTAAGAATATGGATTCTAGGGGCACCTGGGTGACTTAGTCGGTTAAGTGGCCAACTTCACCTCAGGTCATGATCTCGCAGTCCATGAGTTCAAGCCCCGCGTCGGGCTCTCTGCTGACAGCTCAGGCCTGGAGCCTGCTTCAGATTTGGTGTCTCCCTCTCTCTGCCCCTCCTCTGCTCACACTCTGTCTCTCTCAAAAATAAATAAATATTTTAAAAAATTAAAAAAAAAAAGAATATGGATTCCAGAATCAGACTGCCTGAGTTCCAATTCAGACCTTGTCACTTGGCACCTGCTGTTTGACTGTGAGCATCTCTGTGCCTCAGTTTTCTCACGTATAAAATGGGGATAATAATAGCACCTACTTCACAGCATTTGTAGTGAGAATTAAATGAGTCCTGTGAAATGCCTGGAACACTTCCGGCCACACAGTTAAGTGACAACTTTACTGTTGTTGTTAATAATGATAATAACAATAATATCATCATCATCATTACTATTAACTTCATGGTATTTTGACTGTTTACATGCACACAAATTACAAACTGTTTTTCTAAAGTTATTGCCCTACTGCTTATGTTTTAGGTTTTTCCTCCTGATAAATCAGTGACCCCGAAAACAAATTTTTCTGCAGGAAGAATGAGTGTAATTATGATTTGTTGTATTGAAAAAAAAATTTTTTTTCAGCTACTTATACCAAATGCCTTTGGAGATTTATTTTACTTTAAAAGTACCCAGGGGCTCTTGGGTGGCTCAGCTAGTTAAGCATCAGACTTCAGCTCGGTTGTGATCTCAGGGTTCGTGGGTTTGAGCCCCATGTCGGGCTCTGTGTTGACAGCTCAGAGCCTGGAGCCTGCTTTGGATTCTGTGTCCTCCTCTCTCTCTGCCACTTCCCAGCTCATGCTCTGTCTCTCTCTCCAAAATAAACAAACATTAAAAAAAACTTTAAACAAAGCATCTAAAAACTATTTTACATTGTAAAAAAATTTGTAAATATTTAGCAGACCATAAACAATTTTAAAATGCTAATTTCAATTGTCATTCTGTCATATTCCATCCCATCTACTCCCCTCCCCCACCTATATTCTCAAAAGCTTGGACAGAGCTTCTGTCCCTAGCAGGGAGAGGAGAGAAAACAGGAGTGCACACCTAGAGGCAATCCCTGGGAGCTGTCAAATGCAGCCCCATGAGATCAGGAGAAATGGTCTTTAGAACTTTCTCAATCTTCTTTGATCAAACTAGAAGGCGCAGGGGAGGGGACAACCAACCAACCTAATTTTAGAAGCATTTGAGTTATTTCTTGCTTCATTACCCATTACCTTGTCTTTCTCTAAAAGAAATACTTTTATCATCCAAGAATCTCTTCTTGCCTCTTGGGATAAACTTAATTCTCTGTTGATTTTACCAACAAAATAAGCAAAAGGTTCATTTGCTATGTAACTGGCTTTGGTACCTCAGTTTTAAAGGTAAAAAAAAAAAAAAACCAAAACCAAATTAAGGAATGGATTTAGAGTGCATATGTGTTAAATAGATAGGTAATAATAATCTTACTTCCCACAGCTGAAGGCAGCTTCTGAAGACCCACTCCAGAATAGAACATGGGATGAACATGAAGGGGGCTCATGAAGGCCTACAGATCCTGTAGCTATTAAAAACTGACCTATCTTGGGGCGCCTGGGTGGCGCAGTCGGTTAAGCGTCCGACTTCAGCCAGGTCACGATCTCGCGGTCCGTGAGTTCGAGCCCCGCGTCAGGCTCTGGGCTGATGGCTCAGAGCCTGGAGCCTATTTCCGATTCTGTGTCTCCCTCTCTCTCTGCCCCTCCCCCGTTCATGCTCTGTCTCTCTCTGTCCCAAAAATAAATAAAAACGTTGAAAAAAAAATTAAAAAAAAAAAAACTGACCTATGTTAAGAATAAAGTGTAAAATTAAAAATTACAAAGTCACAATCATAGCTACTGAAAGGGGAACAGAATAGGACTACAAACTGGTATATGGAGAGAAAGAACTTCAAGGGTGGGGAAACTACAGATGACAGAGCTTACAAAAGGGTTTATTATTTACTACTAGGAAGACTCCTGAACATCATACAAGCCTCTGCCTCAGAGAATTAAACCACCCTCCACACAGTCTTGGTGGAAAAGCATAATAAAGTGCAAGATGCTTCTTAACGTTTTTTTGCGACATTTCTCCTTAAACCAAGTTAAGGTTTCCAAATAGATTGGGTAATATAAGAGCTTACTATAATTATGCACCCAAAATAAAGATGAGCAGAATCACACATTAAATAAAAATTGCACTTATTGTATTCAATACTTAAGCAAGTCGCAAAACCACTGATGCTGCATTAAAAAAAAGTCAACGTGAAAATTAATTCATTTCATAATAGGCTTCCGTGTCATTTTTTAAAAGGATAAAATGCTTGGAGAGAATTATTTAGTATCATGTGAAAATCATTAACTACTTCTTATTAGCACACTTTCTGTAAATACACCCACTTCACATTACTTAAATAAAATCAAGTGAGATCATCTTCTTTGGAAAAAATAATAATACATATAGCTAATAGGGTAAATGTAAAGTAATACTTCGTGCAAGTTCAGAGTTCTGTCTCAATAATCTAAGGAAGTGTGAGAATAAGAGAAAGCAGGCCACTTTCCAAAATCTTCATTGGCAGCACCCTTATAGTCCTGATGAAAAATCTGACCTGACAACTAAACAGTAAAAGAAATTTCACATTAATTAATTTTAGCCCTAGAAAAGCCTACATAAACTATTTTTATGATATTCCTTGATCTAAATTCTAGACTAAAATTCTTAACTGAAACACTGAAGAAGTGCATATGAGCATCCCCATAGCACATTCTTGATACCCTATATGTGCAAATTATGCACTTATGCAAAAGAGAAGCAGAAATAATTGCTTATTTAATCTTACTGTGCTTTTCATTATTTTCACAATATAAATGCCAGCCTATTAAAAAATATTATACCACCCTTAATGATACATAATTATTACATTAAAAAAATTTTGTATAGAATGTTTTTTTTGTCATTCTTTTACTCTGAAATTCTCAAATTACTGTACTTTTGATTCACATAACCAATCACATACATTTTATATTTTAATTTTCTCCATGATACTATTTTTGGGAGGTCAGATGAGAAATCTGCTACTTTTGGTTAAAGGCCAAGGCAACGGTTGTCTGGAATCTGTCATATTTCTCATTCTTTCATATTTTTTTAAAATACCTTTATTCTGAGAGGTGACAGGGATCACACAGTTCTAAGCCATTAGACCTTAAACTGTGTTAAGCTGAAAAAAAATGCTATCAGATCTTGCTTTTGATCAATAAGACACGATACAAATCATGTTTGTGCTCAAATAGACAACTACTAGAAACATGAAACCACATTCTGAGATGAACACTGTTAGAACTTTTCAGGACTAGCAAATGTTGGGCAGCCATGCAATGTTTCATGACAGGGACACATCTACCAACTCCCTGGGGTGAGGGCTACCTTCCTTCTGTACTAGTAGGATCAAAGATATTTATTCCAAAGAAATGAATATAGTTGCATTAACTTTTACAAACCTCAGGGTTTTGTGGAATTCTGCAGGAAACTAGGGAAAAGTATCCCGATATTAGGGCCACATGTTGTTAGAGTATTTGAAATTTACCTGAATAAGTACCTAAGTATGATGTTCCATATCACACACATTCTTAAATATTCACATTTTCCCTCTACCTAAGATCTCCAGACAGTGACTGAAAATTCCTCTGATCTAACCTGTGCATTTAATTCATAAGCACTTGATTTCTCTAGCTCTGTTTCTATCCATTTTAAGACACACATTTAGCATTCTAAAAGCTCAAGCCTGCTTAAGTTAACAAACAACCTGAAATGCAAAAGTTGTATAAAAAATTTTTAAATGTTAATCTTACCTCCGGTGGTTTGAGCGTCCCTTGTTCTGAAACAAATGTAAAAATTGGCATTGTCAGTGTAAAGTTATTTTGTTTAGTTAGCAACCTTAGCTTGTTCTCTGCAGCTTGGTAAAACACTGCTGCTTTGTTTCCCTAACTAATACTTGTAATATATTTCCAGGGTCCCTCAGGCTGGGCTAGTAATTGTTTTGCAACCCAGGTTCTCTTGCCTTATTGGCTTGTCAGGAAAGTGACTCACAGTTCTAAATGACTTCTAGGTTATGCTTAACTTTTTCAATTGTTGATTAAGCAATGTCAATCCAACCACATAAAGCTCCTTGAAACAGAGGCTTGCACTAAATTTACATGCATGAGAAAAAGCTAGGTGGGAACCTTTCAACACACCTAGTTTTAAGTCTAAACGCACTAAGTTACACAAAGGTATTTCATTGAGTATAACAACTGTGAATTTAACACTGTACAGTATTGCATATGAATTTTTTTTTCATTAAGTGGCTGTAACTCTTATTTTTTTAATTTTTGGGGGGAAAGACAGTTTAATTTAAAGATGGAAATACAAAACTGACAGGATTCGACCTCAATGCTAATTTTTCCCTTTCATCTTTAGTTTCCTCGTCTGTAAGCAGAAACAACAATCTACTCATTACATTTGAGTTCTTGAAAATGACTAACAGTTGTAAAGGACCCGGAGATCCGCAGGTGATGAGTACAGTGGCAGAAGGGTGAAGGGTTGTTCTGAAAGTAAAGGCAACACACTGCACGTGGACACCTGCTGGATACTTAGGCTTCCTTTCTCCGTACCCAAGAGCACCTACACACGTTATTGCTTTTCCAGGCTGTGATGGCAAACACCTTGTCATTTTGAGTCTATGCCTGACTGCTCCCATCCAAAATGGTCTTCTGAAGAGGGATCTGAGAAAAAGAAGAAACTGAGGGAAACACCAGAAAAGAAAGGACAGGCCTAAATGAGAGCTTTGTAAGCTGTTTCAGTAAGACCATACAAGAAGTCCCACAACCCGAGTTCAAGGGGACAATTCCAACCTGAACACCTGACTAGCTGCCACAGATTGCTTTACACAGGAAGCTGCCTGGGGCATGGAACAGAAGGTTGTTTTGTTTTGTTTTATAAAAGAGTACTTCTGACTAATGTAAATGGAAGACTCATGACCAAAGTCACCTTTCCATAGAAAAGTTAGGTGTGCACTCCCCTGTCAATTTCAAGCCCCACGCCACCAGCTTTCACAAATGACTGCCTTCTATGAAGGCATCTTTGCCAGGTTTAAAGTTGGCCTTTACAAAGGAGTATTCCTGGACAGAAAGCTATTTCACTTATTTTCCTCATTTAGAAATAAGCAATGTTTCAGAAGATAGACTGCCTAAGAGGTTTGTGGAAAGGGTCTCTATAGGTACCATTTGGCTGGATGCTGTGTCAAGACTAAGAACCCAGGTTAGGTGAACTTAGGTTCCTAACAGCAGGTGTGACACCTGTTTTGCTGGTTTGACCAGAAAGACTTCTATTCCAGAATAGCCCTAAACTACTTTTTTTTTCTCCTACTGGTGCGTTAGAGAAAGAGCCTGAACTGAGAATCATAAACTGCAAGAAGCACCAAATGGGAGAGGAGTTTAAGTTTTCCATCTAAGGAGACTGAGAAAGGCTGGCTATTTCCAGATGTCCTCCAAAACGGAAACACCTCAGATCTTTTGGGTTCAGTGTTCATAAATGAATATGCAACTTAATTTCAATTCAAAATTACCATTTTTTTTCTGACTCTTTGCATATAAGTATTTTTATGTCCTTGTGAGTAGGTCTTTTACAGCATGTTTTAAATGTATTCTATTTTTGTATAAAACCTATGATCGCCGATGTGACAGTAAGTGAGACACTATGGTCCACGAGGGTCATCTGGTTGCTCCTCAGAAAGGGGAAAAGATGGCATCTAAGGTGGTCAACTAACTATGCAGACACTTGTACCTCTTTACCCAGAAACTAAGATCTAGGAATAGAAGACTCTCACTGACAGGCTCTTCATATTTTGTTATGTAGTGTGTAAGTTCAATGTGGCCAGCTCCCTGCATGAGTAAGCACCTATTACAGGACTCAAGAGAGTGAGAGGTCCCAGCAAGGCACACAGGTGACTGGTACAAAGCCAGAAGCAATCCAGACTGGGCTGACCACCTTACCCAATCTCTCTCTTTCATTTACGCACTTCCTGTTGGCTCCTGCTTTCTCTCTTTGGATGTCTCATCAGCTTTCCTTGTAATTCTGATTAAATGTACTAAGAACTCCTCTACACAAAGCCTCTTCATTGTAATCCAAGTAGGAAAAATGGAAAAGAGGCTTTGTGCTGGATGTAACTCCAACTCTAAGGACCTGAGTTCTTATTTAGGGCTTACCTTTTCCTTGCCACCACTTCCAGTCCTCATGGCTACCATATCTACCCTCTATACCCTGTCACCCAGGAAAGAGGCCCACGTCCTCCATAGAGTTGGTATGGAGAAGTTCACACTTTGATCTTCTCACACTGGGTCTAGCAGAGTGGCTCTTAAAAGTCTCAGCTTTTATTTACTTCTGTGTCATAGTAGGTTTCTGTAAATTTTCTAAGAATAGTGCAAAACCCAAAGGTCTTGAAATAACTCTTAGAACCTGTTTTAAGTTCAGCAATTCTTATCTTATTACTTTTGTACTTACCCTAGTGGCCACAGCATTGAACTATTTGCCTCCTTTATAAACAAAATCTAAATTCTGATAACCATACTAATGCAACAGCTTAACTTATACTAAAATAACAGTGATGAGAGAGGAAGACCCAACTGCCAAAATTGCTTTATACATTTTCAAAGTAAAGGCTCATTCTGGCTAGAAAAATAGAATAAGGGCCTCTTTCAATGAAATATTCTATGGAAAGGTTGCTTTAATTTTGAAGTCTCCAACACCATCTTCAATCTCCTCTTGATATGTACCCAAAACTACTATGGCAGGTACTTGGGTCCCTAAAAAACACTTTGTGTGTCACAGTTCTGCATCAAGATCAAGATAATAAGGGCTGATGACCATCAAATCTATTTTAGCTGAATTCTGACCAAACAGAAAGGTTGCTGCTTGAGATCTGATGAAAAAGTCTTTCTTTCTGTCCTCTCTTTTTTCTCCTGGGAACTTCCTTAGGAGAGTAATTCAATTCTTCAAGTTTCCCAAAGTTTTTAATCCTCAACTTGTCTTTACCCCGCAGCCTATTCTCAGACTGCTATTGATCAAACTATAAAATGTTCTTACCCTTTCAAGAGCCTTTCTAGATGGTGACTCACAGGCCCTCAAGGGGTTTATACCTTGCATTCTTTCATCAAGTCCCGACTGGTTTAATGTAATTCAGAGAAGGGGTGTTACTGAGGTGCTTGGAGGCTTTGCAGAACTCCATCTTCAATGCCAGCACAGGGTTCAATGTGCATATTTGTGTAAAAGAATTGTTTTCCACCGAGGCTTTAGATTCACTTAATACAATTCATTTGTTTAAACAAAAAATTCAGTCCTATTATATTTGTTTTTCCAATACAAGTGGCTCTCAAAGCATACAATATTACACAATTTGCTCTCTTATCTGAAGTTCTATTTGTTAAGACTAAACAAATCAATGTCCAGTAAGACGGTTGGTCTCAAAAGAAGCCACAGAAAAGTAATAACCAGAATAGCTTTTGAAGGCGCCTTGTCATCATGGCTAACATGCTATTTTTGTCAAACATTAAAACTAAAAGACAGTTGAACTGATAAAATTTTGAAGTTAAACAAATGTTAAGTTCACCACTCAGATCTATAGCAATATTAGGAAGAAAAAAGTTTAAATACTTGGAAAGAGATTTTGATTTCAAGTCTTTTCATGAGCTCTAACAGACCACATGATATTTTCCAGTTTACTTTAATAATCATTAGTATATCACTAAACTCACCCAAATAGTTAAGTGGAAGGAATAATAACCAACCATGAGAATAAAATTTTCTTGGTAAATTAAAAAAAGAGGGCTAATTTATGGGAAAGGCTTTAAGTCATATGAAGTAGAACCAAAGTCATTTTTTGGTAATGAAATCAATGACCAAGTCTCAGTTCATGT
Source organism: Herpailurus yagouaroundi (assembly GCF_014898765.1). NCBI lineage: Eukaryota > Metazoa > Chordata > Mammalia > Carnivora > Felidae > Herpailurus > Herpailurus yagouaroundi. Next base: position 92,612,181 of record NW_024412388.1, read on the forward strand.
AAAAGCAATCTGATAAAATGCCTAGTGGCACAAGGCTGAAATAAAACTATGCTCTAAGAGCTTACCTCTTATGATAAAATACTGCACTATTATTAATAAAAAAGGCATTTCAGATGCCTTTTGGGGTAGAGGTTCTAGGTAACAATCCTGCAGGTTTAAACCATTAGGATACCAAGGCAACTTCCTTCCAATTAGGAATGGCTATAGCAGCAGCAGGAGCAGGAGCTGGCCTAGATAAAAGAACGATTAAACAGAGAAGCAAATGGGGACCTGCTTTGGTTAAATATTAGAGCAGCTGAGGCTTGCATTCCCACTAAAGGAAAAGATGCATTAAACCAAAGTTTCTGCTCCGGCAATATTTGCCTTCCAGTGCGACTTTCTTTGTTTAAACTGAGAGGCTGCAAAGCAAGCTATTATTGATCAAAGTCAGAGTAAGAAGGGTTTAGCAGGGGAAAAACACAAGTGCTCCCAAAAGGTCGCAGTTTGGATTAGACCCTCTTGGTGGTGTGCTGTGAGAAAGAAATGCCATTCTAGAATTGCATCAGCTCTGCAGCGACTTGTTGAGAGAGTCTCATGTAATGGAGTCCATACCTATTCATTATTTAGGTTGGAAAGTTCTGGCAGCACACTTCAGAGGCCATGTACGTGTTGATCATTGAGGTTGCCATGGTGAATGTGAAGGCATCAACTCAAGTTCAGTGAAAATGAGAGAGGGAAATTGCCTGCTCTTCATATCCATGCAAATTCTCAAATGTTAAGACATAAACTAATCACCCAGCCTTCAAATTTGTTTCTAAGTTGCACAGTTTGTCTTATAAATACAAAACAGAAAACTAAAAACACCTTTTTAAAATATTTCAAATGCACTTGAATTAATAATCTGTCATAGTTCAATATTAATATAAATGACTTACTTCATTCAGAAATGCACTGCATTTTTGCCAAGTAATTATTTCAAAGATGAATGAAAACTAGGTAAATTTAAGGGTGACAGAGCAAGAAACATAAAAGGTTTCTAAATTCAGGGAAGACAACATCCAAATAAGGCTTAAGTTCCACAAAAAGAAATGCCTAAGAGCTATTTCACATGCTGATTGGTTAGTGTCTAGCTACATCCAACACTATTAAAGACTGTATTGGAGCAGAGATATCCCTATCTGGGGAAAAGGGAATAACAACTTGAGGTTAAGCATCCTGACTTTGGACTTGGTACTAAGGGATGAATACAAAAGATGAAAATACGTTCCCTACAGGAATGAACACATATTCTACTAGAGGAAATGAAAAGTGCCCAAACCGTCCATGTATTCCACACATTGTCTACCTCCCCATGTAATTAAGTTGAGGCTAATGTAACTATTTTTAACCAATACAGTGTGATTAAAAGGAAAAAAAAAGTGTTATTCATTTCAGTTTATGAGGTTTTAAGAACAGCTACTGGGAAGCCATGTGTTGAATTTGCAAAGTCCCAAGATGGAACCAGCTCAGATCCCCAAGCCATTTCTTAGAAGGGAGCCACCTTGGAGGGCTTTGGAACTCACAGCCAAGAGTGCATGTGTGAAAAATCAATGTTTATATAGTAGACCCAATGGGATTTGAAGTATTTTAGGAGTGTTTTAGTTGCTTAACAGCAAATACATAAAACCTACATACAAACTAATTAGAGAACAATTTAATTCACACTACTGTTGGGTGGCTAAGGTGAGGTTAAATGATTGGCAAAGGGCTTGTAGGGGAAGTAAAGGAAGAATAGATCTTGGAACTGTTGGGAGAAAAGGGAGCGCATTTCAAGGAGAGGAAATAGTAAAACCCCAGCAAGAATTCTGAAAATGGGATTGACTGGATCAGGGAGTATACTTCCCTAGAAATTGAGATATTATTGTCATCAGGTGTTCTGTGATATGGTTCTGTTCCTCGCTACTTATTAACCTAACCTAGGCTCCCCTGTCAAAGGCCTGATGATTGATGCACAGAGCATGAGCCTTTCCTTGCATAAATACTAGAACGGAATGCAAAGGTCCTACCAAGTCTATCTTCAATTCTTAAAGTACCAGCCAGGGATTCAGAGAAGGTTTTCATTTCACTTATCCTTCATCGAGTTGGGCTCCAGTTTTTACAAGGGCAGAATCAAAACCTGTCCAATCTCCCACAGCCTCCTGTTTCTGGTTCCAACACTATAGTGATCCTCAGAGCCCAGAAACCCTAGTGCTATACTTCTACTCATTACACTGTCCATCTGTTTGTCAGCCATTCATCACTTGTCACTCATACTTGTCACTGTCTGTCCACTCACTCATCCACCTACCATGGCTTTCCAAAGGTAAGGGCATCACTTAAGTATGGTTCTTATCAGCAAGAAGCTCCAGTCTAACTGAAGTTTGGACACTACTCTGTAAGGAATGGAAGGTATAGGGAGCAGTAGAATCTTACAATCAGAATTGATTTTAATGAAGATCATGTTGGAAATCATATAGAAGGAGTATGATTGACAGCAAGGAGTTAGGAGGCTTTTGCAGTTGTCCAAACAAATGACACTGAGATTTTTTTTTTCATCTACAGCAATACCCTATCAGTGGGTTCTAGAGAGCCTTAGGAGGAGAGCTAAGAACAAATGGTGAGTAAATGAAGATGAGAGAGGTGGGCACATCAAGGCGCACATCCAGGTTCAGGTGAGTGCATGGATGCTGAACCTTTAACTAAGACAAGGAGTAGGCAGAGGAAGCCTCTGTTAATGACTAACAAGGCTGGTTTTAGACATGTGAAATCTGAGGTCACTGCAGGACACCTGGGAAAGGAGATGGGAGAAGAAGATAGAAATTTTGAATCCAAAGTTCAGGAGAAAAGCCTTATGTGGAACTAGTGACTTATCTGCCTGGGTGTAGGTTATAGCTAATGCCAGGGAAATTAATCAGATAGCTAAATGACAGCATGGGGGATGTGGTAGGATATGAAGGAAAGTGTCAAGGGGAATGGTTAAGAGTACTGAATAATAGGGAAAACTCAAGTTAGGTAAGGCCTAGATTGTGATGACCAGTGTATTTGGCAATTACAAGTAGAACGGAAGATTCTCTAACCTTCATCAACTCCTGGGCTACCGTGTCATTTTGTACAACTAGTCCCCCTTCTCCGCCTGGACCAACGTTGAGAGAAAATGGCATGATCCACTTTCTGGAACTGCCTTCTACCCCAACTACCCAATGTTTATAATCTAACTATTCCTACTGGGCACAGCTTTCTGAGCTACAAGTAGCCTCCTGACTCATATTGAGCCTATCAGACTCTCTTTGTCTCCTAAGAATATAGTTAGACTACATTAAACAATAGAGTTATAAAGCTCTGTAAAGTTGAGGTCAATCTCAAATCACCTAAGATAAAATTTTATGTGGGAACCTGGATTATCTAAGCATTTGTGTTTGCTCTAAATCAATACCATTGACTTGCTTTAAATTTAGCTGTTTAAATTTAGCTGATCCCACTCCCCCAAGTCAAGTTCTCCTGAAATGCTCTTCTCCAGAAAAAGCCCCATCCAAGTAAACTAGCTCTCCAGCCCTTGATACATCTTGTTCTCCCTCCTGCCCTCCTCCCCTACATCCACATTTCCCTGAATGTCATACCCATCATCGAAAACTATACTTTTGAACTAGTGTACTCTGTGCAAAACCTCTGCTAGCTGGGAAACACCCATACATTCTAGCTTGCCCATGTCCTCAAAATTCTACCTATTTTACCACACTCACCAAGCTCAAACTCACACTCTATGTGCAGTTACTACCTACTACAGTGCAGGAAGGGGTGGGTTCGAGAACAGGATGTCATAACTTCCAACTTTTAGAGGGCATCTCTTTGGGAGTGAGGGGGAGGACTGCTGACAGCTGTATCAGATTCCTCTTCACTCAGGATAAGCATGGCCCTTTAGTCATAGGGCTACCCACGAATGCTAATCTAGAGGCAAAACAGGGCAGCCTCCTGGGCAGGTTCTTAATAGCTCACACCACTAATTAACAGACTAGGAGCATTCAATGCCATCAGTCTCTTAGAAATCTTGAGCAGGAAAGGATAGAAAGAGAGAATAAGACACAGTTGCATAAAACAGGAAAATGCAGGACAACTTTGAATGCAAGGTAGAAAACCAAGAGAGCAAGAGAATAATGTTTAAAACTCCAAGAAGTAAATTCAGACAGAGGCTTAAAATTTTTTTCCTGCTTTTGAGTACGATGAATTCTATAAAAGAGTTTAGAGGATGATGCTACCTTTAATCAATGATATGGGTGTAAATAACCATTATCTATAATCTGCAGGGCATGAACAGCCTTATTCTTAGTTACCTTGTTTTCATACTTTTATGACTCAGTTTCCTCATCTTAAAATAAGAGATCCTGGAACTGAAGGTGTCTAAATCTTCCAGCTCTGAGACAACCCATGGGGAAAGGGCAGGCATGGTCCTGGGGACGCCTGAATTTCTCACAGCACTTCAAAGCACTGAAACCTAAACATATTTGGTAGTTACTAATTTAACCAAATTCGGAAGTGTTTTTGCTAAAAAAAAAAAAAAAAAATTAAAAAATTGGAAAATCTCTCTTAGACAAAAACCAAGCACATGATTTTACTCTGGTGGTTTACAAGGGTTAGGCACTGTGCATCTATCACATTTGGCATATATCCTCACCACGAATTCACATGACTGGGAGCATAACTCAGGGGTAAAGAACAAACTCAGGAGCTGGACTGCCTGGACTTTCTTCACTCTATTGGTTAAGCAACTAAGGCAAGATACTTATTTCTCTATGCCTCAGTTTCTCCTATGTAAGAACAGCAGCAATGCCAACTTTAAAGGATCTGTATAGGTCTAAATGAGTTGACAGCAGTGATAAAACAGTACCTGGGACTTTGTATTTATTAAAAAAAAAGATTTATTATTTTTTTTAACGTTTATTTATTTTTGAGACAGAGAGAGACAGCATGAACGGGGGAGGGTCAGAGAAAGAGGGAGACACAGAATCTGAAACAGGCTCCAGGGTCTGAGCTGTCAACACAGAGCCTGACGCGGGGCTCGAACTCACAGACCATGAGATCATGACCTGAGCCGAAGTCAGACGCTTAACTGACTGAGCCACCCAGGCGCCCCAAAAAAAGGCTTTTAAAGGCTAGGTATAATTATCCCTACCTTAGGAGGGAAGAAACAAAGACTTACGAAGGTTAAGTAAGTCACCCAGGTGGTAAGCTCTGGAGTGGGATTCAAACCAGACCAAGACCCCAGAGCTCATGGGCTTACTGCTATCACACAGAGTCTCAGTCCAGAGCTACTCAGTGAAGGGCAGAGGATGCTGCAACTGTGACAGAGGAACAAACGGGGAATGTACCACTCTTGTATCTGCCTGACCAGGAGTTCCCAACTATTTCCTATTGACTTTTTTTTTTTTTTTTTTTTTAGTAAAAGTTGAAAATTTGAAGTCCTTTAGCATCACTTATTTATATCACTTCAAAGTTTGGTGCTCGCTATTTCTTCTATCCACATTTTCTTCACATCATAAAAACAGCAGCAAAAATACAGATTAAGGCCATCCCTTTCAAAACAAACAAACAAACAAACAAACAAACAAAAACCTGACTTCTCATCACAGCACCATGGATTAAACACTGAGCTTTTATTGTGCCCAGCACTGTGTTAGTAACATCAACATTATTCCATTTGATCTTCACGAGAATCCTCTAATTTCCATTTTACAGAAGAATAAACAAAATCTCAGAATGCTTACGTAAAATTCCCAAGCTCGTGTAGGTAACAAAAGGCAGAGCGAGATTTTCAACCATTTCTGCTTGACTCTCAACTACTGCCCTATACTCTTCCAGTAGAATGCAAGAACCATGCCAACTATGAGATCATTTTATATTCCTCACAGACTGAAACTCCTAAGACAGGGCTGGGGGGTTTACAAAAACACATTAGCCTACCATGCACACATAATATGTTAACTGTCCTCAAAGAGATTAAAGGAGGGGACAAATAAGGACAGAACAACAAAAATTTAAGTGATAAGTTGTATCAGATGGTCAATTAAAGAATAACAATAATAATATATAACAGTTCTGTTATATTTTACAACTCTGTAAACTGTTTCTGACCTTCAGAAAAATTAGTGGGTACTAATCTTGTCTCTTTGTCTTAGCAGACTTTGAGCACATTGCATGAACACTCTGATCCCCATCAGAAAATGGGAGGAGCTGTTCTGAGGATTGAACAGGTACGTGCAGGAAGGACCCAGCAAAGGGCCCTAACCAGACAGGCACAGTGCAGGTGCTCACCTAACTTTGGGATCCTTCTTGCGGCTGCCCATGCCTAGCACAGAGAGCTCATGGCTCACGGGAACCTTAAAAACCATCCACCAAAGGAGCAAAGTGAGAAGAATGTGCTGTGATCTTAGTCTCTAATGGAATTCACACCTTTTCTACAACTGCCCATTTTCTGAACTCAGCTCTGAAATGAGCTATTATTCTCTGTTTCACTCTTCTTCATATTATCCAAAATAATTCAATGTCCACCTTTTCCTTTGGGAAAATCAAAGGTTGACATGGCTACCTTTTGAACTCAAGCTGTTAAAGATCCCTTTCTTCTGTTCAAAAAGTTTTACTGATTTTGAAAGGTCTTATTGATAAAACACAAGAGAAACTCAGGGGAAAAGGACAAAGAGAAAGAAGAAGAAAGAGAAAGAATAAAGAGGCCAGAAAAGAAAGAGAAGGAAGAGAGCCCAAGAGGAGCAGGGAGAGGCAAAAGGCTATTGAATGCATAATTGCCAACAGCCTTAGCAACTGGCTCATGTAAGAATCATGGAGCATTATTTTTAAAAACCAAGGGGAAAATATTTACATGAAATCCAAAGGATATATGCTCTTTGTTGAATGCTGCAAAATGACAATGTATTCGATTCATTAATTCATGAATTAGTGTGTATGATGTTTACTTCTGGCATCATTAGCATTTCTGAGCTGAATATTTAAGAGAACAAGGGAGAAATTTAAGGACTAAAGACAGAAATGAAAAATAATTTTTTGGTTTTTTATTCCACTTGTGTGCTTTGGCTTTATCTGTACAGCAGTACTGAGATTCAAGGGCTGCGCTGAATGAAATGGGTGACACGAAACCTGCCAAGGCCCCCTTGCAGTCCTCTGCCCCCCAGGTATGTATAGAAGTCACAGGAATTTCAAGCAATTTTTTCTAATTGCCTGTATAAATGATAGTTTCAAAAGCAGGTATGTCACAATAAACACATATTAAGAGTAAATTAGGCCTTAATTATGTTTATCAAGGTTTATGTCCTAATTAAGAACAGAATGACAACAATAAACATGACTTACCAGCAGAATTAACTCTGCCACAATTGTCTACTCTTCCCAAACATTCTTTGTGTGCTCTCGCGCCACATTTAAAACATAAATAGCCTTGATAAAATGTTCCTCTGAAAGATAAAATTAGAGGGTGATATGTTAAAAGGTGGTAAGTTCTGCCTACAGGAAAGCACAAGCACGAGAAAGAAACTGAGGGAACATGACACTCTGTGAAGTCTTCTTAGCCGAGGGATGGGGCCTCCTGGGGTTTGGAAGGGAGTTCCTAGGTTCAACGCTGAGGCAAGATCTATTGACTCGAAACTGTTAAGGCAATTTCCCCACTTGAGAACATTTTGGCTGGTACATTAGAAAAGTCAGAGACACTGAGCAATTATACCAGCTCCTTTAAACTGAGAAACAGGACTGGGCAAGCCTACCTCAGGAGCATCTGGCAGACTTTGCAGGATGTAACCCGACTGAAGGTGTGCATCTTGAACTCATGGAAATTGGAGTCTGCGTAGTCTGGCCTTATGTTCGATCTATAAAAAGGAAAAGAAGGAACTTCTTCAAGAAAGTTTCACAACAAAATAGCAGTCATCTAAAACCGAGATTCATCAGCATTACGTTGGGTGGAGATCTGATTCAAGCAAAAAAGCTATTAAATATGCAATGTTTTCTAAGCCAAAAGTAGGCTTTGCATTAAAATATGCACTAAAATCTGGTTGTGTGTGAAGCAGCAACATGTAAGGATTTAAGCAAACTACTCCTCCTCAGAACTGAACTTTACAGAATGGCCACACGGGTCATCCTGCGAGGAAAAACACAAAAAAACATGCTGGATGTTCATGCTGCATGACAGATTCGCTAGCCACGTCACTGAAATATAAACTAGATGGAGGGGGCAGGAGGAAAGAGAAAAGGGTGCCTCATTCCCACAGAGGCCATCTCTAGGTAAGTGGATGGTGTAATGATCTAGAAAAGTGAATAGAGTAGTTTTATAAAACTTCTTGAAACAAAACATGAGTCCGATGTTTAAAAACTTCCTCCTTAACAATTCACTTCCCATGCAATCTAAATAAAAAATAAACAAAATTATTATGTTTTATATTTTACTTCTATTTTGTGCATATGCAAAAAATACATTAAGCATACCACAAACTACCATAACTGAGGTAACATAAAAAAATAACAAAAGTGACTCTGTGCCAACACTGTGACAACCACACGATGTTCATTACACCAACCCTAACTACTCAGCCCTCATAACATCACTAATTTACAAACAAGGAAACTGAGGCTAACACTAAAATAAAGGAAACAGCAGAGTCAGACACTCCAGCCTAGGTCTGTTCTTTCTGCCCCAAAGCAACAGTACAAGGAGGAATTCAACAATATTCACCTTAATATAATTAGACTGTTGGAAAAAGTCAAACTTGGTCACTCCTAGAGGAGTTTTTTATATTATTCATAATTTATGTCACAGAAGAAAACAGAAAAATTAGAAATGGACAAGTTAAAAAGCAAATACAAATCAGAGGTACACCGGAAAGCTAAGACTGTGCTCTCCAAGATGTTACAAGCAATTTGAGAGAGTGTAGGAAAAGTTTGAGATACTGATGAGCTAGGATTTCCCCTTTTATAGAATACAGCAACTCTCCACCACACAGAGGCTTGGTGTAATGAAGCATAACACGGGCGGGAGACCAGGCATCAATCTCCGAGGTACCAGGAGAAGCCTTATGAAAAAACATTCGCAAAGGCAATTGGAGTAGCAAGCAGTGATGCAGAAGTGTCAGAGAGGTCAGCTTTCCAATCCATCTGCTGAATATGAGCGTGCTAAAAATGAAATCAAATATTAGTGCCATCTGGGATTTCTCTGCTCCATGCTTCTGGTGACCTCACTTTTTAGGAAAATGTTCTGCTGCGTGCTGAAAAGCATGGCCACTTCCATAGCGGTATTTTTGGTCTCCTGATTAAAAATTATAGTTCTTCATGAATAGACAAGTAGAGAAAAGATAAGGGCCAAGAAACAAATCTCTTCACATTGTTCAGAAAACATTTGATTCTGGCACTGGAAAGAGCATCAAACCCCATTTCCTTATGGAAGATGGCCTGTTGTTCATTTTTTTCTGAACATCAAGGTGATACAGTCATACGTGGATTGTCAAGTAACAGCTTCAGTCCTGGGAACTGGAAGAATTCATCAGGCTGGAGTTGTCATAGGTCTCCTTCGGAAACTAAGTGGGTTCCAATCAAGTAAGAATTTAATTAATTTTAGAAGCTTGCCTGGGACAGAGGTGCAACATCTTTCTCTAAGGGTCAACTCAAGTGATAGACAGTCTTTCAACCATCAGTTAATTTCAGCAACTAACCATGAAAAGCTGACTTTTCAGAAGACATAAGCTCAGAGGAGAATCACACTAAGAGGTTAAGAAGAAAAGTCTTACAATACAGAAAAAAAAATTCTAAAAATGTTGTTAACAGTAGTCGCCATAAGTGAAATGAGACTTGAAATGGTAGGGTACATGGCAGGAAAGAAACGTTGGAATTCAAATTAAAAAAAAAAAAAAAAAAACCTGTAACTGCATATTATTATTTTTTTTTAAATTTTTTTTTCAACGTTTTTTATTTATTTTTGGGACAGAGAGAGACAGAGCATGAACGGGGGAGGGGCAGAGAGAGAGGGAGACACAGAATCGGAAACAGGCTCCAGGCTCCGAGCCATCAGCCCAGAGCCTGACGCGGGGCTCGAACTCACGGACCGCGAGATCGTGACCTGGCTGAAGTCGGACGCTTAACCGACTGCGCCACCCAGGCGCCCCATGCATATTATTTTAAATTTAAAATCAAACACTCAAGAAGAGACATTAACTCTATGACCCCAAAACTGTTACTGGGGCACTATAGAATACAAAAGCATAGTTCAGTGCAGGAATCTGAAATTAGACCACCTGGGCCGAAGTCCTGACTTTCAAGTCACTAAACGCATGATCTTAGGCGAGTTAGTATGTGTAACACAGAAATACTAATAAAACCAAATTCACAAAGTGAGGTGATGTATGTAAATTACATAGGACTCTGGCCCAGAGTTAGTGTTCAATAAGTATTGGCTACCATTTATGAACTGTTGATTCCAGATTCACAAAATAATGATGTGATCAAGACAGTGCTTTATGAGTTCTAAGAATCTCTTGGTAGTCTTGGGACCAGTCCCCAGAGGATTTCCATTCTGAGAATTTCATGCAAGAAGGCCATTATATGCTCAGTGTCCTTCAAACCAGGAATCTATATACAACTATTCAAGTACAATAAGAAATGGGGTTGCCCAGGAGAGGACATGTATGAAAAAGTCCAGGGTATTGGATGAAATCATATCAAGTGTCAACTGAAGAGAGATGTCAACACACATGGACACATGGACACTGGGGCTGCAAAAACCAAAGACAGTAAGTTGGCTGGATGGGAAGAGTTGGAAAGGTATACTGGAATAGAAAAATATAGACAAACATCAGAACTATAGGTGGATAACAAAAGAAAAAAATGATCCAAAGTGGCATTTATTGCAAACCAGGCACATTAACAGACTCTTCACACCATTTTTTTACATTTACTTCTCACAAGAAACCTAGAAGGCAGAGTCATTCATTCATTTCATATTGATAAAGTACTCATCAGGTACACAGGACCTAAGGCCAGAGGAAAAGAAGGATCCTTCCACCAGGGCCCAATGAGTTAAGAGGGCAGATATAAGAGATGAGTAAGAGAGGTTGGCAGGGGCCAAGGAAAGAGGTGAGATCTTATACAGAGATTAATACCACCTTTAGTTGACAAAAAAATAATAAAAATTAAAAAAAAAAACCTCTGTGGCTACTATAAAGAGCATTCCTTGTAGTGAAGCAAGACTGAACACAGAAAGACCATACAGGTTGGGTTATCTACAGATGAGAACTGAGGATCAAATATTGGTTAGCTTACTTGTTCAGTCATGCAGCTCTACATAGAGGACGGACTCCATTTAAGTAACCTGTTTTGATACATGACAGTTTACTTATGAGAACTTGCACAGAATCTTGTAGATTTCTCAGTGAAATGTCCCCATTTCTTTTGCTTCATACATGGCCCATTATTAATACAATTAATCAGTCAATCAAATATGTACAAGGTCAGGTATACAATGCTCTCAAGCCACCTTTTAACTTGACATGCTCTCCCTAGATCATCGCCTCTTCTCACCTGGCTTCATGCTATATTAAGGACCATGTGCCTCCCCTTAGCTTGGGTCTCTTCTCCATTCTCTGAATCTGAATTTCTAGTGGCTCCTCAGGCATCTCAAATGCAACACATACAACACTCAACTCCACAACTTTCCTAACATATCGGATTCTGACCAAATTTTGATTTTAATCCATCAACATTCACTCTATCTTCTAGCCTGGAATCTTCAAAGTTGCAATGAGTTTTTCCCTTTCCCTCATACCTTCTACATATTCATTTTCCTTTAACCCCTCCTCTGCTCCAATTTCTCCTCCCCCCAAACCATAACCAATTTCTGATTTCTGACCTTAAACATACCTACTCAAAAATTCAGGTTCCATTCTTTCTCCTCACTACCTAATTCAAGCCCACAATATCTCTCAACTAAATTGTTAAAATGATCTTCTTAATTATTCCATCTCCTACTTTCTCTTCCTACTTAAGGCCACGATCCATACTATTCCCAGAATTAACCTTCAAAAATTAAAAATATGGGAGCACCTGGGTAATTCAGTCAGTTAAGCATCTAACTTTGGCTCAGGTCATGATCTCATGGTTCATGAGTTAGAGCCCCGCATGGAGCTCTCTGTTGTCAGTGCAGAGCCTGCTTCCTCTCTTTCTCTCTCTCAAAAAATAAACATTAAAAAAATAATATATCACTCCTTCCCTTGAAGACTTCTGCTGGTTACTATTGCCTATGGAGACAAATGGCATACAAAGTGTTTTATGTTCTAGCATGCCTCTTGTATGCCTCTTTTTCCCCACTCATAAGCCTCATACTAAGTTACACAGACCTTCTCACATTTCTTAAACATATTCTTCTCATCCATAATTCTGCACTTTTGTATTCCATTCATTCTGCCTAAAATGTTTCCCTCAACCTGCAGCTGTGAACCTACCTAGTTACTCATTTTTGACTAGATAAAAATGTGACTCCTTTGATAAAATCTTCTGTGAGTCCACCTGATAAAGATAATGATTATCAGGGCGCCTGGGTGGCTCAGTCGGTTGAGAGTCTGATTCTTGATTTCCGCTCAGGTCATGATCCCAGGGTCATGGGATCGAGGCCCACATCAGGCTTCCCACTGAGCATGGAGCCTGCTTAGGATTCTGTCTCTCTCTCTGTCCATCTCCCCCACTCACACATTCTCTTTCTCTCTCAAAAAAAAAAAAAAAAAAATGACCATTTCATCTGGGTTCCAAGTACTTTTCCAGCCCTCTACTATAGTACTTCATTGTATTATAACCACTTATTATGTGTTTCCTACTACCAGAAAATTATTTCTGTGTTACTCATGTTTATATTGCCAGGGCCTACTTCAGTGTCTCACATTAAATACATATTGTTGTTGAATAAATAAAGGCTACTATCTATATATTCAATATTTACCACTTAAAGAGGAAAGAGCTAAAATAAAAAGCATACTTACTATCCCTAGAAAACCATCCATTGAGTTAAAGAAACAAAAACACACATCCATGAAATACTCAAAATATATAACTAAAGACAAAGGAAATAAAAAGAGATCAATTAGTGGCTACACTGGAGCAAGTCAGAAGAATAAGCAGTGCTTGGTAGATGAAAAGGGGAAAGTGACCCACGTTTGGGGGAAAAACAAGATTGAAAGTTCAGAAATGAGTATCAGGTGTTCACAGAATGGTGGATCGGTCAGGTTTACTACAGCATCTGTGACACCAACATGGTTAATTTTTTTTTTTTAATTTATATATGAAATTTATTGTCAAATTGGTTTCCATACAACACCCAGTGCTCATCCCAAAAGGTGCCCTCCTCAATACCCATCACCCACCCTCTCCTCCCTCCCACCCCCCATCAACCCTTAGTTTGCTCTCAGTTCTCAACAGTCTCTTATGCTTTGGCTCTCTCCCACTCTAACCTCTTTTTTTTTTTTTTTCCTTCCCCTCCCCCATGGGTTCCTGTTAAGTTTCTCAGGACCAACATGGTTAATTTTATGTGTCAGCTTGACTGGCCATTGGATACACAGATTTTTGGTCAAACATTTTTCCAAGTGTTTCTGTAAGAATGTTTTTGGATGAGCTTAACATTTAAAATGGGAAACTGAGCATTATCTTCAAGACATGTACTTACACCACACCTCTTTTTAAATAACATTTTAAAATACAATAATTTATCTCATGAATAGAAGAACCAAAAAATGCCCGGGATCATCTCAACAGATGCCAAAAAAAGACATTTAATAAAATGTACCATGTACTTCTGATTAAATTCTAAATAAATTAGATGCTGAGGGATACTTCCTTATAACATAATAAAGCATATCAAGCTAAAGACAATAAAAAAACGTATTTAATTTTAAACGCTATCACTATCCTATTGAAGTTAAGCAAAGTTTGCTGATGTCAATTATATTATTCAACATTGCTCTTGAAGATCTGATCAATGTAATATGACAAAAATAAATTTGGAGGGATATTGTAAAAAAAAAAAAAAAAACCACACACAGAATTATCATTTGGAGAGGACATTGTTGGGACAACTGGGAAACACCACAAGAAGAAATGCAAACTAATGAAACTAAGAAGCAGAAAAGACACATCAGTGGTATCTGGAAAAATGCATCTCTAAGCTTCCAACGTTCCCTAGCAGTGAAATGCAGGGACATGTGGGTTGTGTTTTCACACAGTAGAATTCCTTGAGACTCAAAGTTCAAGGATTTTTTCAGAGGCTGGTCACACACTCTGCCATCATGATCAGCCACAATCATTAAAAACCCCCAGAAGGAAAGGAGATGTTCACCATAAATCACATGGTGAAAAAAAAAAAAAAAAAAAAGAATGTAGGTAGGCTAGCACAGTGAAATTCAGTACCCTTGGCACACCAGATAACCTTACCACTTGGCACCACAGGGCACATTTCAAAACCTAAGTTCTCAGGTGGCAGCCAAGGGACAGCCAGGTAAGCAGACCCTTAAAACGACAGCAAACCCAAGCCTGCTGAGGTAACTCTGCGTGAAAACATCCAAGAAAAATCCTAGCATGAAATGTTCAGGCTCTATAATAATAAAATTTAAAAATTAACTGAGGAAAATAAAAGTATTCAAGCAAATAAAAGCTGCATAACCCAAGTGCTGAAAAAGAAGCTTGCATATTATAAACACACAATCTCTCAATTTATAAAGTTAAAACAATTCCTTTCCCCCAAACCAGCGCGCGCGCGCGCACACACACACACATTTTTTCACTTGAGAAACGATTATAAAGTTCAACGGGGAGAATAAACGTGTGAGGGTGATCAGGAAGATTTTAAAACCAAGACAAATTATTGTAGGCAAGTATGTGGGAAGTAATCTAAGAGACACTAAAATGTTTTTTAAAGGTTTGTTATTTATTTAGGGTGGGGCGCCTAGGTGACTCAGTTGGTTAAGCCTCTGACTTCAGCCTAGGTCATAATCTCGCCATTCTGAGTTTGAGCCCTGCATCAGGCTCTGTGTCGACAGCTCAGAGCCTGGAACCTGCTTTGGATTCTGTGTCTCCCTCTCTCTCTCTCTCTCTCTGCCCCTCCCCTCTGTCTTGCACTCTTGCACTCTGTCTCTCTCTCAAAAGTAAACATTAAAAAAATAATAAATAAAATAAAATAATAAAATAATAAAATTAAATTAAAAAATGAAATAAAAATAAAAAAAATAAAATAAAATAAAATAAAATAATAAAATAAAATAAAATAAAATAAAATAAAATAAAATAAAATAAAATAAAGGTTTGTCATTAGGGATGGCTGAGTTCAGGTCATGATCTCATGCTTCGGTTGACAGGGTCAAGCCCCACTTTGGACTTTGCGCTGATGGTGCAGAGCCTGCTTAGGTTTCTCTCTCTCCCTCTCTCTGTCTCTCTTTCTCTGCCCCACCCCTGCTCTCACTCTCTCTCGCAAAATAAATGAACATTAAAAAAAATACCTTATTAAAAAAATAAAGGGATGTTCTTAAATTTGTATGGAATTGACAACAAGACAAACAGAAAGACCAATAATACAGAAGACAGTCTTGGTGGGGATCAAGCATGTGAACACACTTGCTATGTGATTTTTGTGACAGTTTGTTCATTTATTTGCCTACTCAAAAAAATTAAAAACTTATTAAATACATAATATGTGCTAGGCAGTGGGGTAGAGTGATGAGAAGAAACAAGTCCAGTTTGTGCTTGTTTGGTATTGATGGGGAAAATAAGTATCTAAATAATTCCATCAACAACTATGAAACTAGAGGTGTGCCAAAGATAGTGTTAGGAAAACTTAACAGCTTGGAATGTGACCTTGTGAACAGATTACTACAGAAGGCTTTCCTACAGAAACAATGCTTGCACTGAGATCTAAAGATAATCAATTCAGTAGGTGAAAGGAATAATGTGCTGGACAAAAAAAACACATTATAAATATATTTTAGAAAATGCATTCCCAGCTTTTTGAACAGATTAAGGAAATTACATTTCTACTACCTATTTTATAATGATATAAATTTTAAAGACTGATGTCATTTATTTAACAAATATGTATTACCTATGACATGCCATGAACACCGCCAGCAATAAGGAATAAGACGGACAACATTGCTGCCGTCATACAGCTTATTTCTACATTTGGATGTAAATTTTAGGCGGAAACTTGAAATTCTTTTTAAGAAAACAACAAAAACACAAAAGCAATTGAAAAAATATTGATGACTACGTAATCTTTAAATGTAAAAAAAAATGGCTGTATTTATTTTTAAAAACCAGAATTTTCCTTGAATCAAAAACAATTAAAAAAACAAAGTAGGAAAGTATCTCTAATATGTATAGTAAAGGATTAATGTCCTTGCAATATATAAGTGTTCTTGAAAACGTATGAGGAAAAAAAAATGAATGGGGCGCCTGGGTGGCTCTGTCGGTTAAGCATCCGACTTTGGCTCAGGTCAGGATCCTGCAGTTTGTGGGTTTGAGCGCTGCCTCGGGCTCCATGCTGACAGCTGAGAACCTGGAGCCTGCTGCAGAGTCTGTGTCTCCCTCTCTCTCTGCCTCTCCTCTGTTCACGCTCTATCAAAATAAACATTTAAAAAAATGTTTTAAAAGAAAAATGAACACCCTAATTGAAAAATTAGCAAAAAAATTAACAGGGGAGTTTATTAAAAAAGAAACAAAACAATCAAACACATAAAACATGTTTGAGCTACTAGTAACCAAAAGAAATGCAGATTTAAATAAGATACCATTTCACGTATCAAACTGGCAAAAAAAGACAAAGATAAAAGAAAACACATAATACTTAGTGCAGATGAAGCTACAGAATATCCAAAGATTAACCTTAAAAATTTACTAACCCTTTGGCATAAATTTCTATTTATTAGACATAATCATGGAGCATTCATTATAACATTTTTAATAATTAAAAATGGAATTGATTTAATTAAAAAATAAGGAAACAGGGAAATTATAGCACATCTATGCAACCGAATACCGTACAACAATCAGAAATGAAAACGTGAACATACATACTAGCCAAGAAAAGTATCTGCAATATACTGTAGGAAAATAACTTGTTACTAAACAGTATCCATAACTGTGATTAACATAACACTTAACTACTTGCTAACATACCTATGTGAAAATGAGAAAAAGAGGTAAAGGCATTATGCATGATTTTTTTAAAAGTTATCTGTGTTTTCCAAAGTTTCTACAGTGAACATGCATTATTCAAGTTATTCTTTACATCTACCCTTTTTTGAAATGAAAAGAACAACAGAAATAACCACAACAATATGTACAAGCAAGCTGACTAAAGTACACAGATAATATGTCACTGAACAGGATCTGAGGCAAAGATGTGTCGCAAAGCCTCTGCTCTTAATCACTATGCTAAAAATATCACAAGGCAATTAAAAAGCAAAGACAAACAGAATTGTTTGCAACATATGTGAACATATTCTTGGTATAAAAGGAGCCATTACAAATCAATGATACTATAATGATAAATTTGACCCATCGAAAACTTGGCAAAGGATACAACCAGGAAATTCATAAAGAAAAACAACTGATTGAGAAGCCTGTTCAGGCTTCAATCAGTTTTTCTTTATGAAAATGTAAATGTAGAGCTATGGATGCTCTGGAACATGGGAAGGCTACAGCAAACACATTGTTTAGAACAGTCATTCCTGGACACTAATTGCTTTGCTCTTCCCTTCTTGCCACACCACCCCCTCCCCTCCTTAGGGATATGATTTTTGTGAGGCTACTTTCAGCCTATGAACCAACAGAGCTCATCATCTGTAAATATTTCCTTAAATGGAAGTATACATACTGTTAGGGCTTCAAAATGGCAGGCTAGCCCCAAGTATAAAAGCATAGCACTACAGCAGGAATTGCATTTTCTGGAAGAGGCAAGATGTTGCCCCATGAACTCCTGCAGACACAGTGACTGGCAGTTGTAGGCCCAGGAAAAGCTAGCTGAGTCGCATTTGTTCCTGCTCTATTTGCTATCAGTCACATCTTCTATCCCTGACTAATTAAACAGGATTCTATCCAAATTTCTTGAGTGTGGGGTTGGGGGGAGGAGGGTGAGATGTATTTTTTTTCTTGCTAATACATCACCCACTAGAAAACCCTGGTTTGCAAAACAGTAAAAATTAAAACATTTTGTTTATAATAGTGAATACCTGTAAACAAACTAAATATCCAATGATGAGGTATTGGGAAAATATATTGTGGTACCTCCACATAATGGAAGAATAATCAGCCATTTAATTGTATTCAAGAAGAGGTTTTACAAGAAAATACAAGTATAAAGGTATACTGTAAACAATACATATGTACATATGTGTATTTCTGTTACTATAGAGAGTATAACACAGAAAAAGAGAAATTAGGACCATTTTAGAGTCTCATAGCATCACATAATGTTCCTTCACTGTACTTGTTTACAATATCAATTTTTACATTTATTGAATGATTATTTTATTAATGTTTCTCTTCCCCCAAATAATATAAGCTCCATGAGGCCGGGGCTCCACCAAATTGATTTAATCACTGTATCCCTAGCATCATACATGGCACCTAGCATAAACAGGCATTTAACAAATGCGTTAAAGTTTAATGGAGGACAAAAGAAGATTAAAGATATAAGTGCAAAATGAAGTTGGTGTATAAAATATATTCCAAGATCCAACCTATTGTTAAATACAGGTTACAAATTTAGTGCCAAACTTCCCAGAAACCAAAGCAAAGAGGAAAATAGGATAGCTTCTAAGATAAGTACACATATTTTCCTGGCACTACAGTAAAAGAAAAATCGCACTGATAGGTTTTCATAAAAGGGGTTTTCATAGAAGTGTGGTATGTAGCCAATGTCTCCAACAACATCCTTATACACACAAGTGTGCACCTGCCACTTCCACCTCTTCTTCCTATGAGCCCAGGTCATCATTCTAAAGTACAGCTCAGCAAAAGCAATTCTATGGGGGCATCTTTCAGAACGTATTCCATCACATACCATCACTTAAAACAGTCCTCATCTCGCCTGAAGTCAGATATCAAGCTTTGGCTAGTCAAATATATTTCCAATATAACAATTACTAATTCTAAACATACGAAAATTATCTATAGAGAAGGCAAGCATTTGTGCCAAAACTTGAAATACTAGATCTAGAGGTACCAGTCCTTATAATTTAGAAGAAATTTCCATAACAAATACAAGGCTGTTACTATCTTAACTGATATTAGCTTTTGCAACTCATTTCTCCAATGAGGACTGAAGATAGATCAGAAAATGCACAAATCCCACAGCTCAAAAGAGACCTAAAGTTGTATCAAATAGAGACCCCATTCCCCATTTAGTCCCCATGATGCAGGACAGATCACCAAGCTAGCTGGAAAATGGATCTAATTTAGGTTTTGGTATACTTTGAGATTTACCAACTAAAGAATATTAAGAATATGAGAACAGCATATCCAGGTTGTTTTTGTAATGTCTCAAGTGATTCTGAATTTTCCAGTTCTAAAAAGGCATACTTAGAAGTCCTGGCAAAATATCAAAATATGATCATTTTATTACCTCAATGTAGGCTTTCCTATAAGACACCATTTTAAGAATTTCATTAAATTATGGGTTTTCCTTTCTTTTGTTACCGTGAAAATTTTCAGAATATCCTATATTGTCAACTATCATATATTGTGAAAGTAAATCCACCAAATAGCTAATAGATAAGTACAAAGAAACTTATTTACACAATCTTTCAGTAAACAATACTAAATCCTTGTTTTTTCATAATTTGTTCACTCAACACCACAGCATACTAATTACACTGCTAGCTATTGGAAAGGGCAATAAAATAAAAAACAAACAGGTTCTCCAAAAACCAAGTTAAAAAAATAGAGTTCAGAAGGGACACCTTCACCTATTCCTAAGGTTTCAGAAAAGAGAAATTTATAAATCACATCCAAATCTCATTCTTTATATTCCAAATCACGTACAGTCTTTTATCTAGGGAAATGAATAGTTTCAAATACCAATAAATAGTCTTATCTATTATATAGTGCACTTTTTTATTTCATTCAATGTTGACTTTATAGTAATTTTAAATATACATCCATCACTGAATTTGTGACATCTCAAGGAAAATATTGAACGAAATGTAAAGTCAGTTAAATCTATAATACGTTCAAAGTAGAAAAAATGTCAGACTACAAGTAATTTGGGTCTTTGTTGCAAACTTGATGTGTGGCTTTTGGCATATAACATCTTTCTATTTTTAGTCTCTTTGCTAATCAAAGAATTGTATCTGTCATCCTTGCTACAGAAGGCCATGTGGGAGAAGGAAGGAGGATCACCAATTGTTGGTACCTATTCTATCATTCAGATTTGTCCTGAAAATAAAACATATATATACATATCATATTAACTTTTATTTATTAAATGAAAAGCATTATACAAATGCTGGATGGTACATCTATTCTTACTGTTATCGTTGGCTTAAATGACAACTAAGTAGTGGAAAACCCAAAGGCCTCATAAACGCAGAAGAAAATCATGACCTACCCACACATATCCTGAATCAATGGAAATAAAGATTTTCTTGTAGTAGACATTTAATAGGCATATTAAAATTTATTTATTTAGTCATACATTCAACACATTAATTGAGTGCGTATTATATGCTAGTCACTTTCTAGAGCTGGGAATAGAACAGTGAATTTATCCACCCAGTCACAGCTCTCCAGTTAATCTGGATTATCTTGCTTTAATTCTTCCATTAAAATATACTGTTTATACTCTTGATACTGAGTGAGTGAGAAAGGGAAAGAGAGAGGGGCCTACAGGCAGAGAGACTCTCAATTTTCAGGATTAAACACCAAGACATGTCCCACTGTGTTAGGTATTCTATGTAAGGGATAGGTTTTAGGGAATTTGGATTTTCTCATTCTCTGGTCCAATAAATCTGTACCCTAAATTCAAACACTGAAGATAAAATGAATTAGGAGTACTGAGTTGGCATGGTGAATTTAAGTTCTTGTAGCACATTCTAAATTGTGGCTGATAATATGAAGTTTGCTGGTGAATTAATGTGTTTTGTAAGCATACGGAAATGGAGATGCTATTGCTCCAAAGCAATACTGGGGAACAATAGAAGGAAATCTGAAAGATAATCTGACAAGCCTCATAGGGATTTCCTTTTCAAATTCTGTGATGATTATAGATGAAAACACCTTTTTTAATCATTTTAACTTTGCATTTCAAGTCTATGTTTTATACTAAACTCCACACACAAGTGTAAATTGAGCAGGATTTCAGTATAAATTAGGCATGAATTGAAGCTAGGATCTTTTATCAAAACCAAAACCTACACTCCACAAAAGTACTTTAAAACATTAAATATACTTATTAGAGGGAAAGGCATATTCATTATTAACACTACCGTGACAAAACAGATGACTGATAAAGGTTTTTAAGGTGGTTTGGTCTATTCTAGGCCCTGTGGAACTTCTGCATCATGAAGATGCCTGTCCTCTACCAGCTTGCCATAAAGACTCATGCATGCCATACTCACTCATGCCATACTCACTCACTTGCCATAAAGACTCTCACATGGACAACTTGTGCAGGAGGGAAGAACTTGCACAGCACTTGGAGAATTATGTGAAAGCAGTCACAGAACAGCTTTGGGAGAAAAACACAAGAACTGGAGATAGGAGGACAGGTGGCTCATCAGAGTCCCCATTTCAGAGCAGGTGCAAGGAAAACTTTTATTAAAGTAGGAGAGAAGGGATTGGTGTTCAAAGTATAAGCTGGGTAGAGTAAGGACTTGTTCAGGTGAACAGCTTGACAGTTGATGCCCCAAATTCTAGGGTGGACAAGAAAATCATTGATGGGTTCATGCTTCTAGACCAAATTTAGGCACCAAGAATTGAATCAGGGCACATGAAAACAGAAAGGTAACAAAAGTTATATAGATCTCGATGGGGGTGGGGGAGTGTACATTCAGTAGAATAACTAAAGAAAGATGATCTCAAGGTATGGGCTGCTGCTGTGTGTCCTTCCTTGTATTAAAGAACTTTCTGGAGCAGATCAGGGGCTACTGAGGCTGACAGATTAGAACCACATGGCCAATGACCTTTGCTAAGGTCTAGGACCTCGGGAAATGATTCAGCGTTCAAACTGGAAACAATGGATAAGTAGCACTGAGAAGGCAAGGCACTCCATTGTTGGGAACTAGTGCAGGATTAGCAGAATCAGAAAAAGGCTGGATAGGTAAGGAAAACAGAGGCTCCAGAGGGCAGCAAACACACTTGACCTTCAAGGAGAGAAACAAAATGGAAGCTGTGCTCTCCCCTTACAGCAGATGGGGAAACAGAAACACAAACGCATGGCTCTCCCCACAAGGGAAAACACAATGCTGCCCCTAATGGTATCAAGGTGACCTTCCAGGGAGGAAAAAAACTCATGCTTCTTCAGTCTATCCCCAAGACTGAAGAAAATCTGATGATGCCTTGACATCAAACAACACAAAATAATCAGGAAACCCAAGTAAACTCCTGGCTTCCTCCAGCCACAGAATGGCTGAGGGCTGCCCTTCACTACTACTTTACATCTCCAAGTATTTGGGTGATAGAATTTCCCAAATATTTCTGCAGAAAATGAATCCAAGCCTGCTATTACTCTCTGGGTGTCCCAAAGAACAGATAGCAAGAGGGACACAGTGTTTTCTGTGGAGTCAGTTGTGCTTAAGAGTTATCAGAATATGCAGAACGGCCCAAACACAGCCTCATTCTCCACCGTGAAGTATTAGATTGATCCTCTATTCCTGCCTTTGTGCTGAATTTTGGTTTCCCCCTGCTCCCTTCAAAACTAATTACATTAGAGAAACTCAGGGTAAAATATTCTGCAAAGCACACTTTTCTCACTATTCTTGTCAATGAACTTCAAATTGTACTGTGATTTGGGATTCTCTGTCCTACAGTCTCTATCCATTTTGAAATAATTTAAACTCCCAAATGAGGCCAAAGGCATACAGAACAGTGAAACTCAAGTAGCTACTCCTAAAACAAAAATTCAAACAGTCTCACTGGCTTGAAATAGACACATGTGCCAGTCTACCTCAAAAACAAAAACAAAAAACACACAATCACCCTCAAAAAATATCAAGTCACTCCAGCAAATGGAGGCATCTCAAAAAAACATCTGAGCACCTTCCATGCTCTAACCAATGTGTAATAAATATACAATGAAATCCTGACCTTAAAGAGTTGTTTTGTGAGGGAAAGGGGACCTGCTTGAATATACAGTCTTCCAGGGGCGCCTGGGTGGCACAGTCGGTTAAGCGTCCGACTTCAGCCAGGTCACGATCTCGCGGTCCGGGAGTTCGAGCCCCGCGTCAGGCTCTGGGCTGATGGCTCAGAGCCTGGAGCCTGTTTCCGATTCTGTGTCTCCCTCTCTCTCTGCCCCTCCCCCATTCATGCTCTGTCTCTCTCTGTCCCAAAAATAAATAAACGTTGAAAAAAAAAATTAAAAAAAAAAAAAAGAATATACAGTCTTCCAAACCCCAATGCTAGGTGAGGCCAGGGGTGAACAGCAGCATGAGGCACACCATCCTCCTTTACAAGTCCCTCCCATGGGCCTTGCTTCCCTTCTAGTCACAAGCATCACGGGCCTAAATTACTGCCACAGCCTGTGGGCTCAGCCCGACTTATGCCTACGCCCTCAGGGTTCTCTTTCCATGCAGTCTAGGAAAGGGAAGCTATAATCATCACCTAAGCTCCCAGTGAGTTCTCCACCATTCGCAACCATCCTCCACATGCACTCCTGTTTCTTCTGTCAGCTTACAACTGGGTTCTCTCTCTGAGCCAAGTCCTTCAGATTGCCAGGTCAGTTAAGATAGGTAACTTGGTTCAAT
The DNA here is from genome assembly GCF_014898765.1 of Herpailurus yagouaroundi. Lineage (NCBI taxonomy): Eukaryota > Metazoa > Chordata > Mammalia > Carnivora > Felidae > Herpailurus > Herpailurus yagouaroundi. The sequence continues at coordinate 92,636,153 of NW_024412388.1, forward strand.
TTCCTTATATTCTCACAGATTGTGTTTTGGCCTCGTGCATGAAAGTCTGTGGATGGCTCCCAGCCACAGCACAGCAACTCTGGCCAGAACCCTGGGCCTGCATTCATCTGGGAGGAGAAACTAAAACTGTTAGTATCAGCAACTTCTAAGTCCTTAAGATCTCTGGAGAATCGTGACACTTGCTTTATTCATATTTTCTCATTCAACATCACAACAACTCAATGAAATAAACATTATCATCTCCATTTGCAGATTAGGAAACTGAGGCTCAGAGAGCTTAAAGTTTGAGAGTCACCTAACTAAAAAATTTAAGTGTCATGATTCAAATGTTGTCTATTGATTTCCAAAATTAATGCTTCTAACTTTTATCTTCTATGATCCTGAGTTTAACAGAAAAGAGAAAATCTTTAGGGGTCTTGGTTTTGGGGAACTTCCATCTGGCCCATGCCAGGATAATGATCAGAAGAGCAGCCCTAGCACATGGGGATGGTCCACAGCAGGGCATGGTCACATAAAAACCAGTGAGTTCAGAGCTCCAACCCCAGGATGTCCTCATTCTCACCATCCCTTTCCCTGTCCAATGCCAACTCCCAGAAAGAGGCATTCAGTATCACAAGGGGTCTCAGGGTAATGTTTAGCTTGGGAGCTGAAGCTACATCAGACTACAGGGCACACAGCAGCTTCATGGACCAGCTGATAACTTAGTAGACCCAACTCATCCTTGAACCAGAGGGCACACTTGTACAACATTGCTGTCAGCCACAGTGTACGACAGGCTTGTTCCTTCCCAACCCCCAAAACAATTTGCGATCTTCCATTTTTCCATATTCATTAGTGGCGCCACCACGTTTTCAATGTTGTAAAGAAAGAACCCAGACAATATCTGGGGCACCTGGGTGGCTCAGTCAGTTAAGCACACAACTCTGGCTCAGGTCATGATCTCATGGTTTATGGGTTTGAGCCTCGTGTTGGGCTCTGCTGACAGCTCAGAGAATGGAGCCTGTTTCAGATTCTGTGCCTCCCTCCCTCTCTCTCTTTCTCTGCCCATCCCCTGCTTATGTGCACTCTCTCTCTCTCAAAAATAAACATTAAAAAAAAAGTAGCAAAACAATATCAACATGGAGCTGATATAAAAGTTTAATAAGTGAATACACACAAAAAAACCCTGCACTGTGCCTGATACATGATAATACAGAATAAATGTTAGATAGTATTACTTTATTTAAATGTTGTAACATTTAAATACTGTAAAGTAGATATTATGTCTCCACTTTGTGATGTCCTAAATGAGGCTTAGAAAAGGAAGTTCAGCAACTTGCCCCAGCTCATGAAGCTATTAACGGGCGGAGCTCTGATTTGACTCTTTACAACCCAGAACTAAGGAGTTTGAAAATTATTATGTGGGTTATGAAGAGCAACAGAAACATTTCAAATGGGAAAATTATATCTCTAACTATAGTATCCCATCATAAGCTCAAGAGGCCCATTTATTCAAGGTATTTTAAAATGTTCATTTTGGTCTCAGCTTTAAACCATTGTCCCTGGTCATGACTATTCCTCCTTATTCCCACAAATCCAAATCCTATCCATCCCTTAGCTTAGGCTCCATGCTTTGAGACCTTCCCAGATCACTGTAGCCCCTATAATCTTCTTTTCTCTAAAATTACATGGCACTTCCTCTTACATTGTTACTCAGTTTCTCCAGTCATTCTTTTATATGAACAGTATTTATTAAATGCCAAACATACATCAAGCACTGTGCTGGGGGTGGGAAGCATGGCCCCTGCCCTTAAGCTCCTTTCAATTTAGGATGAAGACACACAAAGAAGTAAAGTGTTCCCCAAAGGTATAAGATACAGTGGAGAATAAAGAAGAGATTGGTCAATCCTATAGTATAGGCTGAAGGGAGGCAGGGCATGAGGGTGTGAAAAGAGAGCACCTGTCTTGGATCTGAGTCTTGAAAGATGAAAAGCTGTTCCCTTGTCGACCTCAGGAGAGGACAGGTCTCAGGCGAGTAAAGGACACTGTGATCGAAGGTCCAGAGGAATAAAGCAGGGTGGCATGTGCTGGCAGCCTGCAGGAGTTCAGTCTGGTTGCAGCACTCGAGTTATAGGCATGGGCTGGACTGTAGATGCTCCTTGCATGTGCTCTAGGAGTCTGATCTTTTCTGTGGGCAGGGAGTGACCACATAAGGCCTGTGTGCACATAGCCAGATTATGTTGGCACGTTGGAAGGAAAACTCTGGCAGCTCTGTCATAGAAAGGGTGAGACTAGAGCCAGGGAGATGGCTTCAGAGAGGCTAACAGTGCCCAAGTGGAGAGGCTAACAGAAGCCCAAAAATAAATTATGAAGACTTTGTATTTCCCTTCTTGATTCCACATAACTGGTGTCACCACTGGGCAGGGTCTTAGCCTCACAAGTGGTCATCTGAATCAAGGACTAACGATACTTCAATTGAACTTTCCTTAAAAATGACGAATGATAAATGGGAGCCTGCAATATAATGTGAAGAAAAAGTGGGGAGGTTAACAAGCCACTCATGGCTTACGGACTTCAGACCAAACTTTAAAAACGCTGGTCATGCTGGGTAAATTTCAATAGCTAATCAGAGCCTGCTTCTTGGGTTTCCTGTGCAACTCTTTGGCTATAAAGGAATACTCTCACTCAATGATAATTTTATTGACACGCTCTTCCTTTCCCTTATAGCAACACGACAACCATATTGTCCTGGGGAAGTATGTACTTTCAAATAGCAATTCTGATTAGATGAAGGCAAACACAAAAGTCATTTGAATTTAGGTTATTGCTGGACCAAAAAAACCCTCTAATGAAAGATTTTAATATATGCTATCAATATCCCTATCTCAAATAAATGATGATTTGTGACAGTCTACCTTCAGGGCTGTTGGAAAAAAATCAATGATCTTTTTAAAATTTGAGCTCTGATATTTGCAAAGTGCTTTTGGTTCAGATGAGGAAAAGCACTAGAGGAGTACATAAATAGATAAATAAATCAATCTATTAAAAAAAAAATTGCTCACAGAAGATAAACAAATCACCCCAAAGCAGAATTTTATTAAACTCTACTTAGGTCTGATCTTCACACAAAGCTATAATTCTCCCAGAAAGTCTCTCTGTGCTTTGACTGCAGGTACTGTGCAGATACTTTTCATGGAGCAGTGCTGACCACTAATGGCCGGTTAGCTCATTTTGGTTTTCCCAATCATGTCTCAGAACTGTCTCTGAAGAAGTCATTGATTAAAGTAATCAATCAATTCTCCACTCAATAATGCTCTGGCTTCTTCTGCTTTTAATATCAAAAAGCACGAAAAACTAGTAGTAATCAAGTTTCCTGGATCACACTCTATCTGTGCTTTTTGATCAAAGGTTCATAGATAATTTCTTTGGCTTTAAAAGATGATGTGTTCTACTGAATGAGCATAGACTATCAATCTCATTTCTTTATTAATTTTGAATGTAAGCAATGCCTTCATTTATAATTAAACTAAGTTAATTTTGAGTATTACTTTATCACCGCTGTATTTCCACAGAAGGAATAAGTCCTACTTACTGAATTTTCCTGATGGTTTATAGACTAGATACACAGAATTTAAAGCATATCATCACCTTTAGGGCATGAAACATTCATCTTCCCAAAGGGATCACACTATCATCATCTAGTATGTACATACACATACACACACACACACACACACACACACACACACACACACACAGTAATACCTATTTTTGTGAACCAAAAGAGAACAAGCACAAGAAAAAAAAATGTCATAACTGTTGGGTAGAAATAAAAGATGATGAGAGTACACTATTAATATTGTATCACATTGAGCTTCCACTCCTCCCCCATGTTCTTTATCCATTCAACAAGTCTTCAACATATTCAAGAAATAGGCTGCACAGAGTCCTACACAAGAGCAGAATTCTTAGTGATGTCAGAAAAGAATAGATCACAAATATTTTTAAACCCTCTCTTTAAGATGAATGAAGTTCTAGAGAAAAAAAGAGGATCTTTGCCTTGCCTGGGTCCTCCGGCCATGTTGGTGGTAGAACTTGGGTCCTTCCTTACCAGTTTTCTGGTTGTCCAGCACTCGGTGAACTCCACTAAGTTGTCTTTTCCATTTGTTCTCCTTTTCTGTTTTTTGGATGCTGAATATGATCTCCACTATCAAATCTCAGAATCTTTAAACCTTCATTACTATTCATCACTAACATTATTCTCAGCTGTCTTACCTTTCCTCAAAATTATCAAAAATATTACTAAAGCATAAATTAATCATTAGGCATTTAACCTCCAAACACCTTTCTGAAACTAGGCTTATTGGTAATTTTACATAAGTGTGAATTCTCACTTTCCAAATAAATTTAAAAACCAACTGCAAATAGTCTACTAATAAACATTTAAAATTAATATTTGACTATTCCCCAACCAGTCAGGTATTCAGATTGTCAACCTATCTAGTACATTCAAAATGGCCAGCGAGCCATATTTTAAATTAAACATAAGCCCATGGGATTTTAGCTTTTGTGGGCTTTGCACATTTAGACTTGTGTCAATATCAAGAGTCAATACAAACCTAATACTAAAACACTCAATCTCTTATGTTGAAATTTTATAAAGCCAAGGATTCTCTTAAAGCATCAATACCTTTTAGAGTCATTTTTAAACCCCCAAATAAACTCAGTCTAAGGGGAGTTTCATTATAATTGAATATGGAATTGCAAGTTAGACTGGGCAACACATTAAACAATTAAACAAGCAAGAAGTTTAATTAAATTTCTAATTCGCATTGGATTTCATTCTATCCTACAATTATAAGGTTTCAAGCCAGTATCAAGTATTCAGGAGTGCCCTGCTGAAAATATATCTGCAATGTCAATAGTGAGCAATATATTAATGTCAAATAGATGGTGGAATAATGGCTGTTATTGTTAAGATCACTGGAGGCTGGCTGACTTTTCCTTCTCCTCCTCTACCCTAAGTCCACTAGTCCCCAGACAGGGAAGTGGCAGCTTTTCCTGACAGAGATAATGGGAAAAGGAACCTGATAAAAAGATTGTCCTTGAAAGAAGAGGAATCGCCAGGAATTGAAAAGGATGTGGGGTCTAGTATCAATCCTACCACTTGCCACTCCCGTGGCTTTGAACAAGTTCCTCTGTCGACAAAGTCACCCTAGATCCAATTGGATATGAAATTGGAGGTCATCCAGCACACAGACATTTAAGGGGGGGGGGGCGGAACAACCCACCATCTGTTAATTGATCTATCTGTCAAATGGCTGAGGCAAGAGAGGGGTGGGTACTCTTGATCTTTGTGGTTCCAAAGTTAAGGCTCTTTATTACACTGCCCTAAAGTAAAACCTTCATGGCAAGAGCCTCACGTATATGGGCATGTATCATATGTAAACATGTATGCGTAGAATGTGTGTATGTGTATAATACAAAATGTGCCCAAATAAGCTGTACTGAGGAAAAGGCTTAGCATAGACTACTTACCAGCTTGCACAAGTTTAATGCCACGAGGAAAAAGAAGGCTCAGCTAAATAAACAGATGAAAAAGTATTTTCAAGACCAGAAACAATAACACAAGCTTAGAGCTCGATGTACAGAGTCATCATTGTCACCAAGCATCATTTTAATCTTGAGACTTCCTATCTGGAAGGATTCAGAAGAGTTCCTAATTCATTATTCCAAGTCTGCATGGTATTTAGAAAATTGCTTTGTAGTGTTCCTTCTTAGTAGATCAAAGCCTTGTAAAACCATTTAGTTTTTTCTGAATCTGAAAGATGTTTAGGTCATGATAACTGGAAAATACAATGCAAACCCCTACTACAATTAAATAGGCCAGGAATAGTTTTGGCTTAGTAAACTACCTACGGCCTCAGATCTATTTTGTAATATATAAAGCACTATTTCCAAGCTATCTGGTTTTTAAAATGCACCAATAGCAACAGCATTAATTTAAAATACCAGTGTTCAATATGTCAAAGCTCAAATATTCTGAGAGGGAGCTTTAATGCGTATATATCATTAATGCACTATCAGAGAACAGATCCCTGAGTTGATTCTGACCAGTGAGTCATTAGAGACTACAAAAAAGCAAATTTGGAGTACGATAATAGATGGACAGAATTTTTTTCTGGGTGATCTCACTATCCAGGGGAGAAGAAACAAAGTACAAGAAGTTTGCAGCTTCAGGTTGGGGGACAGGAAAACAGACTTTAATAAAACATTGTTTTTATTCTTTACTAGCCACTTGGGCAAGAAACTCTTTAGAGAAAAGAACGGGAAAAGCATATCTTGAACCACGGTGGAAGCTCTATTATGAGCTGGGTGGCCCAGGTGGGTACTTATATCTCTGGTCCTTAGTTTTCTTATTTAAAAGAAAAAAAAAAAGGAGAGATAATTGTCACCATCATAACTTCCATGAAGATTTAATGAGACAAATATCAAAAAGCATAGCACTGTACTTGGAATACAATGTTAATGTCACTGAATATTAATTCTCTCACAGGATTGATGCAAGAGGGGAAGGATATAAAATAAGACAGTATTATTTTTATGAATATTTCAATTTATAAAGCCCATTAATTTAGGGCACTTGTGACTTTTGACATTTTTCCCCCTTTCCTCAAAGGCCTGACTACTTGGTGCAGATTGATATTGCAAATATAAAGATGTGGATAGGACTAAAACCACGGCCCACTGGAATATTCTAATCACTTGTGAGGCAGATAATCTGAGCTCCCAAACTCAGTGTTTTCTTAGACAAAGGTGTTCAGAAGAAAGTGTGCTATTCTAATAAGTAACAGAGAGGTCAGATGCTTCTGCTCAGTGCTTCAAATTGGGCTCTCCCCAGGAAGATGATTCAATGTTAGTCCAAAGTTCATCCTAAAGGAGAAAAATGACTGTTCTCACACTGTGCTCCTATCTCCAGTGACTTATGTAATGCACATCCGATGTTACCTTAGTACAAACACATATATTTAAAACTCATCTTAATCCACCCTGATAACTAACCAGGACTTAGTTTCAGACCACAGGCTTTTTCTCCCCAATCCCCTTACCTCTAAAAGAGAATTTAGGGTTGCCTGGGTGGCTTAGTTGGTTAAGTGTCTGACTCTTGATTTCAGCTTAGGTCAGAATTTCACGGGTTCGTGAGTTTGAGTCCCACATCTGGCTCTGTGCTGACAGTGTGGGGCCCGCTTAAGGTTCTCTTTCTCTCCCTCTCCCTCTGCGCTCCCCACCCCCCAGAATACATACATAAACATAAAAAACTAAAAATAAAGAATTTAAACTCTGAGACTAAAATCACATCATCTAGACAACCGGAAAAAGGAAACATCATCAAATTAAATCAAACAAAAACTTTGCATAGACTGTATTAAGCATGATTCTCTAAGGTGACCAAAAATGTTGTTATACTTTAACTTGTAAATTAAGACTTAATTTACATTAAGGAAATTCTTTGAAGCCCAAATCATCCTTATACATTGTTAATAATATACACGATGTTATTATTTGATTCTGTAAAAATAACCAATTCTTATCCAATAGCATCACTACAAAACAAGGGGAAAGCATTTAAGTTCTAAATCATACTTTTCATCCAGTATGTGAATATACTACACAAAAATACCTCTTGCTTTTAAAACAAACTGAAGGAAACTTTCGTCTCTGGAGAACAACAGTAGGCATTCTTGTTATAAATGAGACAGCATGGGGTGAGGGAAAAAGCTCTGAATTGAGATTCAAGATCAGTCTCTGCCACTTGTTAACTAAAAAAGCACACACAAAACATTTAATCTCTATTTTTCTTTATTTTTTAAAGATAATACCTTCTGGCTATCTCACAGCATTCCTTAATCATCAAAGTATTATGGAAACTATAAAGCGGTATAAGAGTAAGGAATTATCCCTATATGCTACCAGACTCTAAATACTCTGAAATGAAGGAATTAAAATCTGAAATCTTCCTTATAATTCTTAGAATCAGAAAAACATACTATGCATAATTCAATCAGAAGTCCCCAAATTGATTTCTCAATAACTTGGAGATAAAACTGTCTCATTTAGTTCTTCTGTGGGGATGTTAGCAGTTGGCATTGCACCCTGCCCATAATATTGGACTGAAATTCAGCATTAACTTACGCATAACTTTATACCTTTATATTAATCCAGGTTAGCATTCACCTAAACTAGTTAATGAAAGCATCTTTCGAAATTAAGTTTCTTTTCATTTAAGGTAAAGAATGTTTAAACCTTGAAGCTGGAGGAATAGCTACCTTCAAATGCCTGAAGGGTCACCACATAGAGGAAAGACACACGTTCTATTTGGACCCAACAAGTGACATTACGAAATTATTCTCAAACAGGTTTCAACTCGTTGTAAGGAAGTGATTTCTATAGTCAAAGGTAAGCAACGAGCAAATGAGTCCAGAAGTGGTGAGCTCATCACAAGAGGCATGTAAGCACAGACTACACTTGGAAAGAAATTGTAGGAAAGGGTTGAACACTAAATGGTTGGAATAGAGGAACACCAAACTCTTCTCGAAGTGTCCATCAAACAGTATGGTTTCTGAGGATCTTGATAATTATGAGCATGTATTCAGAGTATATGAGAGAAAAATCACCTAGAACAAATTAATTTTTCTAAATTACATATCAGTGATATATGGCATTTTTTCCTAATTTTTTAAAGTAAAATACATACACTCAACCTGTAATGACTTTTTCTAAATTAAGAGCAAAAACTTCAGTTGCCAATGCCTTTCTTAGATTCCCAGAAAGTCAGTAACTCTCAAAATTTTCCTGGTCGCATCACCTGCACTGGATTTTTCTCTGCTGAAATTTCCAATTCCATTCTCCTCACATCAAATAATGTGTGGCAATAAGCCAAGGGAGATAGGCTAGAGGAGCTCAATTTTTATTTATTTTTATTTTTTAAAGTTTATTTATTGGGGGGGTGGGGAGAGACAGAGAGAGAGGGAGAAGGAGAATCCCAAGCAGGCTCCACACTGTCAGCAGGGAGCCTGACGCACGGCTGGATCTCAAGAACCCTGAGATCATGACCTGAGCTGAAATCAGGAGTCAGGTGCTTAACCAACTGAGCCACATAGATGCCCCTCAAGTAGGACTTTCTTATTTCTCCAACTACACTGCTATTGCTTACTGTCTTGTGAAGAGGAAAAACAAAGTTTCTTCTATTGCTTCCATTGTAAGGATAGCCAACCTTCTATCACTGTTTATTTTGTACTATAGAGCCCAAAGTAATAATTCCTATGATTTAATAATTTATCAAAAAAAATACCCTAAAAGTAGTACATATGACATTAACTATTAGGTTTAAATTTATAAATTACAGCTTGCTCACTATTATAGAATTCACTAATTATGTCATTTTCTTAGAGGAAACCATGTATATACTTGACTCGATACAATAAACAGATCCAAAATAAACTTATTTTTTGCGTTATTCTCTACATTACCCAGACAAGCTGGAGTCAGCATAGTAACGACCACTGCCAGGTTCAACACTCCTGGTTGCACTATTATTCATATAAGGAGAAGGACAAAAGAAAAACACAATAGATCAAAGGGTCTGCAACAGAAGTTCAGGGAAATCAACATTAATTCAGCCTTTACAATGTTACTTGCACTTAGTTTTAACAGAGTAATGCTTATTGGTTGGTGGAAATTTTGATATCTATCCCTTCTTCATGCCTATGACTTCTCCTTCTTTATAAGCATGGTCAGGGAAGCCAGAAAAATGTCGAGCAAGTATTAAACATAACCAGGGGAGGAGGAGAGAGGTTGATCCCCACTAGGCAATAACAGAACGAGAATACTGTTTAATGTTTACTAATGCTTTGTCATGCGTGAAATGCTTTTACATGTTTCTGGATCAAACAGGCTGCTGAAAGACTCCATTTAATGACAGCTGTGGTTTTTCTGAGCACTGTCCCATGTCCTACTTCCTTTTATTGCTGCCAGGAAACTGCGGTTTAGTTCCCTACACTGACTTAACTGCCAATTTTGAAAGGTTATAGATAATACAACAGATTCAGGGAGAGTTGAGCTGGCTTCAACTTGGGAGATGAATGTGAATAGGTCAGTACCATAAGACTCAGTACAGCCCAGGGGTGATGGATCAAGTCAGCATGGATCTCATATCCATAAACAAATTCTTCATATTAAAGACTTACAATGCAAGCCTTTTAAGAAGAAAAGGCTGTTTTTAGAGAAAATAATTTCTCCAAAAAACAAAAAATGTATGTGGATAGATAACACAGAGATGCTCTGCAGACAGCTATTTTTGTAGTATGTCTGTAAGGCTACCAGTTTCAAGTAGACCCTGACACGGGCTTTGGACACCCAGAAAATGCCAAAGAAGTGCCAACAAAGCCAAAATGTCACTCCCATATTTGGCTCATCCAAGAAGGGTCACCCTTGGGCCAACTCTTGACACCACCCTAGTCTTCCTTTGCCCCTTCTGGTTTTCTTGGTGTGCTCTCCAAGGAGAAAATTTCAGAGTAAATAACAAGCACAAACGTCAATACTGCTGGAAAGAAAATGCTCCAAGAGAACAAAGACCCATCACTTACTATAAAATTATCTCTGCTGATGTTGGTTGACTACTGACCTGGATTCTTTGGGTCTCATAGTCCTTTTCAATAAACATTACAATAAAACCTAATGAAACCAGATACTCAAATAGGTGCAGTCTGCTTTTTGAGCATATACTTTTGATAGTCATTTGGACAGAACAAAATAATGTCAAATACAGATAATTCGGTTTTGGTGGCATAGAGAACATCTTGTAGCTAAATCATCATGATGGCCTAAACAGGAATTAGTGCTAAAAATTTTTAAAATAAAATAAAATACATGCTCTGGTTTCTCTTCAAATCGCATAAATCTTTCGCCTTTTAAAATAAAATAAAATAAAACAACACTACTACCAAAGGCCACAAGGTGGTTCCATTACAGCTGAGATCATTTAGTGGTAACAAAGACTCACTACATTCCCTAGGCCCAATCATCATCTTTGGGCTGTAACACAGGGGTCACTAACTGCAGCTCATGAGCCAAATATGGCCCACCACCTGCTTTATTGGAACACACCACACATGTTCATTTATGTATCATCCATGGCTGTGCTACTACTGCAATGATAGAATTGAGTAATTGTGACAGAGACCATATGGGCCACAAAGTCTACCGTATTTACTTTCTGGCCCCTTACGAAAAAAAGTGGGTTGGTCCCTGTTCTAAGAGATGAAATTTGTAGTCCCAAAGGTACCTATTTGTATATCTGAGAAGATCCAAACAGACCTCCTGATGAAGAAAATGGAGAACAGGAGCGAGAGGAGAAAAGAAAAGGAGGAAGAAGTAACAGTACTACCATACTCGTGGTACCAGTAGTAGCAGCAGGAGTAGCAGCAGTAACTTGGGCTTGCTGTAGAAGTCTCTGACCTAGCTTCACGTAGATGGAACAATCTCCCTCTAGGCAAAAGCATCAACAAAGTCAGTCTTTTAAATATGCACAACAGAATGTCAAGTCTGCTGTCGCAAATTTACTATTATATTATAAATATGGGTCACTCAACTAACCAATAGCAAAGGCCACTGTCGCTTGAGACGCTCAGCAGATTTCTTAATCTTGAATTGATGTGATATAACACGGCTTTATTCCTCGAAATCCCAGGATGGCTAGGGGAGGTGCACTCTCTCTGGCATGACTAGTCAGGCCTCATTGCAGAAGCAGTGAGCTCAGGATACCAGTCCACTAAAGGGAGCAGTATATGGTGAGGAAGGTCATACTGAAGATGTCAACAAGACCAGTAAAATGGCAGAGGGAAGAGGTGCATGAAATAAGCCTTCTTCATGACACCCGTGAGTATCACAAAATCTAGGCCATGACTGCGTTTCTTCTGGGTCAGAAGTTTGTACAGAGAGAAATGTGAGGAAGTAGGTGGGCTTTGAGCACCTCAGACCCTAGAACTGGAGTTTGGGCCATGTTCTGCCCACCATCTCCCAGAGGCAAGGAGGCCCAGGTGGCATAGGTGGCATACAACATTACATACTGTTCTGTACTTTTCAGCGTTAAGTATAGATTAGGTCAGCATTATGTGAAAGAGTCTAGGTAGTGTGAAAATTACCCATCTCAGTTGGTTAAGTTTTATCCAAAAATTGAGTCAGTCTGCCGAAAAGAAAGATATATGGGAGGACAAAAAGAAACATAACCTGGAAGCATCAGGTTAGGTGGCTACAAAACTGCCTTCAGGAAATTGCAATCTCATTTTTTAATACTAATTTAAGAAAAAATTATTATATGTGACATCAACTTCTAGTACTTCAAAAAATCTAATGCTGCTAGTGGAAAACATATGTTTTTCAGTATCTCCTAAGAATCCACATTATAAAGCCTTCTTATCATACCAGAAAGTTTCTTTCCCTCAAGGGCTGTTGTGATATTTTGTCAGACAATATGAATTCCTTAACTCATCAAGTCTTTGTGGGGTTTTTTTAATTACCCTTATCAGAAAACTTGAGTGAAATTTCAAGTATATAGTAAAAATATGATTATCCACTATGTGCTACAAGATGTGATAGGACCCCTCATGCATGTGAACAATACTGACAAGACGCCTGCCTTCTTGGTGTTTTTATCCAGGGGTAAATAGCCAGGAAATGGGCTAGGTCTAAAGGTGATCTCATCAATCCAAGGGCCCAGGACTTGGTGCCTTAAAGGTACACATACAGAAACCAAAATAACCAAAATGCAATTGCATTCTTTACTTAACATTTCAAAGAACTTTATAAAAGGGAATACAATTTGAATCCACAGGTATATATTTCAAAAGGTGCTTTTCCCTTCCCAAATTCCTCAAACTCCATAGTTATTCTAGAGCCTCATTCACACCAAAACCCCAAATTTTCTTTCCATTTCTGGAACCATGAAGCTTTCTTTTTTCCTTTCTCCCAGCACTAGCCAAGCAGTTCAATTTACCTTCTCTCTTAGTAAGCAGGAAAGCAATCCCTATTCTTTAGGAAGAGAAAAGACAGGCAAAATTGGGCAGGCAAATAGCAGATTACCTTCAACAAACAGGGTGAGGAGGAGCAGAGTGAAAGCTATAAATACTACCCTTGGATAATTTCTGTAGGGCCATATAATTACAATTGTGAGAGAATACTGGAAAGGTAAGGTTACTAATTTAGCATTGTGGTCAGAAGAGACCTCTTTCACAAAGTCACATTTAAAGCTAAGATCTGTAGAATAAAAAACCAGCTAACCAAAGACCAAGAGGAAAGACCATCCTAGGTAGGAAAGCCTCAAGGGTGGTTGCCTGAGGCCTGTGCATTCTCCAGGAACTGAAATCCACCCAATCTAACTACAGCAAAAGGAACACAAGTGAAACTGATAAGAGATATGGCTGGAAGACAGGCAGGATAAAATCATGGAGGTCCTTCAGATCCTGGCAAGAATGCTGAGATTATAACAAGTGCTATACATAGCCAATGAAGGGTTTTAAGTAGGGCAAGACACAACTGGACCACCCTGAAGAGTAGACTAGTAAGGAGAGAGCAAGGAATGCAGAAGCTAATTAGAGATATGAAAGGCTTAGACCAGGGAGGTGAACATGAAGATTACAAGTGGTCAGATTCAATCTGTAGAGGTTGGTGAGATGTTGAACACATATGGAGGGAGAAGGGCAATTCCTAGGCTTCCTCTAGTTACACTTGAGTAAATGGGATTGGAAGAAAGGTATTATTTAGCTAGAAACATCAAGAGTTCAGTCTTTACATTCAATTCCTTATATATTTACTAAAAATTGTCACATTTATAAATTACACTGTTTAAATTCAATTGCAATAGCTCCCTCATTGTTATATGCCCAGGGCTTCCAATAATATCTGTCAACAAGGCAAGTGCTAAGTACTTGTAGAATGAATGTAATTTCCTCCAGTAATTATCTCTCTGGTATTCAAAATATCTGAGCAACATCTTTAGATTAAAACAAATTTTATGTTTTTGAAGTTATGTTTGATAAGATACGATTTCATATTTAAAATGTAAAAAACATACTCATTGCTTTTAATAATACAAACTACAGAAGGTAAATTTCAAGAAAATATTCTTGTCTAGTAGATCCTAACTTTGAGGAAAATGTTTTGAAACACTGTTCTGTTTGACCTCTGATTATTTAAATTTTTCCTTTTAATTCTGTGGCATGTGTGCTTTTTATGGTGAGTGACCTCAAATTCCTTCTGGAAGTAAATGGGAGAATAAATTAGAAAGAAACACTGTAGCTCAGATCAAATGCGTTTTGTGCAGTTTAGTGGCTTGATTCTTGGCCCCTGACCCACCCTAGTTGGAGAGTACTCTTTTTCAGGGGTCCATCCTAGGAAACAAAGCTCAGGGGGCTGCCCTTCCAGATGACTAACATGACAAGGCAGCCTGGCCCCAGAGCCTCTTCCTGGCTCTGTAATTTCCTTATCCCTTTCTCCTACTCTTCTCCCCACAACCAGAGTCTGAGCATTTAAGAGATAAATATCCTGGGCTAATCTTTGAGCACACGTTAATACCTCTCTGTTATTCTTCCTCTTGTGAAAACCATGTAGCATTGTACATATGGGACACAGTGAAGAAATCTTAGTGGGAATGATGGTTATATGTATCTTTTAGAGAACTTTCTTTACTCAAAGGATTAAATATGAATTGTTAGAATTTCAAGAATTGGGTCAGTCCAAAGAAATTCCAAGCAACAGAACCTTTCAGTTCCCTTCAGTGAACACTCAGAGGCTGTTTAAGAATCTACCACTTTCTACCATTTGCAATGTTTTTTTCCACCTATTTTTTTCCTCTTTCTCTTTCTTTAAAAAGCCTTTGTATTCTATTATTCAATTTATTTATTTCATAGTTTGCCCAACTTTGACTTATTTCTGGAACATTTAAGGAAACTGCCTGATCTTCTAGATCAGCGGGGGGGTTAAGGGAGAGGGAATAGAAAAAAGGAAACCTAGTTTTAGATAAAAGGATTTGAGTCCAGTTGCTTATTTTTAGCACCTTCATGGATAAAGACATGCTATGAACTGAGATCCTGAACTCTATTATAAATGATTTAACATTGAAGTTGTACAAATTTGGTCAAATACTCCTATGATTGCTAGTTTCCTGAACTATAAAGTGGGTATGACAACGTTTATCAATTTAAATCTAATAGGAGAAATTCTTAAAAACACATTGGGTATAAGGGATTCAGAGAAAACATATCCATAAGCTTCCTGACAGTATTTTGAAAACTGCTATAGACACATCCGTATTTTCCTGTATAATTATGAAAACTAGCTTAAGCTAATAAAAGTATTTGCCATCTTATTTCCAAGAAAACTAAAATGGAATTGTCAGAGACAATGATGAAAGCCCTTTTAGAAATAAGTAAGAATAAGCAATGTATATGTATCAGCCTCCTAAAGATTTAAATATGTTTTTCAGAGCATAGTCCCCCAGAAATATGGCTTCCAACATCATCTGGTTCAGTAACTGCTCCAACAACCTCAAGAGAAGTCAGTCCTGCTACCACTTCTCCTCACAGGAAGAAAAGAAAAAAACATTCTTCTCCCTGTCCCATCCAAGTGGATCACTGCTGCTTTTCTCTTTGTTCAGTCTTTCTTACAGAGGTTTGCCAAGTTCTGATGTGGTTCACTGCTGGAAGTGGTTATGGCCAAAGAAGGTCAGAGAACACAGCTACTGAGCAGGGACAGGGATGTGCTTGGGAAAGACACAGGCTGAGATTCAGGTCGCCTCTTGGGAGATGATTTGCGTTTACTGGATACTTACTGTTTATTGGTATTCAAACTTTTCTACGGTCTTTTATAATGTTCTAAATTAAAAACAATATTTTAAACATCTTAAAGGTGATTTGCAATTTTTTAAAATAAAAATGATCCAATTATCCTATAAACAGAATTGCCATCTTCTGTAAATAGAACCGGCAAGCATTTCATCAGTCTTAAAATATCACATCCCTTGATTTCCCACCACCCTCCTACCAATGCCTCCCTTTCCTTCTCTGAGCTCCTTAAAGCAGCGCTCCAGAATGCTCTAGGAGGACCTATGTGTCCCATGTTAATGCTAAAGAGACTCGCAGAAGATGGCTTGTGGAGGTATCCAAGGCTTAGTGTTTTTCATGGGCTGTCATGAATGCTGCCAGATTTCTTAGTTTCCTTTGTTCTCCATAGCTTACAGATTAAGGGACTAGAACTTTAGATAATGGGTAAAATAGCAAAATTTGAACCATACGTAGCATCTTAAGCTTCAGGACTTACCTAGATTATTCTATCGTCCTGAGCACAAGACAAGCAGGAGCTGTCTTACAAAGCTGGAAGCAGGGCTTTCCTGCATAAGGCGAGGAGGAAATAATGAAATATTCTGATGCTTTAGTAAAATCCTGACTAATTTTACTTTGCTGTAATTGGCACAATCACTCCTTATAGAAGCCCTCAACTTCGACTTTGAGCAATTCTCAAAAAAGGTACTTCCACCCTCTCACCATCTGCATGGGCAGTCAATGGAATTCTGAAATATAAACAGTCACTTGGATGTTTAATTATACTGTAGAAGTGCCTGGAAAATGAGCAAAGATTAAGACTCCCAGGGGGCACTTTGGTGGCTCAGTGGGTTGAGCATCTGACTCTTGGTTTTGGCTCAGGTCATGATCTCACGATCTGTGAGATGGAGCTCCTCCTTGGGCTGTGCATTGACAGTGCAGAGCCTGCTTAGGATTCTCTCTCTCTCTCTCTCTCTCTCTCTGCCCCTGCCCCACTCACACCCACATGCACCTGTGCACTCTCTCTCAAAATAAATAAACATAAAAAAATAATCCCCGTTTCCCTGTGTGTGGTACAGCCATATTTATTGTGGTGGAACTATTTAAATCCATCCATACCTACCCCTATAAGTATATACCTATAAAGCAGTGATTGGTATGTATCTACAACTACAAATTTCTCCCGTCTTCCATATGAGAACCTGGAATCCCTAGCCAGGGACAGTCTCGCCTGGAATAAAGATTCTTTTTTTGAA
This sequence comes from Herpailurus yagouaroundi, assembly GCF_014898765.1. Taxonomy (NCBI): domain Eukaryota; kingdom Metazoa; phylum Chordata; class Mammalia; order Carnivora; family Felidae; genus Herpailurus; species Herpailurus yagouaroundi. The sequence goes on from NW_024412388.1 coordinate 92,653,263, forward strand.
AGTTTATTTATTTGGGGGCGCCTAGGTGGCTCAGTCTGTTGAGCGTCCGACTTTAGCTCAGGTCGTGATCTCGCAGTTTGTGAGTTCGAGCCCCGTGTCGGGCTCTGTGCTGACAGCTCAGAGCCTGGAGCCTACTTTGGATTCTGTGTCTCCTTCACTCTCTCCCCTCCCCCACTTATGCTCTCTATCAAAAATAAATAAAATATAAAATTTTTTAAGTTTATTTATTTGGATAGAGAGAGAGCATACATGCAGGCAAGGGGCAGAGAGATAGAGAAAGTGAGAAAATCTCAAGTAGGCTCCGCACTGTCAGTGAAGAGCCTGGTGCAGGGCTCAAACTCACAAACTGCGAGATCATGACCTGAGCTGAACTGAAGAGTTGGATGCTTAAATGACTGAGCCACCCAGGTTCCCCTGGAATACAGATTCTATTTCCTAGGCTCCTTTGACAGATGTGGCCACATTACTAAGTTCTGGTCACTGTTAGCAAAAGAAGTTTGTGACATATCTGCAAAGGATCCTTAAAAGTGAGAGGTTACCTTCTCTTGCCTAGACTGTCTATTTTATAGGTGGAGCACCAGCAGCTACCTTGGACAACAAAGTGACCAACCTTGAGCATAGAAGCCAAATGCTGATGATGGAGAGCAGGAAGACCTGGGCCAGGTCCCTGATGATACCCCAGGGAGTCACCAGACCCCCTCTCACTACCTACCCAGATTTTTTACACAAAAGAGATAAAAACATCTTTCTTTCCGAACCTCTTTTACCAGTGTGAAGCTGATTAATGGAAACTGAACAAAATGTTAACTGATATGCCTGTGATATATAGTCCAAGGAGACTGTCTGCTCTGGACAAGAAATTTAACTTCCCTCCTCTGCAGAAATTTCTTTACTCCTCTAAAGATTATACAGCCAAAGAGAACCCATAAGAAAATAGTAACCCTAGCATCACTCCCACAAAAGCAAAGGCTTGAGATCAGCTCTACTTTTGCCCATTGTCACCAACCCCAGGTAGACAATCTACCACTTGAAACCTCACTGAAACAACACACTAGGTTTATGATGTAGACCACTGCACATCAGAGACTGGGAAGAGGCCACTAACTTCATCATTTATGCCACAACCAAAGGGGTCCCTGTAGTATAGTCATGGCATCGACGCACATAACTACTAACTTTTCTTGTTTCATTATTGTAATTAATAATACATTATAAGGATGATAATGATATACTGGGACAATGCCTTCTGATTTTACAAGTCCTCATGGGTGTAGTAGGGTCTTAAATATAAAACAATATTAATAATAGTGATAACAATAGATATCACTTATTATTCAGTGTCATATGACTACTGGGGTACTATTTGGCTAACACTCTGCCAGACACATATCTGGAATTCAAAATATTATTATCTTTATTTTACAGAGAAGGAAACCGAGGCTCTGAGAAATTAATCAATTTAGTTAAGACTATGTAGCCAGTTCATGGGGGTGATTAATGCTAAATCCAGAATTGTCTACGAGCTTAGAAATAATTTGGCAGCACAACCATTACTCTCAAAATGTTAGATAAAATAATCTTTAAAAAAATCTGTTTTTCTCACTTCAGAACTACAATAAGACACTCTAATCTTACCTCCATTTTCCATTAACGTGAGCATTTCTTAAAACAAAACAAAAGAACAAAAAGCCTGATAGAATTTGTCCACAAATGGTAAGCAGTGCTAGAATACAAATGAAGCAAATCACTAAAGGGTTTTTTTTTTTTCCTCCAGAATTTCACCTTTTGTTAACAGTTTCAATTTCAGGGTGACCTATATGTTTCCATAACAAGGGTCACTATGTACCTTTTAATCCATGAACATCAAAACAAAAAGAAACCCCTATGATGGCATGTTCTTGTGTAATTACATCTCTTCATGCTCTTCCTTTTGAAACAGGTCGGACTTATTTCCCACCTCTTTCTTCAGCTTCCATTTTAATAAAAGAAAATAACACTGAAAGAAATCAAGCCCTTAAAACATTCATTGAATACATCAAGCAATTTATCTAGGACTCAAACAATAAATGAGTCAAACACAAGTGAGAGGATGAAATGAATCTTTCTATTAAAAATAAGATATGTGTATGTTTGTGAGCTTTCTCTATTTAAATAAAGATCTATATAAAAGATGGTAATCAAAAGCTTATCATTAGAATAGTTAATATTTTCATGGACTGCTGAAACCTAAAAAATTAAAATATGCTCATGAGAAGGAAGTCAAATAGAAGGTTAGAGCTCCCTCTCTCTTTTTCTTGAAGAAATTCACCAAAACCTCTTTCCTAGGAGACCCAAGTTATCAAGCAGACAGCTGAGTAGCACTCATGCTCAGTGTTTCCACAGTCTCCATACACTCGCTACAAGGATTAGAGTGCATTTACTGACAGTTCATTATTCGTAAGAGATTTAAGTAGTAGAAAGAGCACTTTTAAAAGTAGAAATACTCACAAAGCCATTTCAAACTGTTCCAGCCATTTTTTCTTTAAATCTTTTGTTTTGCAATAAAATTCTAACCCATTTTGTCCTTGGGTATGGATGAGGTAGAAGCCGTAAGACCACTGTTAAAATTAATATTCTGCAGGTTAATATGTATCATTCAGTAATAACATCATGCTTCCAAATTCACTAAAACACCACCATAATCATCCACAAACTTCTCATAACATATCAGCATACAAATTATAAAGAACCACATTTTTGTAGTTAACTTTACATCCATCAGTTTCTACAACCAACACATTTTACTTGACCATCAAGGCATTAGAGATGATCATTATCAGTTGTGGGACTGTCTATTTTTCACAGAGGCTTACTCCTAATAAATCTCTAGAAAGAAAAAAACACCTGCATTGATATGCCCTCTCATAGTAATGTATTAGCATGCTTTCCTGGAATATTCAAAGTTATGAGTAAATTACAGTAATTAATTTTCAAAACTTCACCTTTTTATTTTCTTTATCAGTTGTAGGATTGTTGGCTATTTTGTACTGCTGAAGATCTATTATTTCCTTCATTTCATAGTTATCGCCTTTCCTTTTACATACAATCACTGCCAAATCAAACAGGAAGATATGCCTGAGAGAGAGAGGGAGAGATTTCAAATGGTTTGGAAGCACGTATGTTAATTTTTCCCTGATAAAATGTAATTAAACCAACCCCAAATTTTTCCTTTGAGTTAATGACAAAGGCAGTGTTGCACATTGAAAAGAATGAACTGTGTCTGCCCCGGCACTACCCTTTACTGAATGTAGGGCCTTAGTCTACCTCAGTTTCCCCATTTAAAACATATACAAAATTATAGTAAGAAAAGGCACGCTACAGAGCTGCTGTAAAGAACAACTGAGATTAGCCACAAAGCATTGTCCATGAGCAATTATTTTTTTTTTCATTTAAAAGCTTAACATTTACAGAATACTGATGACAGCAATAGCAGTTAACTTATGATGTTCCTAGGAATCAGCCAGAAAAGTACTGACAAGTGTCCATCCCTTTGACAAAGATGACTCACTTAAAATAAATCCCCAGGACCATCTACTGAAGTATTATTTTCATCCTCATTGTATGAGGGAGGAAACTGAGGCTTAACGAAGTTAATTGATTTGCTCAAGGTCACACTGCTTGTGAGGTGCAGAGCAAGATTCATACCCAGATCTAATTGTGGAATCTGCTCTTTTACCCTCTTTTATGGACCACCTAAACCACAAATTGAGCAGTGTATGAGCAAAATGAAAACTAAAAAAATTATGATTAAATTTATGTGTTGATATTTCTCTTTCTTTTCAAAGATAATGTAATTGGGGGAGAACAACAAACTTTGTAATTCCTATTTCCAATACCAGTACTTGCATCTTTTCAAAAAGTCTCAGTAATTAATACGCATAGATCTTAAAAATAATAATGACAATGATACATTCATGTAGCTCTAATACTTGCATCACTTGCAAAGACAAATTTTCCTGGAGAGGCTAAAAAGTATCTATGTCTCCTGGGAACTACCTGTAGAGCCTGGGTATCAAGTTGGAAGCGAGAGCTGACACTGCCCCCTGCTGGCTGACTTTCTCATTGCAAAGATTCCAGAAAATGGCCTTTTCAACCAAATCAATCAGTTTAATAATCATACGTATATAATTTGGAATACCAGGCCAAGCTCAGTAACCTGAATTTCCCTCAAGAATATTCACATATATTAATTGGCCCTCCCTTAGACTTCCTTCTTAGGACATTTTATATTTTTAAGTTAAAGTGTATACCAAAAAGAGAAGTCAAGCAATTGTATTTTTACAGTAGTTATCAATTGCTTTATCTCTACTCTCATCTTACTGTGTCCCTTGAGCCCCAGCTGACATTCTCTATTTGTCATATCCCTCTTAATAACTTAGACAAATCAACAGATACCAGAACCGAGAAACATATCTATGAGAAAATTGTAGAAAACCATAGGTTGGTCTGTCCCCTTGTTTTTCTTCTCCTTTTTCCCTCCCTTGTCCTGAAAGAACTGTTTTATCAATCTTCTGATACTAACCACTTATTTTGAAAATAACTATTGCTCCTCTTTTCTCACCTTTCTTGCTTTGTATGCTTGTCTAGAGTGGTTATGCGAATTTCACCATCTCCCTGAGGTCGTCCAAAAAGCAAAACTGGTTGGTTCTAAAACATAAAATTTACATGTCTCAGGTTTTTTTTTTCTTTTTTGTAAACATATAAAAACAGAAAGAAATATTTGCTAGGGACAGCTACCTTATTACACTATAAGTTTTATCATTTTGCATTTTTAGCATGCTTACTGCAAAAAGTTCAGGTCTATATGATACGCTTTCAAAACAGTCTGCCCTTGGACATCCTAGAAGGTACACTGAAAACATTAATTAATTTTATTTATAGTCTTAAGAGGAAAGTTAGCTACCAAAAGCAAGAATTAACTGGAAGAATCCAAATCACAACAAAGATATACCAACTAATACTTATTAAGCACCCACTGTGTGCCAGACACTGTAGAAGATATAGGGCAAAATGTTGCCTGTGCCCAGTGGGGGAAAAATATTCACACAAGTATATAATTATAGATGTGCAGTTGCCATGAAGAAAGAGTACAGGAAAAATGCATTGCCAGGGGCTTAATATGGTCAAGGGAGTCAAGGATGGCTTCCTTTAGCTAAGATCTCAAGAATGAAAAGTATGACTTAATGATTAAAAACAATGAACCATTTCCCCAGAGGCAAACAATAAAAACGTTAAGTATTTATGAACACCTACTGTATAAGGTGCTGAGGGAAAAAGAATTGACTGAAAATTATCACTAACATCAAGGAGATTACATTCTAATAAAGGAAGCAGATAGGTAATTAATTAACTTGCTGCAAGAAAGTATAAAAATAGATGTTCCCTAGCAAACTCCCAAGATGTGTTTTGCAGAAATAGAAAACTCCATCCTAAAATTCATATGGAATCACAAGGGACCCTTAATAGGGGAACCAGTCTTGAAAAAGAACAAGGTCAGGGTCTTAGTCTTCCTGATTTCAAAACTTATTACAAAACTCTGGTAACAAAAACACTGTGGCACCTGCATAAAGACAGACTGCTAGACCAATGGAATAGAACATTTGGAAATAGTCCCTCATATATATATGGTCAAATGATTTTTTACAACAGTACCAAGACCATTCAATGGGGATAGGAGAGCCTTTTCAACAAATGATTCTGGGAAACTGGATATGCATAGGCAAAAGAATGAAGTTGGACCCTTACCTTGTACGATATACCAAATTGATCCAAGGGTTAAAAATATAAAACTCTTAGACAAAAACATAGGGGAAAATTTTTATGACATTAGATTTAGCAATGATTTCTTAGATATACCACCAAAACCAACAAAAGAAAACCCAGTAAGTTAAAATTCTTTAAAATTAAAAACTTTGTGCAAAGGACAGTATCAACAGAGTGAAAAGGCAGCCTCCAGAATGGTAGAGAATATTTGCAAACAAAATGTGTGATAAATATTGATATCCAGAATATATAGAGAACTCCTATAACTCAACAAGCAACCCTTATCCAAAAACAAGCAAAGAACTTGAATAGGCAAAGAACTTTGTACATCTTTCTGCAAAGAGATATACAAATGGCCAATAAGTATATGAAAAGATATTCAATATCCCTAATCATTAGGGAAATACAAAAAATCAAAACCATAATAAGATACAACTTCATACACATTTGGACGGATATTATTTTCAAAAGAAGAAACAAGAAGAAAAGAACAAGTGTTGGTGTGGATTGGCATGTTCCACTTCTGGGTATATAACCAAAAAAAGTGAAAGCAGGGACTGGAGCATGTATTCGCACACCCATGTTCATAGCAGTACTATTCACAACAGCCAAAAGGGGTAAGAAACCGAAGTGTCCGCAGAGATGAATGGATAATCAAAATGTGAGGTATATATAACTAATGTTATACTTTAAAGCCTTAAAAAGGAAATTCTTTTAAAAAGAAAGTCTGATACAAGCTACAAGGTTGAACACTGAAGACATTATGCTAAGTAAAATGTACCAGTCACAAAAGGACAAATATCACATGATTCCATTTATATGAGGTACCTAGAGTAGTCAAATTCACAAAGACAAAAAGTAAATGGTGGTCGCCAGGGGCTGGGAGGAGGGGAGAATGGAGAGTTAGTGTTTAATGAGTACAGAACTTCAGTTTTACAAGATGAAGAGAGTTGTGGAGATGGACGGTGGAGATGGCTGGCTGCCCAACAACATGAATATATTTAATGTTACAAAACTATACACTTTAAAATGGTAAATGTCATATATATTTCAATATATATTTCACCACACACACACACAGAGCTGTCCAGGCAATGTGCTATGCAATTACAAAGAGAAAGTAATAATGGGAGATTATGGAAAGAATTATTTTAGTTGGACCTTGAAGGAATATGATAGGAAATAATGGGAAGACATTCTAGGCTCTGACATTATTATGATCAAAGGCAGAACTATAAAAATGTACAGCAAATTAGAGACCTTACGACACAGCAGGACACCTGCAAAGTAAAGTATGTGGGCAGGTATTAGCTGGATGAGTTCAGCAAAGTAGTTTCAGCCCAAATCATTGAGGGCTTTAAATATCATGCTAAGGATTATTGACTGAATCCTGAAGGCAACAGCAAATACTGACAAGTTAAGGATAGAGAATGAACTGAGAAGTCCACCTTTTGGAAATGCAAGTTGGTGACGGGATGATGAGAGGCTTCTGTGGTTGGAAAGGTGGCAGATGAGGTCCTGAAAGGAGAACATGACTATACATGTGAAAAGGAAGGCTCAAGATGTTTCAGAGAAAGCATCAGTAAAATTGCTCCACTAAGTATCTTTCCTTCATTCATCCATCTCTGTTTTTGCTGCTCACAGCTTAATCCAGGCCTCTACCATCTCTCTTTTGTTCTTTAAATTATTTTTGTTTTATTTTATATTTGAGAGAGAGCAAGCACATGAGAGAGCAAGAGAGCGTGGGTGCATGAGTGAGCATGAGCAGGGAAAAGGCAGAGAGACAGAGACAGAATCTGAAGCAGGCTCCAGGCTCTGAGCTGTCAGCACAGAGCCCAACACGGGGCTCGAACTCACGGACCACCATCATGACCTGAGCCGAAGTTGGACACTTAACCAATTGAACCACTCAGGCGCCCCAAGACCATCTTGCTCTTGAAATCACCTCACAACTTTCCAGCAGGGTTTTCTTTAAATGTAAATCAGACTGAAACCTTTACTAGCTTCCCCCTGTAATGACTGTAAAATCCCAGCTCTGTGCCCTGGCCTACATTGCTGGGGGACATAGCTCTCCTGCCCCCCCTACCTCCTGCCCACCTCTCCCCCACTTCAGAGCCCATGATTTTTCTCCTCATTCACAATTCCCAACTCCTCTGGCCCATCTATGGTGATTTCATTTGCTATGGCTTCCGCCTGGAATCCTCTCTCCCAGATCACTGTACCACTGGCTTTCTTCTTATTCTTCAGGTTCAAGAGGCAAATGACTCCCTTCCCTTATGTTCAACTGTTTTGTATCTTAAAGTCCTCTTATGAGTGAAGTCATATGATTTTTGTCTTTCTCTGACTAATTTCACTTAGCATAATACCCTCCAGTTTCATGCACGTAGTTGCAAATGGCAAGATTTCATTCTTTTTGATTGCTGAGTAATACTCCATTGTGTATATATACCACATCTTCTTTATCCATTCATCCATCGATGGAAACAAAAATAATATAAAAATAGGGAGGGGGACAAAACAGAAGAGACTCATAAATATGGAGAACAAACTGAGGGTTACTGGAGGGGTTGTGGGAGGGGGGATGGGCTAAATAGGTAAGGGGCACTAAGGACTCTACTCCTGAAATCATTGTTGCACTGTATGCTAACTAATTTGGATGTAAATTTTAAAAAATAAAAAATAAAAATAAAAAAAAAAGAGGCAAATGACTCAAAGAGTGTCTCTAATCATCTTATCTAAACTAGGATTCCCTTGATTATCCTCTGTTGCCCCACCCAGTTCACAGCAGGAATCTCCACAGAGCATTTTGAAAGTGTCTCCTCAATCAAGAGACCATGTTTTTCACAGTGAGAGCCCCAGCCCCAAGCCAATGTCTGGCACACAGCAGTCACCCAGTAAATATAACTAAGATGAATAAATTAACAGGAAATCGGCCATGACTATGTATAGCGTAAGGGAAAGAAAAGAAAAAAATGCACTCTAATGTTTAGAATTTAGACTGCCAGGGGAAGAGGCATTGTGTGATTAAGGAGAGAGGGACAAGCAAGGGCAGAAAGTCCTGGGACACGATATACATATCACAGGTGCCACGGGAAATCCACGGGGATGCTGCCAAACAGGAATTGCAAAAAACCCTGAACAACAGAAACTTCAAGGTAAACTATCTTTGCTTCAAAAACAACTTGTAGAATGTCCTCTGATTTGTGGGTTAGGAAAGCTGGAAGGAATGATAATTACATACCAGATTTTCTATAGATAGCTGAAACTGTTTAATTTCACGAAGGGTCTCATTATCTCTTTTCACTTCATTCACATATTGTGCCAAGTCCTAAAGAATAAAGGGAAGGGTACAAAAAGAAGTCACGATAAGACTGGAAAAGAGATGCAAACTGTTTGAAAGAAAACACATCATTAATTTCATTAGTGGTAAAAGTAACCACCATAACTTTTCCATGACAATAAAAATGAATGACCCATCAATCAAAACTGCAGCTCAAAAGCAATTTCAAAATGTCTGCAGTACAGCTGCGAAGACGAAAGAGTTGTCATTTGCCACACCTCGGAGAAGAGCAAGGATGAAAAACAAAAACAGACTATGACACGGTGCGGAACAAAAGGAAACTAGGTCAGGAGAATGCAAATTCCAAACACGTTAATAACTGACCTTGAGAGAATCACACTTTTACATGGGTTAGAATAAGGGTAACAATGCAATAATGAATGCTTAGCAGGGACAAAAAAGTAAAAGTTAGACAATGAATCCAGCTGGACCGTTTTCTGCAACCAGTTAGTGTATTAGTTCCTGAGAGCATTCAGTCAAGTCAGCCAGTTCAATTTTAAAGAGTTAATGAAGGGGAAGAAAAGGAGAAGACAGAAACCCAAGGGCACTAAAATGGAGTCAAGCAAACAAACAATGCTGGACACGTTTCTCCATGGGCCTTCTTCACCTACTTTAAAATGTCTTTTCTCATATTTGAGGAAACATTAGCTAATCTTTCCATACTGTAAGTAGCTATTTTTATTACATGTGCTCTAGATTTTCCTGTTTTCTGGGTTTTCTTTTTTCTCTACCCTCTTAAATTCATCTGCAACAGCAGGAACAGAACTCTGACAAAAAGCAGTTCCTAACTTTGTTCTAAATGAAAGTCTGACGTTCCATAGGATGTATCTATTAACGATTTCTTTAAAAAGTGGAAATTTGGTATGAATTTCTAAAATAACAAATAGTTGTGCAATGTCTCCTAACGGGGTACTAAAATCAGCCCAATAGCGGAGCTAACACTGAAACTGGCACAGGGACATGGAGAAGTAATTAGCATTTTGCTCTATTGCTTCTGGGCCTTTTGGCTAAGATCAAGTACAGTAATTAGCATTGCTCTGATGACAGTCACATTGGCATTTTGTTCTTTTTTTAAAAAAAATTTTTTTTTCAACGTTTATTTCTTTTTGGGACAGAGAGAGACAGAGCATGAACGGGCGAGGGGCAGAGAGAGAGGGAGACACAGAATCGGAAACAGGCTCCAGGCTCTGAGCCATCAGCCCAGAGCCCGACGCGGGGCTCGAACTCACGGACCGTGAGATCGTGACCTGGTTGAAGTCGGACGCTTAACCGACTGCGCCACCCAGGCGCCCCGGCATTTTGTTCTTAAGAACAAATATTTGTTTATGTTTTAAGTTAGGGGCAAATATTTCTTTCAAAGTCAGAGTCCAGCACAAAATATAAACTGGGGTTTTACAGATTCCCCAGTATGTTTAAAAGTCTGTCTTTGTCCACTTGTAGTTCTTGATTTTCAGATTTACCTAGACATAGAAACCCAGACTGAAATCCACTTGTACTGATGCACAGCATCCACAAGGGTAAACCAGGCAGATATCCTCACTCGAGGAAAATAAGTCACACCACTGTTCTGAAGTCACCAGCTGACCTGCTGCTTACACAAGCCGACAGTTTTCTATTAGTAACCACAAAAAGAATGTGAAATAAAACCCTTATATTAAATCATTCGCAGTGGTTATAAAGGTTGTCATACTTTCATAAATAACAAGTTATTTTAATACACCTCTTGGTTTTATGTGTCTTTGTCTAACAATTAAATCCATGCAAGGGTATCTATTTCAGTTAAAAATATTCAGCTCTCCCTACCTAATACAAAACCATACAGATACATATACGCGGGCGCACACACACACATGTACAATATACATTAGCATATCATACATATGTATCAGCAGTTTGTAGTCTATCATTTTTTTAGGCAAGGATAAAAAACACAAAGAAGTTCATGGTGGGGCGCCTGGGTGGCGCAGTCGGTTAAGCGTCCGACTTCAGCCAGGTCACGATCTCGCGGTCCTTGAGTTCGAGCCCCGCGTCAGGCTCTGGGCTGATGGCTCGGAGCCTGGAGCCTGTTTCCGATTCTGTGTCTCCCTCTCTCTCTGCCCCTCGCCCGTTCATGCTCTGTCTCTCTCTGTCCCAAAAATAAATAAACGTATAAAAAAAAAAAAATTTAAAAAAAAAAAAGAAGTTCATGGTACATTTGCCTTACCTTCATCGCATCAAGAGCCAGTTTCAGATTTGCCTTCTCCATAGGATCAGTGGTATGTTTGACCAGTTCCTATTTGGAAGATACAGTTTAGTGCTACTTTCATCAATTAAAACCAAAATATGAGAAACACAACATTTAAAAACTAAACCATTTTTAATACTATTTGCACCATAATGTAATAAGTCTGATGTAATTTAACTAGGTTCTATTTTCATAAAAATATCTCTATCTGTAAGAAGACCAACCAGACGGCAAAAGAACATGAGATGATGGTTGAAAACACTCTCCTTTCAAAGATGAACCTGATCTATCCCGCACGGTAACACTGACATCCTTCCCAAATGTCATGAAAGATCCTCATTGCCAACTGATTCTGATGTCTACTCCTCTCCCTTGGCTTTGGGGACAATTAGGATCACTTGTTGGCTGCTATTATTATTGTCTCTGAGTCCTTCTTAAATTTCCTCCTATTCACTAGTCTTTCATACTTTCTTCTTTATCTGTACCTTGGAAAGTTACTATTTCCTAGATTTTCACCTTAGTCTTTTGTTATTCTTACTTTACTTATTCTACAAATTCTATCACAACTGTCGCCATAATGTCAACACACTCACTAATAAGACAATCACTCTCAAAGGAATGTGCTCAACCCAGAATTCATGCCTGAGTTCCAGACTCTTCCGTCCACCTACATAGTTCTACCTGGTTATCTCACAAGCCCATCTAACCCAACAACTCCCAACTTAGGGCACCTTCACCCACAACTCTCTTCTGGTTCCTGTTTACATTCTATTGAATGAGGCACCTTCATCAGTAGAATCACTTAAGCCAAAACCTATAAAGTGTCCCAGGAACCCCTCTCTCATACTATGTTCTGCTGATACAGACTTTTATCTTTTCCCTGGAAACCATCCTCACTGCCACTACATTGGTGCAAGTCCTTACTCTTTTCACATGGGTCATTATAAATCAGCTTCTGATTAATCTTCTGACTTGTAGCCTCTCTGGACTACAAGCTATTTACTCTACTGACATCAAAGCTAGTTTTCTAATATATAAATCAGATCCTGTCTCTACCCTCTTTAGACTTCTGTAATGCCTGCAAAAGCTTCAGGTTGTTAACTACACCTCTTAGACCCTTCATGGTCTGAATTCTGCCAACCTCTCCCAACTTTTCTTTCCCACCCCAACAACTCCACCCAAACCACCTATATTCTATCCATACTAAATTAACTGCAATTCTCAAAATACATTCTAACGGCTGATCCCATTAAGCATGTGGTTTTGCTCTCCTTAGAAAGCCGTTCCTCTCTGATGTACCTAAAGGAACTCTTACTGTTCCCTGCACAGCCAGATCAAGAATCACTGTACAACGAAGCTTTCTATGACAGAGGTCTCTACAAGTCCCCATCCTCCCCAGGCATAGTTAACTAGACCTTTATTTGTACTACCTCCATACTTTCTGCGTACCTATCATATCATACGGTACCTGGCAGCTTACACTTCATTTTCCCTACCTAAACAGTGAGCTTTATCAGTGCACGGGGGGAGGGGGTGCTGTTTAATATCATGAATGCCTAATCCTGTCTGTCAAACAGGGAGCCACTCAAAATTTTTGCTGACTTCAATACCATTAATGTTTCTAGTTATAAAGAGGACCTACAGACATCAGATCTGTTATGTATAAGGTTGTCCAAGTAATATTCTTTCACTTTGATTTTTGCTTTTCCTTTATCAAATAATGAGTGTAAATTATTCTCAAAGTTTCAAATTCTCCACTTTCATTCTGATTTTATAAATATGTAACTTCAAATCATAAAGCATTTCAAAAATTATTTCCCCACTAAAGTATAGCAGTAAGTAGGAAATGCTCAAATTAATATCACATTTATTCAACAAATTTCTAAACACTAGATAAATACACTGTACACTATCAAGATGGAAAAACATTTGTATAATTTTTATCTTCATATGGTATCCCAAATAAAAATTTTCCTATTTAAAAAAATTCATCATAGAACTAAACATTCTTTTGAAATTTAAAATAGAAAACAATCCAAGAGAAATTAAGGCAAAAGTCTGAATTTCAAAAAGGTATTGCCATATTTTATACTTCTGTAAGCCTAAAACTTTATAAATGACCAAGATAGATGTTTCTTGAAAACTGTACCTTTTAAATTCTTCATTTGCTATTTGACAATACCAAAGTTACAAAATAAATTATTAGCTTATTTTGGACATGTTTTTTAGTTCCATGATGTCTCAGAAACCGATTGCTTAAGTCTTCCTTATTATTTTTTCATAAAATCCAATTTGATTAAGTTGCTTTGAGTTTAGGTCTCATAAATGTTTTAATGTATTTTAAAGAAATAATCAGGGCTTGAATTCTTCTGATTTCTCAGTAGAACAAAAATAGAGATGACTAATAATTTTGCAACTACAGATCAAGAAATTTAATATACAAGATGTATAAAGCACGGCAGACTCAAAATTATATTTCACATACAGGTAGTAGATCTTTTTAAAATGACATTTTGCAAGCATCAGCAGAGTTGACAGACTAATACTGTGAGACATTTCCTTGGAGCAGAACTAATGAGCCTCCTGGTACAGCTATCAAATTAAATTTATAAGACTCTCCACCCTCATTAGAGGACTAACTGTGGAAACCATAAGCTTCGTGGTTATAAAAAGAATCACTTCAAAATAAATGTAGTCTTATTATAATTTACCCTAGCAGAAAGCAACAAAGAAGGTGACACAATTCTCTTCAGTTTATGGTTATAAGGCACAAAGTCCAAAACACTTAACCTGCCAAAATTCAAGTGTATTACAACAGTGAGATTCTAATAAATGATTATAGCTAACCAAAGACTTGGTTAAAGGGATCTTTTCATTTTGCCTTTTTTTCCCCCTAATTCTTTGGGGGCCAGTTCTGTTTGAAGGACACAAAATATGACTTTGTGGAAGATAACAAATGAATCTTTGCTAAAGAAAGAAAAAGTTTCCAGCTGTTCTGTTATTTCCCACTTAGCTATACTAATCATTGAACATCATAGGGGGATATGGCCCCAAACATGGAGTATCTGGAGCATAATTGGTGCTTCATGAATATTTGGTTAAATGAATAAACAAAACAGATAGTTTTAAGTTACATACCTGGAGAAGAAGGTGATACTTTAAAACCCGTTGCATAGGAACCACAAGCAAATCTCGAAGAGTGAATTTTCCATTATTTGCTCTTTTGGAACATTCCTAATGAAATGTTTTTTAAAAACTTTAAAAAAAAACTTTGCTTTATCAAAGGGAGTCATAAAGCCAACATTAAAAGATGCAGAGGCCATAAACAAAACTGTTATTATATAATAAATATTTTGTTGCTTTTATTAATAATCCTTTCTAAAAAATAGAAAGTATCTAATTAAAAAAACAAACAACAACAACAACAAATAATCCTTGTAGCATTTCAACCCTAAAATGAATCATTAAGTACAACTGTTTTATGCAATGAAAATTATTTTTCCTAGTGGCCCTCTAGGGTCTTCCTCTACTTACCTTTATAGCTCTACCTTCCACCAACCACCCCCAGGCTAGGCTGAGGGCCTGGCATCAAGAACAAGTCCCTACTTATCAAACTAGCCATGTGCCTTCACCATGGCCATGACTTTGTTCATTCTCTTCTTTCCAACCGCCATGTGCTTTGTCCAGTTTCCAACAAAATTAATCATCCTCTTCAAGAACTATACATCTAAGCCTTTTGTAATAATCCCAATCAAAATTGTGCTCTCTGTACCTTGTGGACATTTTAATGATTGTTGTACATACTATCTTCCCCAATATATTCTGTCTTTTACAGCTTTAAGAATCTAGTGCTTGCTTAATAAATATTTATTAAACTGAAGGAAATGGAATGATTGAGTCTAAAAATTTGCTAAAGTATAAACCTATTATTGAATTCAAACTTTCAAAAGCCTCAAATTTTAGTTTTTTTTTTCATCTCACACTCTTCTTTCTTTAAAGTTGATCTAAAAATAGTACTGACTTGTGTTCACTCTTCTGACATTAACTATAACTTTAAGGAAAGTACTTTGAATTTGAAGTACTGAAGCCTGAACTCAAAGTTAGGCAACTCTTGGCTGTGTGACCTTGAACAAGTTGCTTTTCTGATTTTACTGTTTCTCACATATTTGTGATATAGTCTTAAAACAATAAAGTTCCATAAAATTATTATTATTATTAGTGAGAAACTAAATCCAAACTCCTCAGACAATTGTACATCCCAAACCAAGGAATTTTCCAGTTCATAAAGAGTTGCATTCAAGAAAACACTGCTTTGTTCATGGTTTGTTTCCCCTTTGCCCACACTTAACTTTTCTGGCACATGGAAGGATATATTATCAGGAGCTATAAAAGTAAACACCATTAACTCTAATGACCATAGTGACTTAATGAGTATTTGACTACAGGTCTTAAGAACTGGGGACACATCGGGACATGTTAGCTCGTGTCTTGTCAATTGCTGCAGTTCACTGGAAGAATAACTATTTCAACTGATTTCTTGCTTCTACAGATTATAGAGAGTTCTGGATCATGGGTCTCAAATAGGAGGTTAAACTGTTAAGATTATTGTAATGAATGACTCTCATCGCCCCAGCTGCATTTCAAGCTCCTTAGAACTGAGGTTGTATCTTAACACTTCGTGCATATATATGCCATCTTAACAGTGTTAGGAACAGAAATGTTATACATTTAAATTTTGCTTTGTTATGTTATGGAAGTCAGTTTAAAACTGTTGGGGAAATAATTAAGGTCCTTGAAGTTCTAAGTTACAGGCTCAGGAAGTAAAGAAACTAACATTGCAGGCATTTCCTACAACTGGGGGTCTAAGTTTGAGGTGTAAAATGCTTATTAGTATTGAAAGTAAATAAAGGGTAGAATAGAGTCTTCCAATACATCCGGCGACATGCTTAACCAAACTCCAATTTTAACTGAGAAGAAAATAAATGGAATCAGATGAGCCAGCTTAGAGAACAAGATAAAGAGATTCTGTTACTGTTCGCCCTATGTTATCTTGGTTCCAAAGTAGAGAAGAAAAAGACAAAGACCGACAGGAGCAAAAATCACCACAAACTGAAGACGCGAAGGAAGCAGAGACACCAAGAATAAGGCAGCTTCCCCTTTATCATACCAGGAGTTGCAGAGGACAGTCCCAGCAAAGAGTATCTGTTGAGGTGCCACAGTGTCGTATTAAATACTTGCCAATCAGGCCACTAGTCAGTAGTAGTACCTTCTCAGGCAAAAAACGGGCAGCCAGCAGCCCCTCCCCCTGAGCTTTTCAAACTCAGCCTGAGGTTCTCTCTCTCCCTCAGATGGATAATGACCATAGAAAATATGTTCCTAGAGGCCCAGAGTACGTCATGTGTCATACGGCAGGACTTTGACAGTGACTCTGAAAGAAGGGAGAAGAATATCCAAACAATACTGAGAGTACAATGGGAGTATGACTAACAACTTGTATACTCTCTTCTGGAGCTAGAACTTTATATATATATAAAGTTCTAATGGTAGAACTGATGGCATCTGTTCTAATGGTAGCTCTGTTACGAACTAGTTGTGTAAGTTGTAGAGTTTTATCTTACCATCATAATTTAATTGGAGTCAAGGTACTTTATATCTCTATGCTTCTGAGGCTCTATTCTCCCAAGAGGAGCAGGAACCTTTTACACTAACAGGGTTATCAGGATGTTATTTAGTGGTGATTCAAGCCACCACCAGACATAAGGTCCACATCATCAAAGGCTTATAAGAGCTAAGGAAAAATGATCCATGGCAGAGAGGACAGTTACCTGGTAGCCTGCTGATGTGTAAACTTTCTAACCACTAGTTCCCCTTTGTGAAAGTTATAAAATCATACCAAATATGCTAAAACAATGAAGGAGTTCTAATTGGAAAACCATCTGCCTCATTTTTTTCCCTTCATCGCCTGACCTCACTGCTGAATTGAGCAAAGACAGCAAAAGGGACACTACAGTGTCAAGTAAGGCAAACACAGCCATTTAAGAGTTGACTGTACGTTTGTACTCAACATTTAAGAAAATTCAAATATATGGATAATCTATTTGAGAAAATTACTCACTTAACACATCATCTTTTTCAAAAGTTCCCTAAAATTGCAAACTCCTATGAGAAAGAAAAATGGTGTAAAAAAAAAAAAACTGACCACCATTTCCAGATTTATTTTCCATTGTTCCACGTGCTCTGTTTATTCTTGCCTACTCTCCATTTTTCAGACTTTTCCAGATTCATCTGGTCAGTCATGCTTATCTGGTCAGAATACTCTCCAGGGAATCTCACCTGTCAAGACTCTTCCCATTCCCTTGGGGACCTAAATCAAATACTACCTCTTCAGAGAAATCTTCCACATTCTACCTGTGCTGAGGTGATCACTCAATCTCACTCATGGAGCACTATAGATTACTGCTTGTCACATACAACTTAATCTTATTTGTGTCTGTCCTGTCTTTCTTCTTATGGGCAATATCCATACCCTTCTTATACACCTTATCCTAAATGTCTTACGTTTTTAATAAACATTTTTCATCTGCATGTACATTATCTCACATATATCTTACTTATCCTGTACTTCTTTCTACCTAGGTGACCCTGAGCAAATTACTTATAATCTCTCTCTGAACCTCAGGTTTCTCATCTGTAAGAGAAGAAAATTAATTGTACATATCTCATAGAGTCATGAGGACCTAATGACATAATGCATGTAAAACACAAAGCCAGAGTCTCAGATTTTACTATTTTATTATTACTATATTATTTCATAGAGCTATTAAGTATTTTATAAAACTGACATAAAATTATGTTTAGAATACATGGAAAAATGTACTATTGCACTAATCTTGCAAAGAAATAGATCTATTTTTTCTTACTCTTTTTTTATTTGAGTATAGTGGACATATAGCTTTACATAAGTTTCAGGTGTACAACTTAGTGATTTGACAAGTTTTTACATGATGCTATGTTCACAAGTGTACCTACCCTCTGCCTCGTTACATTGCTATTACAATATCACTCACTGTATTTCTTATGCTGTGCCTTTTATTTCCAGGCATTATTTTTTCTGTAACTAGAAGCCTGTAAATCCTTCTCCCCCTCACCCATTTTGCCCATTCCCCACTCCCCTCCCCTTGCTTTTAGGTTTATCTTAATTTCATAAGCTAACAAAAAATAAACAGTACCTCTAATTTCAGTTTTACATCTTCTTTTGTCTTAGAAATGTTGTCTAAACTAGAGATGGCCAGCTCCACTCCACTACAGTACTGCCCATATATAACCAACCTGAAAGGGAAGAAGAGGAGAAATTTGTAGGACAAAAGAAATAAAGTAGAAGGGGAAGAGGCAGAATTTATTTAAATCTATTTAAAACCACAGTTAGGGAGAATCAAAGCAAATCTTACTTGTCCTGCACCTCTAGCTAGGTGACCCTGGGCAAATTACTTATCTCTCTGAGCCTCTGATTTCTCGTTTCTTTTTAACACAAATCACACATAGACTCATAATATGCTATTAAAAGGACTAATTTTTATTTCTAAATTTGAATGGGATTAATTTCCCACACATTTTTTCAGCAGGTAGATTTTACAAACCGGCTTGATAACTGTTTATGGTAAGTACACATGAATATCACAAAAACAAAATTAAAAATTTCTGTTTATGTTCCTACTAAAGATGAATGTTCTACTGTTTACCCATACTCAGAAAAATTTAACTCAGACAATTTTATTGTCCTCACTAGTCATGACTCCACTCATCAATAAACCTAATCTTTCCTACTTTTTAATTAAGGAAAACACATTATCTGAAAATTGTGATTGAAGGAGCGACCTGAAGGGTGCTGGGTAGAAGGTACCTTGTACTACATGGAGTCTGAGCCTGCTTCAGGAACCGTAGCTCCTCAGTAATATAGGCACTTTGCAGAGAGGTTGGGTAATTTATCGTTTCTTTTAACTCTCCATTGGGGAAAAAGAAAACTACTCATAAGTTCATGTTTAACTGTTGTTGATGCAAAGCAATTCATTAGCCACTTCTTAGTAGTAGGAACTACAGTGCTTAATTTTAAGAGAGAGAATGATATTTTAAGTGAAATTCCTTGGTACTTTCATTAACGTGAGTTGTTCAGAAGAGGGTTTTTGTTTTTTTTTTTTTTTTTTTAGAAAGGGAAACCGCCTTCAGCCGTGAATCTAATAATCCCAAATGGAGAATTATAAAATATGAGAGTTGGAACAAGCACTAGGCACCTGCTAATCTACCTCTAACATTTACAGATGGAGCAAAGGAGGCCAGAGAATTAAAATGACTTCCTGAAAACTACAGAACTCAGAGGTAAAAGGTCGATAATGTGAACTTCTGATTTGCAAGGCAAACATCTGGATCCTTTTCTTTCCCCCTTCCTTTTTCCTGATCCACATACAGAACTCAAACTACCACCCTGAGATTAACTGTCCTATGTTCTAGTTACTGCCCAGGTAGTAACTTAATGGACAGTAGAAACAGCTATTTATGAGCAATTTTACTTTTTTTTTTTTAAGTAGGCTTCATGCCCAATGTGTCCAACTCATGACCCTGAGATCAAGACCCAAGTTTATATCAAGAGTCAGATGTTTAACTGACTCAAGAGTCAGATGTTTAACTGACTCCAAGGTGCTTCCCAGAGGAATTTTAATACTAACCCTCACTATAATCACAAACTGATAGCCACAAAATTTAAAATTTAAAAGTTACCTTTCCTTGTAGTTAATGAAAACTTGATACAAGTTCTGGTCATTTTTATTTACAATGGAATCATGAATCTCTTGCATTAGGTTCCGATGAACTTTTACAAGTTCCTTAAGGAAAAAAATGTTAAAGGAAATTAGAAAACAGGACCAAAAATAAATCACCCCAAACCTAAAATCCCTACTGTTGCTAGACTTGTCATTCAAGGAAATGCTAATGCCCTCAAACTCTAAACCTGCTACTAGGGATGATAAAGAGAAAAGGAAGTGGAGGGGAAGAAGGGAGGAGAGAGAGGGGAATCGAAAAGGGAAGGAAAGAGAAGGGGACAGAAGAGGAGAGAGAGACAGACAAGCCATGTGCATGGGAAACAGCAATTTCAGATCTGACTTTAACTGTCACTGTCCTGTTGGGGAAAAAAAAAAATTATCTCACTACTTATTAAAGGGTAATTTATTCCTTGTATAAAAATATGTACAGCTCATTTTCATTATAGTCACTTTAACTTTTTAAATAAAACTATCCAAGTGCTTAATGTTTTATTGACGGGATAAAGTAATGATTCATGTCCTTGGGACATAAAAATGTAGATCTGTACTTTGGTCAATTAGTGGTGTCCTGGTGCTAAGCTAACAATAATCACACTAAATTACTTGAAACTAGACTACTAATGGCATAAATAAAGAGCAGATAAATTGTACTAGGCAGTTTACTAGAGCATCTCAGAAGTCAGAATTTTGCCTCTTTCCTGATAAGCAAGTAATTTTCCGTCAGGCAGTAAATACACGTCATAGCCAGAAAATGAGGAAATTCTAATCAAGGTGCCAATTCTCGCATTAGCTCTTTCCTGTACCTTGGTGCACACACCAACTTCACAGCATGCCCTTTCCTTAGTAGGATGGAAAGGAAACAGGAATATGCTGGCCCTGCCATTTTGCTGAAGAGCATGGAAAAGCCACAAGATTAAGGACTGTGAAAGAAGTCCTAAGTTACAGTGACCGTATTAAGGTGGTTCAAGATGCTCATCTTCCTAGAACGTGCAGTTTGTTTTATGCTAAACGTTCATCTCATATTGTGACCTTGTTCTTCCTGCTATGCTACAAATCAATAAGAATGTCTTCATCTGGCCATAATCGGGGACAAGGACAACAACCAGCTACGTGACTGATACACATCAACACTGAATGCAACAGAACCAAAATAGCAGGAAACTTGCAGGTAAGACAAGCAAGCTTATGCATAAAAGCTTATATATAGTATACACAAGCTATATATTAAAATCTGAGCCAGTTTTAAAGGTTTAAGAACTTGAATGTTGCCTAGCATGACCTCGGTTGGCATAGTATTTGGTCTGTTTCAATGCTTCTGCATAACTATACTCTAAGGATCATAAGATCATTGTAAGGTGCTCTGAAACCCAAAATGCTTACATAAATGTGAAGAAAAACACTTACAAATAACCACTAAAACGGATTTTTAAGTCATAAGGAAGTAGTGTATTTCAGAAATGGGAATTAAGGTTAGTACAACTGAAATCAGAGTAGAGGCAAGAAAGTGGAGGAAACGGATGCCCTCAGGACAGTGTGTACAGGATGGGGTTGAGGGGCTGGCAGAATAGAGCAAGGAGTGGGACCGAAGGGGGCTCCCACAAGGCAAAGAGACAGTGGCACCAGGGATTATTTAACTAAGGCTACCTCTTCTTGACAAGCAGTTAAGGATAATTTCATGAATCTTATCCACATGTTTTCAGCTTACATTCTGACTGACTTTGGTTGAAGATATGGTAAATCCCTTATTTCCAGAAAATAAGGATATAAGAACTCAAGAGGCAAAAAAGAGTTAAAATTCTTTTATTTAAAAAGTTTTTTTTAATTTACTTTTTTTAAAGTTTATTTACTTTGAAAAAGAGAGAGCAAGCTGGGGAGGAGCAGAGAGAGGGATTGAGAATATCTCAAACAGGCTTCACACCCAGCGTGGAATCCGATGCAGGGCTCGAACCCACGAACCATGACATCATGACCTGAGCCAAAATCCAGAGTTGGACAATCAACCAACTGAGCCACCCAGGTGCCCCAAGATAGCTAAAATTCTTAAAGAATACAGGAGAATATTAAAATAGGAATCTAGAACCCATAAGATGATTGAGATTTTATAGTAATATACCACAATTTTAGCTAGTCTATTTTTACTTACAGGAATGTTGATGAATACTGAATCAAATTCTGCTGCTGTCAGAAATCTTTTTAGCGGTGCCATGAAATACTACAAGGATAGGACAGAGAAATAATAATTAAGCACAATTTATCCTAATCTATATAATAGTTTTTCATTAACAAATGATCAATATTTATTGAAAGTCTATTGTTTATCTGTATAATGAATACCAAGAAAAAAGCAGAAACTATTTTCTCTATCTTAAAGATTTTATACTTAGACATATAAAGACATAAACATAAGTTAATTCATTTAAAGTATAAAATAAAAGGTTTAGACAATGAATACTCCTGAAAGTAATAGTAAAAAAAAGAACACTTTTGGCTGAATTGGCAAAAAAAAAAAAAGGCAATATTTTGGAGATGCAGGACTGATACAAAATACTCTCAAATGCCTTGATCTTCCCCTTCATTCCTTGAGAATGTTAGTTCCTGGCCTACCATATCTCTTTCCATTATGACTCCCATGTCTGTTCTTGGCAATCTCAGTATCTGTGCAGATCATCCTTCCAATAGCATGGCCTTTTAGATCCTTGACTGCCGGTAATCTTCTGCTCTATCCTAGCTCGGCTCTCTACTCTGGAGGTCATATTCCAAGACCTTCTCATTATCAACAACTACATAGGCTCTATAGCATTAATTTTAAGTAATCAACTCTCTGATCACTACCTCCTACCTTTATAGCTCATTCCTTTAAAGAATTCTTTAACCCCACCGGGTCTGCCAATCCACTGATCATTCTTTTTTTTTTTTTTTTTTTTTTTTTTTTTTTTTAATTTTTTT